>NC_140322.1:6200681-6851590 GCF_964211825.1 Aythya ferina | reverse complement strand
ATTAAAAGATCCCTGGCTACAGAGGGCCTTCTTGGCTCTCCTGGGGCTAACCCTATGCAGCTATGCAGCTAGAGCTGATGCACTGATGCAGATGCCACTGCATGCTGGTATTGGCATACTAACCTGAGCACAAGCAGAGCAGGATGAGAATGAGTGGGGACTCAGTAGGATTTATATTGGCTGTATCCACATAGGCCAGAGTGGAGTAGTCACATTGCTACTGTGCTGGGCATATTCTCATTCTTCCCTTGCAGAAATGAAGACATATTTATTACTACATCCCTGGTTCTATGATGTGCAGCCTTTAAAGGTTCTGCAGGGCCCAGAGCCACAGGGAATTAAGCTCCCTGAGACGAACACCACTAGTCCTTTCTCCTCTTCAATGCTCCAGTGCTGCCTGTGGAGTGGGTAGTTGTAGGGCTGCTGCAGGATCCTTCTTACGGGGCAGCCTGAAGAGGAGTTGTTGTGACATGGTCAGTCTGACTTGATGCCAGGCCTGTTCTGCCAAGATGGGAGCATGTATGCTCCAAGCAGTATGGGCAGTCTTTGGTGTGTTGCTTTGTGTCTGCAGGATATACTTCTTCAGGTTTATTTTGCTGCTGTTCCCCTGAAGTGCTTGTGCATTACATGTGATAAGAGAGAAGGAGATTTCCAATCCTCTGTGGCTGGAACTGGCATAATCCATGGGAAAAGACATCAGGAAGCCTCTCCAGGTGATTTTAGTGATGACAGGCTCTAGTGATGACCAGCACCAGGGCAGAAAGGGCACACAAGAGGCTGCAGTTTGGCAAGGCTGCTGCAGGAAGCCACGCGAGGCAACTGCTGCTCCCTGCCTTCAGGTTCAAAGGTTGGGTTCAGCCCATTGCTCCTTACCTCTGTGGAGCAGACCTCCTTCCTGTACACGCAGCCCATGGGCACATCCCTCACTGCTGTGGTGGCTTGGTTTCCAGGGCAGGCAGGGAGCGGCTGCATCAGGCAGATCTCCTGTCTGCATTTGGGGACGACACAGCAGAGTGTGATGGCACAGATCACACCTGCTGCTGGGAAGGTCCAGGTGCTTGTGGCCAGTTGGACCTGTCCCTTTGGCAAGCACTGGGGGAGGATCTCCATGAGAAAATTGGTGACTTTACAAATGTACTGTGTGCTCTTGTTCCTGGTTACACAACCCCTAATTTGGCTGGAGGAAGTAGCAGCTTTCTGCACAGCTGAGGTAATAGACATTCAATTCCCAGGCGGGTGCTTGAACTCCTAATTTAGGCCCAGATCTGCAGGTCCAGCTTCCTGGAAGAGTGCTGGGATTAGTACAGAAACAAGGACCTTCTCTCTTCATGGTGCCCGTCACTGCTCCCCACGTACCCCTCCAGTCCTGGAGCTGTGCTGCTCCAAATGAATGCAAACACATCACGGTGACTTATACCCTCCACCCAAGCATGGGCAGCAACTGCAGATGCCACAGAGAATGGGAAGGGAGCAGGGAACTGCAGCAAGGGGATGTGTCCTTTCATGAATGGAGCATTTCACTGTGTGACTCAGTTTTACAATGCAAGTCCCCATACTGTCCCTGCTGCGCTGCTCTTGAACACATCACTGTGAGGGTGCAGGCACAAAGGGAGACACACAGGGTGTGACTCTGAGAGCAATCCATCTGCATAGTTTTGCATTACATCAGATCATTTTTACAGTCCATTTAGTAGGAGCTTGACTGGGGCAATCTTTTGTCCCTGGAGGTCCCAGCTTCCCTGTGGATTACTGGCCCCATAGCTTCAGCTCTGCAAGGGATCTTGATGAGAGAGATCAGCTCTCTTGAGAGATCAACTGCTTGAGGCCATTTTTGGGACATGCTGTTTTAAGCAAGGGGTGAGGTCAATGGGGAACAACTGGCTCCCCCTCTCAGCTCTCTCTAGGTGCCTGTAAATGGGTAGTAGACTGGTAACGGCATGAGATGGTCTGGAACACACCGAGTGGTTCTGCCATTGCTAGAGTGTAAGTTCATACCTGAGCTATAGAAACATAGAGACAATTAGAAAGTTTTTTCAGCTTTAAGTATACAGTGGAAATCAAAGAAACCTATAATTAAATGTTAAGTGTTGTAATTAATACTGACTATATGAGTATCTCAGCTTCTTATGGAATCCAGACGTTCCCTGCCGCTCCCTGTTCCCATGGGGCAGGCAGAGAGGGCAGCAATGGTTGCAGGCAGGCAGCAAGCTGTGAACCGACGGTGCCAGTGTGCACACCCACCGGGGCCCTGCAGGAAGCTGCTCAGACACATGTAGCAAAGACACACAATTAACTACCTCTTTGTGGATTTGTTCTTATGACATTCCAGACTTCATGCCACCCATCTGGTCACACCAAGCCATGGGTAGGTGGGGAATGGGTATGTATGTGCTGGGCTCTGCCTGGTCATCAGTGTCAAGAGCAAGTCAGTCACCTGTCTCTGAAGAGTAGATCTGGGACATGCTCAAGGTGGTACAGCTGTGATAGGTAAAAGGAGTCAAGGGATGTCCTTAATCATAGAATCATAGAATCCCTGAGTTGGATGAGACCTACAAGGATCATCAAATACAATTTCTGGGTCCCCAAAGGACCACCCAAAAAAATCAGATCATGTGTCTGAGAGTGTTGTCCAAATGCTTCTTGAACTCCAGCAGGCTTGGTGCTTTGACCACATCTCTAGGGAGCCTGTTCCAGTGCCCAACAACCCCCTTGGAGAAGCACCTTTTCCTGTTATCCAGTCTGAACCACCCCTGCAGCAGATTCAGGCTGTTCCCTTGGTCCTGTCACTTGTCACCTGCCTCTCCACTCTCTCTCATGAGAAAGTTGTAGACCGCAATGAGGTCTCCCCTCAGTCTCCTCCAGGCTGAAAAATCCAAGTGACTTCAGCCGCTCCTCACACGTTTTCCCCTCTAGTTCCCCCTAGAAGTTTCTTGAAGACCTCAATGGATGTTGACTTAACCACCTCCCTGGGCAGCCTGTTCAATACCTCACAACTCTTTCAGTGAATAAATTTATCCTAATATCCAACCTAAACCTCCCCTGGAACAACTTGAGTCATTTCCTCTTGTCTTATCATTTGGTGCTTGGGAGAAGAGCATGACCCCCACCTTGCTACAATCTTCTTTAAGAAAACTGTAAAGAGCAATAAGGTCTCCCCTGAGCCTTCTTTTCTCCAAGCTAAATAACACCAGCTCCCTTAGCTGCTCTCATATGACTTGTTCTCTAGACCCTTCAAGAGCTGTGCTGTGATACCACCAGTATAAGCTTCTTGATGCATGTGTTGCTTTGCAGTTGACCTGTGAAGTGCTTGTAAGAAGGGAAGCTCTGAGTAGGTGCTAAGGACTGGATGACACTTTAGTGCATTCACTTGGAAATCAGCATTAACCCAGACTATAAAACTGGATTTGTGAATGTGGGTAAATAGAACCATCTTCATTTAACAGCAGGGGGGGGGGGGGGGGGGGGGGAGGGGGGGGGGAATGGAAGTGTGCAAGAGGAAGGTGACTGTATCATTCTCACCCAACAAAATGTCGAAAATGACACCTTCTCTGCCCTCAGCAGTTCCCAGGCATCCTGGTTCCAGTTCTGCACTGCAATCCCCAGATAAAAAAGCTCAGGGGGCTGAAACAGGGAAACTGAGGCAGAATAAAGACAGAAATTGAGACTGAGGCCTGATTTTAGAGAGGAAAAATGATCAGTTTTTGCAAGGGGCAATAATGCTGAGTCCAACAGAGGTTCCTTATGCAATTTAGGCAGGGTTGATTTTTGGAGGTATGTTAACCTGCGCGTGAGATTCGGTGTTCCTTGTCCTGGTTGTTAGTGCCAATCAGCAGTGTGCTCTGTGTGAACCCAGCATTCTTGTACCTTTGTCCTTTCTTGTCAAGGTGGAAAAGGGCCCAAAAAGGGTAGATTTCAATCTGAAGGTGGTGAATGGGACTTTTTTGCAGAGAGGCTCTTTACACACAGGACTGTAACTCCTGGAGCAAGATATGATCTGTCCCAGCGACACAAAGATTATGCTCTGCTAAGTGACTCATCTTGGTGGAGTGCAGTCCCTGCCTGAGCACTCTCCCAGCTAAAATCATGCTGATGTCTTTCAGATGCTTTTCATTTGAACTCCCAGACCTCCTTCTGCTGATTTCCAAAACAAGAGGACAAACTTGCTTCCTTAACAGTAACCAAAACCTCCTTACCACACTAAACTTCCTCAGCACCCAGGCTTGAAACAGTCTGTTTTCCTTTCCTGTTATCTGTTTTCTTGGCTATGTTTCCCATAAACTGCTCTTTCAGGGCTGCTTTCTGTACAAAATTAGCTTCTGAGAACAAGTGCTCAGATGCAATGTAAGCAGACTCACTGGTGCTCCTGAGTTGCAAAGTTAAACGTGTGTGCATGTCTTTGCTACAGCAGGATTTTTGTTAATAAGTCCCTTTGTGTACAACTGGGATTTCTGTTAAGTTTCTGCTGTTCTGCCTAAATGAAATTTCTCCTAAAAATTCATCTGCTTGATATGAGCAGCAGTTTTAACTACTTTATCTCAGGAAAGTTTTCTCTCACTTAAGTAATTTAATTCTTTTCTAAAGATTTATGGGATCCTGTTTTACAAACAACCACTTCAGCATCTTAAACACCTTGGTTATGAGGATCAGTTTCCAAGTGTTAGCCTGCCCTCATCCCCCGGTGCTTTTCTGTCTGTGATTTCCATTTTTCCTACCCTTCTTGCATCATTCACCCAGAGCCCTGACCCTCCCTGCACTGTCTGCAGACCACAAGGTGGGACAGGGCAGAAGTATTCAGGTCATCAAACTCCAGCTGGTGGAGAGACCACGGAGCTGAGCTCTGCAGGGAGGAGCAGTGGAGGCTGTGATCACAGAGGTGTCATAAACTGGGAGGAGAAGCGATGTCTTTTGGGTCATTGAGAAGACATCCAGAACGTCCAGAAAGTACCTGCCTTTTCCTTGGTGCCTTAGTCTCTGGAGGTCACCCTGAGTGCAATTACCTTCTCCAAGTGCTATGTGAGGAGTGTTGGCATAGCTGTGAGTGACTCACAGAAGGGCATTATAACCAGCGTAATCCTGCCAACTCTGAGGTGACCTTGCTGTGACACACTGTGCTGACATCTCCACAGTGCTTAGGCCAAGAATGGTCAGCGAGGAGCAGATCCAATCCCTCGTTCAAGGACAGTGCACCACTGCCTCAAGCTAAACATATGGCATAGGTGTTGTTCACAGCAACCTACTGTATATTTTGTGCAAGATATCTTGCTATTCAAGCTCCTTCTGCCTTATTTGTGGCTGCCACTACCTGGTCCTTTCTGAACAAGTCCTTTCTGAAAACTCCAGACCATCACAGGCCAGGTACAGGCTGAGATTTGGATCAAGTCCTTAGGCTGCTCCACGTGGCAGGTACTTCTAAATGACATCCTGTGAAGCTGTAGCCAAACAGATGAAAGATAGAGGGCCATCCAGCCAGACAGTTATGCAGACAGACAAGCAGGGGAAGCAAGAAAGGGAGATCTTGTCCTGGTACTCTGCTGTGTTATAACAAAACTTACAGATTCATGTTCCTCCTGTGGCTAGTGTTGTTGTTGTTGATTTAGTTTATTTTTATTTTTTAATGAGAGCATGAAAGAGTATGAAAACAAATTAAAACATGTTAAGCAGTTAGTTAGTTCTCAAGAGACAAATAAAATTATAAAATTAACCATCTGGTGTTCATCCAGTAACCTGTGCCCTGTGCAGGACACCTGGCCCAGAGCCAGCCCTACCAGAATGGCTCCTCTTGAATGCCAGCACTGAAAACCGATTGGACTTCATGTGCTTTTGGTCAGTGTTGGACTTGAAGATGAACTGAAATTTCCATACTGGCAAGGAACCCAGGCTCCCTATGAATACTGCTACGGCCATTAGGGGCTGAGAAGGGAGCTTTTGGACACTGGCTTTGCAGATGTGAGCACTGTCCTGAGCTTGGAGTGTCCCCAAACAGGAGTGTCCCCAAGCAGGAGCTCTTGAGGGACTTGAAGACGGAAACTTCTCTGCAAAAACTGACACATCTGCAACTCTTGCCAGCTGAAGAAGCATTGCTAATGCCCTAAAAGCACAAGCAAAGTATGATTCATGGTATCTTGCCTGGCATTTTTGGACCTACCCCTGGACTGGAGGCTCATTCCATACTTCAGGAAAGAGCCATGTGCACTGGGATTCACACCAAAGACTTCAGCTGGGGAGCATGGAGACACTCTTCTTCTCCCCTTCAGATCTCCAATCACCAGCAGATGTGATCTGCCAGCAACTGAGCACCTGGAAAAAACTACAGGAAGATGCTCAGGTGTTTATAACTCCCTCTTTGCTTACAGTGAGGTCTACGCAGGTCTTCTTTAAGGCTTGGTGAGAAATGATAACCAGAAGTGTTTTGGGAAAGAGTTTGTCAGGAAGACAGACCTAGAATATTCACAGTGCTGCATGACAGAAGGACAAGAGACAATGGAAACTGAAAAAGAGAGTTTCAGAAGATATGAGGAAAAACATTTTCACCATGAAGGCAGCCAGAAATTGGAATAGGTTGCTCAGAAGTTGTGCAGTTCCCATCCTTGCAGTATTTCTAGACAAGACAAGCTGTGAGCAACCTGATCTGATCCCATAGCTGACCCTGCTTGGAACAGGAGGTTGGACTAGAAACCTCCAGAGTAATTCAGGCCTGAATTATCCTGTGATTCTGTAAATCTAAGAGCAGAATGGGGCCAGCTCCTCAGAGATATACCCAAGAAGGGTGTGGGGTCTGGGGATGGATTTCTCTATATAAATCTGCAGATGGAGTTCAGAATGAGACAAGATGCAGCAGACCAGTATAGGAAACAACAGGTATGTATGTCTGGGGGCATGTGTGTGTGTGGTGTCCTGCCTTGCTTAGTGCTAGTGGCTGAGCAGGCCTGAAGGCTGACTGCATGCTTTGGTGCATGTTCCTCCTTGATCCTCTATGCGCTTTTGTCTTCAGTGCTTTCTTTGATGGATAATCCCAGAGTGAATTCAGTGATACTGATAGCTTCGCATACCTTTGCAAGATGTCCCTTCCTTGCCAAGTGTGTTCTTTGTGGCTCAACTGAGAGCACCTAAAGACACACAGAAGTCATTGTATAATGGATGCTGCAACAATAATCCAGTAGCAGCATGCTAGGAAAAGGCTGCAAGTCAAGACTGTGCAAGTGAATAATTGCAATGTTGAAAACACTCCCTTTTGTTGCATTCAGGATTTCCATGTGCATTTGATGATGCTATGGGTTTGCCTGCCGTCTGTTCCCAGGAAAACACCATATGATTTTTTTAAATGAGAGTTTGGACCAAAATGTTCACAAAGTGTTCAAAACTGAAATAACCAGTGTTTCTTCCACACACACACACACACACACACCCCAGTGTGAAAAATGTGCCTTTTAAAGAATCAATAAATTTAAATGCAGATTCCCAGCACATGAATAATTAATTGCTGTAAGAAAGGCGAAACACTATAGTGTTTTGATTATGCAGTTGTTTTAAATAAGCAAAATTAGTTGATAATGAGACCCCTATGAATATTTAGGAAAGCTGAATAATTTATTAAGAACCAAGAAGTAACAGATAGAGTAGGGAGGGGAAAGCCAAGCAGCTCTTGTGAGATTGATTGTGTTACTGTGCTTGGGGGAGAAGAGGGCACAAGTTAACCCCTTTTAAAATAAAACTCAGCTAATGCACATACTTTCATGTAGCAGCTCTGAAGACAAATCAGGAGATGCACTTGCACTGGGCAGATCCAGACACTTTTACAATGGTGTTATTAATTAAGGCTAATCATTAGGTAGCTTACCAGCTGCTGGACAGTTCAGGACCCTGTAGCCCAGGATCATCCACTTCATTAGAGTTTGTAATTTATGACCAGTGTGATGAAGAAAAATACAGTTTCAAAGGCCCCAGATTATAAATGCTGGACAGAAGTGGGAATCTTCTGGCCAGGGAGAGAAAATGAAACCAAATGAAACCAAATCAAATCAAACCAAATCAAACAACAACAACATATATATATATATATATATATATATATATATATATATATACACACATATATATTTCCCCCTAGGATTTTCTCCTAACAAGGGCTAATTATTTCCAGTGAAGCTCTTCTGTGTTAGTATTATCTATATATATCTTTATCCCTTTGTCTCCCATGCTCAAGCATGCTGGGGAGATGTGCCCCTATAGTTGGAGCTGCAGGCAGATTGAATCACACTGCTCTTTGGTATTGCTGCAGCTTTTCTGGGGCAGGTCTAATACCTCTGGTTAGCCCCACTGTCTCTCTCTCCTTTTCCCATTGAAACTTCCTGTTCCTTGGAAATCCTATGAGGGAGCATAGTTTAACTGAGCTAGTCCATATACAGGAATGGTGGCTTGTAATTTGGATCCCCGTGATGGTGCATCCTTGGATGGGACACACCAGCACTTGTCTAGCTTGGAAATTCAGAGATAACTCAAGATGCAGCATGTTTGGTGGAGGCTTGGGCAGAAGAAAAGCTGTGACCATTCTTGTCCAGTTTTAGGGCTGGAAAAGTTCAAAAACTTTCCTGACAATCTAGATTCTGTGCCTTTGCTGCATTTTCAGCTTGGAAAGGTGCAGAGTCCATCACTGATAACAGCTACTACAGCCCCTCAGGCTACCAGTCATACCTTCTCTCTGCCTCATTCTGTAATGCTGTGAGTTTCTTACTGTGAGGAATTGGGGGATCAGAAACACTTTGAATGGCTGGAGGGAACATCCCTGTTTCACCTCTGTGGCTGTCAATGACTGTGGCCTTAATTTGAAAAGTCTGCCCTGAGCTCCCCCACACTGGGGTCCTGCTGCAGGTGCTCACAACCAATGGATGCTTGAACCAAAGCTTCTAAACCGATGCTTTTGGTGCAGAAATATCCCAAAGGTGGAAATACAGGAAATTCAAAACACCACAAATGATCCCTCCTTGTGTGTCTGTTTGCTGCAGCATGGTCTTTCCACAGCAGAACGCCAAGCTATCTGCAGCCCAGAGTCTGCCAAGTTCATTGTACCATTGACTGGGAGAGACATAAGGTTCTACATGAGGATTTTCTATCAACAGAGCCTGCCATGGTGCCTCTTAGGAATCCAGCTGTGCTGTGCCTTTGCATGGCTCAATGTGTTGTTCCAGGAAAGGTGCACTAGTGGAGAGAAATGGGCCCATAAACTTGGGGAAAGGACAGATCAAGTGACTTACCAAGAGGTAGCCCTTACAGGAGCTGCAAGGGAACATGGGGGCAATAGGAGACATGTCTTCTCCATGTTGGCATGGCTATCACAGCTATCTGTGCTGGTGGCTGAACTGACAGCTCATTTGATCTTGATCCCTGTAGTATAGTCACTCTCTGAGCATATTGCAACTATGGATAATGTATGGAAATGACCAGCTTTTGATTTTAGGGATTTGTCCAGTTTCTTTGTCTGCCATGAAGATGCTGGGAGATGTTCACAGCTCCCATGAAGTGGGCTTTTCATCAGAAGAGAGTAGCTCGTGCATAATACTGAGCTCCCAGAAGGCTCCCTTGATGTGCTCAAGGCCAGAAGCCTGGTGGATCCACCATGCGGGTGGAATGCAGAAGCAGGTCATGATGGGCAACCAGTGTAACCACCTTTCTTTGGGAATAGAGGTATCAGGAATCCTTGCCATGTGTCAGCCAAAGAGGAAGCAAGTAAGTGAACTTCAAGTGCTGGGTGACAGACCAGGTCCTTCAGCAGCTGCTCCTTGTGGGACATGGCAGGACCAGGTGCAGGGAGTTCCTGAAAGTTGTCTGCTCCTGTGGGAGTTTATTTTATGAACTTTGGTCACATCAGGGAGCCTCTCACCTGTGCAAGGGAGCTTGGCATCACTGTTCTGAACACCAGGGAGCTTAGCAACATTGCTCTGAGGGCCAGTTGTCACCTGTACAGGAGCAGCTCAGACAGGGCAGAAGGAGGTTGGACAGCTGCTCTCTGTATACTGACAGCTTTGCCAAGCACCTTCCCTCAGCCCTGGAGCTGCCAACTGCCCTGGGACGGAGCAGATGCCCTGTTGGGAAGCTCATTGGGCCCCAGAAGATGGAGGGCAGGAACTGGACCTCTCCAGGTGGAGCTTCACCTTCCTGGTGTTCCCTGTTGTGAGTGAGCTCCCTGCTCCACTTGCACAAGTGGAAATAGTGGCTTCAGAGATTGCCTGGGACCTGCTGGGCTGGGCTGGTGCCTGGGCATGCTGCATGCAGGCTACCGGTGCCCTCAGCCCTGGGGAGGCTTGCAGTTGGTTTGCACTTGAGATGCTAAGGAAAACTGTTTTCTCAGGGAGGTGACGTTGGACTGAGGGCTAAATTGATTTCCATAAATATTTGAGTAAGGCTGAATTATTTATGACCCTCTGGTGACACAATAGAAGGAGCCGGCAGAATCGTCTGTGAATTTTCCAGATGATTTAGTTTTAAAATGCTGCTTGTTATTATTTATGTGGGTCATATCCCCCTTTGCTCCTGGCCAGGCCTTGCACAAGTTACATAAACACGGAGTCAATATACAAATCTCTCCCTTTATCTATCTTAATCTGCCAGTCAGTAAGTGAGCAGCAGCCTTGCTGCCTGGTTCCCCAGAGAGACTGTAATCAGAAACCTTTGTCATTCTAATGAATGCAGAGAGGAGAGAAAGAGAGAAAGAGAGAAAGAGAGAAAGAGAGAAAGAAAGAGAGAGAGAGAAGGAAGGAAGGAAGGAAGGAAGGAAGGAAGGAAGGAAGGAAGGAAGGAAGGAAGGAAGGAAGGAAGGAAGGAAGGAAGGAAGAGACAGAGATGGCCAGACAGAGAATGTTGTTTGCACGCAGGCTTATTATTGCATGGTGGGAAGCAGGAACCCTAACGGACCTAAGATGCAGCCAAACTCCTGCACATCCAAGTCTGATGTGCACATACTCACACCCAAAGAAACCACATCTTGCTAGTACTCTGTTATTACTACAGGCAAAGGAAAAAGATGGTGCTGGCAGGTAATTTCTGTGAGAGACTACAGAGAAGTAATATAGGATTAGCAGGAGAAGTAGTATAGAGAATTGTTACCCTGCTCAGTGAAGGCAGGGACTACAGTCCTGGATATATCAGACACCCATATGTCTGGAAGGGACCTTGGAGGTCTTGAGTCTAATCTCCTGCTTGAAATGAGACTAACATCAGCCTTTGAAGGGACACGTGTGGAATGAGTAATTGTTGCTGAAATGTCACCAAAAAAAAAATCAGAAGGCCTTGTGGTCAGTGTTGTGTGGAGAGTGGCGCATGTGTGTCCGGCAAGGTTCAGCTTTCTGTGAGCTGAAAGGAATGAAAACAGAGAGCTTTGGAAACTCAAGAACATAAGACAATTTGTAAGAGGCCTCTGGAACTGGGGTTTTCTGCTGCTTTTAAGGCATTTCAGGAGATGCTGGTTTCTGGGTGTGAAGGGAAGGGCTGATGAAATGCTAAAAGCTTTTCTGGGTCTACCTAATTAGAAAGGGATTTTGGATCTGGGCATAAATAAAGTTCATCAAGATCTGCATGATTTCAAATATCCAGTGGACTGTGTAGGGTTGTTTGACTGCTGAGCAGTGGAAGCATGCGGAAGGTGGCTTTTTGTATCTTTGTACAAAGAAGCAACGCTGAATTGTATTAATTAAAGGGCTTTGAGCAATTTCCACTGATCCACCCAAAGGTGCTGAGGGAGTTGGCGGATGTGATTGCCAAGCCACTTTCCATCACCTATAGACAGTCATAGACATCTGGGGAGATCCCAGGTGACTGAAGACTTGCTAATGTGGTGCCCATCTATAAGATGGGTTGTAAGGAGGACCTGGGGAACTACAGGCCTGTCAGCCTGACCTTGGAGCCAGGAAAGGTGATGGAACAGATCATCTTGAATGCAATCACACAGCATCTGTGGGACAGCTGGGGGATCATGAACCCACAGCCAGTGTGGGTTCATGAAAGGCAAGTCCTGCCTGACCAATCTCATCTCCTTCTATGACCGGGTGACCCATCTGGTGGATGATAGCAGTGTCTGTTGACACAGTCTGCCTAGACTTCAGCAAGGCCTTTGACACGGTCTCTCACAGTATTCTCCTGGACAAGCCGGCAGCCCATGACTTAGACAGGTACACACTTTGCTAGGTTGAAAACTGGCTGGACGGCCAGGTCCAGAGAGTAGTGGTGAATGGAGTGAAATCCAGCTGGTGACTGGTCACCAGTGCTGTTCCCCAGGGGTCAGTGTTGGGACCCATCCTCTTTAATATCTTTATTGATGATTTGGATGAGGGAATTGGGTGTACCCTCAGTAAGTTTGCAGACAAAACCAAGCTGGGGAGAAATGTTGATCTGCCGGAGAGTAGGAAGGCCCCGCAGAGGGATGTGGACAGGTTGGATCAATGGGCAGAGGCCAAGGGATGAGGTTCAACATGGCTAAGTGCTGGGTCCTGCACTTTGGTCACAACAACCACAAGCAGCTCTACAGGCTTGGGGCAGAGTGCCTGGAAAGCTGTGCAGAGGAAAAGGATGGGGGGTGTTGGGGCAGGCAGGGTCTTAGGGCTGGCGGTTTGACTCTCTTGTGCTTGTCTGTGCATAGTTCACACCCGTGTTGTCTGGTCCTTCATGATGAGAAGCACATTTGCATTCAGGCAAAGCTGTATCTCCATTCCTTTAGCCTTTTAGTCCTGACATTTTGATTTAGGGGAAACACAGAGCCTGATGCTTTCAGCTTTTGGTCAGAAGGTGTCTTTGCATGCAAGTTCAGGAGGGGCATTTCTCAGATAGGCAGCTATCCCTTCACCCATGGTCAGAGTATCTGTTTTCTTGCAGTTTTGTCACTGTCTCATTGAAGAAATGAGCTCATGCCCTGCGGAGAGCTGTTCTTCATCACAGTAGCAACAGGCAGGATCCTGACTCCCTAGGAGGCTGAGTTGGGTAGTGAAAGGAAGGAGTTTGTTGTAAAACTGCTGCATATGGCTGTAGGGGAGAAAGCACCTGTTCTCTGGGCAGGTTGGAGGGTGTTGTAGCAAACCTCATGGGGTCTCCATGAGATGAGAAATCATGAGACATACAAGGAGGCCTTCTCCATGACATTAGAGCTTCAGATTAAATCTGGAATCTACTTTTGATGGATGCCAAAGGAGGACAAAGAGCGAGGTCCCAAGACACTGGCTTTGCTTCTGTATGCAAAAAACATCTCTTCAGGGAGACCTAATTGTGTACCTTCAGGGAGACCTAATTGTGTAGGTCAACTCTTGCTAAAGGGAGGTTCTGAGCAGAGATGGGCAGCATCCCCTGGGCTGCTCTCCCAGCCCAGGCCCTTGGATGCTGCTCCCGAGCTGGGATTCCCCCTGTTGTTCTTGCTGTGTCTGGGTGTTGTTTGTGGGAATGGCCCAGCTGTGTGTGCTGTGTAAGCAAAGGCAGAAGGGCTGTTTTCACCCTGTGCCCTTGAATGGCACATCTTATCTAGCTAATCATTAGCCAGGCTAAATACAGCAGGGCCAGGCTGTTTCAAAGTGTTTCTTCATATGCGGGGCTGGATGGAGACTTTTGCAGGGCTTGGGTGGAGACAGCAGCTCCCAGCCCCACAAACAGAAACACCTGCCTACAGTCCTCCCATGGGCTGAGCCCAAGCACAGCACACCTGGAGCATTTTCCTGTGCAGCAGTAGCACAGACTCCTCGGGGTTTCTCTAGGGAGTTTTGTACCTTGTGGAAATTTTTATCTTGGCTCAAACCCTTCATGTTGTTGCAGTTCTCCCTATCCCCAAAACGTTTCTCAGCCTTGGCCCCCATTATGTGGATTTTGCACAATGCAGGTTTTAGACAGGCCTATGGGGGCATGTTCATCACTTGGGCAGGTCTGAAGGTGGCACAGGGCACAGTGCACTGAGCTGGTGCTGTGTGCTGTCCTGCTGCTGGGCTAGGAGGGTCCTCCTTACCTCCCCTTGAGGTGAGGCCAAAGTCATAGCTGGGGCAGGTGTTTTAGGGGAAGCAGGACATGGCTAGGAATCACCAGAAGTGTCAAATAAGATGACTGTGGCATCAGGGATAGCTACAGAGTCCAGATGGACAACCTCAGGTCGAACAGTACAGGCACAGGGCTAGACACAGGTCTGGATAGGGCAGGCAGCAGCAACTCCCCCAGGACCATGCTTAGTCGGGAGTGATGATTCTTAGGCTGTCCAGGATGGTGCCAGCAGCAGAAGGAACTTTGCAGTAGGGGTCTTGGGAGCTGCCCACCTCCTGCTGCCCTGCACGCTCAGCTCTCTGCAGGGAGGGTGCCCAGGATTTGCCAGGGTGCCCAATGATGATGGGTGGTAGGGTTGTGGGGATGCTATGGCATCCCAGCTCCTCAAGCACCCCTGAAAATTACCCCACAGGCTCTGTGCATGGGTGGTGGCTTCTTCTGCAACTCCATTCCCAGGAGTCAGGTTTAGGAGATGAGAAACTCAGCTCAGCTCCAAGCTGGCCAGGGTGGTGAGGCCCTGCCATGTTATATATTTGGGTGGTGAATGGCAGATTGGAGGATGATGGGACTGGGAATGTGAAGAGGTTCATGGAGAAGGTGTGTGCTGGCCTGCTCTGATGGCCTTGGTGTTCCAGATGAGGGTGGTGTTGCCATCACTGCTGGGAAATCAGGGAAAACAGGAGCATTTGGGGCCTTTCCTCTTCCACCTGCTGCAGCTTCCTGTTCAGGGAGCATGGTGACTTCCCCACAAGCTCCTTTGGGAATGAATCAGGGCACAGCTCTTTCTTGGGAACAGTTATGTTGCCTAGAGACTTCTGTGGTCCTGGGAAACGTGAGCTGCAGCTTCCTCTGTGTGGCAGTGTCTGCAGGGCCCCACCTGTGGCCAGTTACAGGGACGGCTGGGGAAGCTGAGGGGGTGGCTGCAGCCAGGTCTGGCTGCCGGCTCGTTCCCATACAACAGCTCACTTTTTGCCCTGTCCTCTGGCCTAGGAGGGTCCCAGGGTCAGAGAGGCTCCTTCCCTGGAGGCAATTAAGCAGTTGGACTGCGAGCTGCCTGCTGTTCATTTCCTTTGTTTTCCAGGAACTGCTTTTGAGATGCAAACAGGTGGATCAGAGGGGATCCCAGCCTGGCAAGAAGGCAGGCTGCACTGACAGCCCCACTCCAAAGTCCAGCACTGCTCCAGCACTGCCCTGGCATGCTTTCCTGCAGGAAGGGCGGCAAAGATCAGCCTCTTGTCTTTTTTTAAATAATGATCTGTCTGTGCAAGAGGGAAGTCGGGAAGTCTGGTGAAGGGGTGCTCCCTGCCCGCTGGGACAGGGATCGGGGCTGCCGTGTGCTGTCAGCTCCAGCTTGCAGTGGACGTCTGTCAGTGTCACATGAGCCGTCAGGGGACAGATGGCATTTTACTGCCTGGCTGGAAGTCACCCCTTTCTTCCCTTTCTTTTCTTTCCTCCCCCCTCCACCTCCCCCTCTTTTTTTTTTTTTTTTTTTTTTTTTTTTGTGTGTGTGGGTGTGTGTGTGTGGTTAAAAGAAACTGAGAGGAAGACGGAGAGAAAGGAGAAAGGATGCTTGCCTTTTGAACTGTTATCTGATGCCAGCAGACATGATCTCCATGCGACTGGGGCTTTTGTGCTCTGCTTTCTAGCTGCCTCCCTTACAAGCTCAGCAACCCTTGCAGGGCTCAGTTACACATGGGGCTGTGTGTGGTACTGATGCAGGGCTGGGAGCCTGGGCTTAAGGAAGGGCTGAGCAGGGAGGATAAAAGAGGGTGAGTGTAGCCCAGCTTGTCCAAGCAAGCAGACACCTGATGGCTGTAGCTCTGTTTTCTTTGATTCTCTAGGGCAGCCAGATCCAGGGAATGTGGTGAGGATCCACTGAAAAGGGACAGGGAGGGTGAAATGGTTGACACACACACATGGGACTTGGGAAATGCACTGCCCTGTGGCCAGCACAGCTGGCAAGGACAGATAGCAAAAGTTCTGCAGTGCTTCCTGTATGCAGGGCTGTCCCTGCTTTATGAACCCTTTAGAAACCACAGAGTTAAGCCCTGTCCTGTCCTTTCCCCATAGTATTTGGTGAATGTCAGGTCTTGGCAGTGCAGTCCATCCTTCATGAGGACAATGTGGGGAGCAGAAGGGAGTAGGGCTGCAGGGTGAGGGCATCTTCAAGCTGGGTCCATGCAATGCGCTGGTGTGTATCCCCATGAACCCTGAGACCTGACTGAGTTTTGTGGGCCTCTGACACAGGAAGGCTCCTATGGAGGGAGCTTTTTGCAAGCTCTCTTGAAGGCTTTGAGCAGTGAGGAGCTGGTTAGCAGGAAAGAGGGGAAGGATCAGGCAGCTCTGTACTTCACTGAGGAGGACCTAGGGACAGCTGAGTGGAGGTTGCAAGGATGACAGTGATGCTTCTGTGGTATCAAAATGAATCTGGGCCTCCAAAGTTTGCCAAAAGTCCTCCAGAAACCAAGTGATAGATCAGGAAAACAAGCCTTGAGAGGTCCTTCAGAGGCCCTTTGTTGTCCAGGGTCCAGCTTCCCAGTAGTAGCACGCATATACAATTCCATGTGATGGAGCAGGAAGAAGTGAAAAGCTTCTGGCCTTCCAGGACATTTCACATACATGGCTAACCAAAGCCCTGTAAGCAAGGCCAGCTGCATCCACAGCTTTAAGTCCTGGCCCATTACTTTTCCGTGTTGTAGAGCTGCACTTTCCAGGGGCAGAGCACAGTGTAGGAACCAACTTGGCATTCATGCGGTGGGGTATATCTTGTTGGTCTGCCTGGTAACAATTTTCAAGCCAAAGTCTGAAAGTCTTTTCCTTTCCAAGGGACTGACACCAGGACACCCTTGCTGCTTTGGGGCACAAAGAGCTTAGAAACGCCTACTAAGACTTTGTTCCTATGCAACAATATGTATGTCTTGGCTGAAAGCATTTGTGAGAAGGGACAACACGGA
Organism: Aythya ferina; assembly: GCF_964211825.1. Lineage (NCBI taxonomy): Eukaryota > Metazoa > Chordata > Aves > Anseriformes > Anatidae > Aythya > Aythya ferina. Next base: position 6,834,635 of record NC_140322.1, on the reverse strand, counting down.
GATGGAGAAACCCACAGATGGAGACATGGCTGGGTAAATCTGAAAGACTGGCCCCCTCACAGGCTGTCCTCCTGTGTGGGGTCTTTTGGACCACATTCTTCCTCTGGACTCAGCTTGTCTTCATCTTGTCCTAATATTTACACCACAGTCTGCTAAGGCCAGATTGCATTTTTTCCCTTAAGCAGATCTCTTGCAAACAAAGAAGGACACAAACTACTTGGTTGTGCCAGGTGGTGTTGCAAGGCATGTTGGCTGAAAGTTGCAACTTAGGATGTTCATATTGGGTGTTCTCCAGGAGGGTGATGTGGACTGGGCCACCAGACAGGACGGAGATTCTCTGTTCCTGGAATTTTTAAGGGCTTGACCAGACTAAGCCATAGTGCTAGTAAGTCCTTTATATGCCCTGTGTTAAAAGCCCCAAGCCAATCAACTGGGTGACCCTCTTGGTCTTTTCAGATACCAAGTAGCCATCAGTCAAGCTAGAAGACTGTCAGCCTTCCTAAAATATTCCTGATCTCATGTCTCCACATGTGGATAGGTAACTTGCATGAGCTGCCAGCTGTGGGCAAAGGTGTAGGATACAAAGACAAAATCAGGTGGGATGAATTCCTGTTTCACTTAAAAAGTTGGTGATGTGGGCTTAGTCTGTGTATATGGCAGCAAATCAGAGCTAGACAAGCATAAAGATCTTAAAGGGGAAAAAATAACTTTTCATTGTGGAACTTCTCCCCCAAATGTATTGATTAAATATAAAAATTAAAGTTACTAAAACAAATATTTCAGAAAAGTACATTTATAGTATTGTGCTTTCTTTTAAAATTAATATCCATTTTATTTCTAAGCTTTTTGGTAATTCTGAAAATAAACATTTCTTTTCAGTTTGAGTTTGATATTTCCTGGTCTCCCTTAGGACTTCATTTAAGGTTTAAACATGTTGAGGTTTCTTGAAACCTATTTCCTTCCAGGGTATCAGAAATTACATATTTTCTCCTCCAAACTGTGACCTGCCTAAGAATTCAGATACCTGCACAGATATATTCAGATGCGAGTCTCCCACACAGACTTTGAAACATGGCAGAAACTGTTTTAATTTAAATCTTTGCTTTACATCAGCCACTTGCACATGATATTGGTATCACAGAATCACAGAATCACAGAATTTCTAGGTTGGAAGAGACCTCAAGATCATCGAGTCCAACCTCTGACCTAACGCTAGCAGTCCCCACTAAACCATATCCCTAAGCTCTACATCTAAACGTCTTTCGAAGACTTCCAGGGATGGTGACTCCACCACTTCCCTGGGCAGCCTGTTCCAATGCCTCACAACCCTTTCAGTAAAGAAGTTCTTCCTAACATCTAACCTAAAACTCCCCTGGCTCAACTTAAGCCCATTCCCCCTCGTCCTGTCACCAGGCACGTGGGAGAACAGACCAACCCCCACCTCGCTACAGCCTCCCTTGAGGTACCTATAGAGAGCGATAAGGTCGCCCCTGAGCCTCCTCTTCTCCAGGCTGAACAAGCCCAGCTCCCTCAGCCGCTCCTCGTAGGACTTGTTCTCCAGGCCCCTCACCAGCTTCGTCGCCCTTCTCTGCACCCGCTCAAGCACCTCGATGTCCTTCTTGTAGCGAGGGGCCCAAAACTGAACACAGTACTCGAGGTGTGGCCTCACCAGAGCCAAGTACAGGGGGACGATCACCTCCCTAGCCCTGCTGGTCACACTGTTCCTGATACAAGCCAGGATGCCGTTGGCCTTCTTGGCCACCTGAGCACACTGCTGACTCATATTCAGTCGACTATCCACCATCACTCCCAGGTCCTGAGGTGCAGTGCCTGAGGTAGTCTGTACAATGCCCTCAGCAGAACAGCAGATGTGGGGACAACATGACTGCACTTCAAGCTGGGATGGGTACCACGAAGCCAGGGAGGAGATCAAGATTTTAGGGGCTGTCTCCTGTTCCCTGGAGCTCTGGGCAACTTGGTCTTCCCACCACATGGAGATGTAGTCCCCATGGGAGTGGTTTTCTTTGGGTGCCTGGAGGGTGGCTTTCAGTCCAAGCCTATCATATGCAAAAAGTGATGTATGTTATCCCTGTGTCTGTGGGAACATGAGAGATGCTGGACCTGAAACCAGCTCCTTCCCATTGCCATTTAAAAGGTACCAATACCACCCTGCAGCCCAGGATGTGGGACTGCAGGTTTAGGGAAGACAGCCCAAGAACACTTTCCTGATGTGTGGGACTCTCACCACTGTCTTGGCACATTCTCTCTGCCTGGATATGAGGGGAGTCAGTTAATTCATGTGTTCAGAGCTGGTGGCAGTTACATCAAAATTAGGAAATACTCTTGGGCTTGCCAACTGACATCTGCACAGTAAATGCAGTACTTGATCTACCCTCACATCTTCTGGTGTGGAGACCTCTGGATTCAGATCTGCATGTATAGTTATTAACATAACTTTAAATGCAGCTATTATCTCTCATTTGGAATTTATGATGTAGAATAACCTCAATAAATGGGTGATAGAAGGTGGGTGAAACTTTATTGGACACATGGTATATTAACTGCCTTATTAAATATAAATTATATGTATATTTGCATTTCCAGTTCAAGGCTTTTAACTCATTATCTGGTTGTAGGTACCAAAAGTTACCCTCTGCAAGTCAATACAGCCCTGCAGCTGAGAAGTGATTCAAAGCTCTGCTTTGTTGGTGATTCAGCTGGCAGATTGATGGCATAAGGCTTGGTGCAAACAGTTCTGTGTGGCCACATGTATATGCACGCACCCACGTGTGCAAATGTATGTGTGTAATACTGTCTGCACAGTGTGGACACCCTGGGCTAGGGACCTGCTCATAGGAGTGAAGAGCCAGCTCATTGCTAAAGCAGACCATGATATCAGAGCTGAGTCTAGAGCTGTGTCCCCAGGGCAAAGCTCTCAGGGAAGGCCCAGAAAGGAAAGAGGCATTCCCACAAGGTGCCGGAGATACTGAGGTGGGAAAAGGGTTGCTCAGGGTGACCCCAGGTTGTGTGGAAGGGGGTTGAACAGTGCTCTCTTGTAGGAGGTCTGGAGGATGGAGGTGATGCATGGGATGGTGCATATTCATCTGCCATATTTAGGGTAAAGTGTAAGGCTGGTAACTCAGTTTGGAGTGCTTGTGGTACCACTGGCTTATGCTCAAGGCAGAATGAACAGAAGTACCAAAGTGGGATCCTTATAGCTGAGTTGTTTGCATCTTCCCAGCACTTATGGGTGCAGCGTGGTCACATGCAATCCCAGAAGGTGTCACAGGTGATTGTGCTGCACTGCATCTCCCTGCTCCCCTGAGAGATGCAGAAGCTCCTTGCTGGTGCATGCATGCTCAGGTTCCATTGCAAGGATGGTCTGGGGTCAGACACTGCCTTGGCTAGTGGATTAACTGAATGCCATTATACAGTGCCTTCAGAACACTGAGTTTTATGTAAAACTATGTGCTGAGCACATATGTGCAGTATATACAACCATATACTGTAATGAGAAGTGACTGAAATGGACTATAAAAAGAGTCCTGTGTAACACCTCCCAGTAAACAAAACTCTATCCTCTTTCCTCTGGCAACAGGGGAGTGGGTGAGGGATGCTGTGTTTGCTACAGAGAGAGACAACGGAGTGCTGCCTCTGAGGGATGCTGTGGAGGTGGGGCAGTGGCGCAGCCCCTTCCCCTAGCAAGATAAGGTGAAGGCAGGGACCTGAATCAGTGCAGAGTCAGGGCTACGGCCATAACTCCTAGGGGCCAAATAGCATGTTGTGAGTAATATGAGGCTGCTGAGCCCTGCTGAAAATCCCACTGAGAGAAATACCTCCTCCACTTTGTCAATGTAAGAGGAAACTCCGATCACCACCCACACGACACTGGGTGCAATAGGAGAAATTCTGCTTGCCAGCACTGTGCCCTCTTACCTTTGCTGGTTGGAAACCCCAGGAAGAAGCATCTGCTGTGCAGAACTCAGATGACTAAAGCATGTGGCGCGGAGAGATCTGGAAGTGAAAGTGCCATTCATAGTATGGGCTGCCAGCCTTTGTGACATTGTCTCTACCCTGGAAATCATTCCTGACTCCTGGCAAGGGAAAGCCCCAAAGGCATTTGGGATTTTTTGGGGTTTTAGCAATTTTTCCTGCTCAGTTGACATAATGGGGAAAAAAAATTGGGGTGAAGCAAGGGTTTCTCTAGCCCAGACAGTCCAGACAGTCCCTTCTGTGCAGGTTCTTCGTGTCTAACATCTCAGTGGTGCAGCTTTTTTTCCCTCATACTTACAGCACACTTGCCAGGGTCCTCCCTGCCATGATTCCACTAATGACAGCTGCCTTTTCTCTTCACCTTACCAGCATCACACTTGCACCCTCTGAGATCACTGCTCCAAGGACCATGCCATCGTGCTTCTTTCCTGCATCATCCTCTTTTCACATCCCTCCTTGCACCTCCATCCTTGCTCTGCCAGGCACAAGGTACTTGCCTTCATGTTCAAGCCTTCCATGAGCTGTCTCCCTTGCACCTATCACAGTTAATTGCCAGTGCCAGTCATTCATGCACTGGTTTAATTCAGCTGCCTTTTATGCTTTGGGCATTTCAGTGTGCTGTTGTCCATGTGCTGGTAGGTAAATAACAGAAAAGCAATCCTGTTTCCTCTGCCAAACCCTCCTTTCATGCTCTACTTTGTCCTACTGCCAGTGAAAACCTTGAACATGCCTAAGGCTGAGCTCACCCCCTATCAGTACATCAGCAGCATCTTGTGGTTTCTGTGGGCTTCTCTTCTGTACAGATAAATGCATGCTTCATCAAGGAACCAGACCATGAGTGTCCACAGTGACTGCACAGCTCCTGATACAGAAAAACTCTGCCTTACTGCCCAGGGTCATTGGCATCTCCAGTACCATGAGGCACTGTGCCCATCTCCAGTGCAGTCTGCACTGCACAGCCCTGGAGAAAAGGGGGAGTTGCTCTAGAAACAAGCCCTTAGCCTTCATCTGCAGGAGAGGTGGCTGGTTCTTCCTCTCTTCCCATTTATGACTTCATCTCTAGATTTCTTGTTGTGGGAGACCTTCAAAGCCTACCAAAGGCTACAGCTAGACAAAGATGTAGGTGACATCCTTTCAAGTGGGAGGCTGGACTAGGGAGCTCCAGAGCTTCCTTCCAGCTAATACTTCTGTGCTTCTGTGACTTGCAGACTGTGCCATGTGCCTTTGCCATGGCACACACTGTTTCTTCTTGCTGCCATGACATTCATCTCTTCCATGCAATCTCAGAAGTTTCAGGCAGAGTTGTATCAAAAAGAGGAGACTGGTCCATGCATTGACAGAGGCTTGGGGTCAGCCACACTGCAGGGACTGTGGGACCCATGCTGCTGCCCTCTGTTCCTCTTACTGTGAGTTTCTCCTGAAAGCATTCAGCTAGTTGTGTGCTGCTTCCTGATGTGTCTGTCAGTTACTTATTGATCTGTCTGCAAATATTGTACAGTGTCTTCACTATTGGAATGAACTCAGGACAGTGAGAAAAAGTATTAAACACAGGAACTAACATCTGAATAAACTGAGAAATTCTAAAGCCTTCCACTCCATCCCCTCTGAGACTCGTTGAGATCTGTCTGAAGCAGCCTGGGGTCATCCCAGTGTCCTCTGAACACTTCATGTATGCCCCAAGTGACTTGGTGGGTTTGGTCCCACTGTCATGTAAAACACACAGCACTATGACTCCATGCCCAGAACAACACAGACCAGGGTCCAGGCAGTATTTCGTCATGCCAAACCTGATTATTTGGAGGTTTTCTCCCAGACATCCAGCCATGCTCCTCATTCATGACTCGACTGCCACAACAAACATCTGTCTAGTGTCCTGATAAAAAATTAATTGGTTCCAACCTCCTGTTAGCCCAAAAAGTACTTTTTCTGTCTTCATTCATGCAGATGAGAGCACTGCTGCAGAACCCAATGCTGTATTTAAAAAAAAATAAAATTATTTTTTTTTTGGCCAGGCACCTGGGGAGAGTGGGCATCCTGTGCTTTTCCTGGAAATAGCCTACATTTTTTTTCTTTCTTTTTTTTTTTCTCCCCGCACCCCCAGGAAACCAGTTACAAATGTGAAAATCTGAGACCTGGCCTGGAAAACAGCAAAGTGGTTACTTGCCAGTTTTGAGATCATCCACCTGCAGTGTGCAAAATGCCTTGAGCCTGTCATCCCTAGGCAGCTGTTTCGTGGCAATAATGCAGGCACTTCTGCAAGAAGTTCACCTAGAAGCACTTTTCCATTATCACCCAATCTTTTAATCTCCTCAAGAAGCACCACAATAGTCTGACAAAATATGTTTCCATAAAACCATGTAATTGGGCTTAATTATATTGTTCTATATTAATTCCTCACGAAGAGTGGTTTATCTCTTGTTCCTCCGCCTGGGATCACAGGCAGACTGGTGAACCTGCAAGTACATTTGAGTCATTATTCCTTCCCTTTCTAAACATTTGGCCCAGTGTTCACTTCACCTGGTCTTTGGAAATTACACTGGGCTTCAGGAGTTACTGGCAATGAACAGTAACAGGCTGTAGAGCTGCTTGCCCAATCTTTTACAGAGTAAACAGAAAATGAGGTGACATAAAAATATTTGGTGCCTGTGACTCTTGAGGTGACACACTCAAACAGGTCAGGGGACATCAAATTTTCTACCTGTCAACCTCAGGTTTTACAAACCTTTTTGTGCATATTTGTTGGCAGTATAAGTTGCAGGTCAAACCACACCATGTGTTTGCTCTTACCCAATGTCCCTGCCTTTGGAGCTGCCCTCAGTGACGTGAATGCAGCCTGTTTGTCTTCAGCTGACCATGCAGCTTTGATTGCTCCTTGAGCACGTCACAGTGCGAAGCTGTAGACCGAGGAGGAGGAGGAAGCCACCCATGCCCCTGTGACAGTGAACCCCACTGGGCTGGCACAGAACGGGGAGGGAGGCTGAAGGCAGGAGGGGCACGGGTCTGTGGGCAGGAATGGGCCAGGCTTGCCCTCTCCCTGGCTCGTACTCTGATATGCTGTGGTTTGGTGCTTGCAGTTGAGCCAATGCCAGCACCCAGGCTGTGTAAGTGCAGCTTCAATTATAACCTGGGTTATAAACTGCTGAATCACTGTCCTGTGGAGCTAAAGTTTTATTTCCTTGGCCTCAGTCCAGGTATGATCTTTTTTAAATGGAAAATTGGAGGGAAGTCTCATTAGCCATGAGTTATGCAAAATGATGTCTATGACTGGAAGCGGCTGGCACATAGGCATTCCTGGGTGCTGGTGCCAGCAGTGCTGACTTTTCCACCACCCTGTTGTAGGAGAAACAGATGCAAAATAACAGGGAATGGACTCTGCCTGTGGACACTGTGACCTTTGCAAGGCCTGTGACAGAGGGGACACAGCCCATCTCCAGTGCTCAGGCTGGCTGGTGGTATCTGTATGAGTCGTGAGCTGAACAACCCCCCAGTGACCTTTGCAAAGTAGCTACTGACTGTGAAGTTGCCTTGTGTGTCCCTCTTTTGGAGGGATATAGTAAGAGTTTCCTGTGACTTGGGAGACTCCTGTGGGGCTGAGCAGTGCAAAGGTCCCTATCCAAACAAAAACTGCCCCACCTGTGCCTGCTGTTTCCGGGTCAGGATAGGTCTGGGATCATGCCCAGGTAACCCAGGCTGTTTTGGATTCAAGGTTGAGTACCGAGTCTGACAGGGCTACTAGAAAATTTGGGGGCATCAGTAACAGCATGAGCATGAACTTCCCTGGAGGGATGGCTGATGGACACAGGCTCTGCTTGGAGTTTCCTGTGTTGCCATGACACAGACAGTTTCTGCCTGCTATTGTCACTGGCAATAATCATAACTGTTTTTACAAAGCCCACATTCCAGAACAGAGCTGCTAAGCTGACCCAAACCTCAACTGTGCTTTGCTTGGGTTTGTAGTCCCCAGCCTGGTGGGTGGGTTGGGGCCCTTGGCTTTGGGAATGTCACAAAGCAGCATGTTTGGAAGGAGTGAAGGAGAAGTTAATCTGCAGTGAGAAAGCTTGTTTTAGGCACTGGCCAGACCTGGTGACCTAGGCTGCACAGGCCTCTTGCAATATGTGTGATCCCCTCTGGTCGCCCCACTCCTGATTCAGACCTGGAGCCTCGTCCCTACAACAGTGGCAGTGCTGACTCCAACTCTGTCCCAGCTGTGGGGTAGGTGGATACTGAAAGCATTCTGGAATAAACATGGCTGGAGGACCTGGGAGGGGAGGAGGCTGGTCCAGCTGACTCTGCTAAACATGCTGGAGGAGGTGGGATGGGAGGGTGGGAAGAGTGGACCTGTGGGCTCTGCCCTCCCCTGGGCCACTGCTATACAGTAGGGTGGGGATGCTGGCTGTGCTCCCTTTGGCCATGTCACCCAGCTGGTGGCAGGAGGACGGCAGGGACCAGCACTTCCCCTAACACAGGGGACAATTCCAATGCTCATCCTGTGGCTGTCCCTGTAGTTTGTGACCTTTGCTGAAAATTTACTTGCAGCTTAATGGTGAATTTTCAAAACAGAGTGAAAACATCAGTGGAGAGTATGCCTGCGTGCTCTTGTCCTGATTTTGCAGAAGGAGACTAATGTGCTGAGTGCACGGCTTGGCTGGCAGCAAAAAGTAAGGCCATGTGCTGCAGCTGCCTGTATTTCTGTAGATGAAAGCACTCTGTGCTTTCTGCATGATCCTGATCTTCAGGTCAAGCTTGCTTGGTGCTCTGGCTTCAGTGACATTGGGGTAAGCCATGTGCTGCCCCCCCCCCGCCCCAAAACAGCCTTGCTCCTGCTGTTTCACAGAAGCCTCAAGGAGTGCCTGGGACATACAGACAAAGGATAGGGGAGGGAGAAGATCTAACCCACTGGAGGCTGGCATCACTGTTCTCCATCTGCAGGGCAGAGATTGTGCTGTGTTGTTGGCCCTGTGGAAGTTGTATGCCATCAGTGTGGAACACCTGGGCAGCCCCAGTTCAGCCCTTTTGTGTATTTGTATTGTGTTCCCATCTATTCTGTGCTGGGCAGTGTGCAATGAGGCAAGTAACAAATCCACACTTCATTTCATTGCTGCTTCTTCAGCAGTGCTCCTAGACAGACTTTCTCAATGCCCATTGGGTTTTCTCTGCTATGTCTCACAAAGCAGCAGTCCTGCCAGGAGCATAATCCAAGCTTAACGTCCCTTCCCTCCAGACCCCTCCAGAGGCAGGGTTCCCCATGTGGCAGGGGCTAACTCTTGTTTGCCCCACATAAGCCCTACTGAGCACAGGATGGGGAGCACAAGGGGAGGCCGAGGCAAGCTACACCTCTGGTACACCCTTCAGGGATGTTATGAGGCTATTTCTCTAATCTGTAGCTGTGAAGATTCCACAGATTAGTGATGCACAATTGCTAGAGAGCAACTCTAGAGAGTCCCTGGTGGCTAGTGGCTGGATGGCTCATACTGGGGAGACTACCAGCCTCCAATGTTGGGTGAAAGGTGCCTTTGGGAGCTTTTAAACCCTTCTTGATGAATACATTATTTGTTGACCTATTCCTGGCAGAAGGAATTGTTGTGTCCTGAATGAAGACCCTTGCACAGCTGGTGCAGGCAGAGCTGCTTGGTGTGCCACCGTGAGCCAAGGACCAGCCCACAGTGGTGAGATTCATGGAGCTCCATCTTAATAGAGATGAAGGAAGGAGGTCCCAAATGTGGTGGGATGTTGGTGGAGAATGTGGGAGATAACCTCTACCTCTGTTTGTCAGTTCATTCCCTGTGGCACGTTTTGAGGCTGGAGATGTCATGTGAGTGCCTTCAATGTTTTCTGGTTTTCTGCACACTCCTTCCCCGCTCTAGAGGCTGTTTCAGCTTTCACATGTTATTCTCCATGGAGGGATCCTGGTTTGCAATCCCAGCCTCAGACCTGGCAGCAAGGCACCCAGGGGCCCATGGTGGACCTCAGCCCATCACACCAACCAGGGAGGTTGCATTGTTGTGAGGCTGTGCTGTCTACCTTGTGCAACTGCATTTATCCATCTGTGGTGCCTGCCCCTTCCTTGACTCATCGAGATACCAGGAGCCTCGCTTTTCTTCTGTTATTGAAATAGCTTTGGCCCCTGCTTGCCCCCTCCCCTCAACTCTCCTAGAGCTCAGCATTACCATAGCCCTTTGTCGAGAGCCACACTTCTGTTTGTCTGGGTGAGCAGCTGAGGCACGAGAAATGTGCCTATACCATTCAGGGGCTTACTCTGGGAGGCATTGTACCTCTGAAAGGGATGGTTAGAGCATTTACATTAAAATGTGCTTGATACAGATAATATGAGTGCTTGTGGGGGTGTGCATAAGGGGCAGGGCTGGGAGGAGCCACCCAGTCTTTCCTTTTCAGCCTCATTAATCAGCAACAGAAGGTGTGGTGCAATAGCAGTGTCTGGCTTCCCAGCACTGCTGGTGCTTGCCTACAGACTCATGGCTGCTCATTTGGGGACAGACAAGTAATTCCTTCACCTGGCACAACCAGTGAGCCAGCTGCTCTGGGTGGCAAGGGTTTGTCTTCAAGGAAGCTGCTCTGTCCCTGTCCCTGTCCCTGTCCCTGTCCCTGTCCCTGTCCCTGTCCCTGTCCCTGTCCCTGTCCCTGTCCCCCTCCCTGCAAGCTCAGCTCTGATCCAAGCAGATCTGGCTGGGATGCCCATGTCTGCTCCATGGGTACGTGTCTGGCAGAGCTCAGCGTATGGACCAATGCGTGCTGTGACTGCTCTGGGACCTGGGAAAGGTCCCCCAGCATGTCCTCTGTGTCCCACAGCCATGGCGTGCTGAGCGCGCTCTGCCCCTTGCCTGTCCGTATGGCAGCTGGGCCCCCCCACCCACACAGGCTGGTGCTGCCTTTGCTCTCTTGCTTCTCAGCCTTTCCCGAGGGACCTGGCACTGGCCATATTTCATCTGCAATGACTCAGTTGGTGGGTGGGATTTAAGAAACAAACTGAATTTTGACCATGCTCTCTTCCAACACTGGCCCTAAATTCATCCTGGGGTTGAAGCTGACTCCACCAGGAGCCCAGGTCACAGGAGGAAGTAGACAATGCAGCTTGGCTTCGCCTCTTTGCTGCCAGTTTTATTGCACTGGTGCATGTGTGGGTGGTGTGCCCTGGCCTTCTCAAGGCCACGATGTATCCTGAGTCCAAGCACCTTCTCAACACTCAAAAACTGTCCTCTGAGCTTATGACTCAAAGATTAAAAGTAAATCTTAGGAGTGACAACATATGCACACTGTCAACTCCAACATTTTGGAGTTGAAAGCATTGAACTGAATTGAAATCCTTAAGCATTTGAATATGTATAAATATATTTGTTTTTCCACATGTAAAATGCAACCTAACAAAATCAAGACCTTGTACAGAAACTCTGTCCCTAAGGACAGTTTTTCATAAAGCTTATTTGATGGGCCCTGAGTTACTCTCAGGCTGCAGCATCATTAAGTGTTGTGGTGGTGCCCAGAGGCTATGATGTTAATAAGCACCTAATTTTAGCAGTAATTTAGCTTCTGTTATAATTACTAGGTCGTTTTGCTAGGTGCTATAAAGACACATGTTAACAGACAGGGCCAGTCCCAAAGGGCCGTGACCGCCTGTGGCATTGCTGAGCTCCCATGGCTTCCCTGGCATTTTCTCCATAAGTGTTCGGTGGGACCTATGAGCACCAGTGAGGTTTGCAGACATCCTTTGGGGAATATGCAGGCTTCACAAAACAACACATAATTCACTGCAAGTCACCTTTGAAACATCCAGAATAGTGTCCAGGAAAACGGGTCAGTGGGAACCTGCTTTCAAGACAGCTCTTCTCAGGGCCTGAAGAGGCTTTCTTCCCAGGTCAATAAATAAGTCAAATCTGAGTTCCGTATTTAAATAGACTCTCTTGCATGCCTTAAAATTTCATAGAATATGAACCATGATTTGTTGTACCAGGGTAAATATATGTGCTGGGCATGTTACCCCTGGAGAAGAACTGAATCCCAGGTAAATCTTGCAAATGCTGCTAATCCAAGATGCTCATTGAGTGATTCAACCTCAAGTATCTTTTGGTGGGACTTTAGCATAGATCCTATCAGACAAGGCTGCTTCAGCCATGAGGAAATGCATGTGAGTTCACATCAGTGCACAAATTGGAAAGTGTCACCTAGTAAAAATGTAGTTGCAAAAGGGAAGAGAATGCAGAATGCAGTAATTTGGTAATGGTAGCTCATTTCAACTAAACTTACTTGGTAAATATCTAATGTGGATGCACATATATTATTCTGGAGCAAAAAGTTATTTAGCTATAAAGGTTTAATTGTAATGAATCATGATCAGGCAAAACTTTCTACCTCACTGAAAGGAGAAGAGAAAAATTATATGATTCATTTTGACTTTTTTTTTTTTTTTTTTTCCATAGAAAATGTGATCTAAATTGACACAATCCAAACACAAATTTCTATTTTGGCCCAACTGTATTTCCAGTGGAACCTCATCTAGACTAACAGGCCTAGATTTGCAGACAGGAAGTTACTGCTGACCATGTTCTGGCATGGCCTAAAGTTTCTGTGAAACTGGCCTTTAGTTCAGGTAGCACTTAGTGAAATGCATCACTGCCACCCTTACACCATTTTCTTGTTTTCATTTTGTCCTCTGGAATTGATTGTTTTTCTCCTAATTCTTTTTTCTTATTTATTTATTTTCTCTAACCCTTTCCCTTCCTGGGTGTTGATGTTTTTGTCTATGAGGTGGACAAAAGATGAAATGATCTCCCCTGCTCTCCCCCAGTTTCAAGTGCATCAAGTTACAGCTCTGTAGCTGTAATCCTAGATCCTAGCTCCTTATTCAGAGCAGGACGATGGCAAAGAAAGATGGGTCTCAGCGGCCTGTTTTACTCTTGCTTATTGGAAATGTTCTTCTAGGCTATAATCATGATATAGGATTTTTGAGATCCTTCAGTGTTTTGTCTGGCTGGACAGTAAAGAGAGCAAAAAGAGCGCATGGTCCCACCTGTACCTGGGAAAAAAGACTTTGAGCATTGGGAAAGAAAGGGAAACTTGTGTGGTGCTTCTGTGGCATGGGACGTGGGCGGAGATGCTCTGTGTCTCATTGGGGGTGGCTCTGCACTGGCACCGAAATCCTGTCTTTCTCCTATCCTGGTTTCTTCCAAAGGGTCTCTGGAGCATTGCAGACTTGGGACAACTGATACAATATCTGAAAGCATTTGAGATCGAATTGCTGCTCTTTATTCAGTGCTGAGCAAGAGCAGAAATTACTCCTAGCTCTTCCTTTGACACTGGGTCAGCATGGGCTGCATTTTACACTGCTTTGGAGAAAATGAACTCAATTGTAAAACTACAGGACTTAGAACTGGCTCCTCTGCAATAGGTCCCTCAGGTCCTCTTTTCCTTCTTTCATGCAGGCATTCCAGAGCAGAAACTCTGTAGGAAAGACAGTGATCCCCTTCACAACAACAACTGTGAACATAATGTAATCCTTATAACACCTGTACACAGCAGGGCAAATTCAGGGCTGAGCCATGGAAGAGCACATTAGTGTGTCACCATGACACCATTTAAAAGCCTCAGGAGATGTGCATGGAGTTGATGTACAAGGCTGTGTCCACATGCAGCTCACACAGGTGAGCTCACAGGAGGTGAGGTAGATCCTGTTCTGTGTTCGAAGCTCACTAAAGCAGTAATTCTTGTATTTTCTTGTATTGCACTATGGGACATTATGTGTTTTCCATTCTGTTAGGACAATTTCCACTCTTTGATGCCTTAATCCAAATTTCTTGTTTTGACAGTAAAGTCAATGTCTGGCTCTTGTACTGCATGGCTTGTGCCTGTGCCAGGAGACCCATCTGGATGGTCACCACTGTCCTTGACCTGCAGGCTCTGCTTGCTCTCCCTCAGACCCCAAAAAGAGGAGAGGGAAAGCACACAGCTAAGTGATGGATGGCCCACACCCAAGCCTCTCTGCTCTCATCCTCCAAAGAGGTGATGTTCCTACGTTCCTACCCAGGCAAGATAATATCCATGCAGCAGACAGCTCAGGTGAGTTCAAGCAGTCTTCAGTGAAACATGGACTGGGGCCACAGGTGGTCCCTCTCAGGAGAGCTTAATATAAACATGGTCAGTCCTGCTTTGCCTTGCCTGGGGAAATCTCAGTGCCTGTATAGAGGGGGACAACCCCACACAAGCATTACACCCCCTCTCCAGCTGGAAGGGTGAGAACTAGCTTCAGGCCAGTCCCATTCCCAAGTTGGGCTGGGAACAACCCAGAGCCACTGGCCCTTCATATGTCCCTGTCCTATGACGACTTTTTGCTGTTGCTCTGTGGATTAAAGATTTAAATGCTGAGTGAGGCAGAAAGCAAGGGAGAGGGAATGCCTTTGTACATTGCTGAGTCAGGCTCACCTGGAAGTGAGATGCTAGATTCCAGAGGTTTGCCCATGAATAGGTGAGTGGAAAAGCATAAGCAGGAGTGAATAAGCCCTGTTGTGTGGGTTATTCAGCTGAAAAATGAAGAAAAGGGGGCTTTGAAACAAGGCCCAAATCTCCTGATGTGGGCTTTCAGCTTCCTAGGTGCGTGGGTAGGTAAAAGATAACTGTCACTTGTCCTCTGGCACTGCAAGCCTACATAATAAAACCTTTTTCAGCAACTTCATGCAGCAAGTTAAACCCCAATATTGAACTTTAAAGGGACTAAAATCACATTTTTTAGCAAATAAACTATTTGCCAAATCAACATTTAATTGCCCAGTCCTGTCCCTATTAGCTGCTGAGCCCTTTAGAATATGGCTAGGGAACACCTCCATGTACCTTGCACCAAGTCAGCCCCTTCAGAGCAGAGGTGAAGAAAAACACACCCCTGAGTTGACAGACTCTAAACACTGGAAAATAGTCCCAGTGCCAAGGCTGCTTTTCCAACTGGGAATTACCCTTCAGTTAACAATTATGAGAATCTATGTGGAACCTATGAGAACCTAAAAAAACCCAAGCCCAATAGTCCTTTCATGGGAGTTCTGAAATAAGGTGTTGGTACCTGGAGTCCACATATGTGGGTTTTACTAGCCTGCCATTAGGAGAACAACTCAAGATCCCTGTCTGGCCTTCATGGGTTCAGCACATCTTGCCCAAGGCTTCCCAAGGGTGTCTGTGCATTGACCTTAGGTTTGCCTCCAGCCTAAAACCTTTGGGACCAAGAAATTAGGCTCACCATGCCTATGCACCCAAAAGAAGATCAGTCTCCTTGTGAACTTTGAGCACATGTAGTCATGGACAACACAAGCATTTCTGGATGGGAACTTCACAAATTATTCAATTTCAGCTAGAGCCTGTCATTTTGCTAATGGGATAGGAGACAAGTGGGAAGTCACACCAGTGCCTGCACATGACTTCCACAGGCCTCTTGCATTGGATGCCTAGACCATCAGAGGAGACCAACCTACGTATCTTCAACATAAGTAACAGCCTGGGAGCTGCCTTCAATAAGAACAGCAGATAGCCTGTCCTATGCATCCTTGACCATGTCCTGCTGCTTGTTGGTTGTAATGTTCTGAAGGGGCCCTAGCTAAAGGTGAGTGCATCCAACAGGGGAATATCTTGCCACAGGCCAGCATGGTCCACTGCCATGAAGTGCCATCACAGAAGGGATTTCTGCTCAGACCCCACAGTGAAGGTCTGTGTGTGCTTCATGACGGAACCTTGGTATGGTATTCACAGGCTCCTGGATCGTTCTGTGCAGTGTAGCATTGCAACCCAGCACAGTTGGGCAATGGCTGGCAGCAAGGAGAGGGTTGCACAATCTTCACTTGCACAAGTCCACGCTGCTTCAGGGGAGTGTTTGTCTGTGAACAGCATTGGACAAATTGAAGTTGCATAACTCCAACCCATGCTACTTTGGACTCTTTCATTTTATATTTTTTTCTTTTCCATTTTTCTTATTGTTTTTCCTCTTTCCTTTTCTCTGTGTTGTTTCTACTTAAGAAACCCTGGCACAGACTGGACACATTGTCCCTCTCATACCCCAGCATCATGCCTGAGTGTGATCCTCAAACCTGTCCACTTCTCAAGGCTGTTTCTTTCCATGCCTGTTGCAAGACTGGTCATTGCTTCCAGCTGAGGGTTTTGGGACTCCTTCTGTTCTGTCTTGACTTTGACACAGAGGACTGCAAAGGTCAATTTGTCACTAATGGCCACAGAGTAGTTGGGTCCATACCACAAAAGCTGAACCTGCAAAAGAGGCCTAAAATGCATCTGCACTCTGTGGTCACCCATATGCAAATTGCAAAGTGCAGGACAACCTAGGAAGATTTCCTAGGAAATGTGATATTATGTGTTCACAAACACAGCTTTGCACTTTTTTTTTTTTTTTTTTTTTTTTTTTCTCTCCACTGCATAATGTGCATCAAGTTGGAAGGCTCAGGTGGGGGGAAAAACATTGCCTCACCAAACCTCTCCCATTACCTGAGCCACAGCAAGGGAAACAGAAAATGCCTTTGTTGCTAAAATGGCAGCTGACTTTGGTGCTCTATCAGCCCAGCTGAGGGAGGAGGGGCTGGGGCAGAGGATGGATGAAGACTAAAAAGGGTAACAAAAATGCAGCTTATAATAGATCTCTAGGTTTTCTGTCACTGCAGAGGACAAGGTATTTACCACACAGCTATTGTTCTCAGAGATTCCTGCAGGACAGAAGCACATCTATATTCATACATGGGGATGGTCATATACACCTTCTATGTCTGAAAAGGTTCCTTGCTGCAATATTTAAATTCCCATTGCACTATCACTGTTAGATCTGAGCGAATAATCCACAATGAATAATGTATCCAATGAATCCATCCCTGCTAATTGTGGAATATTCACGAGCAGATGGCAATTCTAGGCAGGTTTTTTCACATTTCTTTTTTCTCTGCTCTGTGGACGGAGCTTTGCTGTAAGTAGGTGATATTTGAAATTCAAGCTGTGTTTCTAAGTTACGATTGGCCAGTTGTGACATGATGGTGTCCCTCTTTCTGCATTGGCCGAGCGTACAAAGTACTTTGGATACAAATACTCGCATGTGCAAATTTAAAATTCAGTTTCCATGGTTACTCATGCATGCAGCTTTGAACTTCACTTTTCTCCAACATTTGTGCTAGTAAAACTCATTCAGTCGAAGGTTCATGGAAAGTGAACACAAAAGATGCATGAGGCTATATTTGCATGCTCTAATATAGATGATTTCTCTTCAAAAATCTCAGCCTGGATATTCATTGGGCTTTTCTGCCACCTTCTCTGGTGTCTGCTTTCATGGATTTCAGCCTACAGGAATTTTCTTTCCCAGTATTATCAACCTTTGTGACTTCAGTTTTAGCATCACAAATACATGCACAGCTGGTTGATATCTCTATCTGCAGGTAGATACAAACGTCTTGTAATCAGTTCTGCATTGGGCAAAGCAATTTATTTTTTCTTGCAATTTAAACCTAAATTAGTTTTGCAAAATCAGATTTCTCTCCTTCTTGTTAATCCAATGTCATTCAGAAATAACAAGGAATTAGAACAGGTTCATCTTTGTTTTGTAGCAATGATAGAGAGAGAGAAGAGAAAGAAAATTAGCAAGAATTTTAAAGTCAGGGTAGCTGGAAAGAGCTGAGCTGATGGGAAAGTGAGTTTGTTTTGGTTTTGAAAAGAGCAAACAAGACGTCAAAGTCAGAGTCAGAGTGCAAAGCCCTACTGTACGTGAGTCATGAGGGTGTGTATCTGTCCCTTTCAAGATCTGAACACATACCTTTAACTGCTGATAAAATACCTGGTTTGCATTATTTTCACAAACACCTTCCTTTATTGTGAAAAGAACTGTTTCCAAAAACTCCCCCTTCCCTCCCACTCTGGGACAGTTTAATAAAAGTTATTTTTGTTTCTCTGGCTATCACGTGTCTTGTGCAATATTTCTGTAGCCTCTGGACAAACACATGAGAGAGAGCAAAGGTTAACCGCGATTTATGTCTGGGTTTGTAATCGCACTCTGGGAGCAGCATGGTGGGGAACATGCCTGGCTGGCTGCGGGTGCCTGTCATGCACAGTGCTTCCAGCACGCAGCCCATGACAAAAAAGCTCAGGCAAGAGAAAGCAGCGCCACTTTCACAGCCAACCAATAACCAGTGTTTCATTAGCATGTTCTGGCTCTACTTCAGACTGACAAAAAATTAAAGACATTGGTTACAGGGTCAGACCATGGCCGAGCCCTGCCTCTGAGCCCTCGGGTCCTCCCAGAGTTCATCTACAAGCGGCTCTGCTATTTGCCTTTGCGATGGTGCTGGCTTTAACCCTGCTGCACAGCAACAAGTTGCAGGTCTGGAGGGTGAATGGGGACAGGGAACAACGTGCACCCGGGCTCAGCTGGGGAACAGATCAAAGCTGCAGGACTGGGAAGGCAGCGAATGTTCAGACAACTATTTGCACCTGGGAATATTCACATCACGCTCCAGTGCTGGGAAAACACCCCACTGCCCATGCTCAGTGCCTGACCTTTTTAACTATTCAGAGTGCAAAACCAAATGGCTTTAAAGTGCTATCTGCTCTGAAATGGGTGACAAAGCATAACAATGACCCCTTCTTATTCAGCAGATGTGATCGCTAGTCACTTTGTGCCCAGCTGTGTGTATTCAGGCTCAGAGCTGTTGACTTTAGCAAGAAAATGACTGCTGTTGCCCTGCAGTTTGCCAAGCTGCCCCTTGGAAAGCCCTGGGCTGTGCTCCATGTGCTCCATGTGCAGCTCCATGTGCTGCAGCACTGGAGCTGTTCCCAAGGGCTAGCATCTCCCATCTGTCCTAAGGTGGGGAGACACAGGGTGTCCCTTGCAGGTGGATTTCCTCTGAAGCACCTTGGGCTGTTTGGAGGAATGGAGGCGGGCACCACCGTGCTGAGGACCTGGTGGTTTAATACCCGAGTTGAGCTCAACTGTCCTGGAGCATTGAGTGAAGTCCTACAAATGTGGTGTCATTCCTGCCCAACTTTAGATATTTAGAAATCATATGGGCAGTCCTGAATGGCAGAGGACCAACTGAAAAATCAGATGAATGCCAAGGTGGCAACAGATAAATTAGCTTGAGGAGAAGAACAGCAAGGAGCAGGGTGCTTGTGATGAGCTTGTGTGCAGCTGGAGCACAGTGGAGTCTAAGTTGGGGTGTCCTCTCCCTCCACACTCCTCCTTGGGCAGGGGTTGCTGTTACAGTGGAACTGGTGGGTTTTGGTAATAGTTGCTGACAAAATTGTCATCAGTTGCCTTGTGGGTTGAAAATCACTTTAAACCCCTGGTTGCACAATCTAGGTTTCTCAAGACTTTCCCGAAATTGCCTCTTTGGCACTAGGGAAAAGTCTGAGAATTTCAGTGTGAGAGGAAATTCCCTCCAAAAACCCAGAGAGATTCAAAGAAAAGAGAGCTCTCAGCTTTGCTGCTTGCACTTCTGCTGTTTGTTGCTAGCAGATGGTGGAGCAGCTTTGCCCTTTGGCCAGGACGGTGGGAGACAAAAGTCCCTGGCTTGGGACACGGCAGCAGGAGACAGGAGCAGAGTTTGGAGTGGACACGTGGTGTGTGCCCTGAAGCCTCTCACCCCCTTTCCTTTCTTCATGTGGTGGCATCACCTGGTGAAGGGGGACAATACACTCCTCATTTTGGTTTCCCATCTTCCCCTGGAGATCTACTGCTGAAGCCATCTGCCCGAAGGAGAAGAGAACATAGGACTGCTCCAGGCTCACGCTCACTCTTCTTCCTCTGTCCCTTGGGGCTAAAAGCACCAGCCGTGTGGCTGCCTTTGTTTGCCAAGGCACTGCTGGCCTCACTCAGTCTTGGCTGGGGTTGTGGGAGGAGGGGCTTCCCAGCAGCAGATGGTCCTGATGGAGGGGCTTGGCTGGGTGGGCTGGGAGTGCCTGCCTGGGGGGACCCCTTTCAGTGCTCAGATGGGGGAGGTTGCCTGCCCCTCAGACAGTCAGCTCCCAGCGGAGCACTGGATGGGATTACACTGCTATTCATCTAATTGCGATTGTATTGGGAGCAAAGAGACAGTACCTCTGTCCTCCGAGGATGTTTGGCCATGCACAAAGGCAGCCTCCTGCTGCCTGCAGACCCGCTTGGCTGTGTCCCGCTGCGCACACCGCATGGCCAGCCTCAGCTCTCACTCCCCACAGGGAGTGCGTGGAAGCTGCACTCCCTCACCCTGCATTGTTTGGTGCTGCATGCTGGCAGCACCGTGAAACCCACAGCTTGCTTGAAGCCTCCAGCAGGAGTGTCCCACATCACCAGCACCGTGCCAGCCCAGCCATCATACCCACATCAGGCACAACTTCCCAGCAGAGTGCGAAAAAACTGCAGTGTCATTCTGGGCTATCTCTCTGAGGTTAAAGCAATTCACGGCTCCCACCCTGCTGAGGATGGCCCGCCTGTACTTGCAGCCTGGAAGTCATGTTTGCAGGTGAACCTCCCTCAGGAGGTGTAAACCCACTGAAGCCCAGGGAATCTGTAAATCAGTGCAAGTGAGTAAATGGAGAATGAGGAGGGTAAAAAAAAATATATATATAAAAAAATCACACCCCACCCATGAGGACTTTATGGCTGAAATCACCATGCACACGCCCTCCTCGAAGATCTGCCAGAGTTCATCTGCTATCAGCAAACACCTGCAGATAAGAACTAGACCCATTTCTCTGAGCTCTGTGGGAGCAGGATAGCTTCTAAAGAAAATGAAAGGAAAGCTTCTAAGGAAAAGGAAAATCTTTAGAAAAAGAAAAAAAAAAATAAAAAAATTGGATGACTGTGCAAAGAACCTGATGAGCATCTGGCATTAAGCAAAGAGCTTTTCTCTTTGGCAGGAAGGAAGCATGGCACCCTTAAGCCCCTTCATAGGGGTTGTGGCTGGGGGAGCAGAGGCCAGCGTGGGACCGTCCTGAGTGAGACAGACCCTTCAGAGACTGCACGCGGTAGGACTAGAGCAGGTGATGGTCCCTTGACTGTACGGTGGCTGCTTTGGGAGTTCCTGCTGGCAGAGTTCATTTGCAAGCATAATCCCCTTGAGAACCACTCATGAAAGGTGCCAGAGGCTCTTCTTGCAACCCGGGAATGCTGGCCTGTCTGTTCAGGGCTTGTCCTGTCAGCTGCAGATTTGCAACCTGGACTGGCCTGCTGGGCCAGCTCTGGCAGCTTTGTTGCAGTCTGTAGGTGTGGGAGTTACTCGGGCACTCAGCAGCTTTTCCAGCAGCAGCTCTCTATGGCAGGGAGACCCTGAGGTCACAGACATGGTGGCTCAACCAGGGACAATGCTGGCTGGGCCAGCAGAGATGCCTCAGCTGTGCAGTGAGAGCACACACAGAGCCTAGGGCCAGCACCAGGGCAGGAGATGGCCCTTCTCTGCAGTTTTGCGTGAAGCATCCTGCATTGTGCCACTGACAGTTGTCACTCTTCTGTTTTCAAAAAACAGAGAGGGAGGAACATGCTATTCCTCCCAAAGCCTCATTCTCGTGGTGTGTCCTGTGAGACAGCTCTGTCCTCATGGCTCCTTCTCATCTCTCCTCTGGAAAATCCCCTTCCTCTGCTAATAATCCTATCCCTTCTTTTCTAGCACCCTGTTATAGGAGATCTGATAAAAGTGTTCAGCTTCTTCAGGCACCTCATTACTTCTCATGCTGGTCTGAGGTATTTTGGACAGATTGTGAGCTCCTGTGTGTGCAGACACCAGCATGTCTGCTTTTGGCTTCCTAGCATGGAACAGCCTGTCTTTTTGAGAGATCTGTGGCTCCAGGCAGGGTACACATGAAGGGGAGGACTGCAATGTAGTGCTAGAGCCTGTGGCTTGCTTGGCTTTTGTTCCTGAATGGATACACTGATGGAGACACTGGGACAGGCAGCAGCATCTGGGTAGTGAGAGGTGAGATACATGTGACTGATCTTGTGCTGCTGGAATTCCTTTCCAGTAGGATCCATGGGCCTTTCTTGAGGTTCATCTGTGTTGCACTGAAAATCTTGGTGTTCTCCTTCATCCTGCTCTTGTGTCTCTCTTCTTTCTTTGCCCCTTTACCTTTTGTTGGTCATTTTTCACTGTATTTTGTAACTATTGGAAGTGCATCTCCACGTGGCTGGTTGGTTACCTGAGGCCATTCTACTGCACTGTGACAAATGGCTTAACACTCTTTGACCCGTCTTAGTTTTCTGCTTTTGGTCTTTTATGTACAAACTCTTTGGAGGTGGTTTAAGAGAGGCTAGACATGTGGTGGTTTTACTCAGCTGGGCAGCTGATCTCTACCACAACCACTCTCTCACTCCCCCTCCTCAAAGGGAAAGGAGGAGAAAATATGATGCAAAGGGCTCAAGGGTTGTGATAAGGATGGGGAGATCGCTCAACAATTATTGTGACAGGCAAAACAGACTCAGCGTAGGGAGATAGTAAAATTTATTGCCTACTGCTAACAAGCTAGAGAAGTGAGAAACAATGGAAAGAAACCCAAATCACCTTCCCCCTAACCGCCCTCTTCCACCTCCTCCCCCTGAGCAGCGCAGTGGAACAGGGGAATGGGAGCTGTGGTCAGTTAATAGCACTTCATCTCCGCCGCTCCTTCTCGGTCACTCTCTGCCCCTGCTCCCCATGGGGTCCCTCCCACGGGATGCCATCCTTCCCAAACTGATCCTGTGGGGGCTGCCCACAGGCAGCAACTCTTCAAGAACTGCTTCCACATGGCTCCGTACCACGGGGTCCATCCCCCAGAAGCAAACTGCTCCAGCACAGGCCCCTCACGGGCAGCAGCTCCCCCCAGGCCCCCTCCTCCTGTGTGGGCTCCTCTCCAAGGGCTGCGGCTCTGGCCCGGGGCCTGCTCCTGCGGGGGCTCTCCGTGGGCTGCAGCCTCCTCCAGGCCACATCCACCTGCTCCACTGGGGGCTCCTCCATGGGCTGCAGCATGGAGATCTGCTCCATGTGGGACCCATGGGCTGCAGTGGGACAGCCTGCTCCACCAGGGGCCTCTCCACAGGCTGCATAGGATTTTTTTTTTTTTTTTCCCTTCCTTAAATCTGCT
Organism: Aythya ferina; assembly: GCF_964211825.1. Taxonomy (NCBI): domain Eukaryota; kingdom Metazoa; phylum Chordata; class Aves; order Anseriformes; family Anatidae; genus Aythya; species Aythya ferina. Next base: position 6,811,580 of record NC_140322.1, on the reverse strand, counting down.
CTCACAGGGCTGCAAACAACATCGCGTATTGGCCCAGCTCTGGCCAGCGGTGGGCCCCTTATCTAACATGGGGCAGTCTCTGGATTCTTCTCACAGAAGCCACCCCTATGGCCCCTGCTACCCAAATCTCCTTGCACGTAAACCCACTACAACACAGGAAATGAACAGGCAGGAATAATCCAAAACTTGAATGTCAAGTGGGAGAGAAGAAGCTACACGGAAAGAAGCTCCACCTAATCAGTGCCTGTGTATGAGTTTGCAGAACCCAGAACCTTTCCTGATAACATATTTTAGGCCAAACCTAATCTCCTTTAGATGAACCAGATGTTCATCTATCCTATACATCTCTATATCTCTGTATATCTAATATATATATAGAGAGAGAGATAAATATTTCTGCATGTGAATCTGACTAAACATGAAAGAGCTCCAGTCTAAAAGCTACAGGCGATTTTTCAGGAATCTACTGAACTGATGAAACAATGGATTTCAAAGGAGACAAGAGGGCAAACCAAACCGTGGTGTTATATACTCTCCTGATCTCCCTCCATCATTCTGCAGAAAGAATGAATGGCTAAATCCAGCTTCACTGCTGATGTTGATACTTTTCCAAAGATCTGGTAAGTAGGAAGTGTATTGTCATTGTTTTTGTGCTAAGCAAGAAACTGAAGTCAATTGTGCTTTTACTTTTTTGGGGTACTGTGGTGTCAGGAATTTGGAGTTCATCTCAAACTGTGGAGTAGGAACTTAAGATTGACCTGAATGGTGATATCTGGGTGTGAACACAGCAGGAAAAACTGTGAGAAGAAGGGTTAAAAGAATGGCACGTGCTGATCTACTAGATCAGCAGGTCTTCAACAACAGAGCAATCCACATGCAACTTCTCAAGACATCTGGAGCAGTAAAACAAAGGACAGCTTGAAACAAAGGAGAGATTACACCCAGAAAGGAGCCCAACCAGAGTGAGTAAATCAGCAGTGCTCCTAATGACTCACAGAGGCGGGCCAGAATGAAAAAGCAAAAGATCACAATCACTATGAGTTCCTAAAGGGTACAGAAAGCATGTCCAAGATCTAGTGCATGGCCACCCACCTAAGAAGAACTCAGGACCAGAAACGAGGAATTGAGAGATGTTATCCCTTATTTTCCATGCCACCACAAGTCCTGACTGGGCTAGCTGGGCTGTGAGTTTGAAAGAATGAGTGAGTGAAACCTGGGAGAAACTGAGTGTGAGTTGAATCACCTTTGACAAAAATAAAAATCACCTTCCTTTCCTAGATGATCTTGCACTGAGCTTTGTGCCGCAGCTGGCATTTTTGCATTCCTCAGTGTCCTCCACAGCCACTTCTAATTGCTGTTGTTTGCATTTTTTTGTTTCCATAGATGATAATACAGGCAAGTTTCTGTCCTCTGGATGCTGCTGGAGTCTGACTTCTAGTAGGCAGATGGTGTTTGGATACCTACCTCAGATGAGAGTAGGGCACAGCAGGGATTAGTAGAGATAACAGCTAAAGCCAAACAGCACTGCACACTACTTAAACATGTGCACACAGGCACACTGTAGCATGGACTTTTCCATGCCTTGCAGTGTCAGCTCTGTTGGTCTGGGCTGGATCTCTGCAGCCACAAATGACATCTGCATCTTCTAGCAGCTCAAGGGGGCATGGTAAGTTACAAAGGATTTGTGCAATGGGGATGTTTTCCACTGTCCCAGAACTCCCAGGATAGAGGCATTAACCCTTGAGCATAGAAATTAAATGGCTTATAGCCAGTTTCAATTGGCCATGGCTTCCTGTAATAAAACATGTGCATGTGTATGTAAGTCAGAACCTAGCTATGTGCATGAACTCTCCTCTGCTAGCATGGAGCTGGTGCTAGCCACTAGTCTGTGAGCTGTGGTACACTATGGGGACACTGAACCAAGACAATCCACCTGCAGTGTCCATCTGTTCTTGCTGTTGGGGTGCTTCAGGTTGGGGGCCTTCAGGGTCCCCCCTCCCAGCTTCACCCCTTTGGTTTGCCCCCACTGCCAGTCTCAAGTTCCTGGGCTGGTTGGCTGCATTTTTCTGCAGTCCAAGTCACCTCCGTACCCTCTTTAGTCCAAGAGCAGCTCTTATCCACATGTGACCGCTCTGCACCTTTTGCTGACTTGACATTAGCAAATGTTATAGTCATTATAAGGCTGTTACTGTTTGAGTTGTTTAACTTTAACTCAGAGCTGCCTGGAGTCTCTTGGCCAGCTTCTGCTGTTATTAACTAGACAAAATGTGATCTGCTTACACATTAGTAGCCTCAACAACATAAAAAGGAGTTTCACTTTCCTGCTGGGTCCTAAACACAGCTTGATAACAGTCTTAAGAGTGCACAAACACGGGCTTTGTTTTTCTAAGTGCACCTGCCCCAACTCCCAGTGACGCACCAGACACAGAAAAATATTTGGTACTGGCTGTGCCCCACAGCCCTCTCTCTGTGACCAAAATCCTACATTTATTATGCATTTATTTAATCTTTTGAGTCATATGCAATGCTTGAAATAGAGGAAAGGGCAAGGCCAGCAGGAGATGTAGCAGCATTAGCAGGATCACTGATGCATGGAGCCAGGCTGTCCCTGTATGCCAGCAGTGGGGAGATGAGTCCTAATTAGTTCTTGGAACTTGTTTGAAATCAAGCTTTTTTTTTTTTTTTTTTTTTTTTTTTTTTTTTTTTTTTTCAAAGTATCGGGTGACTCGTTGCTTTCTTGTCTTTCTGTAACTTCTCCATCCTGAGGAAAACCTCCTGAACCTCTGCATGTGCTGGTCCCCAGCTTCTCATGGAGGGGTACTATGCCATGGGTTTTCTTGGTACCAACACAGTGTGTTTCCTAACCAGGCACATCGTAGACCCAGAAACTTAGTTTTCATCCTCCTTTTACAGTGACAACTTGCCCCTCTAACCCTGAGTCAGGCCTTCTGGCCAGTGCTGCTGGTTATGGAGCCACCCAGCTCCAGCATCCACATCCACCTGAAACATGAGATGGTCTCAGCTCTCCAGCCAACAGTATTTTCCCCTCCTGCAGTGCCGAGGCCAGTTGTTCTCAGGGGTGTCTGTGCACTGATGGTGCTGCTAGCATTTTCTTTGTGCCATGCATGCTCCATTGGCAGTTGCAAACTGTTGCAAAGCAATGTCATCTGCTGTGGTTCCTGCAGCTGTTTCCAAGTGCAGAGCTTGATCTTGTCTTGTTTGTCTTATACAGTACAGCTCATTATGTTCTGATCTGAGCTGCCTTCCTCTTTTGACTCCTATCTCCCTGTAACACAGTGGATACTCTTCACAGGGCAGGCTAAGCAGTTTCTCCTTTGCTGGTTGCTTGCTTACAGCGTTTCCCTCTGTCCATTAGTAACTTGCAGTGATATGGTAAAATAACATGGCGCTGCCTGACTTGAGCTTCCCCTTTCCTTCTGACTGATTTGCCTACCCAGGAGGACTGAAAACTTCCTTGGCAGAACATAGAAGAGGTTCCCTACCCAAGGTTGCTTAATGCAGAAAAAAGAAAGGCACTACTCATCCCATCAGTTAGTGCAGTGCAGGAGAGTCTGTCCCAGCATGGATGATGACAAATGCAGGTTTATTTTATACCTATGGCCTTGGGCTGTCAGTGACAGAAAGGACTACATGTTCATCCAGAAGTGGTCCAGTGCATCACTGGTGCCAACAATCAGTAGCAAACCACCAGCCCAGGCTATTTGAGAAGACAGTGGAGGGTAAGGCTGTCTCTCCTTGAAAGACTGGACGACTTCATGAGCATCCACCAGCTGGGAATGATCTGGGATCACTTGGTGCTGGCATGTGTGTTAGGGCCTCCAGAGCTTCTTGTCCAGGTCTGCATCCCCCAGCATGGGGGTTGCTGGATGCCAGCCAGCATCTCTGGTCTCCTTGGGTGTCAGTGTTGTAAGATTGGCTCCTCAGACTCAAAGGAGTGGCAAGCTATTTTGTTTTCACCCTCTGTTTGTAGGCTAAAAAAAAAAAAAAAAAAAAGCCAATTAGTTTCATTTTTACGTGGAATATAGTAATATAGTGCTCAGATGTCTCTACAGTTTCATACCCTCTCCTGCCAGAGCTAACTGAAAAAACATTGAAACCATGAGGTGCACAGGAATAATCCCCTCTGGGTTTTGTTCATCTTCATTGCTCTCAGCCATGATATCAGCACTCCTGATGGTCCTTCAGCTGTGCTCTGGCCCTCTTACCTGGAGATGCTGTCAGCCTCTTTTTAAGCTCTTGCTGTGGTTGGTTTTACTTAGAATGAAAGTATTTGAGGGAGGTCAGTCTCAGTGTTAGAGAAACCTACATTGTCCAGCTCCTGCTGGCCAATGCCTCTGAATGGTTCCTGCATCCCTCCCCTGAGCCAGCACCTGGCATTGTTTAAAATGTCATTGCAGAGCTCCAGCGAAGAGGTAGGGAATGAAATTTCTTCTGCAGGAGCTGACAGGCTGTAGTGAAGACCCCAACACCCACTGCGGCTCCCTTTCTGCTTTGTTTTGAATTAAGGTAGACAAGGGCATCTAGCATGCTGCTTTGCCTGCCTGGCACAGACACTGCCTCTGGGGACAAGTGTTCTGCTGGAATAGCTGGGCTGAGAACACAGCACAGAGTTGGAGGGGTCCCAGCAATTAGGAAAGAGATTTATCCTGCAAGGGATATCAAAAACGGGGCAACAGTTACAGCATTGCAGGCTACTGGGTAACCTTGTCAGGGGAATTTCTAAAGCATTTGTTCATTGGCTGCAGGGAAGTTATCTGGGTTTCTGGGATATCTGGGAAATGTTGCTCCCAAGGTGTTGCATTGGGCAATTTATTTTAGAGGCAATTCATCCCCAATCTGCCCTCCAAAATGTGTGTGAAAGCAATTGCAGGCTGCTGGTGGCTTTGGCAAATGGTGAAAGTAGCCATGGGTATCCCAGGATTATGAAGGGCCAACCATGCTGCAAAGTGGGCGGGATGAGCAGAGGTGGCCCTGTCAGCCAGGAGCCTCCTGGCTCCGAGCAGACCACCAGCGGTTGCCTGTGCCCCAACAGCACCATGTACTGCTTGAGGAGACATAGGAGGAAAATGGCAGCACAAGTGTCCCCTGCCCCCATCTCTTCCTGTTTGTGTGCTTCAGCTTTCTAAGTCTTACCTGTGTCTGCTGCCAGCATCTGCCTCAGAGCTCCTTCTGGTCTGCAGAGTGTGAGACATCTGAGAGGAGCACTGCAGAGCTGCCACTGTGCGCAGACAGGACTTCCAGAAAGCAAACTGTAGGCTGGGGAAAGGCACACAGGCTGTATTTGCATGAATCAAAAAAGGGGAGACAAGGAAGAAAACACCCTCTTTCAGAAAAGCCCATGACTCACTAAAGCCTCTGGCCTGTGCAGACCAGGCAGTTCTGTACTAGCTGAGCTCATTGGTATGCATTTAGCTTGCTTTACCCTCTTGATTCTCTTTGGCATGAGTTGTTTTTTCATGAACACTTGCCAAGTGATTTAGGCGAGTGATTATCAGCTGATTTTCAGTAGATCTCACTTCTCATCCCATGTGGTTATGAGTATCTGAAAGCATTTCCTGATTGGATTAGGACAAATTGTGGAAAATTTCATGGAAGAGACCATTTAAAAATTACTTGATTTGAATTAATCACACATTTAATTTGAATGATCTAGAAAAAAAAAAAAAAAACTTAAAAATTGCCAGAAATTTCTATTTGAAAAGTCATTTTTGAACCACGGAACAGTTTATTTTCTTACGGTAGGTTTTTTTTTTTTTTTTTTTTTTTTAATAGCCCCCCTGAATGAGGATTGGGTTGTTTCCCAACAGCAGTTGTAATTTTTGTTCGTGCCCATTCGCAGCAACACATTTCTGCTGGGCAACATCTATCCAGGTTCAGTGCGCACAGACAGACACACTCCTGGGGTTTCTTGGGACAGCTACTGGCTTATTGTTATTTGTGATGTGATTGACTGCTAAATGATAGAGTGTGGCTGCTTGTCTCCATGACAGTGAAAGTTTGCTGAGGAGAGTCTTAACATGAAGCAAATGGGATTTTCTTTATGGATAAACACCCACACGTGTATGGGAGCCCAGGCAAGGCTGCCCTGTCCAAAGCCATGAGCACATGGGCTGGCCTGGCCAGGTGAGGCCAGCAGCCACCCATAGCTGAGTGAGACATTTCCAGGAGAAGCACTCTCCTGCTGCACAGAGGGAAGGATGCTGCTGCATCTTGCTCCTTGGATCCTCCCTCCCCACGAGCTCCCAGCCAGCCCAGCTTCCTGTGCACACCAGCACGGCTCAGTTGTTCTTCTCCTTCATTATACATGATCTGGTTTTGTCAGAGAGAATAAACGGAGAACTGAATAGTGCCTGCTCACAGCTCACGTGTGAATGAGAGCAGATGGCAGTGACTGGGAGCTGCCTCTTGTGCTCTTGCAGAGAGAGAATTTAACTCTTCACTCTGCAGTGGCAGTGGTGAAAAACGTTGCTGGGCTTCTGCTGGCAGCTCTTGACATCCCCTCTGGCAATAGGGGAGCTATGTCTTGGCTTGGCTTAGTATGGGTTGGCTCCTGCTGGAAAATATGGCCATGGTCACAGGAAGAAGAGGTAGCTCTTCTGTGGTGTAAGAAAAACCCTCAATGTCATCTGCTGGATCTCAGAGCACCGTTGTCACTGCCCTATCTTTTCCTTCTATTTGGCCATTTATGGTTTGTATTTAATCAGCCTGGACAGCAAACAGGATACCATTTGTTTCCCATTAGCGATCCAAACCTTTCCATGGTGGAGCTTCATGTCCATGGTGCACCTGTTGCAGCTTTCTGGTCCCCTTGAATTGAGCCATGTGAATATTGCTACTGCTTGTCCATCGCAACAGCCTCTCCAATTGTAAGAATTCTAGTTTCAGTCCTCACAGATGTTCTTACTAAGCACCAACACTGGAGAAAATGGGACCAACACTTGGAGAATTCAAGAGGGCAAATGAAGGTGACTGTGCCATGGCCACCCTACAGCCTGGCAGCAAAGGCTGTGTGCAGGTCACACAAGGCATGAAGTTCACTTGCAAAGTGAGGATCATTTTAAGTTTCTGTAGGCCTTTCCACACTGACCTGATCAACAGGGAAGTCCTGGACACACTCTATCTTTTCCTAGCTAGATCCCTCTTTTTGGTCTGGCAAGCAATGAATAAAGCCCACACTATCTTGTGACAAGTAACCACTGAGATACAGGCACCAGTGTTGAGATTCCAGATGTCCTCCATGACCAACTTGCTTTGGCTGTGCTCTGTGGTTCATGCAGGTGACTCAGACATGCCCTTCTGGATTTCTCTTCTGGGATGGATCTCGCACACCTTGGATTAGCAGATAGAAGCCCATAAAACATGACATGGCTCAATGTGTTGGAGGGCCTTTGGAAGGGAACATGCCCTAGAAGGTGAGACAATGTGAACAGTTTCCAGGGCATATATTTTCATACCTCTCTACACTTGTTTGCTGGAAACTGGATCCTCATCAAGGAGAGCATTAAGAAACCTCTGGCTTCTTTGAGCACAGCTGGGCTTTTTTCTCGGTTCAGCTCCTGGGATTTGCTGGGAACGCTGCCTTTCAGGTCTGAACGAGGCTAGGAAAAGGAGGGTGTGATTACCTGCTCAGACTCCCCATCACAGCTAACCACAGTGCAGGTTCATCACTTGTCTTCCAAGGCTCTGCTCCTCCTCTGGGTGAATTTAGACCTACACAGGAATAATACTGCAGAGTGCCAGAAATAAACTCAGCTATCAGCCAAACTGAGATGTAGTTTACAAGAGTACAATGACCTCAGAGAGGGTCTGCTGAGGAAAAATAAATGGGCTGTGCCCTCTTTCACTTCCTTAAAAAGCCTGCCTAGTGTGGCTTCCTTGTTTTTCACATTTGATTTGCCAGGAAGGTCACAACTGACATTTCTTGGTTTTCCTGCAGAACTTGTTAGAAGACCCATGTGCAGAGTATGAGCTTCATCTGACCCTCACTGCTGAGCACTGAAACTTTCAGGACTAAACATTTTCTCCCTGCTGTGCTTTTTGTTGTTGTTGTTGTTGTTTTTAACTGATTGAATTGAAACAAACATCTTTAACTTTTAACTATTTTGATGCAACTATGCTTTCTTGGTGCATCTGATGACACAGAACCACCTGCTATTTTCCCTTCAAACATACCGCAAGTGAGGCATACAAGATCTGACTTTCTGATGTTGAAAGAAAACAAGCAAGACTCTAATTTCCCCTTCAGGAAAACAAATGGTCTTTGTTATTCCAGCATGGTCCTCTTTGGCCAGCTCGAGACTAGAAATTCAGAATTAGCATTTAAGGAAGAAAAAAAAAAAACATAACCCAGGCATGGATTTTGCAATCTTGCTGTTGCACTGCAATCCTCACCAAAACGGAAGAGCAATGAATGGAAAGTCTTTTACTATCATTTATAGCAACTCCTCCCTTTCTTCCCTAGCCAGTCTTTTCTTGGCCACTTGGCACTTCCATAAGAGGAGATTTTGGGGAACATCGGGGAGCTATCTGTGACCATACCATGAAGTAGCTCTGCTCTGCTTCCTATCCTCAGCCTGAGAAATGGGGTCAGGCTGCCCTGGCTTCCTTCTTCACCTCTGCAGGTTCCTGCTGGTGCTGCCCCAGGCTGGGTGAAGAGGACAAAGCATCTCTCTGGAACTGGGTTGTGTCCATGGAGGGTGAATGAGGATGAGGCAGTGATGGGGGAAGCCCTGAGGCAGGACAGAGACCTGTGGTTGCTTGCCCAGGCTGTAACCACTCACCTTTCAGAGCCAATGCATGCACCAGCCAGACCTGCTGCTCAGCAGAGCTGTGGGGAAGGCAGGGCAAGTAGAAGTGGTGGTTAAAGGTTGAGGAAGGGGTAGGCTTTATGGGAAGGTGTAAAGTCCCCATCCCTGGCAGGGGCATGGAGCACAGCACGGAAAACACTTCCTCAGGGTCTGGCATCCCTATGTCCTCTCAGCACTGGTATAAAGAGCACAACAGTGACTCACCCATGAAGCGGGGCTGAGCTGGCTCTGCTTGCCCTGTCCCATGTCTCCTGACCCCATGTTCCTACTAGCGATGCATATTTTCCATGCAAGTCCCACACAGTGGCTGTGAACACCCCAGAGGGGATTTTTGAATGGATGTGGCCAAAGGGCTGCGACCTGGGAGCAAGTCAAAGCACCCTGGGAGAGAGAGAGCAACTGGCTCCCAGCGCTTCCTGCTCTCAGACCAGCCGATCCCATGGGACCTGCGCTGTGAGGTGTGGGACCTGCTTGCAGAAAGCACCCAGGACAAGGCCAGCAGTTGCTACAGCATAGTTTCCTGCATGCTGGCCCATGCCCCAAAGACAGAGACAATGGCTCTGCTCTGTGCCCCTGCGTGGAAGACATCTCTGGAGCCTGCTGGCAGGGTCTAGCCTGGGCCCACTGCCAAAAGGGAATACCAGGTGATACCATCTCTTTGCTGGGAAGATGCTGCAGAGGCCTCCCCTCAGGGTGCCTGGTAAATGCCAGAGAGGGCAGTTACTAGGACATCTTCCAGCAGACTCTGGACCACGTCTGTGCCCTGTAAATGCATTTGCTTGTAGCCTGTCTTTTTCTATGACACCTGAGTCCTGCCACTATTCAATCCCCACATCGTGCGCCCTTTGGGTCAAGTAAATAGTTGAACAGGAATGTACCCAAGCCCTGTGTATCTGTGTTTGTGCAAAGATTGTTTGGTCTGGCAGGTCATGGATCTTCTCCCATGGTGGTTTTGTGTTGCCACAGTCCTTTCAAGAATAACTTTCCAGGTACCATCTGCAGGTGGGTAGCACTATTTCTACAATGTCTTTGGGCCAGATTTGCAATGCATTAAGTACAGCTGTCGGTGAAGTGTCCCCATCATTTTAATGCTCTGAGTAGCACAACATTAGAGCTGGGTCACAGCTACCTCCCAGGGAATAGATGACCTGAAAAGTGTCCTCAATCCAACAGATCCTCTGTATTAAGCCCTGCAAAAAGAGACCAGTAACAAGGCCAATAAAGGGACACAGTGTTGTGCAAATTTTACAGGCTTATCTACTTATCTGGATTATGCAACAGGCCTAGAAGAAATGCTTCTATCCTGTGAACTTCTATAATGCGTCTTCTGAGCTTGTAGGAGGTGTTGCAACACAGTGGCATACTCCACTCCAAGGTGTGAGGCATGTTCTGAGGAAATTCTTGATTTACAAGCTGGCTCCCAGACAGACGCAGTCAGTATGTGTTGCTCAACCCTCACATAGCACTTGCTCATAGGTCAGCGTGTGACTTTCCTGCTTCCTGAGAGGCAAGGTAGGAAATGGATCCAGTGCTTTCAGGAGGTGGAAGGGGCACACAGCCATCCTGCTACGCTCTGATTGCGGCAGCCCTTGGAGAAAACAGCATCATGAGGCCATTTTGCTCTCTGAGCTCCCACATTGCTTTTCTAACTTTACTCTGCCAGCAGGGAGCCTAGCAGGACAGCTGTCCTGGGATGAACTGGATCAGGACACATAAGCTTCAAAGTGTTAGCATCAGCAAAGCCATTTATGTCATAGAGGATGAGTGGCAGAGGCAGTGTCTTATGTGCAGGTCTTCAAAAAAAGGAAGAGGGATGTGTTGTAAGAAACCACCATCCTTTGCCTTTCTCCAACCATTTCCACCACTGCCTCTCCCCACCATTAAAAGGGGGGGGGGGGGGGGGGGGGCGGTGCTCATAGAATCATAGAATGGCTAGGGTTGGAAGGGATAGGATCCTCATAGATCACCTAGTTCTAATTCCCCTGCCATAGGCAGGGATGCCACCCGCTAGATCAGGTTGCTCAGGGTCTCATTCAACCTGGTCTTGAACACCTCCAGGGATGGGGCATCCACAACCTCTCTGGGCAACCAGTTCCAGTGCCTCACCACCCTCTGAGTGAAAAATTTCCTTCTAACCTCTAATCAGTCTCCCCTCTTTTAGTATAAAACCATCCCCCCTCATCCTGTCAACATCTTATTGAGCAAAGAGTCACTCTCCATCTCTTTCATAAGCCCCCTTCAAGTACTGAAAAACCACAATGAGGTCACCCCAGACCCCCAGCTCTCTCAGCCTTTCTGCATAGGAGAGGTGCTCCAGCACCTTGATCATCTTTGTGGCCCTCCTTTGGACCCGCTCTAACAGCTCCACATCCTTCAATGTGGTGATTGTGGGAGGGCCCCAGGGACATTTATTTCTAAGACTAGGTGATGGTCCAGTCCTCTCTGATTTGGCTGAGACTGGTAAGGAGCATTCAGAGAGGTGCAGCACCATGCATACCCTATGTTCTCTGTGGGGTTTAGGAGCACTCAGACTTGAGGCAGAGCCCATTCCCACTGCTTTGCAGGGTGCAGGCTTCTCCACCAGCCTTTCCCAGGAGCAGACGTAACAGCAAACCACACCCCACACTGCCAGAGCTGTGAGCAGCCAGCACTGTCTTGTTATTTCTTGTTATTTATAAGTCTCTGGGCTCAGTGCTTACTGCATGCTTGCAAGGCTCAGCTGCTGGTGCAGAAGCCCTGTTTATTCTTGCCCTCCTGGTTATCTCCCATTCTCTCTTCTAGTTTCTTCTCCCTGGAGCAGGTTTGCTTCTCCTGACCTCTCATGTCAGAGTTCTTCATGTCCCATTCTAGCCTTTTTCTTCCCTAGAGGAGCTTTGGACAAGAGCTCCCACAGGAGCAGGGTCCACTTGTCCCTGGATTGTCTCCCAGCAGATGCACAAGGGCAGGAATTGGGACTTCCAGCTCTTTCCCTGTTTGTCTTTCTCTAATTGACATATTTCTGGAAGCTCAAATTGAGCTCTTCTCTGTGTCAAACTGCACAAATCCCCCCGAAATAAGCCCTTGGCACTAGAAGCTCTGATTGTCCCTGATCATAAGCTAAATAGGATTTTCTTCAGGTTTACCTTAATACAAGGACCAACTGCATACTGTCAAGCTGGATGGGCTTCGCTTTGAAAGCCTTGAAGAAAAGAGTGAGAAAGAACAAAATTAAAATGTTCTTGAGAGAGGAGAGGATGTGTGAATAGCCCATGTGAAATGGCTTGAAATGAAATCACGGCAACAAACACAGCCTCCACTAACCACTTGTAAACCTGTGTTGTTTCCTTTAATCAGATACTTTATTTAAGCAAAGATTAAAATGCAAATTTGAGTGGACAGGATTTTTTTGTTGTAATTTTTGTAGAATATCACATTTCTCTAACTAGATGAAAAAGAAATGAAAGATGATAATGTTCTGGAGAAACTACAAGAGTTTTGTTTTAGGCTTTTGATTTATTTTGCTCAGTCTAATAAGTTATTCTCTTTTTGAATTTGATACACATGGATTTTATTATTGCTTGTGGAGAGCTGCCTGCTTGCACCTGAAAACTAATCCAGGAAGTAATTCTTAGAGAGAAGGCTCCAAAATTTTGACTTCTAGAGAGTCTGAATGCCCTTTTTTTTTTTTTTAGTGTTTTAGTTTTGGTTGTTTTTCTGTGTTTTGAGTGATTATCCCATTACTAAGGGTAGCTTTGACCTGCTTTACTTCAAATGGAGCTGTCAGAATGGCCACAACCAGGTTGTGTCTGTGTTGTTCCCTGACCTGCCCCTTCCCCCCCCCCCCCCCCCCAGCTTCTGTGCTTTCTATATTTTGGAAAGTTATTTTCATTAGTGGCACAAATTCTGCATGAATTCTGGTGGGAAAAACAAACAAACAAAAAACCGCAGGATTTGATGGGGCTGTCCCTGTTGCCATTGTGGTCTGTAGTGGGGCTGTGACAATGGCTGTTGGATGCCAGTGTGGTGCCTTGCTCCAGGGAGCCCTTTCCTATCCACCTGCAGCAATGGGGGGTTTGCAGGATGGCGGAACCCTCCATGGGGCAGCATGCTCCAGAACTGTGCAGTGCAGAGCTGCTTTACATTTGCTTCTCCTGAAAAATGCAGGGGAAGTGACACTATTGTATTTTTTCTTAAGCACATCAAGATGTGAGCCATGAGGGTATTGTCTCAGCTCCATCAGAGGAGCAAATTGAATGACAAGCCCAAGTGGGTACAGAGCACATACAAAGGAGAAGGATCAATATTTAAGTGGACTACAGACCTGGGAAGCTGAAGCGGAGTTTCCCAAGATAACATCCTGATAGCACAGAGAACTGGGATTCCTCCTGTTCCAGCAGAAAGCATTCTGTGAGTGGGGGCTTTTCTCCAGCTTTTTTTTTTTTTTTTTTTTTTTTTCCACAGGCTCAGCACCCACCTGCCACTTCCCTGCAGTGGCAGTGCTTGACATGATGTCTTTGGTGAACAGCATCACCCAAGGCTGGGTGATTCAGAGACCCTGCATCAGATAAAGAACTTCCAAATTCTATGGGCGTGGAAAGCCGCAGTGTCACCTAGCCACGCTGTCCTCCATTGGCCTTTGCCAGCTCCGCCCTGCTGGTGGGTGCAGGTGGCCAGGAGGGAGGGTATTTTCAGACAGGCAGGATAAAGAAACTGAGTATGGATTAACCAGACAGGCCTGGGACCAGGTAATCTGCCTGTGCTCTGTGGGCTTTGCAGCCTGCGCAGCTCTGGTCAAGTGGGGGATAAAGCTTCAATACTTGTCATAGAGAAGACTTGGAGATGCCTCGGGCACTCAGTATGTTCTTATGGTGAGCCTGGGTTTTCTTTTTATCTTCATGTGACATTTGGTCCCTGTGAGTGGGAAGCGCTGTGACCCTTGTGTGGGGAGCCCTTCTGGCAGGGGACCTTGGGAGTGCCCTGTCTGTGCCCAGCCAGACTGTGGATGTGGAGCTCTGGGTGAGCATCCCTGCTCCAGTCTGGAGATGCTAGTCACAGAATCACAGAATCACAGAATTTCTAGGTTGGAAGAGACCTCAAGATCATCGAGTCCAACCTCTGACCTAACGCTAGCAGTCCCCACTAAACCATATCCCTAAGCTCTACATCTAAACGTCTTTTAAAGACTTCCAGGGATGGTGACTCCACCACTTCCCTGGGCAGCCTGTTCCAATGTCTAACAACCCTTTCAGTAAAGAAGTTCTTCCTAACATCCAACCTAAAACTCCCCTGGCTCAACTTAAGCCCATTCCCCCTCGTCTTGTCACCAGGCACGTGAGAGAACAGACCAACCCCCACCTCGCTACAGCCTCCCTTGAGGTACCTATAGAGAGCAATAAGGTCGCCCCTGAGCCTCCTCTTCTCCAGGCTGAACAAGCCCAGCTCCCTCAGCCGCTCCTCGTAGGACTTGTTCTCCAGGCCCCTCACCAGCTTCGTCGCCCTTCTCTGCACCCGCTCAAGCACCTCGATGTCCTTCTTGTAGCGAGGGGCCCAAAACTGAACACAGTACTCGAGGTGCGGCCTCACCAGAGCCGAGTACAGGGGGACGATCACCTCCCTAGCCCTGCTGGCCACACCGTTCCTGATACAAGCCAGGATGCCGTTGGCCTTCTTGGCCACCTGAGCACACTGCTGGCTCATATTCAGCCGACTATCCACCATCACTCCCAGGTCCTTCTCTGCCTGGCAGCTCTCCAACCATTCCTCTCCCAGCCTGTAGCTCTGCTTGGGGTTATTGCACCCCAGGTGCAGGACCTGGCACTTGGCCTTGTTGAACTTCATGAACTTCATAGTCAAATGAAGGGGAGCAAACAGCCAAAAGTCTTGGTGGATGGCAGCAGTGGGATTGTACCTTTATTCTAAACTTACGCCTCATGGTGTGAGTAGGAGCTTTGCGGTGAATAATGTCTGTGCAAGACAGAAGTGTAGAAGAGGCAGTAGAGCTCATAGCTTGGGAAGGGAGACTGTGCACTCAAGAGCTTTCCTCTCCCTTAACATCTGGGATTGAACCAGTTTGTGATCCAGACATCTGCCTCCAGGAGCCAGGTAGGTCTCTCCCCACCAGCCAGTCCTGGCTCCAGATGTAGCTGTGGGATAGCTGTTTGATTCAGATCCAGCAGAGACACAAGAGCAGGTCAGTTCACCCTGAAGTAGGCACCTTGAGCCTCCCCCTAAACACCACTGACTGGTGATGACACCTCAGACTGAGTCCCAGCCCTACATACAGGTGAGTTGGACCCTACTGTGGTTTGTAGAGGGACGCTCAGGTGACTGTGTCCCCCCATGGCCAGATGAATCTCACAACAGGGGTCTCCAGGGGAAGTTGGGATCAAATCAGAAGCAGAATATGTTTAATTTGGGGTGTAGCAGGTGCAACTGTCAATCAGGTGTGCTCTAATTAGCATGGCATGCACTGCACAGTCCTGCATGTGGCACTTGGGCTGGAGCAGGATCAAATGTGTCCCAGAGCTCCTCAGCCCAGAGGGGAGCTGACTTGCTGAATACCAGAGAAGCTGTTTGTGCAGCCTTTCTTCTTCCCCCTGGTGCTTTAATAGAGCCTTTGCTGACCCTGTCTAATGGATTACCCCTTTTGCTGTAATCAGCAGATTTCATAATTGCCACATTTCTTAATCAATTACAGTTGTTTGGAAATTCTTTCAACAAGCAACTCCAAGTGTTTGGACCTCCTGTCCAAACCCAGTTCCTTCCCTGAAATTTTCTTGGCCTGAGCTGTCAGGCAGCTCAGTGCCAGTGGGTCCCATGTACATTAAAGCAGAGCTGAAAATACACTGAATGCCCTTCAGAGAGTTTGCTGTTTGTGAGCTGTTGCTTCCAAGTCTGATTTGCCTTGTCCCTGTTTCTTGAATTTCCTTTCACTCTCATACAAACAGAGAAGTTCTGGCACTGGATGGCAACAATGGCAAGCCATGAGGAGTTGTGGCCCCTGTAGACTTCTCACTGATGCCTTCAGCCAAGGAGTCCTGCAAAGCCAATATTCAGCTTAACTGCTTGAGAGCACTGGGAACACCCATTGCTCCTCCGTTTTGAAGCTGTTAAGTAGCGATGGGTTAATGCTCAGGGTGACAGTGCAGCACCCAAGCTGATGGAAGGAAGAGGGAAGTTGGTTGAAGAAAGGCTCATGGCTGGTATAGCTACCCTTGATATTATTTTGTGAATGCAGATAAAAGCCGTGAAGAAAACTGCAGATGTGTTAAGAGCAATGTGGGCTTCTTCACAGTAACTAAATGCTATGACTATCCTGCAAACAACAGGAAAGCATTTCAAGCTCAAAAAGGAGTGAGCTCAACAAAGAAGACAGGAGTTCTGGAAGTGCAGGGGGCCTTGGGTGGGGACAAAAACTTGCACACTTGCACCAAATACCAACATGAGCCAGAGGGAGAAAAAAATAGATGAAAGAGAGGTGGTAGTAAAACAGGAGATATACAAGATATATGAGGCACTAGTGCACAGCCTAGCCTTGGTCATGTAGCTCCTAGCACAGCCAGTTAAAGATCCTGCAGCCAGCATCCAGTCTGTGACTGTAGATATCCCCCAGAAAGCAGTCTAGGCAGTAACCAGGAATAATCTTTGCTCTAGGCCTGCATTGTGTCCATTGTGTCATTCCCTCCCCCGACCCCCCCCATCCACCCTACCTCCCCTTCTCAACTCTGTAATCAAGGCTTGGCTTTGTACAACACTGTGATCAACTTGCTTGCTCTCAGATTCGTTGTGCAGTGGGAGAAGGGAAGACAGATTGAAGCTGAAAATACGAGGCTTCATCTTTCTTCAAAAGGAATGGATCAATGCAGAGGGAAATGTGCAGGAACACCCAGAGCTTGCGCCTACTCTCTGTGACTCAATTACAATGGCTAAATGACACTTCTGGTTGCTGCCAGCTGAAGTTGCATCAGGCGGCACATGGATGGAACACCTTGCTCCAGGTCTCCAGACTGGCTCTGAGCATGCACAGCGTGCTCCATAATTAGACTGCTAGGGTGAGATCCTTGTCTCCTCAGACTTGTGGTTTCCTTTATGATCACAGCTTTCCTGGCAAGTTACTATCACATGATAAAATCAGAAAGTATATAACACGAAGAACTCCGGGATACCATAAGCTGGGAACTTTCAGCTTGAGGTTTAAAATACTTTGCAAGAATCAAATTGGAACTTTATTCTGAGAAATTCTAGGGCAGACATGCCTAGCCTGTGACTTTGCAGGTTTTCTCCACTGTGATAGATATCCAGAAACAGATCTACTAAATGAAGTGACAAAATATAAGACTTCAACTGTTTTTGACTCTAGTCTGCCTAGCTGACTCAACACAGCTACCAAGGTGGGTGCCAGATTATATTATTGCACATACTAAAGCGATGCAGTTATGACCTAAATTCTGACTGCAGAGCTCCTGTCATTGACTGTGGATGATTCAAAGCCTACTTTTTTGATTTGTTATTAGTAATTTACCTTTTACTCCTTAGCTTAAGCAGTGCACTCACCTAATTTGGGCTTGGAAAATGCCCTTTGGCAAGGACTTTTCAGACAGACAGTGAAATGTGTCTGCCTTCATTTTTAGGTGCTCAGCTGTTTTTTTTTTTGTTAGCTTGTGTTTATTTTGTTGTTGTTGTTGTTGTTTTGTTTTGTTTTGGTGGGCATGAAGAGTTAAGGATTTCCAGTCACTTCCAAAGCTCCTGGTCCACATGGCATCTCAGCTGAACAGAAGGCAGAGTCTAGGTAAATCCATCTGCAACTCAGTCATGAACAGCCTTTTTCCAGAGAAGGCTTGTCCAGACATTGTGGGGAAGTGCTATTGACTCACCAGCCTTCCTAAACATTGGGAATAGATTAGTAAGGCTTTGAAAAAAACAACAGAAGAAAGACCAAATTGATCATATTTTGGAGGTGGGTTGTGAAGCTTCCAGGGCAACTTTATCCTTGAAGTGTTACAGTCTGGGTCTGATTTGTGTGTGTGTGTGTGTTTTTTGGGAGCTGGATACTGAGTAGCTGGGCATTTTCAGACGTCCAGGTCCTGTGGATGGAGGTGATGATTCCCCGGAAATACTTTAAATATTTTTCTTCATCTCTCTTCTGGAAAGGGAGAAGCCACAGAAGCATCAGCCACACACACAACCTAGTACAGCTGACTGGGCAAACAATGTATCTGAGAATCCACAGCTCCTGACTGCCCCTCTGGGTACCAGTCCCAGCAGGTGGTCCTGGGGCACAACCAGTGTTGGTGATTTTGCACACCAGTGACCTCAGAAACCAGCCGTGCTGGCAGGTGGCCCCTCCATCACCACTCTCCCCAGAAACAACCAGCCCAAAATGAATCATATCTGCCCTTTCACTCAGCAGCAGCATTGGCTTTTGCAGATTAAGGGCAAGACATTACATACAGAGAGGTGAGACAGAGGCTCAGTACAGCTTGCAGACAGTCAGCACCCACTGTCTTCAGGGTAGAGATCCATGTCCTGGACCTGTTGTCACTGTAAGCTTCCGCATATTTCAGGTGCCACATTTATGCCCACAGTGGTGTTGCAAAGACTTTGTGACAGTGGAAAGATGCATTTTGCTATGAAAAAATTAAGACTGGCCATAACTGTCTGGGTGGCAGAGAAGGAGCAGATGCTAGAGCTTGTTTTGCTATCATCCATTCCAACCAGCAGACCACATCAACTAGGTATGTGTCTGCTCCTGATCCGTAGCTAAAATTTGTATTGAATCACCCTGGTCAGACAAAGCTGCCCTGGGAGGCTTAGTAAAGGATCACATTTCTTTGCTGCTTTGCTGTTGCTTCGTCCCTGGCCATACAGTGCCACAGTGTGTAGGAGGAGTGGTGAAAGTGGCTCCTGGGAACATGCTGTGTGTGCGTGTAGCTTTTGGGATGTGGAGGTGGAGACAACTTGTTCTGCTTTTTTCCATTGTGCATGGGTATGTAACCCAGCTCTCAGCCTCCTCTACAATAACGCTTTGTTTCCCTTAACCAGAACCACTCTTTCAGTGATGCAAATAATTTTAGTGCATCCAAACAGGAAGTGGCTGAGTGTCTGAGTGTCTGAATCAACATCCTGGAGGCTGGGCCTTTGCCACCAGCACAATTACTAAATAGAGGAGTTGCCTATGGATGGAAGCACAGGTCTTGGAAATGGCAGAGCCAGTAAG
The DNA here is from genome assembly GCF_964211825.1 of Aythya ferina. Taxonomy (NCBI): domain Eukaryota; kingdom Metazoa; phylum Chordata; class Aves; order Anseriformes; family Anatidae; genus Aythya; species Aythya ferina. Next base: position 6,792,557 of record NC_140322.1, on the reverse strand, counting down.
ACCATGCCAGAATGTGACCATTGCCAAATAATACTGTTGCTTGGCCAGTTCAGCCCTGTTTGTGTGGCCACAAGCTGCTCCATCTCAGCTTCTCTATGCTGATGCAATCACATTTCTTCTCTGTGGCACTGGGTTGGAAAGAGCAGAATAGAGGGATCATCACTATTGCTTTGATGAGGGTGAGCAGCTCTCAAAGGTTCCCAGCATTGCAAGCTCAATGGGCTTGCTAACAGGGAAGCCATGTACAGAACAGGTTTCAGAGTTACTCGTCCTTCCTGGGATATCTCTAAAGGGGATGGTGCTTACGTGGAACTTCTGGAGTCACTTACAGATCTGGAGAAGAGCCACAAGAAGCAGCAAATCGTCAGCTGCTTGGCAGAGGTTACCATTTCAAATTATGTTTTGTTTTTTTTTTTTTTTTTTTTTCTTTTTTTTTTTTTTTCTGTCATATAAAGAACAAAAGATATCTTTCAGACTTTTGCTGCAGGTTTTCCAGGAAATCTAACAATCCCAGTAGATTACTAATCTGCCCCCTTTGTGTGTGTGTGTATTTGTGTGTGTGTGTGTGTAGGGTAAAAACTGTAACTGGCAGTACTGTCCCTGACTGCTGTCTACAAAACTGAAATACCTCCCTAAACCCACTTGATTTCCTGCTGATAAAAATGTTTATGTCTCCTGATCTAAACCTAGAAGATCTTCAGTAGGTATTTTACTCATTGTTCTCCTCTTTTCTCTCTCGTGAAGTGATTGAGGAAGGAAGGAGAAAACGGATAATTTGAGCTATTGAATACCCAAAAAGATTCCTGTGGCTTTTCTTTTGCTGCATGTATAGTCATGTTTGACTGTGAATCCAGGGCCTGTATGTTGCTTCATGCCAGGCATCTGTAAAGACTGAGCTGGATTTGGGTTTGGTAGCTGGGCACTACCCCAATGTTGGAGGTCACCATGCCTGGAGACATGAAGGTATCCCCAAGGAAAGCAAGACAAGGAGCCCCAAAGCCAGTCCCTGGGGCACTCACCTCGATCACTGATATGGTTAAACAGCTAATCTGATCTTGAACTTGCCTTTCTGGCTACTGTAGATGGAGTCAGCCCTACCAAACACATTTTTGGTTGTGACATGTCCACACACACCAGTGTGAGGGAGATCTGAGCTGTGAGACACAGGGTACTAAGCTTCACTAAACACTGAAGAAGCTCTTCAGAAAAGAGTATTTCTTCAGTAATCCCAATTCTGGACATCCAAACTTAGCCTTTCAATCACATAGCTGAGATGGAGGAGAGTCATGCCATGGTAGAATGGTGAGAGGCTGACTTAAACCTTTTGAAGGGACATCACTGGTCCCCAGGGGTCCAGTCCTGACTTCAGCCAATGGAGAAGGGAGGAGAGGCAGAACTGCCACGCTGACCACATCAGTAGGAAGAAGACCTTCTTGCTTTGATGATGTTCTTCATCAACACCTTTGATTCCTTTTCCTGAGATTGGGAAACATGGATTTAAAAATAAGCATATTCTTTGATGCTTGGAGCTTTCATACTGTGCACTGCTCAGGGATGGTACCATTGTTTGTTCATGGAAATTTAGAAAACCAGTGGTGGCAAAATTAAATGCATTGAGTACTAGCAAAGTGTTAGCCATTATACAGTGGAATTCTGCTGCAGTCTGGGAGGAGTGAGTTGGAAGTTTAATTTTAAAGGCCAGGAAAAATGCTTTTCTGAGCAAGTTCTCTTTTGAGTTAATTACTTAAAAAAAATAAATTAAAAAGCCAAAGAGTGAACTAAAGAGCATAAGAGCATATAATCTCATTTTAACATTATTATCATTAATAAAAAACAAAGAGATGCAGAGGGAACAATACACTGTACTAGTATTGTGTTCTCACCTTTCACAAACATGTTTTAGACAGAGATGCTAATCTCACAGGAGCACTTCTGCTTCCTGAATCTGACACTTTAAGGCAGATGTGGATAGTGTTTTGTGCTGTGTTGAAAGCATCAATTAATTTTCTGTCATTTCACTAAAGAAAGTGGAAGTATTTAATGATGGGCTGGTGTGTGGGAGCTGTGACATTTCTGTGTTCCTATTCATCAGGAGCATTTTGGGCCCACTGGGCTTCTCAATTTGTCCCAGTGCCCTATTTCAGAGAAGACTAACAAATCTACTCTGGTTATTTGTAACACAGCAAAAATATGGCATTTAAAATGCTGCTGGCAATTTCATGGGGGATCAAACTCTGCCTTATATCAACAAATTTCTGAAAACTAACCAGGTCACCCTGGGGGTTGGAAGCTTCAGAGGAGAAACAGATCAGATTTGGGATAGAAAATACAAAACAAACAAATAAACAAACAAACAAGAACAAAACAGTTCCAAAATTTTGAAGAATAAAATTAAAAGAAAATCTTGATTCAGATCAAAACAAAATGTTGTTTCATCTCATGTGGGGAAAAACTCCCAGGGTTTTCCACCAACTCAAGTATCATTATTAACAGAGTGGCTTTTCTCATAGTGAATATGGTATTCGTCAAATGCCAATGATGGCCATAGGAAATTGGACAAGAGTTTTTGGTCTGAATAAAATGTTTGGGGGCTGGTACTCCCACAGCTGCAGAGCTGTGGAGTCCCATTGTCCTATTGTGAGTGTACACAGTCAGGGGGTGAAAGTCTGTCTCAGTCCTCTCTGCTTTGTGAAGAATAATTAAATATTTGTCGGTCCAATGAGTAAGAACATCTTGCTAGCCTGGGGTTTATGGTCTTTCTCATAGGGCAGGACAGGGGTCTTTCTCCTGTGTGTGACAGTTGACCTGTAGGGAAAGGTGTGAGGGACCCAGGGAGATCTTCTAACCTGCTGGTATGGGAGATGTCCACTGATGGATGCAGGACTTGGGCCAAGCACTTGATGTCCTGGTTGGGACTGGGTGCTGGGGCCTGAGATAGAAGTGAACCATTCCTCCCAGGGGACCTGGTTGTGGTGCAGAGGGCTATGATAAAAGATACTTTGTTTCAGTGGGAACTAAATGGTCCTACTAATCCCAAACATAATGCGTGGATGGTGGAGAAAGAAGGAAAATAAAGGTGTCTTGACCCGAACTGATTATAAAATAAATTTCTGGTTCAGCGATTTAATTGAAAATTCAGTTCTTGCAGCAGAAATTGTTATCTGGGTTTCTCAGAGTCAGAAAACTGATAACAGCATGGTGTCTTGACCAGACTCTGGCTGCAAGACCTTGGCACAAGTGAGCTGAAAGGTGGGCCTGGATCTTGCACCCACTTCTACACCCAAGAGCCAGCAGCCTCCTCTGCGAGCAGAGGCCACCACACAACATTTCTTCATATGCCCCATTTGGCTGTGTTTGTGGCAGAACCAGCTTCAAGATAAGCTCATCACTTCCTGAAGGACTTACTAAAGCCTAAGAGGGTTGTTAGCAGGAGATGACAAAGCCCACACCAAGGTCATGGGAGCGGTGACCACTTACATGCAGGGGACATGTGTAACCTGCATGCAGTAACAAGGGGCAACATGCTGTCTCAACGACCTGCTCTTGGACGTGAGCAAGGGGTAGGTAAAGTGATGATGGGTTTTGGAATGAGAATGGCCCAGCCTGGAGTGCACAATGGATGGTGGATCTCCACTCTTAGCACCAAGCAGAGGAGCTTGCATGGAGCTGGAGGAGCCATCTACACATGCAGTCAACAATCCTTGCTACTGATGGCTCTGTCGTGCAGGGTCCACAGGCCATGGCAGGAGGCAGATGGTCAGGTCATTTAGGTAGGTTTGATCATGCCTAACTGGGAAGGGTGGCCTCCTGAGGTCTTTCTCATCTCAGCTGTCTGTGGGAATTACTGGCATTCTGTTGATCTCATTTTCACTGGCTCATCCTGCCCTGTGTTACAGGGAGCTGAGGCACAGAGATGTGCTGGTGATCCCGCAGGAGCTTGGGATGTGCTCTAGCTGTGGCTGCAGCCAGGCAGCCCCGTGCTGTGCTGAGACTCCTCCCCAGCTACAGGGTCCCACCAGCTCTGCTGCAGGGCTCTCTGCTCTGGGCTGCCCCTGCAGAGGGCTGAGCAAGGGACTGAGTCAGGCTTCTGCTATAATCATCCTTACAGATCAACTCTTTCCTCAGGCCTGTGGGGATTTAATGCAGCAAGGCTGAGCATTTAAACACCCCTTAAAGTGCATCTGCTCATGTTTTCCTGCTCCCTCATGGTCTAGAGATGGGCTTTCTGTCTCTGTGCTGGACCTTAAGCACGGAGCTACAAGAGAGCAGAGAGCAGCAGTGAGGATGCTCTTGCCACACTGAGTGCAAGATGGACCCATAACACAGCTCTTACACAACTACATGCTTAATTGCTTACACAGAATAAAGCAAATTCAGCTTCAGTTTTGTTTTCTCTCAGCTGAAGCCTGGCTTTCTTACCTTTGAGCACCCAAACCTTCACAAGTCAGTTGACCTTCAGAGCCCTGTACATGCAAAAAGGAAACACTTGTATGGCCATAGTCTAGCACAGGCACCAGCACAGAGCTAGCCTGGGCTGTCCCATCCCTGTTGCTGGGGACTGTGTAGGGAAACAAAGAGCCTGGCTTGGTGCCCAGGTCCTCTGCGGAGGTGGAGCTGGCAGCATGGACATGGGGCTGCCTTGTGAACAACGTGCTTTTGTCCTGGAGTTGTGACTCCTATGTAGAGTACTGCAGCACTGCCACTCCCTCCAGACAAAGAGGGATGAAATGAGTCTAGCTGGAGCTTGAGAGAGAGCATGAAAGAGGCTCCAGGAGCCGGCTGCTGTGGCCTGGTCTGCTGCTCAGCTAGCGGGCTTGCCAGTGCTTTCAAGAGTCCATATTGTACCTGCCAAGCTCTACTAGGCATGAAAGCCTTAAAGAGGTTACAAAACTATCTAAGAAAAATTGTGTCTGGAAAGGATCTCTGGAGGTCTTTAGTCTAACCTCCAAATGTCAAAGCTAGAACAGGTTGCTCAAGTCCAGCTGAGTTTTGAAAATCTCCAGTGATGGAGACTCGACCACCTGCTCCACTGCTCAACCACTTGACCAAATGACCTGAAACTGTGGGGCAGGTAAACAGAGAGCCTGGAAGGAAGGATGTGCTTTCCTCATGGATGGTATAGTGCTGAAGGCAGTAATGCACTTCCCCACATGAAGTGCTCTTCTTTTTTTTTTTTTTTCTTTTTCCCATCAGGAGCCTCAGCTTTCAGACCACTGTCACCTGTGGCACGGCTGAAACCTGAGTGGTGCTGGCTGGTGCCCGTGAGCTGTGGGAAGAGCAGAGGGATTTAAAAGACTAAAAGATCTCTGCCCTGTGGGTGTTTATCAAGGCCAACTGGTGGATAAGGTTTCTTCATATAGAGTTAGAGCTCTCTGGTACATTTACTGTATTTCCCACAAAAGTTTCAGAGGACTTGCATATCTTTCACTTGCACTACCATTCCATGGGCTCTCACAAGTCTCCAAGAAAGAGCTTAGCAGACAAATAGTTTGGTGTGGTTTGCCAACTAGAATTAAAGAAAAGAAAAAAAAAAGAGTAATACATTTGTGGCCAAGACCTCTTCTAAACTCAGACAAAAAGAGAAGTCTTCCCAGCAGATTTGGTGATGAGAGATGGTGTTTGTTTTTTTGGCTGGCTTGTTTTTCAAAAAGCCGTTTTGTGTCAAAACAAAGTTTTAGATGAAAACTTTTCAATCAGCTCAAGGGACAGCCAAGCACAGAGCCTGCGGGTTTCCCTTCTGCATCTCTGAGTCATTGCGAGAGTGGTGGGCCTCTATTTTTAGTCTCTGCACACACTAACTGATACCAGCTACAGGACCAAGCTGCTCTTCAGCACCGGATTACTGTTGCGAAACCTTGACACCAACATGGAGTGAGTCCAGGTCTGGGTGCATGGAGTGGCACAGTCATAGAAAGGAGGACACAGCTGTGCTGACCCGTCTTGCCCACCCTGGGAGTGGAGCAGCACAGCCTCTCACATTCCCTTGGTGACAGCCACTGTGGCTGTGAAGGCAGTTGTCCCTTCCTGACATGACCTCTGTGCCAGAGCAGGAAGGTGGCTAGGAAAGGAGGGCCAGTACTGCAGAGGGATTAACAGTGACGTTAGGCTCGTGTCATTTTACCATGGAAATGTTAGGGTTTTATTTTATTGTGTGTGTTTATTTACTTATTTATTATTTTTTAAGGCAACTGTTTGTAGTAGTAAGCTTGGAGTAGAAAGTAGAAAGCTTTTAAGTATCTCTGCTAAAAGCCAATGAGCACAGGTGATTGGAGGTGACCTGTCTTGGGCCTGACATGACTTTGCAGACACTTGGGTTGGAGTGGCCAAATTCCTGGAAAGATGGCTGGGAGATGTTGTGTCTTGTAGTCTGGAGAAGAAAAGCTAGTTCACAAGCAGCAACAGTCTACAGGAACTCGACATTATTATTTGTGTGTGTGTGTGTGTGTGTGTGTGAGAGAGAGAGAGAGAGAGAGAGCTAATCTGTATGGAAAAAAAATGACTTTCTTGGTAAAACTTTTGGATTTGCCCATAGTTATCAATCAGGCAGGAGAGAGACTTCCACAGCCTAGCAGGGTGGTTGTGTATGGGGAAACAAGATGCCGCGTAGATGTGTCTCTGTAGGCTGTATGATGCGTGGGTTAGCACAAAGAGGAAGGCAGCAGGTATGTGGTCAACCCAAATGATTAAAGAAAAAATGCTGTAAAAATAGCTTGCCAGTGAAGTGAGTTGAGCTGTAGGCAACCTGTCTGGAACACGCAGCTTTTGTTGTATGATGAGGTTAGTTACAGTCTGTCTGAGAGACACGTAAATCTCCCTTTCTTCGGCTAGCTATGAATTACTATATGAAAGACACTGCATACTATCGGCTACACAGCAGTGTGCTAATTAAACACTGCTAAAATCACCACAAGAACATTTCCAGCCCTAAAAGAGGCATGAGAGATGGATGAGATGGAAATACATTAGATGGAAAAAAAAAGCCAGGCATGTTCTGACCAAAGAGGTGCTGTATCTGTGCTTGAGAGAGAGAGGAAAAAAAAAAAAAAAAAGCAAGCAGAAAGACAAAGCAGGGCCTGGAGGAACTCAGTTCCTCTCTAACTCATATATATTCACTTTCTTCCCTGAACCATTTTAAGAAACAGCGGTATTCGTTCACCTTACGTAACTCTGGTGTTCACTCTTCAATAGCGAATGCAGCATATTACTTTCTAAACACAGTCTCTGTGTAGAAGGCAAAGTGTTTTTCAAAGCACATTAGCTGCTAGGATTCAGTGTCAAGAAGTCCACAATGCTACAGCAGCCCCAGGCTGGTGGACTTGCACAGGCTTCAGAACCACTCTGCCTATGGGCAGGACACAGCCTGATGCTGAGGTATGCCAGCACAAATGACTTCCCACTGGACTACGTCTCCATTTTCATCTTCCTGGGGAAAACAAAATGTGAAAAATATTTCTTCTATCTCCTCCGCTGTCTCCTATTGCTCCTTAGTTTGAACTTTCAGTGGGACACAGGACAATGGAAAAATCTTTGTAAAAGATCTAGAATAAAACTTCGATTTGTTTTTCCAAGTACAGAAATAGTACTTTTATTTAGACATTTTTACTTCAAACAGAACAAAATGACATTTTACAATGGAAAATCCCATTGGCTACCATAAAGGATATTTTGTCTGATTCTGGTAGTTGGTAAGGCATGTGAACTTATGCCTAGGCAAATGAGCTTCCCTGCTGCTGATGACAGATTGTAGTATGATAGGGACCTGCTTCTGGGCTGTGTTTGGTTTAGGTGTTGCTGCCTTGGTGCACAGAGTAACTGAAAACCAAACGAAGTAGCTGGACGATAACTCTTTTCAAACTGAAGATCCCTCCAGCCTGCAACTCTGCTCACTTTGAGGAAGTCATGGTGTTATACTTCATGGTGTTTGAAAGTGGTTGTGATTATACAGAAATTACCTCAAAGATCTGTGTCTCAGGTCCAGACCAGTGTGTGCACTGCAGCCGTGTCCGCAATGACAAATCTCATGAGGAAGTTTGCAAACAGACGATCCCTCAGACTGTCTGCTTGGAAACCGTGGGTGTCTCATGTCCTCTGGGGACACACTTGCATTTCCCATATAGACTTTGCTACAACTGTGACACTATCTTGTGAGGATATATGGTATGAAGTCCATTTTCAGTGGTCAGGACGGAGTTGCCAGGAGGGATGCTGCACTGACCCATGTTCTTTCCCATTGTGTAAGCGGTGTGAGGAGGTGGGCAGTAAACAAGCACCAAGAGGGCCTCTGCCAAAGAAATGTGACACCCTGTTTGCTCTGCTGTTCAGGCTGTTGGTCAGTCCTTGCAGCTCATACAGAAATGTGCAGCCATCCAGGCAGCTGACAGGGCACAAGACCATATCTAGAGTCTTTGGGAGCAACAGGAGGACCAGAAGCCCTTGAGCCTTCAATGTGACTGCTGCATGAACTGAGATGGTTTCCTAGCACATGAAGGATAGGTCCATTTCCCATTTCTCAGTGGATCTGTTTGTTCTGCCCCATCTCAAGGCTTATCTAGCTCTTTCCTGGCCCTGGCACAAATTGAGTCACCATTACACCAAAAAAAGAGCAAATTTCTCTTGGCTTCCCTGATAGTGTTTTGCACAGGCAACAGAGGTCTTCTCAGGGGAATTGCTCCCAATATGTTCCAGAGGTCTCTCAGCTCCATTCACCTGGTTTTCCAGCTCTGAGCAATGACGTAGAACCTGAAAAGAGATTCAAGACCTTTCTCCGAAGGAAAGCAGAACACTGCACACAGTTCTGTGAATACCTGAGATTCTGTGAAACACTTGACTCTGGGAACAGCTTCCCATCTTGGAAACCCCAAACCACAGACAACAGCCCAAGAAATGAAAGCCTACCAAGGGAGGTAATAACTACCAAGTTATTTCTGTGTTTCTAGGGAGAATTTCTGTTTCCCAGGATCAGAAATGTGCTTTCCTGTGGTTGTGAGAGTGAGCCCCAGGCAGTCGTTGACACTTTCACACCATCCCACTGCCCTATGGCACATTTGTTAATCCACAAAAGAAGACAAAATCAGGAAACCTAAGTTTAGTTTTCAGTTGTAGGCAATGCAGCTGGGACAGGGGTAGGCCCCAAACTCATCTGTTGCTAACCTTTGCTACTTTATAATTAAATTCCAAAGCAGCACAAAGAGATGTGAGGCTGCCCAGTGTCAAAGTTCCCCAATTGCTAGGTGAAGATGTTCCACCACTGTCACTCCAGCAATTAACAACCAGGAACATGTCACTCTTTTAGGAGGCTGTACTGTTGTCATCTTTATCAGATATTTGGGAGCAGAATTTAATTAGCTCTTGCTGCATGTGTGTGCAGTGTTATCTTTTGGGATATTTGCATAGATCAATGCTAGTTATTTGTATCTGTCTCAGAGGGTGTTTTGCCTGCTAACGGCTCGGCTCAGACCTGCTCAAGTTGTTTAGAATGGATTTTGTGTTAAGTGCGCCAGGTGTGTTTCTCCCAAGCTTACTGGAGTAACGGTCGCAAAGACTTAGACCTCTGGCTTCCAACAAGAGAAAATTTCCTCATTCTTTACTGGCCTGTTTTAGTTGGTTGCATTCTTATTTTGGAAGAAGCCATTCTTTTCCCTCTTGCTATTCCTGTTTCAGAGCTGTTTGTGCTTCTTCTAGGCTAGCCCAATGAGTCACTTTTTTTTTTTTTTTTAAATTTTTTTTATTTTTTTTAGAGTTTGTTTTACAGTATAAACTCAACAGGGATTCTTAACTGCTCTTTCCAGCTTGCATCAATTCATGATTGTTAGAGCCATTTGCCCTTCTGCTTTATTAATGCCAGAGATTTCTGAACTGCAGGTACGTTTATTAAGCCCCATAGCCAATGTAAACTGCCTTTTACAAAAGCTAATTGCTGAAGACTGCATGTCCATGATCTCCTAGGCAGTCCCTGTGATACTTTCTTTGCTACATGCGTTTATGGAGTTCCACTGAAGTGAGGTGGGATCTAGCATTGAGAGACACAATGGATGGGGACCCTGGAGGAAAGATCTCCTTCACAAAAGCCTCAGTATCCATGTAAAGAGAGATCTTTTGCTCTGGAAGACTTCCCCTTACTGAGGTCAGGAAATGTGATTCCTTGTTACCCCAGGGCATAAGGAGGGGATTTCCACTCTGGGTAACTATAGCTTTTGAAAAGGCTCAGTACAACTCCTGCAGAAGCCTGTGGGACCTTTCTTTTGGCAAGGGACTGAGAAGACCTGAGCTCACGCGTGGTTGTTTTTGCTTTCTCTTGGAGCAGGTCTACGGTGTCTCACATTGGGGTCTTTGGAAACTGCATTTTCCTTCCATATAGAACTACCTATGCACCTACTGCCTTCTGGAAGTTGGGAGATAACGTGGGTCAGTAAACTCCTGTTTGTAAGCTCTGTGTATATAAGGTGTCCTTTGTTCACACCATCCTTTTCTGATGGTGAATGGCACGTCTGCCATTCACCAGCACTCAGTGGCAGTTACATGTTTTGCTGTAGACCTTTGGATTGCGCTTCATTTGTGAATGTATTAACAAAACTCTTTGACAATAATAAGCTTTAAGTAATGAGTGGCAACTGGTGAATGGAGCCTCCATCTGTTCTCACCCACAATGTGCAAAGTCTACCAAAGTCAATGGACTTCTCTGATGAATTCAGTGGGCCTTTTGCCAAAATCTCTGTGAATAGAAGATGCTTGTGCATATATTTATGAATGGTGAGGAATGGAATATGTGCAAATCCAGTATCCACTAAGTGCTCATGAAACTGCTCCTAATGCACTTTTTTTCAGACTCCCAGCAACTGTCTGTCTGAAAACTTCATGCGTTCTCGTTGCAGAAAGAGGAACATTTCCTATAGAGCTGGGGTCAGTGGTGTTGCTTTATCTGTTTGCTTGAAGTCGAACAAGCCAGTACTACCAGTACTGGAAAGGGGACTGGGACTCATGTGGGGTTTGTGAAGAGCCTGCCTGGCTTGTTCGGTCCTGCTACATTTAGGCTGTCTTCACCACAGACTCATAGTCCCTCTTGGTGGATAAAGCCATGGGCCAAAGAACTGCAAGAATATTCTGGGGCAAACACATCTGTCTGTCACTGCAAGACAATCATGCAAGGAGCCAGTGGTGACTGGGGTTTTGTTCAAATGTTGGCTTCTCTCTGCTAAGAGAAAGCCAAGAGAAAGAGATGAGCACAGCTCTTGCCGGAGTGAAGGAGCAGGTGCCTCTCTGCAGCCCTGGGACAGCATCTGTTTTGATTCAGAAGAGGATCACATTAGAAGGCAAATGACACTGCTTCCCTGGTGCAGAAGAGATTTTGAAGACTTCAGCACTGTACCTCTGATTAATCTAATTTGCCTTGGGATTGTTTTTTATTATTATTTTTTAAATCGCAGACAATTGCTGCAGTCACAGTGTTTATCTAGTAATAAAAATTCCAGAGATGTTGTGACTCCTATGGAGGAAAACGAGACTTGGGAAAGAATTCTATATGTGTGTGTGCAATGTACATTGCTCTAAATTCATTAATTTCTCTTAAGGGGCTCAAGAACTGTTGAAAAGGCACATATGGAGTCAGCACATAATGAGCCCAATTAGGAATGACTTGAACCCATTTGGACATGCTGAGTTGCCACAGCCAGTTGAAGAAAACTGAAGAGTTAGTCTGGACATTTTTTTTTTTTTTTTTCTGTTATAACCACCCAGAATTATCTCTCAAATTGTGTTTTGACATTTCAGGATAAGTGTATAAGTATTCAAGCCCCCATACAATATTGCCCACCTGAACACTCGCATTTTCCTCTATTCCACCCCTTCATTTTTTATTTTTTTTTTCTATTTTAGGAACTGGTGTCTAGAGTGAGAAAAAAAAATACTGAGAGATAGAACAGGAGGAAGGTCGAGATAATGGTGTCACAGTCTCTCCTCCAGCAGAGCTGAGACATGGGTAGGGACAAGAGCCCTTGTCATCATAGCACGTTGCCTGAAGGTGTCTGACCCCTAGCCCACTTCACAGAGGCTATCAGTGCAAAACAAGTTTCATTTGCTGGCTGTCCTGATCCCTTCTGCCTCCCTTTTGCATGTGTCCCTGAGGCTGAATGACAAAGATAAAATTCTCTTTCACATCTGCTGTAAAACCTTTGTGATTGTCTCAGTTTCACTTTCCAAGCTGGGGTGCAGTGAAGGGACATCTGCAAACGGAGCCTGAGGGCCCCTACCTCTGCACACTGTTTGTCTCCTTCCTGCTGCCCCAGTTCACAGTGGTCAGCACTTGATTGTCCTCTGACAATCCCCGCTGTCCTCTGGGCAGCACATTTCACTCATCAATAGAGGGGGGAAAGTTTCCTTAAAGCTGTAGAATATAGTTGAAAGCTACAAGAATGGGGATGGATGGGAAGAGGTCTTACTCCACCTTACAATTTTAGGTTGATGATGCCTCCCAAAGTAAGCACAAGTGATGTACAGCCACTGCCTCAACCCTTCTCCTGGCAGCTCTTTGGAGGGTTGCAGTTGTGGTTAGTGTGGAGTTAAATATGTTATTTATTTACTTGTGTGTGGAATTGCTGAATTGCGCATTTGAGCTTTTCAAGATCTTGTGCACGAAGCAATCATCTTGGCATGCTGGGAGACATCTGGAGCCTAACAAACCTCACTCCTGCCCCTGAGTGCTGCAGAGGGCAGAGATGAATGTGGGCATGCCTGACAGCACCTTGCATGAGCAGCACTGGCTCATTTCTTTTTCCCTGGCCCTTGGTAGTGGTTGTCTCATCAAATGCAAACATCTTAATGACTTGAGCTATTCAGTGGATTTCCTCTCTATTATCCTGACTAAGCTATTTGCTCTACTTACAAGCTGGCAGGCATTCCAGGTCATCTGAAAATGCTTTGTAAAGTTTTGCACATCATTAGATCTAAGTAGGACGGTTATAAAGCAGTGGAGAGAAGTTAAAAGGCAATTTACATTTTATGAGAAATGCAGGTACCCTGGTGATAAGCTTTCCAGCAGAGGATCTGCAAATCAGTGAGCCAAGAAGTCTAACATTGGTAGAAATCCCAGGCTTTGTTCCCAAGGGACATTTTCCTATTTCTCTTCTTGTGGGTGATATCATAATACCCACAATAATACCCACACCCCTCCCCACAGTGTCATTTGAGCTGGCAGTCTGCAAACTGTCACCAAAAGGTCAATTGCTCTGTGTTTCACACTCGGAAGCAAAGCTTTGCTGTTGATATCAGTCACCATTTCATGGTGGAGGGGCTCAGGGTCAGCTCTGTGGCAGACAGCAGCTTTTTGCTGCTGCCCTTTCTCCTTTTCAAACAGGTTACCACTTCTCTGTGTGCAGCACTAGTGTGGCAGTAATGGTGCTGAGCATCGACTGGGAGACTGGCTGACATTGTCCTCGGGCTCTGTACAGACTTGGTGCCGTGCTTTTATTTGTATAAATCTCTGTTTATACTAAGAAATGAAGATTCCTTTGGCATTTGAATAAGGAATCTGGCAACTGCAGTTCATTCAGCAGAGAGACAAGCAATACTGCTCTTTGGTTCACTTTCCATGTTCAAATGTGCTGCATCTGTGCCCTCTCCAGAGCAGCTTATTGTGCACTAAGCCTGTCCACAGGGTGAGTGATTTTCCTAGTGCTGACAACAATTTTGTACTAACTGACGTGTTCAGTGCTGTGATAATCCAGACCAGACAAAACCAACTGCTGGACAGGGGGTAGAAGGTAGACAGAACTTTTATGTGCAGTCACAACTCGTAGTGCCTCCAGGAACAAAATTTGAGGATCTTCTGGCTACATTTGCATAAAGGCAGCCTTCTTCACTGTGCTAAAGGCTTAACATTATTATTATTTTTTTCTTTTAAAAAATATAACATAAATATAAATATAGTGAGCTGTATGAGATCACTAAAGTTATGTAGGTATTGGAGATCACTGTGCTCCAGCAAGCACTCCAGAAGGTTTCTGAAGGCAGCAGGCTCTACTATTCCTGTCTGCTGCAGCAGTCTTACATGGATGAAATCAGTGCATGATGAGCTGCTGTTAATAATAAAAAAACATTTCTGCACCATTATGGTGGTGCAGTAACAGTGCCAAGAAACAGCCCATGCCACTGTGGGCATGGCTTGCTTGGGCCAGCTGATGATTTTCCAAATTATTTCTGGGCATAGTTCAAGACTCCTTGTAGTGCAGATTCCAGTCTTGTTATTCAGGCTGGATCTACCATGCTGTTCTGGAGTCTCAGAGAGTTTAATAGTATGGATGTGGGAACATCCGGAGTGCAAACCTCTTGCCAGTGGTTTGGTGAACATTTAGTTCAGTCATAGAGACCTGAAAAGATTGCACATGTGAATATCTTTTGCACTAACAGATTGCAAGGATTGTATTGTCTATGTAAAGCTAAAGTACTTGAAAAGAAGTAGCAGAGCTCGAAAACTCCATCAGCAAAAGTAAGACTGTGGCTCACTAATAAATTGGAGCAAGATGCTTCAACTGGCAGGACAGTGTTTCACTGAAGTGTGGCTTTTGGGACAGGAATTCACAACTGGACAGCTGAGACATGTTTGTGTTCACAGTTTGAGTCCTGGTTAGTTTTCTCTGTCCTTGTGGCAGAGCACGAGGATGTGCTGGATATTGACTTGGCAAAGAGCACTTTCTGCCTCCAGTTTTGGCACCATGGCTGGTTCCTGATAGTATCAATAAATGAAGCAGATGTCCAGAAAGCAGCAGTGTCCATCTGCCTGTGTTTGTTGATCTGTTATTTGGACTCGAGCTACTTACAAAATCTGCTTTTTAAATGCTCATTCTGGGGGGCTACTCTGAAAGTCTCAGAAGCAATTCTGGCTGGCTGACTGGTCCTGTGCACTGTCTTCCCATGGCAGATTACCCCTGACATTTTGTTCCTATTTATTGCTCAGCCCAAACACTGTCTGCACATCTGCTCTTATTCCAAGCACCCTGAGTATCCACAATCCAAATCGTCCCAAGCTGTACAGAAGGTGAATCCTGCATGGCCAGGACCTTGGATGGTCATGACCTTGCATGCTGCTTCTCAGCCTTGCTGTAGAATAGGAAAGGCAAACCTCTAGAACAGCCCTGAGCCCCTTGTCTGAAGAAAGTAACCACTGGGACATTACTGGCCAGTGCATACTGCTGGGTCATTCCCCCAGCCTCTGTTTTTTGGGTAGCAAGTGTTACTCCTGGAAAAGGTCTTGTTGAAATCATGCTTGAGGGTCTCTCTTTTCCAAAGGTGCAACCCTGCCTGGCTGGAATCCAGGCCATGCTTCCATCTCACTTAATCCATGTTTCTAAGCTTTTCCTGCCAATCAGGATGGGGTTAAGCCTGCTCATTAGTGAATGAAATGAGATTATCTGGCTCCAAGAGCCTGTGCCTGGTGTCTGCTCTGCTCTGTGTTCATGCAGGTGCTTCAAACACCAGTAACTAAGAACTGACACAGGACTTGACATCATAAACTCACACATTTTGAATCTACAGAAAAGAAATTGCCAACATTCAGCCATGAAAGGCTGATAGACAAAGTCGCTGCCCCAGCACTGAGCCATGGGGAGCAGAGACACAGCAGCCAATTGCAAGATCAGGACAAAAGCAGGAAGAAGTTCCCCATTCCCCAAGAGACAGCATGGTGTAGGTGGCTCTGGCACAGCCTACTCGTACATCCTTTCATCTCTCTCCTCCCCTTCACCCCTCCCCCCCCAGCACCGTGTTAGCCCCACCAGGAGAAGTCCTGCCAGACTCTGGTCTGAGCGAAACAGCTTTTGAGAACAGGAACTCAGCCTGGACACATCCTGAAGCAGACCCCGCTACCTTGGGGTATGGCTCTCTTAGTCTTGATGGGTCCTTGCCTGAGAACAGCTCTGGTGTTTGCTGGGCAGTGTAGACTGGCCCACAATCCTGATTAAAAATTTATTCTGAGGAATTGCCCAGCCCCGTGGACCATTGATTAAACATTGGAGTGGCCAAAGAATGGGGGAACAGAGCCCAAGGGATTTTCCTGCTGGATCATGGCCTCAGCTTGGACATGGAGATGATTCCTCACAAGGCAGATTCCTGGACAGTTGTCTCAATTCTGTGAGAGCAACTGTGAGAGACTACCAGGACAGGCTAATGCTGGAGAAATTGTCTGAGGAAAATCTTGTGTCTCCAGCATGAGAGGATTTTAAATTCAGGTCAGACACATTCTTCTCATAAATGACAGAAGCACCACTGTGCTAAAAAGTGGATTAGCTGGCATCTTGTGGTGTCTTCCAGCCCTGTTTTCTTATCATCCATTTGCCTTTTTATGGGCATACCTTGTAAGGAATTTGTAATCATTTTGTAACTAATGCAGCCAGATCTTCTTCCTTCACCATCACTCATAGCCAGCGAGCTCCTATAATGCAAAATGAACAGTAATTCCTTTTTGAGTGTCTTTACACTTGGAAATATGGTACCACCTCTGAAAACATAGCTATAGTTGTCAGCATCATACAGAGCATCCTCTTCAATGCCTTCATCTCCTTCAAGCTGTTATTTCCCAGCCTTCTGCCTATTGGCCTGCTGCTGGCTCTGCTCTGCCACAACTATTATGGATCCTGGTATGTCTCCACACTGCAGCAACTCCCACTTTTCAGGTCCGGTTGGTTTCAGGAAAATTCTCAGTGGGGAAGGGCAGGTGGAGAATAGGGCTAGGAAAAAGATATGTTTACGGTAAGAGGGGAAGTGCCAGGTGCTGGGCACTGAATGTCTGCAAGGAGGCAAGGTATTTCCTCACCTTCCAAGGTCAGATATAAAAGGTCTGTCTCAGCAAGGTGGCGACCATATCTCTTAGAACAAAGATGTCACCAATGCAACTCAAAGTGTGTTCAAATAAGAACTGAGTATCTGTCATTTGCCTGTGGGATTCATGAGGCTGGGGTTAGCAGTTTAGGGAGCTTTGAAATCACATTGGCTATGTATAGAATAACATTAGTATCCACAGTCCCAATAAGTAACACCAAGGAAAATTTGGGTTAAATTTTGTGTTCCTTGGCTGAACGATGTTTATATTGGGTTAGGGACCAATATAAGGCCTAGATAAGAGCCAATTTTTCATAGAATCATAGAATATCCTCAGCTGGAAGGGACCCACAAGGATCTCTGAGCCCAAATCTTGGCATCATCATATGCTCTGTCAGTCTGGTCTGGGTGTATCAGAAATGGCTGATCCTGCCTGACTCTCCTGTTTGCTGGCAAGACTTGTTTTGCTTCAGTTCAGCTTACCCTCATCTGTTCACCACTTTGGATTCACTAATGAGGTTTTTCAGACTGAAATTTCCCTTTAAACAATGTTCTCATCTTGCTTGCTTTCTGTTGAGAAATTGTCCTTCTGTAGTGATGAATATTCCCACTGACTGAGTTATGCTCAGCCCAGGAAAAGGTGAAGGTGTCTTTGGTGTCTTGCAGCTGTCTTTCTGACCTATCAGAGAACCTGGGAATCTGTGAGACCCAAAGCCAAAGCACTCACTAAGCTTTTGTGAACATGTGTGTATTTCTGTTTGTGCACACACCTGTGTGTCTATGTCCATGTGTGCTTTTGTCTGTTTATGTGTGATATAAGCATGATATGAGTTTGAATCCATTCTTGCAGGCTGAGCTATAAAGATGCAGATGGACCTGCAGTGTCTTGTGCTTCTTTAAAGCAGACAATACTGCTGAAAACCAGCCACATCCATATCACAGGTTATTTAGGAATCAGCTTATTTATATGCAATGTGCACTCTGGTACTTAGGCTCAAGGCTCGTTGCAAAGTCACTGGACTCAGCATGTGAATGTTTCACATTCTCTACTGCAGCACGCTAAGCCCTGTGCCATGTAGATGTTCTCAGAGTGTAGTACTTGGCTGGATTCTTGAAATGCTCTGCATAAGCAAGGTTAGGGGAGTTTCTCTCACTAACAGTTCTTGAATTTTTCCATTTCCTGTCTTTTAGGCATTCATATCAGCAAAGAGATGCCTCACAGAGAGACCCTGGTGGACTAGAGGGCTGGACAATCACCACTGTATGAAGTTTAACAAGAGCTGGATTCTACACCTGGGAAGGGGCAACCCTGGCTATACATAAAGACTGGGGGATGTGAGGCTGGAGAGTATACATTATAATAATAATAATTATTAGAGAGTATACAAGAGATAGCTACAAAGATAGTGAAGGGTCTGGAGGACAAGACATGTGAGGAGCAGCTGAGGTCCCTTGGTTTGCTCAGCCCAGAGCAGAGCAGGCTGAGGGGAGGCTTCATGACGGCCTGCAGCTTCCTCATGAGGGGAGCGGAGGGGCAGGTGCTGAGCTCTGCTCTCTGGAGACAGCAACAGGACACGAGGGAACGGCATGGAGCCAAGGGAGGGTCAGGCTGGATATCAAGAAAAGGCTCTTCACCAAGAGGGTGGATGGGCACTGGCACAGGCTCCCCAGTAATGTGGTCACAGCACCAAGCCTGCCATGAGTTCAGGAAGTGTTTGGACAATGCTCTCAGAGACAGGATTTGATTTTTGGGTGGTTCTGTGTGGAGTCAGGAGTTGAACTTGGTGATCCTGGTGGGTCCCTTCTACCTCAGGATATTCTATGATCTTGTGAAAAAAGCAAGGTCTAGAAAAGAGAAGGTGTGGCCAAAGTGCCTGTGTGTGCCTGACCTGAAGGGAGAAAGTCATGCAGTCAAGGACTCTCTGAGGGGGGAACCAGGTGCTTTCTTCCCACCTCATGCAGCTCACAGGCAGCAGATAAATCTGAGGGGGGATGAATGGACCTTTATTGTCTAGATGATATGAAACAAATAGTTGCAAGACTCAAGTTGTCATAGGAGTCCCAGGGACAAGTGTCAAGGAAGGTGGTTTTCAGGACACATGGACATTGTGGTAGAGAACCTACATGGTCTATGGATATAATCTTTGCTACACAATGAAGAACAGATGTATGTGAAAATGATCTGAAAGCCTTCCTGCTCACTATGGCAACAAAGAACCTGACCTATGCCTTGGCCAAGTGACCCAACCCTAGCACTAAATATGAGAGCTTCCAAATTCTCCTGCAATGATTTCACTTGGGAAGGGTGCTGCTATGCACCTGGTAGCCCAGCTCCTCTCTGGCACACTGTGGTGGCCACACACTGACAGGCTCCAGGGACCATTCAGGAGCCATGTGGCAGCTTGCCTTTTTCTGGGCTTTTGATGGAGCAACCAGACACCATTGGAAAGGCCACTTGTTTCTAGAGGTATTTTAGGTTCCCCAGCTGCCGTATGTCCTCTCTTTCTGTTTTCTTTAGTACTGACTGGAACATCCACACATACGGTCATGGGGAAAAGTTTCCAACTCTCATGATGCAGCGTGAGGATGACCAAGGACATTACAACCAAGTGTGTGTACTCCCCCCAGAAGGGCCTGTGTTTTTGCCAAGGAAAGAAAGAGAAGCACCCACAGCAGCAAGCAACTCTGAAAAGACACATTGTCATCACTGTTGCTGAAATTCACCAAATAAATGGGAATTCAGCTTTTGCTATATCTGTCTCAATCTCTGGATTTTGTTCTTTGCCATCAGGGTCATACTGGCCCATATGGTACTGGCCCATAACAGAGCATTTCTGTAAACCCCTGATAACAACAATAGTAACTGAATATTGGTGAGAAATGTGTGGAGATGCTCTCTGTTCCTTTTGAGGCTTTTACGGAAGGAGCAAACAGGTTAAGCTCAGCTGATCCATAGAGTTAGAGGAGCAAAGCCATCCTGCTTGTCAGTATTACGTTGCTGGTGTCCCAGTTCTGTAAACATCCTCTCACCAGGGCCTAAATCAGTCTGTCACATGTCACTGCACCATGCCTGTTATAGCCCCATGGAAAATAAGAGTGTTGCAGACCACAGAAAATAGCTCCAGTCACACTGGGGAAGCTTAGACAAGGCTGTTGTTGACACCCATGTGAATGGGGAATATGCACCATGGCACAGGATGGGTGCAAACACACTTACCGGCTTTGTGCCCATGTAAAGACTAACTGTTTTAATGTCTTTTGAGAAATCAAACAACAACAACAACAAACAAAACAAAACAACAAACCTTCCTGCTAGGTTTTATTTCCAAATGAAGAAACTGCACTCTCAACCTAAGGTGGACCCTGGGTGATGGATGAGCAACTGCTCTTTGACAAACCCAGATTTCCAACATAACCTAAAGAAGTGGGAGCCAGGCACACAGACAGTAAGCATGTTATTCTTCTCCCTGTAGGTGCCTACCTGCAGCCAGTGGGAGAGCTGGGGCTATATCCTTACAGAGGGCAGGGAACTGCATGGAGAACAGAGAATGTGGGTACCTACAGGTTTCCCATCACAAAACCCCATGGGGAGGCCAACTAAGCCTTTTTATTTTCAGCTTAGCTGAAGTAGACAAAATCTTGAAAACAAAGACAAGGTCAGAATGCAGTAGGTAAGAAACTAATGGGATTCGATGTGCATTTTTAATGCTAAAGTCTCCTTCTTTTAACCTGATTTCATATTTTTGAGGTTTGACAGTGACTAGCAGCAGTGAAACTCATTGATAAATAAACTGTCCTTTCTGTACTCCTAGCAAAACAATCCTGAAGGTGCATACCTGCCCAAAATCTAGGCAAAAGCAACAAAATAATTATAAAAGCAGATTCAAACCCTGTAAGTGTCCTGAAAAACAAAACCAAGCAAAACAGAAACACAACCATCCATTTTTGAGGTTTCAGTTATATGCTTTTGGTACAACTGTTTTCTTCACTGTTTTATTGTTTAAACAGCCACAAGAGTAACAGCAATTACAGGACTGCTGTATCTGAGAAACCCTCAACTCACTGCACTCTAAATCTGTGGAAATTTACTGTGCAATCACCACGACACAGGGAAAAAGCTCTTCCTCCTAATCCCTCATACCGTAGGATTACTGCTACTAACAATAGCATATAAAACACTCAGGAAGAAGTGTGATTTTTCCGATACTGGGCACTGTGATGTTCCATGCTGCAAAAGATCCTCTTGGTTCAGTTACACATCTCTTTGCTGGCTTTGTGTGGTGGCACGTGATGGCCACTTGGGCACTTCTGTGTTGCTCCAGCTGGTATTTGGTGATGTCTTGCTGAAAACAGAAACCAGAAATGCAAAGACATTCTCAGTAGGCTTGAATGGCCAAACTTGTTCTCTCTGCTTATAGGAAATGAAAGTTCAGTTTTATGAAAAGGTGGCAAAAGATGGAGCTTCCCAAAATGACTGATTTTTTAGACAGAAAGAAACAAAGTCCTCTGAAATCATCCTTGTGAAGATGTGAGTTGGGTCCTGGCAGCCTAAAACAGCCCTGTGGTTAGTACGTCACCTTGGGAAAAGAAACAGCTCAGGTACTTGAATGAGTTTTCTGCACCACATAGCACTCATGAGAGACAGCCTTCTGGCCCAAGGAACATTTAATTACATGCCCTGGATGAAAGTGGTTGTTTCTCCAGTCTGAGCCCAGGGCATGCACTGGGATTGAGAGGTATGAGCCAAGCTTCTGACTTCACTCAAACAAAGACGATGCTTGAATCTCTGTTTTATACACCTAACCCTGAAAAGCATCTGTCAAACCAGGCACTTTTTTTCTGCCAGAAGTTCTGATAAAATTGTTTCTTGGGAACATGCCTGGCCAATCTGCAGTTTGTACTTGATTTCCCTGGATATTCAAACAATCCAGCTACTGACAGGATGTTTGCTACAAAAGAGTCCTGCGGTTCTTCAGAAAGCACTCTGGCACCCTCCCAGCTAAGGAGTAGGAGCATATCAGGTAGATCATCTGAGCAATTTAGGCAGAGGAGCATGGCACCACTGCAAAACACTTGTGCTTGGTGCATTGGAAAAAATAGGTGCAGATGGAAAATATAAGGGAGAGAGGGGAGAGAGCTGATTAATGTACTCCTGGGCAAAAGAAAGCCAGGTACCTTGTATCTAGGGACCTGCACAGCCCTATCCACAAGCAAGATAAATTCAGGTTGTACATGTAACTGTCCAGGCTGAAAGAGAGGCTTAGTGTAGGTTAATCACTGCCTAGCTTTCTAGGATGGATGGCAGTCTGGGTGATGGTCCTGGTCCAAATACCCAAAGAATCCTGCTGTGCACCAGCCTCTGGGAAGCTCAGATTCTGTGCATGGACACAGGGCATCAAGGCATCTTTCCTGGGAGGAGAGAGCTTGCATCTGTGCTGAGGCTCCTTCCATGTTCTTTGCCTTAGGATGGGGCATGTCACTCAGAGTAGAGCTTAACCTTGGGCCGGTTCATCCAGTGGCAGGAGCTGGGCAAACTGTCCCACTGGGACAGCTCAGCTCCACGATTCCTCGCTGCCAGGGAAAATGCCCTTTACGTGACCTTGCTGGAGCCTGCAGTGCTGTTGTCATCAGCAGGAGGAAGAGCAGTGAAGCCACAGCTCCTGAACCTTCCCTGTCCTGCTGCCCTGTGTTTGCCACATATGCACAAGTACTCTGCCTTTCCACCTCATTGGCACTGAGAACCCTGGTGCGGATCTTAGGGCAGAAAAACCCACCAGTGCTGAAGAGAGCTTTGAACAATAGCAGGGTTCTTCAGAGAAATGTACAGACTTGCCAGTGACTTTTGTGTTGCAGAAGCCCTAACTTCACCCCTTCATGTGAAATCTGTTGTGACTGCCTCCTGAGCAGGCAGAGCCAAGCAATGCTGCTTGCCTATGGTGAGGAGCTGGGGTGGGAGGTAGCCTTGTGTCCCACCCCTTGTGCCTTTTCTGATGCCAGCTAGCTTAGAGCACAGCTCATGCTCCTGTCTTCATCTGCTTTTAAACACTCATGTCCCATTGCATCTCTCCCACATAGTTTCAGCAAAAGTTTTGTCTCCCCTTTCTGTCTATTTATTCCCTCCACACTGTGCACAGCCCATACACAGGCACTGGTGGATATGGCCAGAGACAGACACACCAAAACCAAATACTCTTCAAGCAGCTGGGTCCGTGACAGCACTGGAAAGGAAAATACTTGTGCTACCTCATGTCCCTGACCAGGCTGGGGCATCAGCAATGTGCTGCAGGTAAGAGCAACGCAAAGAAAGCTGCAGGTCTCTGCTGGTGGGATACACAACACCCACTGGTTCAGGGCAGTGAAAATTCAAGGGCTGAGCAGACCGGCATGCAACTTCATCCAGATATATCTGCTCTGTGCTATCCAGGTAAGTATTTGCAAGCCACTGCTTCCTGCTGGGGATGTCTATCCTGACACAACCTGCACCAGATGTGCCATATCCAGGGATGACAGAGGGCTGCACTAGAGGGACCTGGGCTAGAAGGCTATGAGGAATATTCCCAAGTCTCATGGTGGTTGCTCAGGCTGGCCTCTGACATGATTTTGGGGCAAGCCAGATAGTGCTCTTTGAAACAATTCCTGGAAAAAGTTTGAGGGCAGAATGGACTGCTGGGATTATTGCCCTATGTGTTTAGATGCAGACAAACTTGGCTTGGAGGATAAGCAAGTTTAATAGATTATTCTGTGTTGGTGGCTTCAGGGCCAGAAAACAGTACCAGGCATGTTTAAATTACCAGTACAAATGCAAGCACTGTGGCTGCTGGTAAATCTCTGAGCTTCTCCTGTGCAGCAAAGCAGCTATGAGGTTATGAGTGGGGTGAGGGAGGGTCAGGGCTGCCCAGCAAGACCCTTTCCTCTCCAGCTGGGAATTTCAAAGGCTGCTTTACCCAGCTTCTCATCACCTGCCAGCAAGAGCACTGCACATGGCAGGGTTGCACAATGCTTTGCTTAAGGAGCAGGCAATAAGACATCAGCTTTCTCAGACATTCTCTGGACAAAAGACTCAGCCAGTTCTTAGAATACCTGAATGCATAATTCCTTTCATAATCACTTCAGAACTGCATCCTGGGTGCAGGGAATGAGCGTCCCAGGGCAGCGCAGAGCAAGCCAACGGTCTGAAGGAACTGGGCTGGCAGTGCTAGCTGGAGCCAGAGGTCGGGATCAGATTTCATCTTGCTGGGCTTTTTTTCCTCCCTGTTCCCTTTCATCAGATCACAAAACCTCCCCGTCTGACCTTGGGGATGGTGGGAGGAGTGGGCAACACTGTGTAATTTTTGCAGTGGGGAAAATCCTGAAATCCAGCTGTTTCAGTGAGCTCTGTCCAGGGGCAACCTTAGACCTCTGTGATCCAGAGATCAGAGCTGGAGGAGACCTGTAGAACCTGGGGACCATGAATGCCCTCCTCCCCTGGCTGAAGTATTTTGCAAATTCAGCAAAATCTCCATACTGGGAAGGGCTGCCTGGAAGTCCCATGGGGCTTCACACAAATTAACTCAGTGTTAGCCTGGAACAAAATTGTTTGAACATGACTCTGCATGGCAGAGACAGGCAGCAGAGCAGGGGATTGTGTTACCAGGCAGGGATCAATTCTAGATAGCACTGGAGGGAGGATCTGCCTTTGTTCTTGTTCCGCTGAAGACTCTGCATGGCATTTACTCTCCTCTATAGGGCAGTGTATGTGGTGAACAACAGTTGACAGCCACAGGCTGATGTTTGTGCTGGGCCTGGTCCTCCCACTCATTCTCAAGGAGATAAAAGTGGGAGGATGGCAATGAAATTAAGTGCACTGCCCTAGCAGGAACAGTGCACTGGAGGGTTGCTGTGGTCCCACTGCCACCGTGGGTCCCCAGCCAGCTTATGGCTGCTTGTCAGTGGCCCATCATCAGCTGGCAGGGCTCTAACACACATCCCTTGCCCCATTTTCCTGCATGTTTATATTGTGCCATAGAAAAAACTATGGAACAAAGGAAGAGGGATGTCAACCTTAGCACAGGGGCTGTGAGTGAATTATGGGCACATTAAAGAGCATGCCCAAGCAAGGAGAACCAGTTCTGCCTCAGCAGCATGAAGGGCGTGAATCAGAGGCTGGAAAAAACCCAGACACAGGAAAATGAAGAAATGAGGCACCAACATTTTCCTTTAAGCAGTCAGTGTGAGTCAGAGGCACAGGCAGCCTGGGTCTTGGAGAGAAGCAGCAGAGCATGCTCCGCAGGGCACAGTCTGCCCAGGTGAAAGAGGCCCTGCAGATGGCAGGTGAGAGCTCAGCAGAGCTTGTCCCTGAGCATCATCCAGGAGAACCTGTGCTGGAGCTGCCCAGGGCAAGGGAAACTGACCAGCAAATGCGTCCTAGGTAGCTGGGCTCAACCTTATCAACCAGGACTGGGATGTACCTTTCTCTAGTCACACAGAAGTTCTTGGCTTGAAACTGCAGTGTCAACATCAGAGTAAGCTGTAACCTTGTCCTGACAGTGGGCTGCACCCTGTCACATATGGTTTCTGGTCTGCTTCTTCTAGTTCTTTGATGGCAGAGTTGAGGTAGGTCACTCTGTCAGTGGGTTTCCTCCAAAAGGGACCTCTTGCAACACAAATCTTTTTTTTTTTTTTTTTTCTTTTTCTTTTGTCTTTGAAATGGTCTGTTACACTGAAAGGTTTCAGCTTCAAGAAATCATTGTCAGAAGAAAAAAATTGTATGAAATTTTGTAACTAGGTTCTGCAAGATTTGTGATATGGCAGAGGTCTTGGCAGGGCTGTGCAACTTTACAAGTAAGCAGCTATGCTCTCATCCCACTTCTTCCAAGACTGCATCAAAGGGCTACTGAAATAACCAGGCATTCAGCATCCAGCTTCCCCAGGAACTGCAACAGCCCTGCAGCTACTTGGGGCCTGAGGAGGTACTGAGGTCTTTGGTCAAGCACATCCCTGCAATCATTCATAGAGGTTTCTCAGTGGGATGGGTGGAAGAAACAGACCAGGAAGGAACTGTTGAAACTGCTAGTGATTAAAATGCAATAAAATGTTTGCCTTCTGCTGCTGAGCAAGAAGTGTGGCATGTGTTTTGCTGAGGTAGCAGAAGTGGTTGTGTTCACTGAATGAGCAGCTAATGAAAAGCATTTCAAGCAGGAAGCAACACTGATGAAGATTATGAGCCTGCTTAGATCTAGAAGAATTAAATGGCCCAGGCTGGATTCTCTTGTTTTACACCTGATTTTGTATTGATCAAAGAGGGTTTACTCTGTTCTACACCAGTGTGAAAAGGAGTAAAAACAACACTCCGTGCCAGAAGCTGCTTGGGGATGTCCTCCTGCCAGGGCTACCTGTCAGCAGAACAAATCCGTTCCGCAGCCACAGACAGGGCAGCTCATGCAGATCACAGCCCAGAGTGAAATTAATCCTGCAGCAGCCATTTGTGCTGAAGCCAGTCCTATAGGTGAGAGCTTCTGACTGAGATGATTTCTCCAAGGAGTCGAACTTGTGGGACTGTGAATTGTGCTGGACTGCAGCAGAAAGCTGACTGTGCTCAGTCCTGTGCCAGCTAGAGGGATGGCTTTGTCCACATCCTCCTTATTCAGGGTCCTTTGCGTCCTCTTCTCCTCCTCTTGCTGTTATGAGCCAATGACCATAGCCAGCCATGGGGCCATGTTGTGCTGAGACATTGCAACCATCGGCAGCAGGCAGCAGCTCCTGTGCTGGAGATGGTAGAAGAGAGCTACAAGCATGTGACAACACGCAGTGTGCAGTGACTTCTTCTCAAATTGTGTTATATAGAAAATGCTGATAAAGCTTGGAAAATCCATGTGAAGGTCTGAAAAGAGGGGAGAGGAAACCAAGCGGCCCCAGTGTGCCAGGGTAGAAATCAAGAAGCCTTCTGCTGTTGGGGAATAAAATAGGAATAGAGCTCAGAAATCACAGAGCAAGAGATCCTACTGTGAAGAAAATATAGTGAGAAGTTGTGGCTGAGGCTGTGACACCAACCAGATTCAGTTATACACATGTCTCTTGACCACCCCCATAGGCTGTCCTGTGGGGTCAGACAGGAGACACATCCAATATTCAAGGCTTTTTTCAGATTTACTTTCAGGTAGAACAGTCTCTGACCCAGTGGAGGGAACATTCCTGTGAGACTGGGCAGCCCTCACATTACTGCCTTTGGGCAGCTTGGCAGAAGATGGCATCTAGGAGACAAGAACTGACTTGTGGCTGAGCCAAGTCCCTGAGGATGACTCCAGAAAGCTCTGTGGTCTTTGCTGTGTGGAGCTGGTGCCCATGCAGGGCCCGAGGTTAAATCTGCTCAGGAGCTGAATATTGAGCCTGGAGTCAGGTACCTTCAGAAATTGTGCTTTCTCTTACAAATTATTTCTGATTACACAATCAACTCATTGCTTAGCTTCAATGAATTTGTCTCCCAATTTAAATATTAGTAACATTGTGGGGGTTCCCAGGAGAAGTTTATGGCATGTACAAGGCCAGGAGTCCTAGGAGCCAGCACGCTTTCCGTCAACCTGCAAGTCAGCTGGAAAGACCGGATAAAGGTGTTGCTGGAGGGCATGAGCCAGGGCCATGGTGGGGCAGAGCACATGATAGAGATACAGCTCATGACAACAAGGAAACTCATTTTGTCCTAGGGAACCCTTCGGACGCCAGTAGCAAGCCACTCCTTTAAGTGCCACCAGATGCAGGTGTTTTCCTGTCCTGTCCAGGGTGCTTGAGCAAGGATGCCTCAGTGTGAGAGGCGGAGGGAAGTGCTTGCCCACACCCTCTGGACTGCAGGCTCAATGCCCACCTTGAGTTTAACAGCCCTGGGTGTAAACACCATCAGTCAGCTTGTGTCTCCCTTCTCCAGGACTTACCTACTTTGTGGCTCTAGAGTGGATGTGTCAAGTAAACAAAGTGTGCCAGGATTGGTCAGGGAGAGTGAGATGCTTCAGGGAAGTTCTGCTGTGATTTCTGGTGAGATGTCTAGTACTTTGTTAATTTTTCCCCAGCATGATTCAGGAGCCAGTAGCGTATCTGAAATTAACATCCACTTGGGCCCTAACCATGATCATTACAAATATTTTGTTTATTCCTGGTGCTAGTAAAACCCACTGTTTCTCTTTTGGCAAAAGACCATTGGAACATGGAACCTTAAAACACTGTCTTCACTCTGAAATCATCTCTGATCTTGCTAGATATGTATGAAACAGCTTCCATGTGCAGTGCAGGTAGCTTCCTTGTTAACACATGAGGAATTTCCTGCAGAGCCAGGTAAACCAAGAGATACCAACTTGGCATGTTTGAACTGTACTGAGTCCTCATGGGACTGCATGGCTGTGCTGCCCTCAAAGCCATCCACAGAGCTAAACCAAGGGGTGCCTGTGGCCAAATGCTAGGAGAGCACGTTGCACATGCTTATCCCATCCTCTTGGAGGGACAGAGCTATGATCCCTACAATAGTCTCCACACTCTCCCAAACCATGGCTTCAAGTTTCTTCTAGGCAGCATATTACAAAATCATGTGTGTACAAACTTGTTTGGATAGATGTTCCCTGCCTCATCTCTTCCCGCTCCCTTCAGGGCAGGAGATGTAACTCATGCTTGACGGCTGGTTCGCATTGCAAACACTAATGTGCTGTTCAGCTTTGCTGAAGGTGGGCAAAGTGCCTTCACAGGCTAAACATTGGCAAAGATCCATTCATTGTAAAATCTCATCTCAGCCAAAGCCCCAGAAGGATTCCTGGTAAAACAAGAGCAGGCATGTCTGCTTAGGCTGACACTGAGAGATACTAACATCAAGACTGGGGCAGCAAAGCACAGCTAATGGCTCGAATAATAAATTCCAAGTGATACTCACATTCAAATCTTACAAGACATGGAAATGCAGTCCAAAACAACAGTTCCTCCATGGCTTCATTTCTTCAGCAGACAGTGTGCTTTGGTTATTACCAGGCTGCCAGCTAGAAGACATGTATGCTTTCTCATTCATGTTTACACACTAAGAAGGTCACTGCTAAGAAAACTGCTTGCTACATGCATGCCCTTGTACACTGCTGGGTGTGCCGGGACTCAGGCCTGGAGAGCTGTAGTACTGCCCATGCCAGATTCCACAGCTTGGCTGGGATTTGCTGCAGTGTGGTTGCACCCAGCATCCCATTAAGGCTTGTTGCCTGACTTCCTCTGTCTGCTTAATAGAAATGACTATTATCAGCCTGGATGCACCTGCATGTTCCAACACTGACATGCTGGGTGGTTTTGTTAAATGGGTTAAACCAACTTGTGCTGCAGAGCACACGCTAGGGGAAATTCAGCTCACTTGACTCTAGCTGTGAAGACATCAGGCAGCTGGTCCAAGATGGCTGTCTTTCATCCCTCTCTAATCAGTGGAGAAATACATGAGGGCAGCAAATTACAGGTATCAACTGCTAGCTTATCCCAGGCAATTTTCGATGCAAACCCTCCTGATGAGGCAGATGGGCACAGCAAATTCATGGGCAAGACTCTGGTGCTGCAGAACACTGCTGAGAACCTTTATCTGGACAGTAGCTGAAGTGTGACCTGAATTCTTCCCTTCCAGACACCATAAAGTTCCCTAGAAAACTGCAGTCCCTTGCAGTCTTTATTTTACCAGGCTAAACACGTCACACCCATATAGCATCTGCTCTAAGGAAAGGGTTTATTTCCCCATCACTAGAGTTGCTGTCCTTCTGTGCATCAGTTCTCTTGAGTTCATGTTTCACTGAGCAGATAAGGTCTTGCTGATGTCCTGTACAGCGCCTTTTGTATTTCCCTCTTTTATAGAAGGGATAATATAATAGTCTCAAAGGGGGGAACAGATTCTAGCCCAGGAGCTGGCAGGGCTCATCAAGAGGGCTTTAAACTAGGTATGAAGGGAGATGGGGATGAAATGACACTCAATAGAGATGAGTCTGGGGGAGTAGTCCCAGGGTTAGGGGTGAGGGAAATGGCACAACTGAAGTGCATCTACACCAATGCACACAGCATGGGCAACAAACAGAAGGAGCTGGAAGCCACTGTGTGGCAGGCAAACTGTGCCATAGTTGCCATCACCAAAATGTGGTGGGACCACTCGCATGACTGGAGTGCTGCCATGGATGGCTACAAGGTCTTCGGAAGGGACAGGCAACTAAGGAGGGGTGGTGCTGTAGTTCTCTATATTAGAGAGTGTTTTGACGTAGTTGAGCTTGGGGTTGGAAATGATAAGGTAGAGTCACTGTGGTTAAAGATTGGGGGGGCTGGCCAACAAGACAGACATCCTGGTAGGGGTCTGTTATAGACCCCCAAACCAGGATGAAGAAATGGATGAGGTGTTCTGTAAGCAGCTGGCAGAAGTCGCTCAAACACCAGCACTTGTTCTCATGGGGGACTTTAAATTCCCAGACACATGCTGGAAATACAATACAGCCATGAGGAAGCAGCCTAGGAGGTTCCTGGAGTGTGTAGAAGACAGCTTCCTGACTCAGCTGGTTAGTGAGCCTACCAGAGTGGGTGTCCCACTGGACCTGCTGTTCACAAACAGAGAAGGACTGGTGGGATATGTGGTGGTAGGAGAGAGCTCTCTCTCTCAGGGGAGACCTTATTGCTCTCTACAACTGCCTGAAAGGAAGGTGTGGGATGCTAGGGGTTGGCCTCTTCTCGCAGATAACCAGTGATAGGACTAGAGATAATGGCCTCAAGTTGTGCCAGGGTACGTTCAGATTGGAAATTAGGATAAATTTATTCTCAGAAAGAGCAGTCAGACATTGGAATGGGTTACCCAGGGAAGTGGTGATGTCACCATCCCTGGGGGTGTTTGAGGAGAGGTTGGACTTGATGGTTAGGGGCATGGTTTAGTGGGTGACATTGGTGATGGTTGGACCAGATGATCTTTGAGATCTTTTCCAATTTTAATGTTGAACTTCATGAGGTTCCTCACCAGCCAGCTCTCCAGCCTGTCCAGGCCTATCTAAATGGTAGCACAGCCCTATCTCTGGTGTATCAGATACTCCTCCTGGTTTTGTGTCATCCTCAAACTTGCTGAGGGTGGACTATATTCCATCATCCAGGTTATTGCTGTATTAGTTGAACAAGACTGGACCCAGTATTGACCTCTGGGGGACACCACTAGCCACAAACCTCTGACTAGACTGCACCACTGAGCACAACACTCTGACTGGAGCTATCTCACTGGATTGAGACTATAAATCCATTACTTTAGTCTTTTACCATAAAGCACTTTGCCACTGGTGGGGCTGAAAACTGTATCAAGCTGCTTTTGAACATGCAAATGTGAAACTTTCACCTTCAGCTTCCCCTGCTCCCCAGTTGGTGGAACCATGACATTTCTTTGCCATCTATGTCAAGGAAGGACAAAGGTGTCTCAGGTGTGAAGTAGGGAGCTAGGAGAGGGCAGCATCTTGTAACCACCACAAATCAAAATGTCCCTTGTGGAACCTCCTCAGCCTCTGACAGGGCTTCAGTAGGTCACCATTCGTGAATGATCAGCCTGCAGCATGTTAGGGTGGGAAAGAAAGATGACTGGGGCTTCTTGGAGAGAGAGGGTTGGGCTGACAGTGGCCACTCCAGTACTTGAGGTTGCTCTGTGTGTGTGTGGAGCCTACAGTGTGGGCTTTTAGAAGACAGATTTGGAAGTAAGATAGGTTAGGGAGGGTGGAGCCATGGGCAGTGGTTCTGCAAAGAGCCCCAGGCAGCTGGTTGTGTGGGTAGCCTTGGATTGGTTTGCGCACATTTTCATCTCTCAGCCCACCACACAGCTGTAAGAAAAACCCAGTATTTTCAGGCTCCTGTCAAATAATTTGTGATTGACCTGGAGAAGACTTAGCACTGCACTTGCTTTGGGATGATGCATCTCAGTCCCATCACCTGCTGAAGGTGTGTGGACAGCTGGAGAAGGACCAGCACCAAAGCTGTTTGTGCTCCTCTGCTGGCAGTGGTGGAGCTGTGCCAGGCAGGCAGCAGCACTGCTAGCCCAGCCCACGGTGATGAGCCAGGCAGCCTGAGCTCAGCTTGGAAAAGCTTTGCTGGGCAGCAGCTACTGGAGTGGAGGTCAGCAGACACGGACATGGGCTTGGTGCAGGGAGAGCCTTTTTGTTCAGTGCATTCACCCTTCAATAACCATTCAATAACCTTTTTTTTTGCCAGAAAGCAGCATTCAGCACTGATATTACCAATGTCCTTTCTATCCATCAGATTAGTCACCCAAAAAATAGGCAGTTGGTAAAAGCTGGTGCTGAGGAGCAGCCTACTGTGTCCCAGGGGCATGCCCCCTTCACATCAGGCTGGAAGAGGCTGTTCCCTCCAATTACTGTGGGGGTGGCTGAGCGTCCCCTTCAAGAATGGTGCTGTTAGCCGACTGCATGGCATGACAGTTGTTTTAGGAGTCCTGGCTGTTGTGACTATGTCAGGCAGGGCAGCAGGAGGATAGTAGCAGAACCTCCAGCCACTCTCCCATACTTGACTTCCCCTCTTCATCTCTCAGGGGCAAGGGTTAGGCTGAGCTCTCCATCTCCCCTCCCATCACAGCAGCTAGATGGGGTGGAGGATTCAGAGGTAATGGAGGGTGAAGGCCATACTCTGTGCAGTGCAGCCCATCAAGGCTCTGCATAGAACCATAGAATTGTAGAATCATAGAATGGCTTGGGTTAGTAGGGACATCATAGATCACCTAGTTCCAACCCCCCTGCCATAGGCAGGGATGCCACCCACCAGATCAGGTTGCCCAGGGCCTCATCCAACCTGGTCTTGAACACCTTCAGGGATGGGGCATCCACAGCTTCTCTGGGCAACCTGTTCCAGTGCCTCACCATCCTCTGAGTGAAGAATTTCCTCCTAATCTCTAATCTAAATCTCCCCTCTTTTAGTTTAAAACCATCCCCCCTTGTCCTGTCATTATTCGATTAAGCAAAGAGTTGCTCTCCATCTTTTTCATACATCACCTTTAAGTACTGAAAGGTTGCAATGAGGTCACCCCAGAGCCTTCTCTTCTGTGGGCTGAATATTGCCAGCTCTCTCAGCCTTTCTTCATAGGAGAGGTGCTCCAGCTCCTTGATCATCTTCGTGGCCCTCCTCTGGACCCGCTCTAACATCATCCTTCTTGCGCTGGGGGCCCCAGACCTGCCTGGATGCAGTACTCCAAGCGGGGCCTCACAAGGACAGAGTGGACCATCCTCTGAGCCTCTGGGCTCTCCTGGCCCACTGGCCCTCAGGAAACTGGCCATGGTTGCCCTTCCCACAGGGCAAGAGACTAGTGCTCTTGTGGTTTTCATGGGGGAAAAAATAACCAAACAAAACAACCAGCAACAGAGACAATAACCCATCAGTGCTGCAAGCAGTGGTAATGGAAAATTAGTGTGGTAGCAAATGTCACTGTGCAGTGAGAGCTCTTCGGGAGATGTTTCTGTAGGACCCAGTGATTACAAAGCTTGTCTGTGTTTTCCAATCTGAGCTGGTTTCTCTAACTATATAGGGACCAGATGTGGATGCTGTTAGGAAGTTCTGGAAGACAATGGACTAAAATGCTTTTTATCTTGACTGATAATACAATTCCAAAATGGTCATTATGTTTATGTCTCAAAAACCTGATCCACAAAATATTTAGTTCTCATCTGGGGTTGCAGCAAAATATGTATTCATATTAATGTTCAGTGTGTCTCATTGTGTGTGAAGACAGGTAGTAAAGCTATCAGCACATGCCATAAGAACCAGAAAGGTTTGTCATGCCCTAGAGACTACAGGACACACATTAATGATTAGAGTGTTTGCTTTGGAAGCACTTGTCATGCAAAATGGAGAACAACTTGTTCAGATCCAGACTTGGCTGCTAAGAACATAAATTTGTTGCAATTTCATGTGGCACTGGTGGGATGAGTTTATGATGAACCATGCTTAGGGGTGGGGGATGTCCCCAGAACCAAACAAGGACTGATTTGGCAGATTTTTGGCACTTTCAGCTGTAGTCAAGAATGAATGGCTGCTGCTTTGTGACTGCATGCTGGAAATACAACCTTCCTTTTTGCCAGATCTACAGTCTGAAAAGGCAATATTTGAAAGAAATGAAGCACAAGGAATATGAATTACAGCCTTCCCCTGAAATAAAATGGTATGCATTGTTGCTGAAGTATTCATTACTACCTATCTTTAATCGGCCATTAAGTGAGTAGCAGAAGCCCAAAGCTCGTCAACAAACATCTTGGTTACACTCACATTTTAACCAGTTCCTTTCGATGACTCCTTTGAAGAGGCTTTTTGCATGCCTGCTGTATTCTCTCATCCTTACTCATCTTTCCCTTTATATCTTCAGTATCTTCAGTGCTAATTTCAAAACTCCTGGAACCATTTTCTTGGTCCCTGGAAAAAACAAATAGTTTTTTAACCTATTGCTCTGTGCAGACCCCTGCTGGTTCCCCTTTGGACATATGCATTTGACACTAAACAATGTGTTTGCAACTTAGTTTCAACCTCCTTTCCCAGATCTTCATTAGCATTTACCTAAACCGTGCCAAAAAAAATAAAGTAGAAATTGGTTTTGATGTCAGTTCCAATGCTGCTGTTTAGTTTGGTGCATTTCATGAATTCTACAGAAAGAAAAAAATAAAAATAAAAATAAAATAAAAACAAAAATTAAAATTAAAATTAAAAAAAAATATATTCAGGGCAGTGCTACCAACCCAGAATTCCAGCCCTTGCTTGTGTGCAGACTCCCAGCCTAATGCAGTGTGTTTTTCTTTCATAACTGCTTTTCTTAGGCAGAATTTAGTACAGGTACAGTCTACAAGACTCAGATATTGTGCTGGCCAGTTGTCTTGCCTGGCCTGAATCTCCTGGCCATCTTGTCTTCTCATGAAGCCACTGCTGTTCCCCAGGCTGGTATTATCTCCTCATTTCCCCATATTTGACTGATAGCTGTGGATTGATTATCTCAGTGGCATCAGGGAATTCCACCCATGCCTCTAAATGGTTCTCATGGTTTCAGATTAAAATTAAATGACCTGTGGCAGAATCACAAGTTTGTTTTTCTGGCTTTGCTACTGGAGTGGTGATAGACCTTCATTACTTGTAATGGTGCCACATATTCATTGTAGAAACACATATCCTTTTTTTTTTTTTTTTTTTTTTTTTTTTTTTTTTTGATAGAGTCCTGGGTAACAGGCTTGGAGGACACTTGCTCTCAAACAAAACAAAACAAAACAAAACAAAACAACACAGGAATTTCCTGAAATCTTCTTTGAAATTAGTAACTCAGAATTGTGGTAATGGTGGTTGGGAGAGACCTCTGGGGATCTCTAGTCCAGCCTCTTGTTCAAAGTGGGGCAACGCTACACCATGTTTCCCAAAAGTCAGTGTTAATAACTACTGTTTTTCTCATTCTGTGTTGTTCACCTAGCTTTCTATTGCTTTTACATATTTTCTCCATAGACCAGCAGGGCCACTAACAAAAATGCTGCTGGAAAGGTGCTCAGGTGTGGGAAATGCTGGGAATCTCAGCACCCTTCCCATGCTACCAGCCACCTGGGCAGGAAGGAGTGGGAATGGGTGCAAAAGAGAGGAGACGGCAATCGCTCAGGTGGGGCAGGGTGGAGTCAATGGTTTGCTAGTCCCAGGGTCCAAGCTCTTGACTGCTTGACCACCAGCAATGGAATTTGGCTTGCTTTCACCAACAGTAAAATCTGAGAGGTGGATAACTCATTCTGTTCTGTGTTCTAATCTATTTTCAAGTCACTCTCTGGAGAATTAGGTCTAGTACATGATACATGTAAATCACCCATTTGAGACCAAAGCTGTTGTTTGTGTCAGTGATATTGTAAAGAGTCTGGGTGTGGGACTTTAGGTAGGTGAGCCTGCAAAACTATTTTAAAGCTGCTGTACTGTCATCTCTGCATACTTTCAGCCTCCATCACAGCTCCTTCCTCCTAGGGGCATGAGGCAGGTGGTCTTTATCACCCTGTGCTCATCATTATCTTAGGAGCAGCAGCAATTGTCTCTTCTGGTATAATTACAAATTTCTCCAAATCCAGGAGGAAATAAAAGACAAAATTCTTCTGATCTCCAAACGTTTCATAATAGATTTTTTTTTTCCACAAGAATAAGAAAACCCAGTGAGGCTAGCCTAAAAAGAAGGCAGACTTCCTGTGTGCATGTCACCCTCAGCTACAACAGCTAACCTCTGCCCCAGTGTAAGTGTGCTCATGTTTGTGGCAGCCATGTCTGACACAACTGCATGCTCACCTCCCCCAGCTTACAAAGATTCAGCATAAAAAGCCACTTGTAAGCCTCAGCCTCTCTGAAAGCACCTGCTTAACTTAGAAATCCATTAATCCTGTATATCCTGAATCACTCGTTGGTGTCACACAGGGAAATCTCAGCATCTTTGAGATAAGAACCAACCAGCTGCTCAGAGCTGAGGATGGGAGTACCTTGGATGGGACTACCCACTTCCCACCTGTCTGCTTGGTGCCCCCAGGGAAGGATCAGGCCCCCAACACACCAACAGGTCCTCACAGGGGAGGACCCTGTGCCTTTCCATGATCCTGTGGCTTTGGCCAACTTCAGTATCCACTGAGTCTTTCCATCCCCCATTTCCAAGTTCTCCAGGTCAAGACAGAGAGTTACGTTACTGTGCTTTGTAAGCAATATGAGTTATACATTTCATCCTAGGGCACAGGTCTTCTGGGTTTGCCAGGGACAGTGTTTGCTCTTGCTTAGAGTCCCAAGCCTCAGGTTTCAAGTGAGCTGTAGCTTCACCTGACCAGGCATTTTCAGAAGAAAGGCTTCCTTGCAGCCCTCTTCCCGAAGGTGCATTAGACTCCATCTATTGATTTCCCATGGGATTCACACCTCCCAGGATTCTCTATTTTATAAATCCCATGGAGTGGCAGCTAGTCCTGGAGGCCTGCAGGGTCTCCATGCACCAATGAGAAGCCTTCATCCAGCTCTCTGGTGAAAAGGGAACTGCATGAAAACATGCTGCCGGTGTCTCAGGTGGGCTGCCTGTGGAAACCTTGTGATCAGTCTCCAACTGTGAGACATACTGGGACTGTTGCATAGGTAATGCTCATCTGGTATGTGAGTTATAGGTTACTGTGAAGCCATGGAGGCTGGGAAGCCATCAGTGTGTGAGCTGGTGGTGTTTTTTCTGGTGGCAAATTTGGCTTAAGGATTTCCCACCCCTCAGCTACCCATTCCTGCTTTTGCTTGGTAACCACCACCCCCCTTCAGTGCAGGGTCCCTTCTGACTTCAGTCAGTTTTAAAAAATTCTCCTCCAGTTATTCTTTTTATGCGACCAAGTCAGCCATCCAAATTGCCACAGCTCCCTGGACAGCTGTATTGACACCAATGAAGGGGTGGGGGAAGGAATTTCTTAAACTGGCTTTGCCACTAAAAAAAATGTTGGTGGCACCACACCCTCCAGCTGCCTGGGAAAATAGTAAGGTGGCAATGCAATCAGCCACCTGGCAGGAGGGTGAGCCTGGTGTGAGAAATCAGCATATCACAAAGGCTTTATGTATTCCAGCACCAGACAAGCTTCAACAACGTTTCATTTGCATCCTCACAAACAACAGAGCAGAGCCAAGCTCTAAATACCATAAATTTCCCAAATTAATTAGTTAAAAGGAAGGAAAGGGAGGAGATGAGGTTGAACTGCTTTGAGGATACATACACACTCAGTACGGTCTGGTGGCCTTGACTTGTACCTACAGCTGCAAAGACCTTGACTTGTACCTACAGCTGCAAAGATGATCAGTACTAGGGGCCAGCAACATGTGGGATATGCCTATCTCACAGAAGGGTTGTCCCTGATAAATAAACATTTTTCCTTATGTATTTATTCAGGAATCTTCTACTGAAGTGCTCTGTAGTGGGGCTTGGTTGCTTAAACCCACATTGCTGTACGCAAAGTACACATTTGCCCCAAGTTTTGCCAAGTTTTACCAAACCCAGTTTGGTTTCCATCAGGAAAAGGCAGATCAACATGTCCTGTTTGGGTTGTGGGGTATGTACTGCATATGCCAGGGACTTCATGATCTGGTCCACTGCCCTTCTCCTAAGGAAAGCTATGCGTCCCACAGTCCCATCCAGCCATGACATTCCCAGGTTTCACAGCAGGGGCAAGTTTTCTCACTAGAGATATGATATGGAGATTGGAGCTACAACCTGGAGCTGGGTTTGTTTTGGAGTTATAATTATTTTTTCACTCCAGTTAATGTACAAGGCACTGAATCAGATTTTCCCCTCCTTTAAACAAAAGGGTCCATGGGAAGCAGAATTGTTATTCTGGCAGATATGCCAGGAACATGAATTGTTTTCCCACTGACAGTGTTTCAGGGTTTGATATGCTGCTAATACCACTCACTAGCTTAGAGCTAACTTGTTTCAACTGTGATATTTAAGGATTTAAAAGCTTCACCTCCTGTCTGCACCTATTTGCCTTGTTCTGGCAGCCCTAGACATACCCAGCATCTCAAATCCCAAACCTTGGAAAGACAGAGCTGCCCAGATATGTTGCCTACAGTACCATTGCCTTTCATATGAAAGCCTCCTGTGAGGTCCCATGCAACATGAATTATCCTATAATCCATATTCACATGACTAAAGAGTTTAAGGTGATGTTCATATCTGATGCAGCGAAAACAAAAGATATGCCCTTGGCTGCAAAACTGAACAGAATTGGCAGCATAAAAGAAGAAAAGATGATTATTTTTTTCACACCTGACCTTGTGGCTAGCTCCTCCCCTAGGATGGACATGATACATTCAGGTGGTACTTGGCTAGCAGAAAACTAAGATGACTATCTTGGAGCTGGCACCTGCTCTTAGAAGCTAATATCAGATGAGATGGATGCTGGCTCCTTAGCTTATATTCCTGTACTGAGACTGTGTATGGAATATAAATAGGACAGATGTCAGAGTCATCAGAGTTGCTGTTCAAAGGTTTTTCTGGTATACCCTGGCACATCTTGCCATTTTTACCCACCATGAGCTGCAATGGCTTGCTGTGATCCATGCTGGGGAGATGTGGTACCTGGCAAAGGAAGACACACCAGACCTGCTGCAATCTGCCCATGAGGGTCTGTCACCCAAACTTCAGCCCAGGGCCTGACAGAACCAGCACTACCTAACTCAGGCCCTGGGGCTAAGACTGCAAGGTGCCATAAAGGATGCTCCACCTCTATCTGGGTTGAGGAATGCCCTGGTATACACTTGAGGGGTATTATAGATGTCCTTGAAAAAATTGTCCGCTTTCATTAATATGCAATGTATAGAAGGGTGTTCCAAAGCAGCTCTGCTGATTCAGTCTTGATGCCAGAATGAAGGCATAACCTGATGGTGGAG
This sequence comes from Aythya ferina, assembly GCF_964211825.1. Lineage (NCBI taxonomy): Eukaryota > Metazoa > Chordata > Aves > Anseriformes > Anatidae > Aythya > Aythya ferina. Next base: position 6,753,371 of record NC_140322.1, on the reverse strand, counting down.
GAGCTGGTCACACTGTGCTGCAGGTCTCCCTTCTGACCATGGTCAGAATGGGCTGAATACACAAGAGAGAGCCAGAAGTCCCAGGAGGTACCATAAATCAATAACTTTGTTAACCCAATAATAGATAATAAATTAGCAAAGTTCAACAACAGAAGGTGGAGATCAACCAATCTGAGACCTAAAGTAAGGTGCAGGCATTAATAATTAGGCCTTGTAATACATTCACAAGGACTGTGATTGACTGTGCTAACAGCCATTAAAGCAAGAGTGTTTAGTTGGGACATTGGAGAGAGGAGATGGAAAGGTAGTTATAAAGAAAAATGCCATCTGGTTGCTACAGCAAGATTGGACGCAAAATATGTGTGGGCTGGCAGCCCCAGTGCTAACAGCATGCGCAGCCGTAGCTGTGCCCCCTTGTGCCTTTGCCTTGCAGTACAGCTTGCATGCCCTGCTTGCAGGGAGCGCTGCACCCTGCATGGTCGCAGTGTGGGCTGGCTCTGCTAGATTTGGGTGCTATCACCGCGACACCCCAATGTCTTGCTCCTGGCTGCCCTTCCATCTCTTCTGTGTCTCTGGGAGTGCTGTGTGTGATTTTGCTTCCTGCTCTTGTGGTCTTTCTGATCCCTGTCTTTCCCATATGATCAGGCCTGAACATTGCCCTAATATGCAAGAGTAAAGAATTTTGGAAAAGCAGAAAAATCAACAAGATCCAAAGTCAGCATCAGACATCCTTCAGCTCTGATTTTTGGGCAACACTTGTCCTTTTCATGATGGCTGCCTGGATGTTCCCTGTTCTAGGGTGCATTTCCTCCTCATCCCCAATGCCTGCATGCCACCTCTGTGCAACAGTTGTGTACCACACTGGTGTGCACCATGCTGTTGTATGCCATGCAGACACATGCCATGCTAGCATAAAGCATGGTCTGCAGCTCTCCAGGGGCATGGCCAAGCTGTGCTAGCCTCTCCATTGCAGGGCCAGATGGGATCCACCCGAGGGTAATGAAGGAACTGGCAGAAGGAGCAGATCACCAAGCAGCTTTCCATTATTTATCAGCAGCCCTGGCTGTCAGGGCAGGTCGCATTTTACTGGCAGCTAGCAAATGTGATGCCCATCTACAAGAATTGCTGGAAGGAGGATACAGGGAACTACAGGCCTGTCAGTCTGACCTCAGTGCTGGGGAACATTATGGAGCACATCCTCATCATGTGGCACTTACAGGGCAACAGGGTGATTGGGCCCAGTCCGCATGGCTTTATCAAAGGCAGTTCCTGCTTGACAAGCCTGATTGCCTTCTACGGCAAGGTGATATGCTCAGTGGATGAGGGAAAAGCTGTGGATGTGGTCTACCTTGATTCAGTAAGGCTTTTGACAACATTTCCCTCAGCATTCTTCTCAAGAAACTGGCTGCTCATGGCTTGGATTGGTGTATGCTTCATTGGGTTAAAAACTGGCTGGGCCCAGTCATGGTGAACGGATTTAAATCCTGTTGGAGGCCGGTCATTAGTGGTGTCCCAGTCTCAGTATTGGGGCCAGTTCTCTTTGAGATCTTTATCAGTGGTCTGGACAAAGGGATCAAGTGCACCCTGTAGTTTTGCAAACACCAAGTTAGGAGTGAGCGTTGATCTGCTCGAGGGTAGGAAGGTTCTGCAGATGAATCTGGATAGGCTGGACCATTGGGCCAAAGCCAACTGCATGAGGTTCAATGAGGCCAAGTGCCAGGTCCTGCACTTGGGGCACAACAACTCCATGTAATGCTAAAAGCTGAGGGAAGAGTGTCTGAAAAGTTAAACAGCGGAAAGGGACCTGGGTGTATTGGTGGATAGCTGGCTGAATATGAGCCAGCAGTGTGCTCAGGTGACCAAGAAGGCCAACAGAATCCTGATTGTATCATAAATATTGTGATCAGAAGGACTAGTGAAATGATTGTCCCCTGTTCTCAGCTCTGGTGACACCATACCTCAAATATTGTGTTCAGTTTTGGACCCCTCACTACAAGAAGAACATCAAGGTGCTGGAGCATGTCCAAACAAGGGCAACAAAGCTGGTGAAGGACCTAGAGAATAAGTCTGATGAGGAGCAGCTGAGGAAACTGGGGTTATTTAGTCTAGAGAAAAGGAGGCTCAGGGGACACCTTACTGTACTTTATAATTACCTTAAAGAAGGCTGTAGTGTGGTGGGGGGTTAGTCTCTTCTCCCAAGCAGCAAGCAATAGGACAAGAGGAAATGTCCTCATGTTGTGCCAGGGGATTTTTAGGTTGAATATTAGGAAAAAAAAATCTTCACTGAAAGGGCTGTGAAGCATTGGAACAGACTGCCCAGGGAAGTAGTTGAGTCACCATCCCTGGAGGTACTCAAAAGATGTGTAAATGTGGTGCTTTGAGACCTGGTCTAGTGGTAGACTTGGCAGTGCTTGATTAACAGTTGGACTTGATGATCTTAGAGGTCTTTTCCAGCCTAAATGATTCTATGATGTACTGATGGCCCATGTACCAATGCCTCCTCTTCTTACCCACAGTTTCTCTGCCTTGATGCAGTGCTCATCTCTGAGAAGACTATTGGCATTGGTATGGGCAGGGGAGCATAGCAGCAGATGGACCTGTTTGCCAGCTCCTCCTCCTCTACTCAGCTGCAGGAATAGCAGTAAATGTACTTAATTCATATTTTGTTGGCAATCTACAAGGCTGGCCAGGAACATGCTGTGCAGCAGCTAAAGCAGAGTATTTTCTTTCCTATTGTTCTTCTTGTACTTGGTTTCTCATATTTCTTGGACAGGGGCAACTCAGGACCAGAGAAGCAGGATCTTCAGGAGGTGAAGCATCATGTTAATATCAGTGTAGATGAGCTGTACTAGGACATTTTCCATCCACTTGGAAAGTAGAAGTTCGTTGTGCACTGACAGCTGAACTGAAACTGAGTTTTTGCACTCTAACAGTGTCATGCTTACTGTTTTTTTTTTTTTTTTTTTTTTTTTTTTTTTTCTTGAACACAGTGCCCTGTTCTATCACTAATGTTATTTTGTGCATCTGAAAACGCTGATTTAGCACTCTCATAGCTCTGGAGAAGGGAGGCAAAGGGCACAAGGACAAAAGTTGAAAGCTGTTAAGGAAGAAGCAGCAGACCAGGCAGAGCAGCTACAGCTGTAAACCAAGTTCAGGCAGAAAATCTGAGGGCAACACTAAGACCACTCCTGAGGTTCACAACTGAGTGTGCCTCCACCGATCTGAGGCCTGATAAAAAATGAAATAAAGTAACACATAATTAAATAACAGTTCCCCAAATCATGGATTACAGAAGCTATTCTGTAGTTACAAGCAGCTATGTGGCCCTAGAGAAAGGGGATTTAATCTGAGTTGTTCTCCTTCTCTTGTTATATACTTCTTTGCTATGTGATTTTGAAAATGATTTTGGTCCAGAGCTTTAATAACATATGAAGGAGAACCATGCAATTACTAAATGCCCCATGCTTTTGCAATGTTTTTTGCACAGGAGTAGGTAATTGGTAGGAATTATATTCCCTTTTTGAGATTTTAAGATTTAGTAAGATTAACAGCTCTGTCCTCATAGTGGAGAAATGCTGCAAAAGATACAAAGAAATAAACATATATATTGAAAAACTCCATTGCTTGTTTTCTGAGAGCCTGTCCTGCTGATCTGCCACTGCTGACACAATGGTTCAGAGTCCTGAGTAGCGCCAGGCATTCTGATTGTTATGGTACCAACAGGGCAATGTTTCATCATTCAGGACGGAAATAACACAGGTGCAGAGGAAGAGGATTTATGCAAATATTTTGTTTCTTGCTTATAGAAGCCTGAATTTATCTTTACATTTTACCTGGTCAGAAATCCAGATCATCCCCATTTATGGGCAGCTTCTCTATTTGGGGCAGCCATGAGGAGAGTTGTATTTGCTGACCACTGAAGAGACAAACTGAAAAAAGAAAATGAAACTTGATTAGAAAGTGTGATTTCCAAGAAAATGAATATTTGGGGTAGTTGAAATTTGATTTTCATCTGAACTGAGCTGAAAGCAAAACTTTTCTGCATTTCCTTTGAACGGGGAACTCTCCAGATGCTTCCAGGGCTGTGTGACAGTTGACAGTCAGTGTCACTGTTCAGAGCACCTTTTGCTTAGACCTGGCTTCTCAGCACTTCCCAGTGTCCCCAGTCAGAGACGGACCCAGCTGGCTGGTTTCAACAGCGGTGGGAGCTGGGGCTTTGTAGAGAAGACAGTGGGGCTGGTTGCCAAGTACTGCCCGCCAGACCCACAGCCCTGGGAATCCCAGGTCCACATGTGGTGCAGCCTGGCAGCTGAGCTGAATCCCAGGCAGATTTTCCCAGCCTAAAATATTTCCAGGAAAAAAAGTGGGGCTTTGAGAGTTGGTATTTTCCAACACAGAAAAAACAGCAGTTTCATTGCTAAGAGGCCCTGAGTTTGGAGCAACTAGAAACCACAAATACTGCAGCTGTGAGAAGCCAGAGGTGCCTCACAAAGAGGGGTTGCCACAAACAGTTTAGGTCTTGCATTAGCACCAGGCATGGTGTGCACACTATGCCAAGGGGACAAGGGGACATTGCCCTGCCCACAGCTGTCACCAGCATCCACTAGCACGCCTAGCAGGCTGGTCCCACCATTGGCACCACAACCAAACTGGTTAACTGCTTTAGGAAACTTCTCAATTTTCTTGACAGTTTATTTATTTTTCTAATAAATATATTGTGCAATCAGCTTGTTATGATCAGTTTATTTTCTCTGGTTTTTGTAAGGATTAAAGATAAGAAGTCGTAATAAATGTGGTTTATCATGTCGTAATAAATGTGGTTTATTACGTCGTAATAAATGAGGGCGTAAAGGCCTTGCAGAGGGATCTGGACAGGTTGGAGAGCTGGGCGATCACCAACCGCATGAAGTTCAATAAGAGCAAGTGCCGGGTCCTGCACCTGGGATGGGGAAACCCTGGCTGCATGTACAGACTGGGCAATGAGACGCTGGAGAGCAGCCTAGAAGAGAGGGATCTGGGGGTCGTGGTAGACAGCAAGTTGAATATGAGCCAGCAGTGTGCCCTGGCAGCCAGGAGGGCCAATCGTGTCCTGGGGTGCATCAAGCACGGCATCGCTAGTAGGTCAAGGGAGGTGATTGTCCCGCTCTACTCTGCGCTGGTGCGGCCTCACCTCGAGTACTGTGTGCAGTTCTGGGCACCACAGTATAAAAAGGACATGAAACTGTTGGAGAGTGTCCAGAGGAGGGCTACGAAGATGGTGAAAGGCCTTGAGGAGAAGACGTACGAAGAACGGCTGAGGTCACTGGGCCTGTTCAGCCTGGAGAAGAGGAGGCTGAGGGGAGACCTCATCACAGTCTACAACTTCCTCGTAAGGGGGTGTCGAGAGGCAGGAGACCTTTTCTCCATTAACACCAGTGACAGGACCCGCGGGAACGGGGTTAAGCTGAGGCAGGGGAAATTTAGGCTTGACGTCAGGAGGGGGTTCTTCACAGAGAGGGTGGTTGCACACTGGAACAGGCTCCCCAGGGAAGTGGTCACTGCACCGAGCCTGTCTGAATTTAAGAAGAGATTGGACTGTGCACTTAGTCACATGGTCTGAACTTTTGGGTAGACCTGTGCGGTGTCAAGAGTTGGACTTGATGATCCTTAAGGGTCCCTTCCAACTCAGGATATTCTATGATTCTATGATTCTATGGTTCTTTGAGGAGAATTAAATTATGCTTTTTTATAGGTAGTGCTGTATTAAGATAAGGAGTAAAAACATTCACTTCTTAAATATTGCAATAAATCTATTGGAGATCTGCTGAATTTTTCAGTGCAGGACATTTCTGGAAGATCTCCATAAATATCACAATCAGAAGAGATGACTCCTGTTGCTTCTGCGACTGGCTGTATATCATCCCATGTATTCTCCCAATTCTATCTCTGAGTCCAATGAATTGGGCATGCCTTTTAAAGCCTTGCAGTCTTTAAATAAAAATCTTACCTGTTGGAGAGTGCATCATGTCCTAAGATCAGGTATTCCTCAATTCACCCTTTAGCCTGTTCATAGATAAATCAAATACATTGAACACCTTTTTCACCATGAGACAAATTTCAATAACTTAATTTGAGAAGCCTATTTACTGAGTGCAGTTAATGATGGTGTGTGACCTCCACAGCCATCTTTCAGTACATATCTGCCATTCCTTCAGTTTGTAGGAGGGTAACAGCTCTCTACTCACCTTGTTCTTTTTATTATTTTTTTCCCATCTTGTACATCTTTCATGACATCTCTAGATCTATTAAAAATATCATCGTCCTATGACAGCATCCATTTGCAAACCCTTGGTTGCAGGTTATTGGAGCTGTTTAACTTTGAAGTGTTTAAGCAATCAGTTAAACTCTGTTTTTCTCAATCACAGCTTCACACCTTCTCTTAGTGGCGGAGCAGACACTTCTGTGTTATCTCAGCTTGGTAGGAAAGTATCTCCCACTTTGCAGATGCTAGCAAAACAGTTTACAGAATTCCTTGGAGCTGTGGAAAGCACAGTACACTGCTAGCATAAACCTGGTGGTTTCCATCTAATAAAGAACCTGTGAAATTTTCATAATTCATATTTCCTTCAAATATACCTTAATATTTCCACCTCCTAGTCATTATCCTTGTGGCTATTTGATTTTCATTTGTTTTGTAGTCCACTGGATGCATTCATAACATGGATTTTATTTTCTGACCACAGTACGCTTTCACACACCTGTAAGGTGTTGCCAATATTCAGGCTGAAAGAAGGCAGCCAGCTGAGATTGCTAAGACAGGAATCCAAGGACTTCCATTTCACATGTGAATTTGTGGCCAGTTATTCTGGTTTTGTGCAAGCCTTTCTTGGCCATGAAAAGGGTTTGAAAAATGGATTTTAATATTAATTTTGGTCATTCAAATATTGATTGTTGAAATTGGGCTATATTTAATCTTGACAAACTAAGTGAGCATTTAAAACTTTCCCTGTGTTTACTTTTGGTAGAAAGCTGAACATTCCTACTTACATGAACTAATCCAACCACAAGTCACTGTATAGTGACCCTAACTAATGCCATGTGGTGGCCATACCTTGTGAGCACACATGGTGACGTAGGGCCACAGCTGGCCCTGGAACCACCAAAGACTTTTAGAAGTATTATCCAAAATCTTTGCAGTTCATCTAGTCACTGTCTGCCCCAGCTTATAGCTTTGTCCCAGGTCTTCTCACTGGACAAACCTATGCTTCAGACCTCACAGACTCTTTTCAGGGCAAAAGGGAGAAGTAGAAGTCTGTGGGGCCATGAACACAAGATGGGTGTTTTATGCTGGGTGTCTGCTACATGTGCTTTGTCAGGGAGAGCACAGGAGGCCAGGGAGCATGTACATAGCTGCTGGTGACAGGAAAGGAGTTAATAGGGTGTGAGGGACTGAGCAAATCTTGTTGCAATCCAGCAAGTCTCTAGGCAGTTGCTGTGCCGAGTCACCGCAAGGACGACATCCCTGTAAGTCCCAGGCATCCCACAGCCCATCAGATGTCTACCCACACTGTATCCCTGTTAATCAGTTAAGCAGAGAAGCTTAACAGAAATAGCATCTTATGTAGGCAGCCTGCCCAGGCCATAGGTGTGCATGATCCCAGCTGAGAGACAGGCTCCTCAGCACTACACAAGCAGCACGTCTTTCCAAGCTATGAAGGTCACCCAGAGTCTGCTCTGTAGGTTGCATCAGAGTCAGGGGACGCTTACAGAAGACCTGCAGTCAGGCTAGTCCTGAGCAACTCTGCTCAGGATAACATGGGACATAGTTACCTTTTGGTCAGTATTATGCGCCCAAAGTAGAGAAATACTACTGGAGATTGGAGAAGGTCCAACTGAGCATGTACCTCCCCAGCTGCTGCTGCAGTCATCTCAGTGCAGTGCATCTTGCCCTCCCCTTGTGCCAAAATGAATTACTTTAGGTTGGGGGGTACAATGGTCCAGGACTAGGGCCAGTTTGAGATGCCTCATCCAACCCCTACTCTGTGGAGAGGTTTTGAGCCATGCACACTGCAGCATCACTCTGCCAAAAACCTCGGTGTACTGATAACCCTTGCTGGAGAGTGGGAATGATAGGGAAAGGTTTTGGAAGTCTCTGGCATCCATAACTTGGTCAGCTTTGCCTGGCCAGCAGTAGCTCTTGCTCAGTCTGTGGCATTTGGAGACATTTGCCCTCTGCATAAAAAAATGCATTTATGGACAAGAAAGAGGAAGTACGGAAATATATCAAATACATCTAGCATCTGCTGCAGATACACAGCCCATCTGGCAAGGTGACGCCTCTTTGCAAACAGAGATATGATGCATTTACAAGCCCTGGACTCATTTTGCCCCTGTTTGCCCAGGGATTAGTGACTTGCTGACCTTCCCTGCTGAGCAGTGCCAGGAGGGGGCTGTGACACCGGTGCTGTTTCTGGGTGAAATCCCCTGTGCACAGGGTAGCACTCCTGCATTTGGGCACTCTGTGTATGTGGCAAAGGGAAAAGCCTGGGTTTATTGCTCTATGTCAGGCTTCAAATTTTGCTTTGCTTCCATGAGATGATGTCACATAGACATTAAGGCAGCGTTTGCACTTTAATTATTTTTCTTCTCCCCCCAAGATGTAGAAAATACATGGCATGACAAGCTAGTAAACCACACAGACAACTGGTCAGATGGCCTATAAAATGCAGATCATTGAGGTGGCAGCTGCAGTGTACAGTTGGCCATGCTCCCTCAGCTTCTGACCATTTGGTTGGGACAGGTATGCACAGCACGTGGGCAGGAGTCATTTGCAGGAGTACAGACTGGGTCACAAAATATTAATACAAGCATTCTGAAATTAAAAGATAACAAACAAGTTTAGAATCCCTGCTGTATCTAAAAGCACTTCCCCTAAAAACACTAAATACTATGTTTAGGCTCAAACACCTCAGAGCTGTAAATAGCATGTTCTGTTTTAACAGTTTGTATGGCTGATAAAGAGCACTATAGGGTTTGCATCTGATTCACCTCCATTCAGACTCTATGTTGTTATTCAAAATAGATGGTCCCTGAACCTCTGGTCTTTAGCTGTAAATTATGTGAGAATAGTTCTCTAAATTACTGAAAATAAATCCAGGACAATGTTGTGAACTTGTGCCAGCAGAAGGTCAGGCTAACTGGTGAAGACAGTCTCAGACAGACTGGTGAAGACATATGAAATCATTTTAGTCCCTTGAGTTACCTGACTTGGACTCAAGGTGCAGGAACACTGGTAAAGTGGATGATTTGGGGTTTCTCATTGTGATTTCATCACTTCAGACATTCTGTGTCTATTTAAAGTTCTGATTCCTGATTATTTGAGTATTTTCTCTTTTAAAATCAGAATAAGAGTCTAGTGTTGGTGATTACTAAGAAACAATGAAGTACTGTCCTTCCAAGGCAGAGGCACTTCCAGGTGAAGCAATATCTTTCCAAGTGTGACACTACCATCGTGGCTGTGTCCCCAGGCTGTCAGTGTGGGCATTTCCTCAACATAGTCAAGGCCTCATGGTGCTTTCTTTACAGAAGTTAGTAGGGGCCGGCATGGGAAAATACAGAGAGAATTTGCAATCTATTTTATGATTTTACTAACAGATTTCTGATATTGATCCTCCGAAGCTGCTATAAGCATTTCTGGCCTTGCAGACCCCACAGCCCACCTCAGCCATGTCCCCTGACTGGGAGAGTTTGGTATCAAGGCTGGTTTCACACCTCCAAAGTAGAGGGCTCCTGTCTCTCAGGTCTTCCTCCAGAAAGAGAATTATGTTTCTCAGCATTTGGGTTGTATAATGATGAGAATGTTCTTTACTGTATGAATCTCTCTCCTGTGTTGATCACTGTGAACAAGGGAGCTTTCATGGGAACTGTTTCAAGAGTTCACTAACTCTCCATGCGTCCAGTAGCTCAGGGTTACTGCTTTGTCTTGAAGATTTTTTGTGAGATGCAAATAATTACAGCTTTACAAATTCATTTTGTTGACTGAGCTACAAAACTTAGGAAAACAAATCTGTTTTGAGTGAAAATGAAACAAAAATCCAAAAATGAAGAGGAAAAAAAAAGCAAAGCAATTAATTTTAAAAAGAAGCTCTAACCAAGGAGCCAGGCTGGGGGATGACACTGGGGCCACTGTAGGAATTGCATCATGATTATGAGCAATTTTGGGGCAACCAAGAAGCAAGTATCACAGAGGGGTGTCAAAACTCCCTTAGCCTCCCTTCCAACTCATCTTTGCCTGGTGGACTGTGCCTGTTGCCTAAGTTAAACCTCGATGCAGATATGTGCTTAATGCACTCCATCATTTCCTGCAACTGAAAGCCTGGCTCAGAGTTTACAAGCCTTGGAGACCTTGAGTTTTGTTGCTACATCAAGACACAGGCTGTGCCCAACCACAGGGGCTCCATCGGGCTGTGAGGTCGAGACTGAATTCTTATCCCTTAGCAGTGAATGAGCAGTGACTCATTCCAGCATGAGGTCACAGAAGAGAGTGAAAGAAAGGTTATCCCAGAGGTTGTATTATTGCAGGGGTTATCTGTGTTTAAAAAAAAAAAAAAAAAAAGTTTAAGCATTTTATTCTCAGATAAACATTTCTCAATTTGGAAGCCCTGTCAACTGCTTGACATATAACTGAAAGTCTTACTGGTGAACGTAAACAAATTGTTTACAATTGTTTATTTCAGCCCCTCCTCTCTCCCCTTCCACCCCCCCAAATTATTTAACTTCGTTGTTGTTGTTTCGGTTCAGCTTTGAAAAAGAAAAGTTAGAATGTGTTGAAATAAGCAGGTGCTTATTGAAGAGCTAAGTCAGCCATCCTCTTAATCTTTTTCTGTTTTGATTTCATTCTTACCAGGCTTTCTCCCATGCCATTCTTCTTCAGGAAGAAAGGATGGGGTAAATTTCTATTATTTTTTCCTGTCATAAAGGAACTGCAAAGCTCTTCAGTTCATGAAATCTGAGCCTGGGAGATCCTGGCATTTAGTGGGAAAGAACGGAGCATCCTACCAAAAGTTATGATGCAATCACAATTTGTCTTCACTAATATGTATTTACCTCCCACATGCCTGAAGTTGTGACTGATTTAAAACAGCAAACTAATCAGAATTTTTTTTATAAAGAATGAAAAACAAATGCTGCTTGAACTTTTTATTAAATTAATCAGTTGATTTGCTGATGGTGAAGCTTGTGGTAGACACAGTCCTCTTTCAAGGCCATGTGCTGAAGCTGATACAGGGCTCTTCATGTTTTGTTTCAAAGCTCTGCCTAGTGTGCAAAGATGAAGCATCTGTTTCTTTTAATATATATATATATATTTATCTGGACCATTAATGTCTCTTTGATCAGGAACTTTCAAATTCCATTGCCAAATTATATAGCCGTTAATTATATAGCCATTAAAGAGACCAAAGCTCTTTCTAGTTCACTTTTTTTGTTTGTTTGTTTGTTTGTTTGTTTTCTCTGAGGAAGCACCCTTATCCCATTGGAGTGAGTTGTAGAAGATATGGGTGATTTGCTACATCTGATTTTTTCTACATTATGATCTAGACTAGATCTAGATCAGATCAGTCTAGAGACTTCAGCAAAAGCATCTTCCAAGCAGAACATCAGTGCTTCCATATTCAGTGGTTCAGGACCTGTACATCTGAACCCACATAGGTGCAAATTGTCCTCAGCTCTTGGATAATTCCCACACTGGATTTGAGTTATCTATCTGGAGCTATTGCTAAGTCTCAAGCCAGTAAACAACAACAACAAATGTGATACAGCTCTCAGGGGAATAAATCCTTTGGGCTTGAACAGTAACATTGATTCTGAGAGCAGCAAAACATGCACAATTTTATAACAGCCTCTGTTTGCTCCAGCTCATGTCTCTGGAGCTGGCAGGAGCTGGCAGGCTCCTGGATGGACGCTTGAAGAGCCCCCATAAGACACAAGTGCAGGTCTGTGTGCTCATACATCCCCTCCTCACATCTCAGGCCAGAGGCTGCCTATCATTCAGCCTGAGTGCAGTCCCAGGCAGCATGAACCAGTGCAAAAATCTACCTTTCATTATTTTTAATTCTTACCATCTAGCTACCTGTCAGTTCAGCAAGTTCCACCAATTCCTCATGAACATGAGGGAATTAGGGGATCAGGAACAAGGAGTCTTCCTGGTCACTCTCTAAATGAACCTCAAGGAGCAGAAGCTGCTCAAAGGAGGGTGAAGGGAAAGGTGAAGAGAGGAGAAGGCCTCCAGCATGCAGGGACAATATCTGGGTTTTCTGACAGCCAAATACTGCCAGGGCAGCTGGCTTCAAACCCTGTCTGGTGCTCAGTGTGTGGCTGCAAATGAATGCTTTCAGTGAGGGGCAGTCAAGGGCTGTGTGATCCACCCTACAGCCATGCAGGCTTCCTGCTGAGTGGTGGGGCTGGGGTGGGGATGCCCTCCTCATACACCGAGGCTGGCTCCAGGTCCAGGCTGTCAGCACGAAAGCTGCTCTCAGGTGCTATGGGATGCCACTGGCCATATTCTGAGTAGGGCTATGGATGGGAGTCTCCATGCCTCCAGCCTCAGGTCTGTGAGGAGAGAAGCTGGGATTCTTTGGAGTGTCCTACAGACCAGTGGCAAGGTTTTAGCACTGGTGACCTCGATGGTCCAGTCACACATGTGTAAACACAAGGGGCCTGTGGGTCTGAGCTGGCTCCGACAAAAAGGTTCCTGTTGACCAAGCGTGGGAAAGAGCACTCACAAGTAAAGAAACCATTGGTTTATGGGATGAAAACAACTCAGGTGACACGTCTGAGAGTATTTACTACCTTCTCCAATTTCTCCAGTCTTTCATGGTTCCCTTATTTGGTGGCTCTGCCTAGTGGAGGCTGGCCCCATTGCAAAGTCTTGTACCAGATAAACAGGGTCATGCACAGATGTTGGAGGCAAGAGAAGAAAAACAATCAATGTGTCAAGAAAAAAATAATGAAGCAGAATTCAAAGATTTTGCACAGATTCTTGAATTTCATAAACTGATTTCTGTCAAAAGCATTTGAGACATGTCATTTTGGGTCTGCCAGTTGTAATGATATGCCTACTTTCAGGATGAACACAAGCTTTTGAAGACAAAAGTTGTCTTTCAGAGAAGAGTAGATCCAGAAAAAAAGACACTTGTCAAGTTGTATATTTTCAGTGTGAGAGGAGCCACTCCTGAGTGCAGAAAGTACATCTGGGCTGGGAGAGGAGATGCAGTGACTGCCTGTGCCTTGCTCAATGTGTGACTTTCAACACATTAGGTAAACTGTCAATAAAAAAGATGAAAACACACTTGGAAATAGAATGAATCCCTTTAATGAATAAAAATGTTATGCAAAAGAAAGTGAAATGTTATTTGATGAGCTTGTGACCCATTAAAGGAAGAAATCTGCTATTTACCTCTCTGTGCTGTGAAATCTCTCTTAAACAAACACCTGCTATAGTCATAAAGCTGCTAAGTAGTAAATTGGCTGCTCATTACACCCAGAGTATTATCAGTTATCTAAGGAAAACACTGAGTCCTTTTCAAAGCTTTTTGCTAGAGTCCATGCTAGACAAGAACTTCATTGTTGGTTCTGTATCACCAACTTTACCCTGACTGACTGTGGCACTAACATCCACCTTTTCTATCTGAAAAGCTGAGATTTTCCCAAAATATCACAAAAAAGGACCCTTGCATAGCTGTGATTACCTCTTATAGGGGACCACATGTGCTTCCATCATCCCAGGGGATGAAAGCATCCTAGCAAATCTGTTCCTTCCCATGCTCAAAGTGTAAAATGTCTCAGAAGCAGGTTTGCAGAGCTTTTGTAGGCTGAGATATTCCCTGACATACATACTTGATGTGTTGGCTCTGAGGAGCCTGTCCAGTCCCCCACAAAAAAGGCATTAATTGCTTCAGGACCCGAGGATGATGGGTGCATCAGCAGGTTCTGGAGCTTGACCTGTGTTCCAGTTCATGCAGAGCTTTAGCACATAGCATCAAGACACAGCTCGAGCTCACACACACAACACAACTCATCACCGGGCACTGCCTGGTCACTGCCCCCAGTTCAGCTGTGACACATCTGTTGGCACCACAAGGGACCATGTTGTCCCAACCTGTGGAGCTGTGTTGGCTTTGGAAGGCAGCAGTTACAGAAGCCAGCACAGGATCCATGCCCAGGTGGCAGCAGCCAGTCCCAGTAATAGCCCCATCAGCTCACGTCTGGCTAGTCAGTGCTAAGTACCTCCAAATACCTGCTCTTTTATCAGCTCCCAAAGAGGTGCCACCAGCCAGGCCTCCTCTGCAGGTGAAGGATGCAAAAGCAGAGCCCTTGGGGATCTAAGCAAGGTCACAGTGCATCTGCCATAGCGGGAAGCAGAGAAAGACTCTCATGCAGGTGGCCTTTTACCACCAGCCTTCCTGGTGCTTGGGAGTGCCCTCCTTGCACTGAAACTGGAAATGAGCTGCACCCCATGAATCCCTGGGGAGCCCTTCAGCCAGATCAAATGTGTGTTTGCCATAGCTTCCATGGAAGACATAAGCTTCACGGCTCCAGGCCTTGAAATCACCAACCTTTCAACTGGATCTTTTGGGGTCTGTTCCTTAATTTGCTTTACAAGGTGGTGTTGAGCTCCTAATGGGCCAAATCCCTGCTCTAGGTGCATAGAGGACTTGCAAATGGCAGAAAGTCCATCTTGTGAATGAGACTGAAGTGAAGGATGAGGCCAGCACTGGAGGGTAGACTGCACTTAGAGTGGAGTGGTGACAAACTATGATATAGTGACAAGCCAGATCTACTGCATGAAAATGCAGCTTTGCTGCAGAAAGGTGGACTTTGGAATAACCCAGGAAATTCTGTGAGGGCAAGTAGCCTAGGAGACAGAGGCTCAATGAATCTATCAATCAGTACCAGTGAGCCAAGGAGCAGAAATCTGGGGTAACATGTTACTGAGAATCAAAAATGTGGGTGCCTGGGGGTGGCTCTGCATCATGGTCTTGGCCCTGACAGATTTTCAGGTCTGGTGTTGTGGGTTGGGTATTCAGGCCTTCTGACCAACCAGTGCAATAGGGTGAGATCTGTCTTGGACAGCAGACTTGTTACGAGACCCATTTCTTACATCCAGTGGAAGTGTGAGTGTGTTGAAGATCACACTGGGTTGTGAACATCCTGGGCTCTGTTCCTGGCTCTGCCATGATGCCTTGAATTATGTCTGTGATGTGATGCACCAGTCTGAGGGCACAGAGGGGCTGCTTGGGTGCCACACAGCCAAAATTGTTATGAAATCAACATTCGCATGCATATGCTGTGGATTATCATATTACAGTCAGACTGGGGTAAGTTCATTTCTATAATGACATCAATATGTTTGAAATGTTCAGAGAAAAACAGCAAAACCATTTGGGACTTGGAAGCAAAAATGAAAAGCGTTAATATTTTTAGCACGGCAGTCTCTGCTTCAGCAAGGTCATGACACCAGCCCATTATCATTTGAAAAGTGTACTCATGAAAGAGGAAGAAGAACTGGTTTGGAGCAAGTATGTATAATGGGATGAAAGGCACAAAGCTACATTTCAAGTAGAGAGCAGCCTCTTCCAGGCACTCAACTGAGACTGCGATACCCAATTTCCTTCCTGTCGCTACCACTGACCAGCTTTTTCATCTGCAATTTCTATTATTCAGATGAGTGGAAATTACTGCAATAAATATTGATGGGCTGGTGTATGGGAATGACCACACGGGATATTGACAGATTACTATACAAGTGTATGTGAACTGCATAGAAATAAGTGGCTGGGATCCTGCTGCAAGTGCTGGAGCTGGCCCTGGCACAGCTCAGTGTACTGTGGTCTCCACTCCATGCAGGGCAGGTGAGGTGCTGAGAAAGCCTCTTTGCCTCTTCCCAGCTATGACTGATGCAGCACTGCTTGGAAATGGGTATTTTGCATTGAGAAACCAGAATAGCAGCATGGATCTGAAATTGCCCTCATTTCAATTGCATTGGTTCCTTCAAGACTCCAGATGCTGCTGAACACCCAGGTGCAAGGGGTTTCTTCTGGTGCCAGAGCCCACTTGGCATGCTCAGGGGAAGCAGGGGCAGAGGACTTCACATCGCAGGTGACGCTGTGGCATGCCATGGGAATTTAACTTGCAGCCCAGCTGCTGAGAAAGGTGAAGGTGTCTGTGACCTGGAGAATGTCACAGAAAGCTGCTTGCAAATTCTAGTGGTCTCCAAAATCATTTCAACTAAAAGGTCCAGAACTAAAGACTTTTAAGTACTTAAAAGTGTTAAGATGCTAATTAATTCTGATGATGTGTATATTTTAATTATTTACTGACACTGTATTATTTTTCAAGAAGAAAAGGGTCTGAGCTGGAACTTTTTAAAGTGTCACTGCCTCTGCTACTTAAAGCAAAGTAATTGTGTTTAATTAAACTGAGACCAACAAGGCTCTATTGTATGACACTTGCAAAGAAGACTGTGAAATAGGAAATGTCAAAGATTAAACAACCCTCTTCTTAAGCAAGCAAAGGGGAGAGGTGCCACTGTTTATACGATCAGAGCCAGGAAAAATATAATAATTAGAAAAAAACAGGTCATATGGAAAAACAGTATCCATCTTGACAATCTTTCATGCAGATATGATTTGAAGTTCATTACTCATTGTATTCCTGAACAGAAGGCTTTTTGTTATTCTTTGTGCTAAGTCATTTTTTAATTTAAATGGAGATGGAAATGTGTTCAAAGGATTTTTTTTTAACAAATGAACACAGATGCATTTCATGTCATTTTTGATATAAAGGTTGAATGAAGCTGCAGGGGAAGAAAACTGCATTTAATTAATTTATATATATATATATATTTTTTTTTTTTTTCCCACAAATTGATGTGTTTCCAACTGGTCTGTTTAATATTCATGTGTGTGTGGGGGGGGGGGGCAGAGAGTAGGTGAAGTTATTTCCTCATTTGAAGCTTAATTTAATTACTTGTTGAAGAATGTAACAGTTAAATGTAAGCTCTAAAATGTAAATACATTTATTAATGTAGAAAGAGATAAAGGCAGATTTCTTACTGGCTGGATTTCATCACATGGACTCAATACTGTAATCCGAGAGACTCATTCAGATATAAAACACATATCATTAGAATGCACTTTAATTCTCCTCTTTGGTGCTTAGAGCTATTTTCCACCCCAAAAGGTTTCCATGTAACATACACATACAGACAGCTCACCCTCCCTTCCGCTCGGGGCTGCATGGGGGTAGAGGCAGAGGCACTGCTCTGTATCTCACCCTGTACATTTGTCAGTCAAAGTCCCAGTGGTGGGTGGGTGACCGTGGCCACCTGCCACTAGCCCCCCACCTGCTCTAACCTCCCCAGGGAAGTTCGACCCCCTTTTGGACCCAAGGTGCATGGTACCAGACCCTTCCCTTGCTGGGGTGCAGTGAAGGCTGGAAAAATTTCTCTTCCTACATGTTCTACAACCTGCATGTTTTAGCACATGCAGATAGCATCACCCTCTTCTCTGCTTACTGACAGATATTGGGCCTGAGGGCGGATCAATGCAGAGAGGCTAAGCCTTGGGCAAATTATATTTGCCTTTACAGTGGGTCTTCTTTGGCATGCCTAAGCAAGAAGACAAATGGCTGTGCTCCTCTGTTCGGCAAGTTGCTTGGCCTGAATTAGCTGGCTTACTTCATACTCCTTCTGCCATGGCGTTGAACAGTCCTAAAATAAAATCTCTGGGAAATGTACAATAAAATAACCCCCATTTGGGAATTTCTGATTGTTAAATTCCATCCACCTTATTATCTGTAGTGCTGTGTTACTGTGTACTAGGTGACATAGCAGATGTCTTTTTCCATTTGGAAGGTGTTAGAATTGACAAGGGCTTAATTAGGAACCCGGACCTGGGAAAAGCTGCTTGGTTGTTGTGTCCACTGCCTGAAATAGCATCACATCCCATAAATCCTTTCCTAGTCTGCTTGGGATAATTGGTTAGTGGTGGAGGGGCTAGGGGTGGTTGCACCCTGTGTCCCTAGGAACAGGCTGATGAGATGGGAAGGCTGCATCCTGACTGGGGATTTCCTGCATGAAAAGCAGTTGTTTCTGGTACAGAGTACAAAGCTATCTCCACCTTCTCTTACAACAGGGGCAATGCTCCATGGGAAGGGGTTCAGGATACTTCAGGCTCCATGGAAAGGGGTTCAGGAGAAAAATGGCTTCACTAGTCTCTTGGTCCCGCCACATGTCGCACCAACATTTGTCTCCATTCTACCATTGCAGGCACTCCTGCTGGCCGGAGTGGGGCTCCTGCTGTCCCTGTCCTTCCCCAGAGGAGAGCTCAAAGGACCTCATCCATCCATGCCAAGCTACAGGAGCCAGTGTTCCTGGGGCAGCTCTGTGATCCTATGACAGGGAAAAATTTTTTAAATTGAAACTGTGTTCAAAATTACTTCAACTAGTTGATAGTGCTATTGAATGTGATGCTAACAAATTGACAAATGTGGCAAAGATGATCATAAAAATGGCAAATGAGAGCCCCATGGCATGGTGGCAAATATGAAATTGCTACCACTGTGCATCTCACTGATCGCTGTTCAGCCTTGGGTAGTAATGGTGTGCTTTTCTGTCCATCTAAGCATTCAGCAGGTTGATTAATGAATCTATCTACCCACTCCATGCAGAAAGGATATTTTAGCATATAACTCTAATTTTTAAAGCATTCTTGCAGAATTTAATGGCAGAAAATGAGTTGTTGTTTCCTGTCTGGGATGAACCAATGCCAGGCGCCAAACCCTCAGTCCTCATTTCTACTACAGAGCCGCAGACCATGGCAGACACATTAAACAGAGTTTGGCAATGCTGCCAGGACTCAAAGAGCAATAGTCTGCACTGCTAAACTGACAAAAAGGGCCTCAAATTTTGGCCTGTGCCAGACAGCTCTCTCCAAAGAGATTCCTGCTCACAGTTAGCAGCTAGAGCACTCCTGGGACTGTTCTGGATGCATCTGTCCTTCTTCAGAGACTCAGAAAGTCCGTGAGATAGCGTGGGCTGCCCATGCTGGTTGGTCCCAGTGCCCAGGAGAATTCCCAGACCTTTTTACACGTGAACCTAATGGCTCAGATACAGGCCCAAGGTGATGTCAGTTGTTGTGATGTCCTGCCACTGGCAGATATCACCCCATGCCCCAGTTGTTTCAGACCAGGGATTCCCAAAAATCCATCCTGTTCTTACTCTACTGTTCTTCCACCGTTGGTTCCTGTAGTTGTGCTGCTCTGCCAATGGCCTTCATGCTCCCCACAACCATAATTTTCAGCTCTGGGGCCCCTCTGGTTGAAAAGAGTGCTGGGCTGCGAGGTGGTGAGACCTCCCCAGTACCCTTAGGAGGTCTCTTCCCATAGGCACCTTTGGCAACTCCAGCAGACACCACCCCATATGGGTCCAGTATCCCACTTATGTGGTGTACTTCCCTGGTGGCACCCTACTTTGGAGCTACTGCTCTCTGTAAAGACCCTTGGGGATGAACCATTACAAAACTGCCATCCTATACTTGTGTTAGCAAAATATAGATCCAGGTGTCCCCTCCTTCTCCTTGGGCACTTCTGAGTGGGGGACTCCTTCTCCTTGGACACTTCATGGTTCAGTGGAGGACTTGTTAGTGTTAGGTCAGAGGTTAGACTCAATGATCTTGAGGTCTCTTCCAACCTAGACAATTCTGTGATTCTGTGATTCTGAGTGCCTGCATGTCCACCCAAGCCTGTGCAAGTTCCGAACATCTCAGTACCCACCACAGCCCCATGTCTCATCAACGTGTGTCCCACGTCCCTCCTCTGCTGCCCAGTTTGGAAGGCCATTTCAGGTTGGGATGGAAAGAAAATAGCCAGAAAATGGCATACTCCTCATCACAGCCTGTTGGTGCTTAGAGATATTTCAGTGGGTCTCCTACATGTTGGAGGCTGCTCCAAGAATGCAGCCAGGATTAAAGGGGCTCTGCTCTCCTCACCTGGAGGCTGTTCTCTTTGCTCCCTTTTAAAGCAAAGGCACTTGCTCATGCCAGCATGTTCAGATCTCAGGGCTCTGTTAGGGCTTTACCCTGCTGGAGAGACAGATGAACATTTTCCAACAAAATTAGTTTCAGCCAAAACTGATTTTCATCAACACAGAAAACATACCTTGGGGGAGGGTCAAAATTTCAGAATCTCATTAAGAAAATGAGACTGGAAAAAAAACACACCTCATTTTTGCTTTTGATAAAAACCCTGGCAAATCTGGCAGAAAGTGATCAGCAAAAAGATTTGTTGTGAGCCCATATAAGTCATTCCTGTGAATGTACTGTTGTCCTCCAGCCAGTCAGCTCCAGGCCTGGGGGCCTGGTCCAGGTGCATGGCAAGTCCAAATAGACATGTTTCCTTCCCCTGTTTGCTTGAAGTGTCCCAGGGCTGTCTTAGAAGCAGAGGATACATTGAGATAACACATACATTCATTAGTGTCGCTGCTCGGTAACCAAGACCTCCATGACAGTGATGGGGCTTCGCTGTTTCGTGTCAGTGGTGCATGGGGTGCCATCAAGCCCCTGCAGATGAAACTGTCACTGCATCCTTGGGGGTGACCCTGCCCCTTCCAGTGCACAGCACTCGTGTGCCATCTCCCTCACCACATGCACTGGAAGAAGAGATACTGGGGTTTGTGCTCCAGGCTGGGTACTATTGAAGATACTGGGATGATGAGGAAAAGAGAAGGCTGAGAAGTAAACTAGGGACAGAAGCCAGGGGCTCTGGATTTAGTAAATACAGCAGCAAATGTCTGCTCTTTGCTCCTGCCAGGTAAAGCCCTCAGTCTGTCCTATCCCCTTCCCCTACCCTCCCCTCCCCCCACAGACCAATCCTCCTAATCAGAGGTGTCTGTTCACAGGGGTTAGGTGGAGATCAGGCTGTCAGAGGGTCTTACTCTCTTTCCTGAAGAGTCCCCAGTTGTTTAAAGAAGTGTAATTTGTTGTCCTCATTACCAGGGGCTGGGAAATACTGTATAGAGCCCATGCTGCGCTCCTTGGGCTGCAGCTGCTCTGTGTGCCTGCCCTCTCCCACAGACCCAGTCTTTATCTGTCCAACGTAAGGCTTCCAGACTCAGGACCACTGATAAAAGTGCCTGTGGCAACTGCAGAGAGGGGCTTCCTCTGTGCTGGCTGTTGCATCTGTTCCAAACTTCAGGGTTACTGCTTGCCTGTAGCAACTGGCATGGAGCTCTGCTGGGATGCAGGGCGGGTACCTCTGGACACCTTTCCTGTTAATCTCTTCCCCAGCCACCCTCTCAGAATAACCCCAAACCTCCCTGACTCCTGCTAGCCTTCCCAAATCTCTCTAACCCTTACTACCTGCCACCTCCCAGCCCTGCAAACCCTACTGACCCTTCCCAACCTCCTGAAGCCAGCCACAACAAACCTCACAGCTCTCACCCTGGGGCTGCTCCCTCCTCTGCTGCCCTCCCCGCTCATGGCCCCAGTGGTCCCAGGCCTGTCCCCCCTCTCTGCTATCACTGCACAGCTGAACTGAAAGGACAGGAACACAAAGGAGGCACGCCTGGCTCTACCTGTGCTTGAACCATTCCACCATGGGTCCCTGCTGACATCTCACATCTAAAATCCTTCCTGGGGTTTGGACACATGTGGTTGAATAGTGCAGGATGTCTTGGGATGCTCCTGGGAAGTCAAGGCCTTCCTGAAATAGAAGCATGCTTCTGCCTGTTCCCTGATACTTCTGCATTAGGTCTCAGCACTCTTGTGTCTCTGCTGAACAAGTAGACTTGAACTCCCTACCTTTGATTTCCTGTAGTTAGACACCCAGTTCTTGATAATCTCCCTGGCCCAGGCATAGTCTTGTAGCTGAGAATGGAAAACCTGGAGGTCTCTTGCAAGGTAACCAGTTGCTGGGTCCTCTGCAGCAAACTCTTCTCATCTCACTTATGGCACAGATTTTATGAGCAAATAAGTGACTCAGTACCAACATCTTCTGTGATTTGCTGCAGAGATGGGTTCCCTCTTCCCAAGGCTAGGAAACTCAGTCATGTCACATTTATTAAGAATCTTTTGATAAACTCCCTTCATCGACCTCTATATTGTCCAGGGCTTATAGTACAGCAGTACATGGGGAAGAGTGGTTGTGTCTTTTCTGTTTGAGGCTGATGTGGGAACTGCTGGTGATGTTGCACTGGTCCCAGGAGCTGGACTTGCTGTGCTTACAGGAGGTAGTGGTGAGATCTGGGGGGACTCTTTCTGTGGGACACGGATACCCACATCCCCACAGTGCACAATCCCACCTAACCTCCTTCTCCTCCTGCCACGATGTTTATCAGTGGTTAAAGATTAACCCTTTTGGGAGGCATCTGTTGTCACTTTGTTTTATGTCATCTGCCTTTTCTCCAGCTATAGACACTGCTGTAATGAAAGGCTGCTCTGCAGAGCTCAGCAGTAGGCTTTTCTGAAGGATGGTCCATCGCCTCCCAGTGCACATGACACTTCACCTTCTGGTTAATGGCAAGCGCTCCACTGCTTTAATAGCAGGGACATCCCATAGGGCCATTGTACTGCAACTGCCAAAGGAATTTTCTTATCCTGCCAGGCCCTCCTCCCGCTAACTCCCAGGACTTTTTGCAAAAGGCTGCTAGGCATGTGTCTCCAAAGGACAGAAACACAGAGTGGCTTGTAACAGTCCCAAGTGGGAGGTGACTGGAGACCTCCAGCGGTCCTCTTTCATTAATACTGTTATGATGAGAACCATGGAGTAGCAGGAAGGAAATGCAGATGAGAAAGACCAGCTGCATTTGCAGTCCCAAAGCACACAGAGACATTTTCTAGTACTTCGTAGATTAACACTTTAGAACCAGAACAGTCTGCGAGCTACCTGGGACAAGGAACAGAAACTATTAAACTATTTCAGGACCCAAATGGATTATTCCAGTTGGTAGAAGTAATGTCCATTCACTACCTTTAAATGTATCTCCACTGCCTAGGACTGTGGCCTGTGAGACCCTGTGAAATGACCCAGAGTGAGAAGCAAGGTCCAAGGGCAGGCTGATTTGTGGTTAACAGGTTGTAAAGTTTCACACTGGCATTTCAGAGTCAGTAAAATCAAAATGCTCTGACAAATGGCTGGTGTCTGAGGTTGCACCCACATAAACAGGTTGTTTCTAACATATGTCCTGGGCTTTTCCCAGCATCTGGCTTGCTTTACATCTTTAATACCTGTTGGGCTTCAGTGAGATTCAAAATCTCAGGGGCAATGACTACCAGCTAACTGTACTAAACTAGCCTGAAAATCCCAAAACAAGGGAATCCCAGGGAGGAGGAGACACAGAGACAGAGACCCAGGATTACAGGGTTGGGTCCCACCAGAACATACTCCTTGGCACATTCAGGGCAATGGTGCCAACAGATACACACCACTACATTGGTGCTCTCTTGACTTGGTTCCTCTGCCAGGAACTGAGGATGCTGCTTTGGATGGAGGGACAATATGTGGGCAAAAATGAGAGCCTTGGTGAGAAATGAGAGCCTTGGCAAAAATGAGAGCTGCACTCCGTGTTACTTCTACTTGCTCCCACCACTGTGCTCTGAGCTCAGTCCAGGCTTTTGTCCTGGAATGCAGGGGCAAGAAAAGGTGTGGGAGCACCATGGGCAAACATGAGGAGCCAGAGAGCCATGGCACAGAGCTGTGGGAAGCATCGCGGAGAGAAGTCACACCTGTACAGCAGTGAGCCCATCTGGGGTGAATATACAGACTTGCGAAACGTGTTTTCACCTGGATGTTGCTTAGCTGGGGAGAGTGTAGAAAAGATATATAAGCTATCTGATAGCTGGGGAAAATGTCTGAAAGAGTTGAATTTTTTTAGTTTTTCAAGAAAGTCTGGGAATGACCCAATTGCACAGTGCATGGGCACCAAGGAGGAGAAAACAGAGATCTATTTGTCCTTGGGGTGTACGACCTGTATAAGGGATCATTACTTGGCCTGCCTATTCCTCACTTTTTCCATCAGTAAACTGGAGATAACATTTGCCCAGGTCCAGGAGGTTTACTGAGCAGTACTATAAAACAGTACTGTATTCTGATATAGAAAGTATAATATGACGGTATGGCACTGATTACTTGCTGAATATGCAGTTTATTTTATTTTGGATAGCCCAGGAAAGATTATAAAAGGAGATATTTTACACTCATATTATTTGTAATCTTCAAATAACCTGCTCCAGTCTGAGAAGAAGCTGTGTGAAGCAGTGAGGTACAGCCTTGAGATGAGCATCCAGGATGGGATGGCGAAGGTGGTCACCATCACCCTAGCTGCAGTGGGAATAGGCTTGTCCTGCTGTGCTGGGAAATGCTCACCAAAATGAGTGAATAACCCAAACCCATCAAGTCTGTGAATGGATGAAGCTGAGGAGCACCCAGCCCACACCTTGCATGGTGCAGGGTTTTGTCTGTAAATAGTGGTCAAGAGGCTGTATTAAAAGCTGGTCCAATGCTTTGGCAGAAGGTGAGCAGAAACATCACGTGTGGCATCATTCCTCCAGGACATTATTTTTCCTGAGTGTAAATGATTAATGAAGGATATTGTGGAAAGCAGATGTACTGTTGCCACAGTAACTGAGATGAGTGGTAGGCAAGGTTTGTGCACATGCTGAATGCTGAAGCGATGATCTTTGTGTGTATTGCAATTATTTTAGCCTTCATAAGATTCTGGTTAATTATTAACACCATAAGGTCCTAACCAGGGGGAATATTTATAAGTTAGGCTAAGTTCATAATGAATCCCTTTCCATTTTCTCTCCCTATCCCTGTCTCTCCCTGGATACCATTTGAATTTTATCTCCCTAAAATCTTCCATTATCTAACTTTCAACTACAGTAACCTATTACTATCTTCAATTTTTAAAAAGGATAATAATGCAAGAGAAAATGTGAGTGCAGGAATGATTCATGGTCTGTCACTTCCAGTGGCATTTTCTTACTCTGGTACCTACTGCTCTCTGCTCTATGGGGTGAACCTGTGGCTGGAGGTGTGAGATCCCACTCCAGCCAGCTCATGTTCCTGCTCTGAGCCTGTGTCCAGCCTGCTCTGGAGAGCCATGGTGCCTGATGTGGTGACGTGACTGTCACTTTGGGAGACCCATCACTTCTCAGGGGCAGCTGTCACCATCAGCAGAGGGGTGGGATCAGTCTGAAAGTGAAAAACCCAGGCCTTACTAGCCGCCACCTTCCTCTTAAAAGTGGGGGTCTTCTATCATGCAGCATCAGTGTCTCCTTTACTGCTTCCAAAATGGTTCTGTGAAGGGCCAAGAAGGTGGCTGACCCTGGAGGTGGGCTGCTGAGGAGAAGCTCTAGCTGGCCATAGGGTGCAGGGATCATGCCTGCTGCTGCTCTCGCCCCCAAGATCCTGCAGTGTGGCACATCCTGTTTTATTGATAGGGAAACCGAGGCACAGTCAAGCAGTACTTCTTTCTCAAGGACACACAAGAGGGTTGCCCCAGGGCTAGGAACTCTTCTTTTCCTTTGGAGTCACCAGAGCTGGACCACAATGACAATGAGAAGTCACATCTCTGGCAAGCAAGGAGCATTTCCATGGGACATTTATAGCTAAGACTTGACTTTGAGGCTCATCTTCTTTTAATCTTGCAATTAGTTTGGGGATCATAGAATCACTGAGGTTGGAAAAGATCTCCAAGATCATTTGATCCAACCATTCCTGTACTACCAATGTCACCCACTAAACCATGTCCCTAAGCACCATGTCCAACCTCTCCTTAAACAGCCCCAGGGACAGTGAATCCACCACCTCCATGGGCAACCTGTTCCAGTGTCTAATCACCCTTTATGAGAATAAATTTATTCTAATTTCCAACCTGAACCTCCCCTGGTGCAACTTGAGGCCATTCCCTCTTGTTCTATCACTGGTTATCTACAAGAAGAGGCCAACCCCCAGCTATCCACAACTTCCTTTAAGGTACCTGTAGAAAGCAATAAGGTCTCCCCTGAGCCTCCTCTTCTCCAGACTAAATTAACCCAGTTCCCTCAGCTTTTCTTCATAGGACTTGTATTCCAGATCCTTCACCAGCTTCATAGTCTTTCTCTGGACAAGGCTCCAAGGCCTCGAAGTCCTTCTTGTAGTGAGGGGCCCAAAACTGAACACTATATTCGAGGTACAGTCTCACCAGAGCAGAATAAAAGGGGACGATCACCTCCCTGGCCCTGCTGGCTGCACTATTCCTGCTACAGGCCAGGATGCTGTTGGCCTTCTTGGCCACCTGGGCACACTGGCAGCTCATGTTCAGGCAAGCATTGAACAACACCCTCAGAGCCTGTTTTCTTCTGCACAGTTTTCCAGCCACCCTGCCCCAAGCCTGTAGCACTGTGTGGGGTTGTTGTGACCAAAGTGCAGGACCCAGCACTTAGCCATGTTGAACTTCCTCCCTTGGCCTCTGCCCATCGACCCATCCAGTCCGGGTCCTTCTGTGGGGCCTTTCTACCCTCCAGCAGATTGACACTTCCCCCCAACTTGGTGTTTTCTACAAATGTACTTAGGGTGCACTCAATTCCCTCATCCAAATCATCAATAAAGATATTAAAGAGGATGGGTCCCAACACTGACCCCTGGGGAACACCACCGGTGACCAGTCGTCAGTTGGATTTCATTCCGTTCACCACTACTCTCTGGACCTGGCCGTCCAGCCAGTTTTCAACCCAGCAAAGTGTGTAACTGTCCAAACCATGGACCCCCAGCTTCTCCAGGAGAATACTGTGAGACTCTGTGTCAAAGGCCTTGCTGAAGTCTAGGTAGACTACGTCAACAGGTTTTTCCTCATCCACCAGGTGGATTGCCTGGTCATTGAAGGAAATGAAGTTGGTCAGGCAGGACTTGCCACTCATGAACCCATGCTGACTGGGCCTGATCCCAAGTTTATCCCACACACACTGTATGATAGCACTCAAGATGACCTGTTCCATCACCTTTCCTGGCACCAAGGTCAGGCTGACAGGCCTGTAGTTCCCCGGGTCTTCCTTATGAATCTTCTTATAGATGGGCATCACATTAGCAAGTTTCCAGTCATCCGGAACCTCTCCAGATGGCAGATGATGGAAAGCAGCCCAGCAATCACATCCACCATCTCTCTCAGCACCTTGGGTGGATCCTGCCTGGCCCCATGGACTTGTGACAGTTCGGGTGTGGAGCAGCAGGTCTCTAACTGCTTCCACCTGAACTGCAAGGGGTTTATTATGCTCCACTTCCCAGACTTTCAGATCAGGAGGCTGAGAAGCCCGAGGATAACTGATCTGACTATTAAAGACAGATGTAAAGAAGGCTTTGAGAATCTCAGGCTTTTCCTTACCCTTAGTAGTCATGTTTCCCACCACACCCAGTAAAGGATGGAGTTTTATTCTCATTGGCCCTCTTCTTACTGTTAATATATTTGTAAAAACATTTTTTGTTATCTTTAAGCATAGTGGTAGGTTGAGCTTGTGCTGGGCTTCAGCCTTTCTGATTATCTTTCTGCATATGCTAGTGCAGCGCAGGCATTCTGCTTGCCGGGAAGTTGAGCACTCCCATCCTGATCTGCATCATCCCCAACACACTGCCAGGCCTGGCTGGCCCCTCCTCACTCTTTTGTTCCAGCTGTGTCCTGCCATAGTTCAAACTGGACACTGTCCCTCATCCAGATAAACCTGTAGGGAAAGCCACGAGATCACGCTTCCACTCTGCCCTCCTCAAAGGATCTCTGTTCTCATAGTACCACCACCATCCGTCAGGCTCCCTGCTCAGCTTTCTCCCCTCATCCCCCACCCCCATCCCCTGCTCATCACTGACCCCCAAAGCCACCATATCACAGACCCCTCCCTACCTGATACCCCTCACCTCCTCTCACCCCTGGGCTGCTATGGTGACCAGCTCCTCAGCAAGCTCTCTTAAAGCATGGAAGACCTGCTCTGACAAAAGTGAACACCCCTGCTCCTTCCTGCTCCCCAGCATGGTTCACCAAGCCCCTCCTCTAGCCTTGCCCTACATCATACCCACTGATGGTCCCGTTGGCTCCTTCCTGTGAAGTTCGGACCCACTGTGAGGGCACCTTCTGTTCTTCATGTACTTAGAAATCACATTGATGTCTCCAGCTGATGCTTTTATCTCGAGCAGATGCTTTTATCTGGAAGCAGTGCTGACATTGGACTCACAAATGCATTAAATAAAGGTTGAGAGGAAAAAATGAAGGGCATGTTGGCTGGTCACAAATGGAGGGAGCTGGGAGTCCTGCCAGCAGCAGAGGGGCTAATGGGATGCCTGGGCTTCTGCCTTGCATAGCATTCAGGGAGAGACAGATGGAAGCTCCAGGCTCTTGATTTATT
Source organism: Aythya ferina (assembly GCF_964211825.1). Classification (NCBI taxonomy): domain Eukaryota; kingdom Metazoa; phylum Chordata; class Aves; order Anseriformes; family Anatidae; genus Aythya; species Aythya ferina. The sequence continues at coordinate 6,724,965 of NC_140322.1, read as the reverse complement.
TTGCTTACAAACCTCAGCACTACCCACCTTCCTCCCCAGAATGCTGATTTTGGCCTGCAGGAGAGACAGCAGTGGAGGGCAGGACCATATGAGACCAAGCCTGGGATGGAGTAGGTTTATCAGACCAAGGGAAGCAGTGGCTCACACTAGTGTCTGCCCTGTTTAAAATGGTAGTAAGCCACACTGTGCTGAGCTATTGTGGAAAAAGCTTTTCTGAAGGTGAAGGATTTTGGTATGTCACTTGGCACACAGATGTCTGGAGCACAAATGGCAGTGAAGAGGGAGCTGAACATGTCCCATGCCCTCCTGGGGACCCACCCCTGTGTTTGAGCATAAGCTCATGGGCTCCCTGAGCTGAGAAGCAATAGCTGTAGGGTGTGCATGTAGAAAGGCAAGGAGCAAACTCCAGGGATTAGATCCTGCAGGGAACAACTCTGGGGGCTCCAGCACAGATGGACGGACCACTTAGGTCACCTCTGGCCACACTGCACTATCAAAGCTATGTTCTCTGTCAGCAAACACCCGTGTGTCTAGGAAATTGAGTCAAGCAGTCCCTGAGCCTTTCTCCTAGGATTGTAAGGACACCAGATCTGCTCACAAAGAGCAAGCACTGTACAATTGGACCCTGCTCCTTGAGGTGACAGTGATCAGAAGGTGCAGGTACCCTGAGGCAGAAGGTGCAGGACATTTCCTTCTGCATTAAGCCTCAATCTAACCTCTGAAGATCAGCTTAAATGATATTTACTTAAACCCTGAACACCTCTGCTATATTTCTCATTTCTGTTCATTATCATAATGGGGCAGTCCTCACATGCACACAAGTTTTCAGTCCTTTTTATGCATCTTCATGAATTTTCATCCTCAAAGATTAAGTGAATTTCAGAAGGAGGTGGGATAACGAATGGCTTTCAGAAAACTGCAGAAGGATCAGGAGTAAGAGCAAAACTTCTCAGGATGAGACCTTCTTATGATTAGATACAGAAAATGCAAGATATGCTTCTTTTGTCAGTGATGTTAAAAATGTTTTGGGGAAAGGCCACTTAGAAAGGCACACAGAAGCAAGATATCAGAGGATCTGTTTTAGACCCCTTACCACTTGTTCTTTATTTTTGTGCGAAGGCATTGCCAAACTGGGTTCAGCTATCAGTACGTGATGCACAAACTGCCTCTGGCAGGGACCAGCCTTAGACAAGGCTGAGGGACAGGCAGCAAGCAGAGCTGGACTCTTCTGACTGGTCTTGCTGCCACCAGCTGGGGCTGCACCTACAGGCTCTGAGAAGGATGGGGGCTGGCTCCATCCAGCACAAGGACCTCATGGATCCATGGCTTGCCCCACTTCGGCAGGCTCCAACCACATGGTTCCTGTCTGTGTGTCTCTTGTAATGGAGACGCTTCATCTGGAGAAAGGAGAGGCCTCCCTCTGTGGCTGCTGAGGCTTCAGCTCCTCTCTGGCTGGGATGTCGATGTTGACCACTGAGCCCTGCCTGACATTACAGCCTGGAATGGCCCAGCTGGGAAGAAGGGTCACAACACATATGGGCACAGGAGCAGCCTCTGCTGTAGGCACTTCAGTCCCTGTAAACACTTATGTAAATAACTGAGAGAATCCCTGCTCCAGCCAGCTAGCAAAGCCAAGGTCAAGCTGTCAAGATGTCTTTGATAAAGACTTTTTTTTTTTTTTTTTTGGTAATGGAAAATGTGATTTAATCAGAACAGCCTTTTCAGAACAAGCCGCTTTCCTAGAGCTGTGCAAGAATGCTGGAGAACATTGCACACCGATTGTGTGCTTTTGACCTAGAAGAAATAGGCAATTTGATCACTTTTTCTCATCTCTCACATAGTTTTCTGTTTTTCAAAAATTTGTTTACTTTTCTCACAAGAAAAACATGTCTCGGATGAAGCAAAGGTAAAAAGTAAGGGAGAGGATGGTGAAGGTAGTAAAAAGAAAACACTAGTGAAAGCAACATTTTTAAAAAAAAAATAGCTTCCTGAAAAAGTAGAGCTTTCAATTTTTATTAATTGCATGTCCACTTTAAACTGCCTGTGTCTCTAAGTGAGTAAAATAAGACAAAATACAGCCCCTTCTTTAACTAAATAATTAAAACATTATGTGAGAAACCATTTGTCTTTTATACCTCTCAGTTCAAGATGCTGGGAATAGGATATGATTTTAAACAATGAAAAAGAGAAGTTTTCATGAGAAGCCCAAAACAAAGGAACCAACTACTGACGTGGAGCTGAAGTGGTCTCAGAGGCGTTGGGGTCACCCCATGAAGCTTCTGGGTGCTGTGTTCAGGATCCCCCTGTGGATGGGCAGCTGCAGCTGGGGGACGGAGGATGCTGCAGCCCCAATGACTCTGCATGGCCTGCAGGGAGCACAGGGCATTGCCTCACCTCACAACATCTCCATGAGCAGGAGCTGCTCTTGTCCAGCACAGGGGGTTTCAGCTTCCATGTCCTTAAGGCATTTCCAGGAGTGAGAGCTGTGCCTCGGGACTAAAGCCTGCTGTTATCTGAAGGGTTATCTGATCTTGCAGAGACACCTGAGTAGTAGCCCTCAAAGACAGCTGATCCTAGGCTGGAAACCTGAACTCTGTGGGTTGAGCTGAGACCTGCTGTCCTGCTGGAGTGGTCTTTCACTGCTGCTCCTCTGCCCTTATCTCTTATGCCACCTGGAGATGATCCTTCCCTCCCTGCCCCACTCCTCTCCACACTGACAGTGGGTCTGGGATATTCAGGTCACTGAAGCTGGGAGAGGGGGCAGGCAGGGAGTCACAGAGGAGCAGGCAGTAGGTACATAAAAAAGTGGAGCTGCTTTCTTTTGGGACAGAAAAGCTGCAAGCTCAAAGTCATGGGCAGAGTGGGATGGCTATGTGTGGAGAAAGCTCCACTTTGGGTGGAAATCTGCTGCTTCTCCATGACTCACTCTCATACTACTGTCACCTTCCTCATGGGGAAAGGCAGCTGCCCCTGGGCCAGCACAGTTTTTGGAAGAAATCCTTTGAGCGATGCTATCAGTACTGGAAATTGCAGTACGTGTCTTGCCCATCTGTGGGCACAGCTACCAGCTTTGCCTTGGCCAAAGCTGAGCAGTGACATGAGCTCCTGCAGACATTAGCAGGGGATGAAATGAGAGCGAGTCCTGTAAACAGCAGGTGCTGCAGATGGGGCTGGAAAGCTTCTCCTGTGCCGTTGCACGTTGCTTGGGTTCTGCCTTGGCCACAGCTTAGAGTCCACATTTCTGCTCTCAACATCTGGCCTCAACTAACCACTGTAATTTTGTCAGGATTTGTCTCTTAAATCACGAATTGCCAAATCTGCATGTTTTGTGTGTCTTGGGCACGGTGTGCGTGCTGGATGGGGACTTGAGGGACGGCACGTAACAGATGCGTCTGGTTGACGCTGCGCAGAAAGCAGTGTTATTAAATATTTGCTAAGAGAATCCTTCCACTGCCTAAGGGGTTTTACTCCTGATTTATACCATGAAGAGGGAGGAATTAGCAAGCTATCACTACAATGGGGAAATGGTATTATGTCCACTATGTTACATATTTTGCAAAAGCTCATGAACCTCAGAGCAATCTTTTGTACACACTTTCTGAATCATCCCTTTCTGATTCAGAAAGGGAGCTCTTTCTGGCTGCTGCTTTTAGCAAAGAAGGGCAAATCAGAGCCCTTCTCTGCCAGAAGAATATGCTAGCATTAAATAGTGAGGGATAATACAGAAAGTCTTGGAAAGAGATGAGAGAAAGGAGGAAAGTGAATGAAAGACAGAATCAGGGAGTTATCAATATCCCCAGCCTGACTGAGGAAAGGGCACGAAAGGCTCCAAGACTCCCATGCATCTGCCCTTGGCCCCTTTTCCTGGTGCGTCAGGGCTGGAATTCAAGGCATGCAGTATGTTAGCATTTCAGATACTGGAATGAAAACAGGAAACACGGAGAGGCTGCAGACACCCAGCATGCTCAAGCCCCTGCAGTGCTCTGGGAGAGAAGCAAAAAAGAGTCGGTAGCACTGAAATGCGTATTCTTCAGAAGGGTTTTCTGTCTGCAGTGCATGTCAGTGCAACTCTTCCCCTCTCTCCCAATTCCCGAATGTGCTCTCTCACAAGGGCAGCCCCTCTGCACATGAGGAGATGCAGGCTGGGTCTCATCAGGGCTGGTCAAATCAGGAATGCAGCCACAGCCTTAGTTAGCTCTGTTAGTTCATAGGGGCAGAAAGCTGCTCTGTCTCATCCACACTAGGAGCTAGGAGACATTCTCATCTTGTGGAGTGGGCACCCTCTGTGGATAGTGTTTCAGTCACCATTGCTGTCAGCTGTGGTCATGGCTTGGTTTTGGGCAGTCAAATGTGTTCACCTGGAAAAGCAGCACATGAGAAAGGATGTACAGGACTTACAGTAACAGCTCAGGTCCCAGCACACTGTGAGTCCACAAAACTCCCAGGTGGAGGAATAGCACCAGACACTTCCCCCTCCTGCATCTCCAGCAGACACAAGTCCCCTTTTCACAGCACCAAAGGCAGGCTTATGACAGACCTGGTACCAAACAGAGCAAGCCTCATTGTGCCTGTACATGTACACTGTGCTGGAAAGAGATGGTTTGAATGGAGGATCGCCAGACACAGAGACCATGGTTTGGAATAGCAGGAATACACATGAAGACTGCTGAAGTTTCAGGTTAGGCTCTGACATGTGGATTTCAAAATGTAGCTGTGGGGAGACATCACAAGATGTATCATCATCTGTTCATTTCCCGATGAAAGGTGTGCCGATGTAACTACCACAGGGCTGGCACAACGGGCAAGGTAGCAATGACATGAATCACTGCAAACCACTGCCCTTCTCCCCTTCCCCCCGAATTCCACCTGCAGGTAAACTCTCTGCATTTAGGAGCTCCTGGGCAGAGAGACTTGCAGTACCCAGCACCATGCACACTGCCCTGCTGGAGAGTTAGCTCCCCACAACAGGCTAAAAGAAGGAGCTGCTTACCTATCTGAAGTGGTGATTTCCACAGAGATCACGTTTGTGGTCCCAAACAGTGAGACTTATTACTACCTGGTTACTGTCAGTGTTTGCAGAGCCAGAGCTCTGGGTGAGCTGCTCATGAGTGAAGTATGATGATGGGACAACCATGGCCACAGTTCCTTGGGCTCAGCAGAAATGAAAAGTGACCTATGCAGATAAAGGGTTGAATGATGCAAATGCTGACTCAAGATGCTGTGTCACACACAGGATGTTGTTCCATTGGTCCAGACAACTTCATGTAATGGTCAGTAAGAGTTGGTGATGTATTCATGTGCATTCCTGTTCATCTGCTTCCATCCTGTGCACTCTGCTCCACAAACACAGCACTGGGCTTCTGGCAAGGAGGGAAGGATGCTGCCAAAAAGTGAGGCCAAGTGACATGAAATGAAGAACTGAAACATCTAACCAACAGGATGCATAGAAAAGGCAAAACACAGGGCTCCAGAGCCAAAACTCAAGTAGGCGTTTCAAGCATTCCTTAGATTGCTCAATCTCTACCACAGCTTCCTATTGCACAGAGCAGCAGTTGCTGAAGCCCTTTGTTGCTTTCTCAACAGGGAAATTGTATGGAGATAAACTCACCAGCATGCAGAGATCTCCAAGAATGTCAAATAGTTATTGACATCTGATTCAGGGTTCATTCATCTGGGTGAAAAGAAATAATGGAGGGCTACATGTTTGCATCACATTGTGGTGCTGGAGCCATCCTGAGTCATGCACTGCCAGGTGGGACTGAGGGACCTGCAAGCACTATGCCATCCACTGAAGAAAGCTATAGACAAATGGGTAAGGAAGTGCTCATTATGGTTAATGAAATCAATGCATTCAATAATTACATCTGTGGAAGTGCAATCAAAATCTGCCAGGCTAAAAGCTGCTTCTTGGATTTCTCTTTAAAAACAAGCATACCTTTCCAGGTGTGTTCCAATGAATGCTGCCATGGAGTGCTGTGATTAAAAGCTTGTTTACAAGCTGGGATAACTGATTGCCAATGCTGACGCACTGAGCTGGCTGATGCTAAGAATGTGAGATCATGTCATTCCACCTCCAGATGAAGTTTTTGTAGCATAACTTCTCCCTGCCTAACCTCTCTTCGCTGACCAAGTTGTGAGAATGATTGCCCTGGTCCCAGACTAGTGTATGATTCAAATGAATTTGTGGGGATCCCTGCAGAAACTGTATTTTGTCTCATAAACTGTATTTTGTCTCATAAACAGTATTTTGACTCATGCTTCCATAAATGCTGCTTTAAAAGGAAGCTATAATATTATTCTTAATGAATGTTTCTTGTTCCTTGCTTAGAACACATCTAAGAACTCTGTATGTGAAGCTGTACCTGATGCCCCCAAACCAACAAGAAAGTTTTGTTTCTGCCAACAAAGTCGTGGAGCTCATTTGTCTCTGCTGTTTCTGTTCTGTCCGTTCTGCCCCACAAACATAACTCTGGGCAATTGGTTTGCAAGATATTAATGTCTGAATATGAAAATAGAGGAGAGAGGACAGAATATAGAAAAGGAAATTTTAGTGTAAATAACTTGAATCAAAGCAGCACTCTTGGCAACCTGGTCTACTGTAATGTGAAGATACCATCTCTTAAATGACATGGTGGATGCTCAGCACATGGGGCACTTACGCCAGATCCAGACAAGCCATAAACAGCCAGGCAGAATGACCCAATCCCCAAGAGACAGCAGAGATGGCTGGGGATATCTACATCTGCAACCCTGACTTTGAGTCTTTAAAACACGACCTTTTCCCAGAGCCTACAGGAATTTAGCACCCACACTGCATCATTTCCCATTGTACTCTGTCCCTGACTTTTCCAATGCACAGATTTTGCCTTTCGTTGCTTCTATGGTATTACAGCAAGCAATTCCTTCCCTAGCTTTCATGTTCTTTCAGCTCCTCCATCTGAATAACAACTCTGGAAGCAAATGTAACGTACAGTCCACTCTGGGCTCTAGTCATCAGAGCAAGACAGACGGCATAAAAACAGAATCACAGAATCACAGAACTGTCTAGGTTGGAAGAGACCTCAAGATCATTGAGTCCAACCTCTGATCTAACACACTGCTGCACCACTGTGCCATGCTCCTGCAGTGACATTTCCAGACAACTTCCTTAACCCATGGTCTGATCTGCCAGGTCTCCTTTCTGCCGTCTTCTGCACTGGCTGAGTTCCTTTGTGCAACATCTTTGGTTTTGTTGTTTATAGAAAGGTTTATGTGATGGCACCCTGCCCCAGATTAGGGCTACTAGTCCTTATTCTATTTATCAATTAATTAATCTTCATAAAGCAATGTACTAATTCATAATTATCCTTAATGTACAATGCAGTCCACAAGGTTCTTTGCTGACTGGTTGCGTTGTGGCATTGCTCCTCACTACTTTCCAAGTTTTTTTTTTTTCTTTTTTTCTTTTTTTTTTTTTCTCCCTGTATATTCTCATTTCTTGAAGACATCTCAGATGCTTGTCTTTAAAGCATAGTGAATGGGACAAACCCGGGGCCATTTCAAGATGTCAAATCCATTAAATGTGGGTTAATGGGTACTTTGATGAGAAATTGATAATGTTGGGATATCTGAAGAACTGAGCTGCATTTCTGTATTTTTCTTCAGCTATTTCCAGACTTAGTATTTCCAGAGTTGTAAAAAAATAGGTATTTTAGTTGTAAAAAAATAGGTGTTTTCACACCTATATGAAGCTGCTTCTGAGGGACAACCCTTTGCTGATTCCATCACTTCATGTATCCTGTCACCACAAAGCAGCCATTTGCTGAAACAGTTCAATCCTCTCTTCATTTTAGTTCCTGTAAAACCTGATCTCTTCAGTGCAAAAGGGTGGAGTGCAGCCAGATGCCTCATTGATTAAACAAATGTCTTGCAGTTAGTTGGCCTTCAATCTTTGCAATCCCTGAAGTTAGCCTTTTTCAGGGTTTTGTTTTCCTTTCTGATTTGCAGACTTACTTTCTTAGGATGCCTTGTACTGCCTACACATCATCTGAGTGCCTTGATCAAGTTTAGCAGTGTGAGGGTCTCTAATTCTTCAGTTATTTTCTCTTTTGTTTAGGACATCTCCCAGTGAACAATTCACCTTCTATTTTCATTGTCACTTTCTGTGATCAGGTATCCCTTGCTCACTTTGCATATATTTGCATAATGCTCCTTTCTATGGCAGTAGTTGCAAAATTCACTGTTTTCAGGACACTTATTTCAAGGACACTCAGCTCCACAGTTAATACAGTTCAGTTTTCTGTTTATCTCCAAAGTGCCTTCTGAACTTTCACTGCTTTCAGTGCAGCCCATGACAGATGGGTCAACATTTCCTTCTTGGTGAATCCGGCTTTGTTTTGTTATTCAACAGCTCCCATATTTCCATACAGCTGTGGGGGATGCTCAGACTAATCTCCCCCTAACAGCTCCCTCGACTTCTGGAGGACATCAGCACCCTGAAGTCACACATTTCTTCCCTGGTCTACCTTCTTCCTGCCATCTTTTTTGCTCAGCTCCTCTCACCTACCTGCTCGTTCCAGCTCTGACTGTGGTCCAGTCCCTGCAGGCATCACCTCCCAGAGATTTGCGGTGTCTTGTCAGAGAGCAGGGATCACTGCAGGCCATCTGCAGTTTGGCAGAAGCAGCTCCTGGGATGTCCAGGGCCACCACTCTCCTCTGATGCCGTGCTATGTAGAAGGTCAGGCAGAAAATTCTGGCACTGCTTAAAGCATGTGTGACCTTACGAAGGGGCACAGCCACCACTAGAGGGAGGTAATTTCCTGAAGTGCTGCTCTGTGCAGCTCCATGCAGAACCACTCCTTGCGCTGCGATGACATTTTTCAGCACTGAGATGACAGCTGTGCCCTGGTGCTCTGCTGGGACTGTGCCACGGCTCAGCAGTACCAGGGGCCGGTGCAAATCTCTCAGTGAAGGATGCTCACCTGAGCTACCGCTTGCTCACCAGCTCAACAGGCACTGCTGGCCGAAGGGAAAAGCAGGAGGATGAGTGGCTCAGGCCAGGCTGGCAGCAGCGCAGGGCCAAGGGCCCTTCTGCATCATGTGTCTCCCAGCTCAGCTGCTGCCAGGTTGGGACTTGGTTTTGCTCAGTTAAAGACAGAACAGGAGGCCTCCCACTGGCTGGTGTTCATCTCAGCCACATCCAGTAGTAGCTGAAAGGCCTTTCATACTGCTGTGCCAGGTGCTAAAAGTTCAAGGACTCCTATCTGAAATCCTTCTTCTGCCCTGAGGACAGCACCCGTGTACCTAAATAACCAGCCTCACCTACTCCAATCTCTGGTTTGGTGCTTGAACATACCTTGCATGCAGCAAGCATGTCATGGCAGTTGGGCAAGGGGGTTACAGACAGCTCTGCCCAGCCCTGCAGGTACCTTCTGCTGCAAAACAGAAGTGAAACTCAGCAGCACAGTTTGGGTCTAGGACAGTCAGGGCTACCAGCCCCACATCCCACCAGGCTGGTTTAGGATACTGGATCATCTTTCTTACTCATACAGCCAACCAGGTGGGGTCACTGACATTGTTTTCCTGTGGTCTTTCTCCTTTACTTGTTTTCATGTTTTGTCTCTGCTCATTCTGAGATCTTTCCTGCAATCAAAGTCACCCAGGCTGGCTCATTGACAGCATGGCAGGATTTTGAGAAGAATGTATATGAATTCACTAAACATGTTGTGCCCAAGTCCACTGGTGAGCAGACCGGTTTCCAGGCTTCGGATCAGAGGTGGCCTGGATCATATGGGGAGATGGACAAAGTCATTGCACCAGTTGAACTCCCAGCTCCCAGCATGTGGATGGCTGGATGGTGGTGAGTCACTCTATCATACATTATTTGTGTTGTACAGTCTTGCATATTAAGGCAAAATGAAATAAAATGATTCACATGCAGTAGGTGATAGGATGCTCTGGGAGCAGAAACTTCATCATCAATCCTGCTGTAAGCTGGCCCTTCTTGCTCATCATAGGTATCGCATCTCTGATTCAGGAGTTCAAGATGCTACTATGAAATGATGTCTTTAAACAACAGCAAGGAAGGTCACAGGACATGTCACCTCACAAAACACATCATCACTATGATGAAATGGAGACGGTGCTCATAGCATGTCAGAGACACAGCTGTGGTTTTCCAGTCTAGTTTATAAAACAACTGGCAAAACTCTTGCACAACCTTTAGAGCAAGAGGTCAAAACTCTGTCAGAGCAACAGGTGGAGGAAAGCAATGTCTGTAAGTTGCAAACTGGCCCATACACATCTGTGAAGGCAGCTTGCAGTGTCAGTGTCTGCTGAAACCGCCCTGAGCCGCCTAGCCTTGAGCTGCTAGGGAACAGTCATTGTTAAGTTCTTTCCAAGGGAAAGGGAGAGAACTGTGATTAAGACCTCTAACTGATCCAAAATATTCTCATGAAGCCAGTGTCCAAGATGTAAATAAGCATAAGTACACAGGAGTTTAGAAAGCCTGTGCTCCAATTAATGATATACATCACAGCAAGAGAAAGTAAATAAATTTTAAAATGTTAAATCTTGCACCAAGATGCTCCATTTCTAAATCAACCATTTTCAAATTCTTTATGTATTTCTTTTTAAATACATGCTCAGAACACCCATAATCTCCAGGGAAATACCCCACACTTTCACACTGAGAGTCATCCCAACTTGAAATAAGTTGTCATCATCACCACCAGACAGCACGAACACTTGTGGCTGTGCAAGCATGGGGTGGCTGGAAAGGCACGAGCATAGAAAAGTGTGTCAGTGACTCACTGGTGCCCAGAAGGATTTGCACATTTTCTTTACACTCAGGAATCATTTCCATCTTCAGAAGGAGTGAGGTTCAAGCACGTAGAGCTTCACCTCCCCCTGATGTGTATGTGCAGTGATGGAGGGGATGTGCAGGTTTTCTCACTTGTATCCACAAGCGAGTAAGGACTGAGCTCCAAAGTCACATTCGTGTCACAAGCATGCAGCCATCACTTGGCACTACAAACCTTCCACCAGCTCCTGACCTGGGCTGTGATTTTAGGCTGTCAGAGCTGACTTTGCAGGCTACCCCACACATAACCCCTCAGTGAAGTCAGAGTAGATCATTTCCTACTGCCAGGCCAGGATGAGCTTCAAATACTCTGGTGCAGCCGCTGCACACATCCTCTTTTCTAATGAAAATAAATATCACAGTCACAATTATTTGTGCTGCCTTCTAATTAAAAGGCTGTTGCTTTATCTGCCATTACTTCCTGCCCACCCCTTCTCAGAAACCTCGAACAGAAGTCAGGCTGCAGAGTACAATTTCCTGCCTGAAACAAGGCAGAGCAGAGAGCAAGGAAAAGGGTGGTTTGTTGTTTACATTGCTGGTGGCTCTGCTTAATGTCACTTTGTCTGAGTTTGTGTCATGTGGTGAGCACAAGTGGTGACTGGAGAGTGCCAGACCATGCTCCTGACAGGGAGGTGCAGGGGAATCCAGGGCTTCTTCACTGGTGCTTTACCCTCTGAAGAGGAGGAGAAGGAAAAGGAGGAGGAGGAGGTAGAAGAGGAGAAAGAGAAGGAGAGGGATATCTTCCTGCTCAGTGCCTAGGGAAAATCTCTTCCCAGTGCTTCTTGCTCACTGTGGGTGCTGAGAGTGAGATGGAGAGACAATGTGGGACAGAGCCACTAAGAACACACATCTGTCACTTAAGAAAATCTGTTTCCCTCATAAATTCTGTATTTGCCCAAATTTGCTTTAGAGATCCCAAGCTGGGCAGGAGTCATCCTCAGTCCCTGGAAGTGATCTCTTTTTGACCCTTCACTTTGCATCAACAACATCAGATACAGTTTCCTCTAGGAAAGGCAGAGAATCTTCACAGCCTCATGGCTGAGGTACTCACCAAGCAAGGGACCCCTCCAACTCCAAGCATCCTCCCTCCCAAGAAGTCCTCAGAGATGCTCCCTTTTCCCTTGATCCCATTGCTTGGGAATGCCCTGGCTCCTGATACAGGCATTGCCAAAGCAGCTGCTGTTGCCTTGGTTCACCAAGTTGGCTTGAGCAAGGGGCTCCAGGTGCGGGCCCTGTCAAGGCAGGTGTGGACACTTGCAGCTCTACTGATCAGAGGTTACTGCTCTATGTGCAGACACAGCCTCTTACTTAGTGCTTTAAAGAGCAGCGATGCTTGTTTTTGTAAAGCCATAAGTTCAACATCATCAAAGTTTGTCTTCTTTTCTCCTTGTCTTTGTACTGAGATTCTGGGATGCCCCTTAGGCTGTGCTGGCCTTGCTGGGAGCCACAGAGAATGTGAACTGGGAACACTGCTTATACTGTCATTGTCCAAGGTTGGATTTTTACTGAAATAGTTCCTTCAGGTATTTGTTAGGCATCAGACTGGAAGAGATGGTCCCAGAAAGCATATGATTAGCGTTTGGCTCAACACCTCAACAGTTTGACTTCCACTGCTCTCAGCTCAGTGCCAGATGTGCCTGCTCCAAGCTGGGTGTACAGCCTTCTATACAGCCTTCTAGTACAGGCATGTGTAACATGGAAAAAAACAGCTACAAACCACCATTTTCTCAGGTCTTCTTTATTTTCTAATGCTTATACCCCACAGCCTTCCACTGAAACATGGAAGTCTGCTGCTTGCTTGCTGCCCCCTTCCAAAAGCTGATGAGTTTGTCCTTGATCCCTGCCTGTGTCTGCAGGGATGCTCCCTTTCCTCACTTCGCCAAGCTGGGTAGTGCTTGTGAGAACCTGGCCAAGGCCTCCACCAGCTAATCACATCCCCCTGATTAAGGAGAGAGGGACGATTACCCTTATTTGTCTTGTCAGTGCTTGGATGTGATATGTGGCTGATAGTAACAGGCAGCCGCTTTGCCTCAGGGCTGCCCCGGGTAATAATTTACATAGTGCAGCTAAATCTGAAAATCCCACTAACATCCTCTTCTAATGAAGCTCCCGGTACCTTCCTCAACCCCCCCAGCAAGGCTGTATCTAGGCAACAAAGACGGGCTGTCCCTCACCAAGGAAGTGCTTAGATGAACACCTCCAAAGGCAAAGGATGCTGCTAATTAACCCTTGGGGCAGTGCTGAGCTCTCTGCTCCATAAGAAGGGCTTTCCATCCCTCGCAGCCCACTGGAAGGCTCTTTGGGCTTTACCTCATACCTGCACTCCAGATTCCCCTTGCAGCCCTCAAGCAGAGCTGGCAAGCAGTGCAGCTTTTCTCTTTGAATGGTATTTGCTAACATGTGGAAGGCATTCATCTGACCCCTTGTAGCTCCTCTTTGTACTAGCAGCTCCTGAATAATTGCAGTGTTTGCAGAAATTTAATGTCAAATTTTCAGTGCAAAAGGCAACGGGAGCAAAATATAATGTATTGCAGGCAAGACTGTCCCTTCAGTGGGCAGGGTGCAGGAATAGCCTTTGACCCATGGCTACACAAACCTCCCTTCAGAGCTCCACAGGGCACCTGAGAGAGCAACTAGTGAAGCAGATGACCACCAGCACCCATGCGGTCTAACATAAGCAATAGCTGTGCAGGGCTTAAGTTTGGGACTGAAAGAGAGAGGATCAAACAGTCACCAGGTGCAATAACCAGTCACCACGGGAGTCTCCAAATTTCCAGAGGCCACAGGGAATGAGTGGAAAAGTTGCCCAAGAGCACACGAGAGAAGAGGAAACAGTAATTTAGTGCGAAGTAAAACAGAGAAACAGAGCCAAAATAAAACCAGCATTGAGCTCTTTAGGCAGTTGTGTTGGGAGCTGTGAGTAGGTTCTGCAGGCAGTAAATGGTACCTGCCTGCTACCTTATGCAAGATATCCTCTGCTAAAATCCATGATCCAGAGAGCAAGTGTAGTCTGGAAGAAGCAGAATGAGATTCCCAGTGTGAGACCCACACATCTGAACACCTTTCTTGTAGGAAAGGGCCCATCAATGTAACGCTGGGTTTCAGTAGAGGGGAGAAAAGGAAGGAAGGGGGGAGAATTGGAAGGAAAGAAGGATGGAAGGTAGTTTGGTTGTCAAATAGACCCTAGAATGGCAAATGGCAAACAGGAATTAAACCTTTATACTACTGTTAGAAAAACTATTTAAAGACCAGAACTGAACTCCCAGCTCTAGCTTTGAAGCACTTTACATTGCAACTTCTACAGCTCCTGATAAAGTGCTTGTGAAGTGCAGTAAAATTCACCAGGAATAAGGAGAACAGGGCTCAGTTATACAGAGGCTGATCCAAAGTCCCAGAAGAGACCCCACAAGGACCAAACCATGCTGTCAAAAACAAAAACAAAACAAACAAAAAAATCAGCAGACTAAATCTGGTGCTGATGAGAGGTTCTTCCAAAGGGATAACTGCATCTGCTCGTGAACTGTACTAGCTTCTGAATTCCCTACATGAACTTGGGCAAAAGGTCTTTGTGTACATGTTGTGGGCAGAGGCAGAGCCAGGCACACTGAAGACCCCAGGAAGGCTAATCTGGCATCCCAGCTGTGAGCCTCACAGCTGTGTTTGGTGAATATTTTGGTAGGGGAGCTTCCTTGCATCACAAAGCTGCTGGCGACATGCAGAAAGATGCAGTCACTTGTTTTCACACAGACAGAAGGCCAGAGTGGGATCCACAAGTGGCATATGATTCAGAATATAATGGAACTGGAAGAGTGCTTTTCAGGACTGGGAAGTGCTGGCTGCACCCTAACTCTGGACAGATGCCATTCTGGAAACTGGTGCTAGAATGGCTCATGCTCTCCCGGGCAGCTCCAGAGGCAGAGCAGATGGTTTCAGTGACTTCTAGTGAGTCAGGCACCCTTTCAGTGACATGGAGCAGAAGAAACACTGGGATGCCCTGTAGATAATGGAGAAACAGAGGATACAGAAAGGCAGCACACTGGTTCTGAAGCAGAGGATGAATTTGCAGTGCAGGTGGATCCCTCACCATCACAGCTCTGCTGTTCCTGTTCAGGAAAGTGCAGCCACTGCTTGGCCTGTTGCACCCAGGTCTTAGTGTGCAGATTTCCTTTGCTTTTGCTATAAATAGGTTGGAAAAGGATCTGCTGCTGTTTTATTTAGGAGCAAGTGCTCTCTTTTTTGAATTCTTGTTCTCACCATCGGGTCTCTGCCATAGCACAGGGCACAGATTTCACCAGTCCTGTGCTACCCTGGGTCTTGGATCTTTTGCTCCTTGGGCACTGAACAGGCACTGAACTGATGGCAGGGTCTGCCACTGGCATTCAGGAGGAATCATCACCATGTGAGGCACAGAACTGGGTGCCCACATTGTGAGAACACTGCTGCAATCCCTGTTGCCATGGCCTGGGGCAACCCGTCTGTGCTGACACTGACTCTTTTCTTAGTGGTATTTGGCCATGAGGCCGAAGCTGTATTTTTGGGAATAGTGTAATATAAAGTGTATGAAAGAAGTAAGAACAAGTGTTTGTGAAGCCTTCAAGGTGTCCATCCATGTTGGTCATCTCCAAATGAAAGCTTAGCCCATATCTTTGTAGATTGACCCTTCTTTGAGTATTGGGGGAGAAAAGAAGAAGGCCGGGAATTATATGTGCAGTCCCGGCAAGTCCCCAGAGGTAGCTTTCAGTTGTGGACACATATTTTGACTTAAGACATTAAAAGTTCTTCCTTAAAATCATGTAATGGCCAGGTGAAGAACTGATGAAGGGTCGATGTGGTGATGATGTGACTAGGCCGTACAAGTCTGATCATTGAAGCCAAGAGGGCAAATGAACTTGAGTAACTAAGTCAGTATCTCTGCATTTTTACCTGCTCAACTTTACAACCTTGCTGCGCTCTTCACAAAGTTCATTTGTGTATTTGGACAGAGTGACTCTGCTCTAAAATGCAGATACAAGACATGAAGGTCCCAAGGAAAGATTCAGCGTGTGAAGGTGAGAATTTGTAAAGGTGCCCATAGATGCCAGGAACAATCCTGCCATGGGAGATGTTCCAGTTGTTGAATGTGTGTTTAGCTTTCTCTTGGCAAGTGCTCATGGAAATCCTACCACTGAAGTTGCTCCTGACTCACAGGGTGACTTATTAAGGACATCAGCAAACTCCCTACTTACACAGCCTCAGGGAAAAGCACAAGAAGCAATTCACTTACTTGCACCTGGACGTCCCTCTGGTGTTCAGCAAACCTGCAGTTCAACAGGACTGGAGTTGGTTTTGGGGAGGGACACCCTGGGGGCACCTCTGCATGATGGAAGCTTGTAGCTCTCTCTTTAATTGGAGGTGAATTTAATTTCAGTAATGAGCCTGGCACATTCCAGTTCCTGATTAGATTTGCACAGTGATTAACCCAGCAGATATTTGCTTGGCAAACTGCCCAGTCCATTCCAGTTGCAGTGGACTGAAACCATTTCTACTGCTACTCACACACTGGGCAGCAAGGTCACCTGAAGGTCATTGTGGCAGGGGAGATGTACCAGGACTCAAATGCATGCTGCTGCTTTTCTAAAATTTGTCTTGGGAAAGGCCTTTCCAGCTCCTCACATTTGATCCTGTCAGAACTGAGAAGACTTTGTGGTCTTCACTGTGCAACTTCTGATACTCCATGAGGCAGAAGCAGCTTTTAGAGAAGTTTCCCAAAGAGCAAGGATTTGTCTGAGTCCTTGGGGATGCTGAACATCTCTCAGAAAGTGCTGCCAAGATCTTCCATCTCAGTATCCTTAAGATACGCAAGAAGCTTCCTGTTGTTGTAGTTGCATTGTTTGCTTAACTGACTGTGCCCTTGTCTGAAAACAGATGAACTGTGGGTACATTCATACTGATCTGTGCTCCTGGACATGGGGGAAAGCTGTATGGGGAAAATGGGCATGGTGTGCCTGAGTTACACCAGCATGTTTGCACACCAAGAATGCCATCCCAAGTATCATCAGAAAAATGTTCTTTACCCTCGCTAAATTCACTCTCTCAGAAGAAAATCACAGAATCATCTGCTGGCATTTTTCCTTCTGCCACTAAAGATTTTGCACTTGGCTACTTTGTGGTCACTGCTGCTGAGGTGGCCAACAATTGCCACGTCACACAAGATCCTTCATGTTTGCAAGCAGCAGATCTGTGAGGCCACCTTTCTGCATTGGCTCCCTTAGTGCCTGTACCAAGAAGTTATCTTCAACGTGCTGTAGGAATTCCCTGAATATGTTTGAGTCAGCTGTATTTTCAGAATAATCCAGAAACTACTTTAAGATGTAAAATTCATATCTGAGTTGGTCTGAGCAACAAAGTGGTTTCCACATGCTTCCTGAGGAGCTCTCTCTGTCCTGCCCCAGGGCAGGACAAGCCAATGGCCAATGCCCTGCCTGTGATCTCTGCACACTACCGCTCCTGGTGAGCTGATCTTGCTCAGCTCCTCATCTGCAGAGTTGGCACCACATCGTAGTTCAAACTGAGAAGCACACAAAATGTCAGAGGATTTCCTCTGTTCTAATTCCATTCACCAGTTACTGGATGTCTCCATTATGATTATTACCAGTATAGAGAGTGAAAATGGCCATAAACACACTCTCAAATCAATTGCAAAAGTCCACATTTGGCTTAGAAGATACACAGAGTAGTGCCCGTTCACTCCTCCCTCCCCGCTGCATGGCTTATAATTTTCTTATGCTCACAAAAGAGATTTTTTCCTTCCCTCAGGGACTGTCCAAAAGGGAAATAAGACAGGATCAGGAGATTAGCATGTGTGCTTCATGTTTGTAACTTGGCACTGTTGGAATATTATAATATGGTCCAGATGCTTGGGAAGGTGTTTAATGTAAGCCAGCATGATTGACATCTCTCCATACAGGATCTGAAGGCTGTCAGATCTCAGGTTATTGAATGTCCCACTTACTGACAAATATATACACCAGCTAAGTAGGGCACAGAGCTCCAGTTCACCCTGTCTGAGCTCAGATCATTCTCCTGGAGCTGCTTTCCAATGAGATATGAGTTGCTAATGGTGTTAGCAGAGGATATTGGCAATTCCTAAAAACGGTGATGTCCCAAAAGCAACAATTTCCAGTTGTGCAAGTGAGGTATATGTTGCAGATAGGCACTGAGTCAAGTAAGTATCAGTAACTCCCGTTAATCCATGACTTTGGGTTGCAGGAGCAGCATGAGGACTTTGCCTCTTAGGAGGTTCTTTTTGTGCACCTGTGGAGATCCCTGCGCAGTGGCAGCCACATGGCAGCGGCTGGGTCACCCCAGCTGCCTCCATCTTCCCCCAGGCATCGAGCCCAATGTGCCGTGAGGGAACAGCTAGGCCACAGCCACACCAGGAGCTCTTCTTATATGCTGAGGCTGTGAAGCTTAAGCAGTATTTCTGCACCTGCAAAATCTGGGCATAGAAACATTTTTGTTAGCATTAGTTTACCCCCTGTCCCCCCTTATTTTGCCCTAGAGATCACCCTGCATTATAAAGACTGAACTCAGAATTATATTGCTTTGGGCATCCTTTTGCCTGCACCAGTGAAGATTTTCCAGGCCCATCTGAGCACTTGCATAACAGCAGAAGTGATTTCAAATAGATGTTCCTGGGGAAAACCTCTGTTCCCTTTGAATCAAACTGGAAATCTGGGAAAGAGACATCAAAACTGATTTGAGAGATGTTGTGAGCCAGAACTCAGACACCAGGAGTTCCTTGCTTCAACTATTATTTCCAGGTTGAATTTGCCTTGCAGCTCCCATTTGGTGGATGTAGTTATGTATTTCACTACTAGATTAACAACCTAGCAGAAATCAGTTTGTCTTGCATTCACTTGCAGTTGTTATGGACTGTATCTTTCTCATTTCTTTCTTAAGATAATTTGGTTGAGCAGTTGTAGCATATCTGTAAAGAGCTTTACTGGGCCTTGGGTCATTCTAGAAAACCCTACATACAACTTTCCATTTGGAGACAATGCCTGGTAAGATTCCCATGACTACCATTAGAGTCAAAAATAGCTGATATTTCCCGTTGTAGAAAACCAAAATTGAGATTCTCTCTCCAATTTATGCTCTTCCACCCCTGCTTCCGGGAAATTGTTATATCTCAGACCCCAGCTCCAATCTCTCCTTCAAGCACCAATGTAAAAGCCTCTTACCCCATCCTCACCCAGACTGCTTTGTTTGCTTGGTGGAGGACAGCGCTAGAATATCTGTGGAGCAGATTAGTTCTCGGTACCCTGTCAAGTTAGGCCCTCCCATCCCTTCTTCACATCTTCTAGCTGCAGGACCCATGCTGAATCCTCTTTTCATGTTCAAGATCCTTGCATCATCACTAAGAGCTCTTGCTGATTATTAGAGTAACCTGCTGCCGCTGTGCCAATACTCAGGAGATTCATTTGAACATTGGAGTTCCCTTTCTGCATGCTCAAGAGCTCCTACACCAGCCTGATGGGCAATAATTGGATACAGAGTGGGTTTCTTGGGGGAGAAGTGCACCAGGAAATTGATGATGGACTCATGCTGTCTTGAGTCAAACCTGCAGCACCAATATTTGGTAATTCTAGTTCATTTGAGGTTTTTGAAACATCCCAGAAGCCCTGGGGCCAACATCTTTCTTTCATCTGCTTTGACAATCTCAACCTACACAATTCAGAAACCCACTATGGTAGAAGGTTAATGAGATGACTGTTATATCCTGAACAAAGAGCCTTTCATGTTTCTCCTCATTACCTTGAATGAAGAAGAAAACACACGTAGAAATGACCTTTTTCATATGGAAGAGAGTGGAAGCAGCACAGCAGCACTCAGCTGACACACTGACACTGCAGATGGGACTGCAGTAGTGTGGGTGAGCATGTGAGGTGGCAGGATCATGCTGGAACCAGTCCTAGCACTTTGAGGATCCACCACCACCAGCATGGTGCTGTGCTGTGCAGCTTGAGCCATGCTCCTTATATGAAGTGGGAGCAGCACACCAGGAAGCTCTGGAATCAAAGGCATGCTCTGAAGTGGAAGAAATGACTTAAGCAGCGTCTTCACAATAAATCTCCTTGGTTTATAAGAAACAGAATAGCACCCTGTTCTTTGGATTCAGTTTAATGTGCTCAGGAAGCATTAATGGGGAATAACATCTTGAGGATAAAGAACAGGTGTTAGGCCAGACTCAGGGTCTCATGCCAGGCAAGGATTATTTTATTATAATTAATATTCTTACTTCTTATTATTGTTAATTACTGGCTGAAGCTCAGTGCTTTAGGGACACAATAGTACTTCCTCCATCAATGCTTCAGATGATCCTGCATACTTGGAAATGCATTGTCAGATCTCATCAGGTTTTGCAGATGACTGACTACAGAGCAACTAGAGGTGAGTGAAAATACTGCAGACATATAGGGAAATCTTCTTTCAAGCTAATCCCTATGAATCTTTTTGTTTGTATTCATGACCTCCTTTATTCATGAATATTTGGTAAAAAAACATTTCCTTGCAAATAAACACTTCTGAAAAACAAACAATTTCTAATTACTTCAGCAAATATTCTCATCTGAATGTTTATGCAAATACATTTAGCCACATGAGCTCCTATATCAAACAACCATGAACACGCATTTTCATGAGAAAACACATAAGGTATGAAAAAAAACAACATTCTGAGTGTTCTTTGTTGGCTTAGTAAGGGAGCAGAAACTGAACTATATATCTCTTTCGACTAAAGCTTGGTTCACCAAGATTAGGTTGACAACATTCAATCAAATTACAGAAGCTGCTTTCTAAAAATATTAAATTATTCCCCTCCCCCCCCCCCCAAAAAAAAAAAAAGAAAAAAAAAAAGAAAAAAAAAAGCATAGGATTTAATGGAAAGAAATGTGATTGTGTGCATGTGGAGTAAAATCAGTGGGTTATTTTTCTTGGGAAATTTGAGGATGATACTAGTTATTTAAAGTGAAAAGCATCAAGAATCTATTTTAAGGACCTAAAATTATGCTCACAGGGAACCTATAGAGGGATTGCAATGACAGAGCACATTTGTAAGTATAACTGTGTTTGTGATGGAGAAGATAACACAAGCTGCTCTCACAACATTTTCGTTTGGAAGAATGGGTTGGGAAAAAGAAACAAAACAAAACAAAACAAAAAAACCTATTTGTTGGTTCAAAATAGGCTCAAATAGGCAGCAAGCAATGGAATTGTCTGCTTCAAAATTGATAATGAGTGAAGGCCCCAAGGTGATATTCAGGTTCACATTATTCCACATCTGATATAGTGAGCATCCTCAACAATACATGCACAATATAAAGTCAGGTGAGGTGGATATTATGCAAAATAGCAAGACATTGATAGAGAGGGGCAGTAAAGGGGGACTAGAATGGTCAGGGGCTGTCCTACAAGGAGAGGCTGAGGGAGCTGACCTGAACTCACATGGTGAGGAGGTGATATAGTAGCAGCCTACAATTATTTGAAAGTGAATTACAAAGACACTAGAGCCAGGCTTTTCTCAATGGTAGGTGAGGTAACTGGGGCAGTAACCACAGGCTCAGTCTCAGGAAGCTAAGGATGCACATCAGGAAAAACTTCATCCCCAGGAGGATGGTACAGCCTTGTTCAGATTGTGGGAAAGGAAAGAGGTCTCCATTCTTGGAGTTTTGTAAGATGTGGCTCAGCAAAGTCTTAATGCTGATTTGGAGTTGGGGTTGTCCTGCTCTGAACGGCAGGTTAGACTGGAGAATTCTACACGTCTTTGCCATCAGTGCTGCCCAAATTTGAATCTAAGACATGGGCAGCTCAGTTTCTGCATGGCTTTCCCCCACAGCTTTCAAAAAACCCCATCACAATGTGGAGGGATGAAGCCCTGACAGGTGATGTGTATGGGCTGCACAGAAATCCTGTCCCTCTGCCCGCACTGTTGAGGGCAGGCAAAGAGTTTAATGGAGAACAATTCTCTCTCCAAATCCACAGAGAAGGTCCACAGGGTCAGAGACAGATCTTCATGGTCCAGATCAGAGCCATGTGGTCTCTACAAGGTCAGACTGATCCCAAGTGACATTATGTGGAAGTAAGGAACAAACAATGAAACTCAAGGCCAGAGGACCTGCTTACCCAGTAAAACCAGTTGATTCACACTGCAGCCACTAAGGGGCACTGAGCACAAGTTTGTTTTCCAATGTTTTAACAACTGGCAGCTGTGACATATATTTTCATTTTGAATATCAATGGCACAAGTAGGTCCGTATGCTGCTTTTTTTTTGTGGTCTTGGGCAGGCCCCTTGAACCTCCCTCAGGCCCATTTTTATGTCTGACAATTGGCCATTTTTTATCTGTCTTACTAAAAATCTTCAAATGGGAATCACATAAGTGTGCAACACTGGGCACAATGGTGCTCCATACTGGTGTTTTTCAGTCAACTTTTTTCCTGGAGACCATACAGTTTCCATTGTCTTGTTTATATAAAACTGTTATTCCAACTTCCTAAAATTCACTTCTTAAATATAACTGTGATTTTGCTGTCAGAATTTATGAATGTACACATTTAATAAAGCCCAGAGTAAATTTTGTTTATGTGTGTATCTATTTAAATGATTGTGTAGCAGCAGCTGGCTGATGGGGACATGTCAGGAAATCTTCACAGTCCATTTCAGTGCATACCAGATTCTTGTCCAGTCTATGAAGCTAGAAATCTGCTTGGAGGAAAGCATTTCTGTGTGTTTGCACAGGCTTTTTGACTTTGCTGAAGTGCACTGTGCCATGCTGAGTCCAGCCAAATGGCCCTGTCTGTCCCAGCAATGAGATTTCACCCTGACTGGACTCTCAGTTTTCTGACCCACTTCACATGTAACCTCCCCAGATGTTGTAGATTTCTATAAAAGACACCCTTTCCTATTCTGTTTCTGTTTTGCTTGAAGGATCAATGAGATGTATTGTTTCCTAGTCTTGTAAGAAACTTATGTCAGTTTTTGACTTTCTCCCAGCACTTCGTTCTTCTCCTCTGAGTAACCACTGCACAGCAGCTCCTCTCAAAATGAGCAGGTTATTGGCTTTTGTGCCAAAAGTGTGCTCTGCTCTGTGCTCACATCAGTGACAGCACAGCTGTGCTTTTCCAGCGAGAGGGAAGAAGGCAGGTGGGATAAAATCAGAGTTAGCAGACTTCTGGAAAACTTGGAGCAGCATAGGCCTTGTCTGAATGTGAGTAAAGAAGGCAGGGATGGGGGAAGCCGTGTGTCCAGCTGCCAGTAGGCCCTGCGCTGTCAGGCCGGGCTCCATCGTAGGGCCTGAGCCCAGTCCCACCGTTCTGCCAGGTATGGGGGGACAGGGCTTTGGATCAGATTTTGGTCCAGTCTCCCAGGTGAGGCAGAATTTCAGCTGTGTTAAAATTTGCAATTTTGATGTGCTGAGGATTTTTTCCTCTGGATGCAAGGTGATTTAGTATATGCTGAAAAGTTGTAGCTAACCTGTCTGCATGAACACAATAATTTCCTACGAACAGAAAAACAAAATATATTAAAAAGAAATACAGACAGACAGTATTGTCCTGTTTTCCTATGCTCAAGTCTCATTTGAAAACTCACTTGAGTTTCTTTCACTTTTCATTTTGAGATTATGGAAATGTTTGTCTAAACATCTGTGGTAGCCGGTTAACAGGATCAAGCCAGCATTAGACTAGTCCAGACATAGAGAAGATAATCTTTTCCAGCCAAAGAGTAGCAGCAACATAAATGCATAAATCTTCCTATTCAACTCCATGTATTACCCAGACGTGCTACCCCCAAAACCAGGTAGTTTTGCTGCCAGTATGGGCTTTGTCCCTTCTGAAAACACAGGGTTGACTGTAGAAATCTTATGAACTCCTGCAAGGCAATGATTAAAGCCACTTCCCACGCCAGTGAGGCAATACAGGAGTTAACCATATCCATATTCTCTTGTGGTAGAGTTTGAGGATTGGCACACAGACACAAGAAATCCTGTGTTCCATCAAACTGGATAAAAGAGAACAGAGCAAAGCTCAGCCATGGCAGTTTGCCACTCTCATATTGTGGACAGCTCTTGTAAAAAGCAATTGTAGAAAGAGTTAGGCAGGCAGGGACCTAGGAGGTCACCTAGTCCAACCTTCTGCTTCAAGAAGGGCTGGCTTCAAAGTTGGAGCAGATTGCTCAAGGCCTTGCATATTCAAGTCCTGAAAACCTCCAAGGATGGAGACTCCATCACCTCTGGGTTCATCCACTGCAATGGAAAAGAATTCCTCCTTACGTCCTGATGGAATTTCCCTGTTGTAAATTGTGTCTGCTGCCTCCTGCTAATTCATCTTGGCTGCACACTTCAGTTCTTCAGTATCTTTCTAATAGCAGAGTACCCTGGCACAGTACTCCAGATGTGGTCTCCTAATTGCTAGAGAGAGCAATCCCCCCCCTGCCTGGCTGGCCACACACTTGCTCATAGAGCCCACTCCATGTCTGGCCTTCCCCACAGCATGGGCACACTGCTGGCTCCTGTTCAGCTCATTTCACCAAGATCCCAGATCCTTCTCTGTAGAGCTGTCCCCAGTCACTCGGTCCCCAGCCCTGTACCAATGCAAGTCACTGCCCCAGGACTTAACGCTTCTTGCTGAACTTCACAGGATTGACCCCACTGCCTCCTCTTGGACAATCCCTTCAGCTCGCCCCATCCCCCCAAGCAACCCGCCAGGACATCACTCGCTACTGCAGCTTGTTGCCATCCTGGCAGTGATAATGGTAAACAGCACTTGTCTCTTTCAGCAAGGGAAGGTGTTTTGCAGAAGCTCCTGTCAGATACTGAGTTCCCATCTGTAACTCTTTTGTCCCACTGTCTGTTGGCTGGGGGTTTAATCAGTGTTTCTCATGAATAACAGATATTTTGTAATTTTTAAGTATTTGTTATAATTGGTGGATGAATTTCACAGGGCTGCTAGAAAACAGAAGGTAATGGACAATTAGCTACAGCTGTCACTGTAATTCAACGTGTTAATTAATGTTTATTTGATCTGTTACCTTTACTGGAGGAAAGCTGGTGTGCACCCTTCTCTTCCAGATACCGATTTTCATGAAGTGGGCAGGATTTTAATAGATTCTGGACCTTAATTTCTCTATCTAATGTGGCTGATGCTAGTCAAAAGCTGCCAACATCAGGAAAGGAAGAAAGACAAGAGGCAAAGGTATGACACTACTGCATGAAGTCATCTCCTCAGCGTCACAACCTTGTCTTCGTTATCATATTTTAAATAGGAGCAAGAACTTGGAAAAATGAAGACAAATCCACAAAACAGCTTGTGTTGCTGCTCTATAGTTTATTTGTAAAAGTTTCAGCCAAACATTCTAGCCAGCTCAAGAGCCATGAGGTGTTGAAATCGCAGTGCTGACTGCACGTGCAGCACCACACAACAAATTGCCTCTGTGCTCCTGGTGGTTGCTGCCATGCCATCCCCAGATCATGGTCTGCTCAGACCTTCCTGCTTAGTCCATCTGCTGGGGTTGGATTTAAAACAAGGAAGTGAGCTGGAGTGTTTTGATTTTTCTCCACTGGACTACAAATCACATTATGCACCAAGTCATTTTTACAGTACATCAGACTGGGGGGTATTTTCCAAATGCTATGACAAGAATGGCATTAAAAAGCAGGAAAATGAAGTCCCCAAAGATTGACTGAGGATAAAGCATGCATAAGAATTCATTCACACACACACACCCCAGTGATAACACAGTGGTGATCAGAGCTCCCAATGAGGCAGCTGAGGGCAAACAGTGACTCTTTAATGACAAGCATAAATTTAATTTGATTGCTGGGAATAATTGAGTGTTACGGCCCTCTGCTCATTTCAGTGGATTTGAGCAAAATTAATTGGAAAGGACATGTGTTTTTTCCTTAGTACTCCCTCTGCAGTTGCTGATTAACCTCCCAGCTGCAGGATTTGAACTTGGTGCTGGCTTTCAGGCAGGACAGACACACTGACCCAGCGATGACTGAGCTCAGCCTCGGGGAAGCTGTATGTGGTGCAGCACACAGAGGGCAGGAGAGCTGCAAAGGCACACAGCAGTGCCCAGTGGGCTTTGGAGGGAGGAAAGGTTGAGAATTTGTGTTGAGCCTCATCTGCCTGGGAGATAAGATGCTGTTGTGGTTTAGCCCTGGCAGGCAGCTAAGTGCCACCCAGCCACTCACGTGCTCTCTCCAGGTGGGATGAGGAAGAGAATCAGAAAGGTGAGAGTGCGAGGTCTCTGTACTGGGTCTGGCTGGAATGTTAACTTTCCCAGCAGCAGCCCATACAGTGCCGTACTCTGTACTTGTAGCTGGAACAGCAGTGTTATCACACCAGTGTTGTGTCTACTGCTGAGCAGCAGTGGCACAGCATTGGGCCTTTCTCTAACCCTCCTAGGGGGTGGGCAAAAAGTGAGGAGAGAAACATCACTAGGGCAGCTGACCTAAACCAACCAAAGGGATATTCCATACCATGTGCTGTCACACTCAGCAAGAAAAGGTGGAAACAGGAAGAAGAGGGGAGGGGTGGGCTCTCGTTGGAAAAATGTCGGTCCTGCTCTCAAACACTGGCTGCGTGCATTGAGGCCTTGCTGCAAGGACGTGGTCAATCATCGCTCATTTGTGGGAAGTAGAGAGTAATTTCTTTCCTCTGGACTTTCATATAGCCTTCATTTATTTTATTTATTTGTTTTCCTCCCTTCTTCTTATTTTCCCCTTTCCCCCTCCCTTTTTTCCCTTCCCCTTTTTATTTCCCTTTAGTTAAATTGTTTAGTTCATAATAATCTTTATTTAATTATTATTATTATTTCCCTTTAATTAAATTATCCTTATCTCAACCTGTGAGTTGTTCTTTGCTTTACTTCTCCCCCTCCTCATCTAAAAGAGGGGGAGTGAGAGAGCGGTTGTGGGGTTTAGCTGCCCAGCACGGTAAAACTACCACAGTCTCACGGCTTGAGATACAGACAGCTTACTAAACAAAGGAAAAGCTGTGTACACAAGGAAAGCCAAACATGGAATCCATTCTCTACTGCCCACTGGCAGGCAGGTGTTCAGCCACCCCCAGGAAAGTAGGGCTCATCACAGTGTGGTGCTTTCTTGGGAAGACAAACGCTATCACTCCAAGCCCCCCTCCCTCCTCCTGCTTTACACCAGCTTTTATTACTGAGCATGAGGCCACATGCATGGGTTTCCTTTGGACAGTTTGGGTCCCTGTCTCGTCTGTGTCCCCCCGCCTGAGCTCCTGGTACACCCCAAGGCTCCTTGCTGGCAGGGCAGCATGAGAAGCAGAAAGGTCCTTGGCTTAGTGTAAGCGCTGCTGTGAGACAATTAAGACATTGGTGTGTCATCACCACTATTTTCATCAAAAATCCCAAACACAGCGTTATGTCATTCTCTACAAAGAAAATTAACTCTATCTCAGCCAAAACCATGACAGGTGTGGATTATTCCTGTCAGCCCCATTCATTATTTAGTTTTGAAGATTTTTATCAGAAGTGTCACTGGCTGCTCCAGCTTTGTGTCCTCCTGTGGTGGATTCTTCCTGGCAGTCTTCCGGGGGTCTTTCTACCAACCCATGTATAAGAGAGCTGCTGCTGACCAGTAGCAACTGTGGCACCATGGTTAGGTGGCCCCATGCAACCCAGATGGTGCAGCCATCTTCCTGCAGGACCTACAGGAAGGCTATAGCCTGCTAGACAGCAGCAAGACAGCCACGGGGACAAGAGGTGAGGCTGGGCATTAGGAAGGCAAGTCCAAACTGCAGCAGTTTCTGCACCTCCTTTCCCCATTGCTCCAAGTACTTTGCACTGCTGTCATGGTCTAACCCAGCTGGCACCTCAGCACCACACAGCCGTTCGCTCACCCCCCGCCCCAGTGGGATGGGGGAGAGAATCAGAAAAAAAGTAATAGCTGGTGGGTTGAGATAGGACAGTTTGATAGGACAGAAAAGAAAGGATAACAATAATTAATATTAATAATAATAGTAATGTGTACAAAACAAGTGATACACAATGCAATTGACCAGCCCCTCCCCAAGCAGTGTTCCCCTCCACCCCAGCCAGCCAGCCCAGTAAATCCCCAAAACAGCACCCTACCAGCTACTAGGAGGAAAATTAACTCTGTCCTAGCCAAAACGAGGACAACTGCCTAGACACTTCCTCCACCTCCTGACATTAAAACTCCAAAGCTATTTCCATGCAGCTTCCTATTAGCTGCTGAAGGGTGGAATTCAGCAGGTCAGTGTGCATTGTGATCTGCATCAACAATGGAAGAAGCACTTCCGAAACCATTTAGGGGACTGATGCCTGCCCCAGAAGTTTCAAAAGTGACTCAGGCAACTTGGAGCTTAGAACTGGGGAGCAACTAAAGCTGGCTGCAAAGGGCTTTGGGCCTTGTCCATCCTGCATGGCAAAAGTGTCCATTAACCACAACTGCAAAAGCAGGAGGAATGCTATTCAACAGCACCAGAGAGACTGGGGGCGAGTGGGAGAGGACCAAGGTTCTCTGGAAAAGCTAGAAGTATTTAATGAGTCACTGAGCACTGTGAGCTGTTCACCATAGCCTTCTCTTGGGGTACACAGTTTTGCCATTAGTATCATTGCTTCTGGTCCCACAGTAAATATTTTGGTCCACTAACAGCATGCTTTGACATCTACAAAGACCTTTAAGGGGCACGAGCAGTTTTGTTAGTAGCATATTGCTGCTTCAACAGAGGTCTCCACAGGTGTTCAGCAGGGACCTACCAGTCACCTGGCTTGTGCACACAAATGCTGTTGAAATAGTTGAGTTTTTGCTTGGAACATGCCATGCCTGAACCAGAGCTGGCATTTGTAAATAAGTCATGAGCTCTGTAAGAGTGATAATTCTTGCCTGGGTTAGGAATGTATCAGAAGTAAAATATTTACTCAAAAAAATCAGTGTATCTTTCAGCATCCCTTGGAAATATGTGACAATCAGAAGGGGAAGTGCTACTTCTTTACTCCATCAGCTATTGGGGAAGGGTGAAAATCCCTAATACAGTATATTATTTTCATTCAATTGCATATTTCCATTGCATGCAATCTAGTTATGCCAGACAATGATGTATTCATTTAAATGTTTCTTATTTACAATTTTCTTACACATCTCACACCTTTATTTTTCAGCTAATTCATAAAACTCTGCAGTACAGGTGGGTTCAGGTCTGATTAGACTCTTAGTGTTATTTGAACCCCCACTGAGCACGTCTGCACCCCTTCCAGAGCCCGTGTGAGATAAGAACAGACATAAGAAATTCCCTACAAAAAAAAAGAAATGGGAAGACCAAGAGTTTGAATTGGATCATACACATGAAAACTACGTTGCTCCCTGAAAACATAATTCCATCATCCTATGTAAAAAGCAAAATAATGGCTGGGCAAGTGTCCTGGTTTCAGTTAGGACAGAGTTAATTTTCCTCGTAGTAGCTGGTAGGGTGCTGTGTTTTGAATTAGGATGAGAAGAGTGCTGATAACATGCTGGTATTTTAATTGTTGCAGAGCAGTGCTCTCACCAAGCCAAGGACGTTTCAGCTTCTCACTCTGTCTTGCCAGCGGGCAGGCTGGGGGTGCAGCAAGAGCTGGAAGGGGACAGACCCAGGACAGGTGACCCAAACTTGCCAAAGGGGTATTCCATACCATCTGACGGCACGCTAAACAATATATAGGGGTGGCTAGCCGGGGTGAGGGGGCTGGCTGCTCAGGATTAGGCTGGGCATCGGTCAGCAGGTGGTGAGCAATTGCATTGTGCATCACTTGTTTCGTACACATTATTATTAGTAGTACTATTATCATCATTATTGTTATTGTTACTATTGTTACTGTTACGTTCCTGTCTTAATAAACTGTCTTTATCTCAACTCACAGGCTTCACTTTCACTTTCCCATTTCTCTCTCTCATCCCAGAGAGGGAGTGGGGAGGGTGAGTGAATGGCTGTGTGGTGTTTAGCTGTTGGCGGAGTTAAACCACAACAGCAAGCCTCAATGCACATAAAGCAATACTGTCTAATAAGGAGAAACCCTGTTAACACCCTTTCAATATCAGTCTAAAAAAAAAGGTATGTCCAGTGGCCACTTCCACGTTTTAAAGTTTGAAAAATTGAATCTGTAAAATTAAATGTAAATCTGTAAAAATGTACATCTATGAAAGTAAGTCCTGGGAGTCTGAAAAGTTTGCTAAATGAAGAAAGAAGATGACAAAAAAAAAGACCCTAGAATCCTACAATATCCTGAGTTGGAAGGGACCCACACAGATTATTAAGTGTAGCTCCTGACTCCATGTAGGACCACCACCTCTCTCGCTCTCAAGAAGAAAGAAAAAAAAAAAAAAAAAAAAGACATTGCAAAACACTGAAAACATTCAAACTCAAATAGTAACCTTTTTGTATTTTGCATTGCTTATACAGTGTGTGTGTTCAGTCCTGCTTTCCAATAATAGTATACTATATGCAGAGTTTCTCCAAAGGCAATGTTGGCATCATCAGCTGCAAATAATATTACATTTTCAAAGCTGAAAACATTTTCTTGTAGTTCAGTTCCTAAATGGTCCAAGCTCCTAAATGTTCCAACACACGATGTGACGTTTCATTGCTATCTTGCAAACAAGCAGCACAAGATGGGTAATATTTTCTTTTAACAGTGCAACAACAGACAATTTAAAATACTTTGATATTTCCACAGTTTGAGCAGTCACTGGCAATTGATATAGTCCTTCTAATGAAATTATTTTTTCACAATGTAAAAAAAATTAACACATTGTTAGGCACAAGATGCTTCTCCACTAGCTGTCAGTGATGACGACATTTAATTCCTTAAGCCTCCTGACAAAGATATCCATATCCTTCTTACTGTCTGACTTGAGGTAGTATATTAAATTATGGTTAGACAAATGCAGCTTTTTCTCATTGACTCTCCATGCTGTGGCATTCTTGAGATTCATGCTGCCACGTATGACATTGCCAACGTCATCCGTGTCCCTGCAGTACAAAGAAAAGGAGAGTGAGAAAACCCTGGAAAGCAAAGCTGGTACCGCCTTCGCAGACAGTGCTGGGGGATGTCTGGGTTGGATTTTTAGAGAATCACAGAAGAGTTGAGGTTGAAAGTGACCTCTGAAGATCATCTGGTCCAACCCCCCTGCTGAGCAGGATCACCTCGAGCACCTTGTGCAGGATGGCATCCAGGCAGGTTTTGATTATCTCCAGAGAATACTCCACAACCTCTCTGGGCAACCTGTCCCAGTGCTCTGTCACCCTCCCAGTAAAGAAATGCCCCCTCATATTGAGCCGGAACCTCCTGGGCTGTAGTTTATGCCCTTTGCCTCTCGTCCTGTCGCTGGGCAGAACTGAAAGGAGACCGGCTCCATGCTCTTGACACCCTCCCCTCAGATATTCATACACACTGATGAGCTCTCCCCTCAGTCTTCTTTTTTTCTAGGGTAAACGGGCCCAGTCCTCATACTGGGGAGGCCAGAACTAGACACGATACTGTTATTGTATTTTGTGCTGCTCTGCAGCCTTGATGTCCGGGGGCTCTCTGCCTTCCCTGCAGTGCAGAAGGCCCCCCCCAGCTCCGCCCTCTGGCCCAGCCCGGCTCTCTGTCTGAGGCTGTCCCGGCCCACCGCTGGGCTGGGGAGGCCTTAATGGGAGCTGTGCATTCCCAGTTCCTTCCTCTCCACAGTGGCGGAGCATATGTGACAAAAAGGATCCTTTTTAAAAACCTGTTCTTGTCTGGCTGCCTCAAACCACAAAACCCCGTGCTAATCTCTTGACTTCCAGACAGTAACTTACCAGTAATAGTGAAGCCACAGGCCCCTGATTTCAAAACAGCGATTCTGGTACCAAAATATGTAATTTGTCCATTTCTTGAAGCGATAGATTTCCACGTCCATGGACACGGGATGCAGAGGACTAAACAGAAAGCTGGAACAGAAAGTGAAAGCAACATTTTTTTAAAAAGACTTCCCGGCAATAGGTGGGGCAACATGCAGGAGCTCAGCTCTGGCTCTGAGCACTGTGCAGCCAGGAAATTAGCCCCGTCCAGTTACTGAGGGGCAGTGGCACACTCGGTGGGACAATGTGGCCACCCCTCAGTGTCATCCCAAGTAGGGCAAGCAGGCAGCTGGTGGCTGGGGTCAGCCCAGAGTCCAGGCCATCAGGCAAGCCCAGGGTGCTGAGGCAGGCCTGAGGTCAAGTCATGAAGTCTGTCTTCAGGTTGGGGTTTGGCTCGTTGGGGTCTGCAGCCAGGTGTGGGCATGGCTGTGACACAGCTGTGCTGTGGCTCAGGCTGGGGACATGTGTGAGAGCCCTGGCTTGAAAGCAGATCCCAACGGACAGGGCACAGCCGTTGCTGATGCCTCTAGCTTTCTTCCCTATGGCTTTCTTCGAGGTCACCTTCAGTGCCTTCTCCAAACTTGTCCAGGAAGCCAAAGCACCAGGAAGGGAGGATGCTGAAGGTGCTGACACCCAGCTCCTCCATGCCCTGTGGCCACATCTGCCTTACAGCTCCAAGCACCTCATTTTTGCAGTGGGACCCTGGGCCCTGCTGGGCTTTAGCACTTCAGGACAACACAGCCTTGCACATGAATGTCTGCACAGCACCAGAGACTGTGTCCTGCTCCATCTCACAAAGGCAGTGACACTTCCTGTGATTAACATGGAGACGTTACAGAGCCACAGATTCTCCAGAGACACGTTGGTGGTTGAATTGGCTTCTGCATCAGTGTTCATGAAGTGAAAGCCTTTAAAGTTTTCAATCTTGAAGTAGCTAATGTGTCACAAAAAGGAG
Organism: Aythya ferina; assembly: GCF_964211825.1. Taxonomy (NCBI): domain Eukaryota; kingdom Metazoa; phylum Chordata; class Aves; order Anseriformes; family Anatidae; genus Aythya; species Aythya ferina. The sequence goes on along the minus strand of NC_140322.1, from coordinate 6,692,280 downwards.
AACAGTTTAACTTGTCTGGAAGCCAAAGTGCAAGAAAGACAGTCCAAGGGGAGAGCAGACACTTAATTCTACCATCTGGCACTGAGCCTCAATGCAAACGGAGAAGTGGCAAGAGATTTCCAGGTAATCAATTGCTTACTGCCAAATCCTTCCCCCAGGTGCTCCTTGCTACCACCAAGGCTCCAGCTCTGACTCTAGAGATGCTTTCCCCCAGATTCTCAAGGACTACTTTCATCACTGCTGTAGCTCTTCCACTGGTAGAAAATGGATCTGGTGGCAGAGAACACGAGTGTTTGACATGACAGCTGTCCTGTGACTCCAGTCCCACTGAGTCCTGCGTTGCCAGCTGGGAATTACTCACCTCACTGTGCTGAAATATCTGAGTCTGAGAGTCTGTGCAGTGACATATATCAATTATGTCTCTTACATCTTTTAGGTGCTTTTTAAAATCTTAGCATGAATTCTGCACACTTTAGCTCCCATTGTTTTCCCTTCAGTAACATGGTTCAGCCTCTTGCTTTCAACTGAAACCCATTGTCCATTTATAAAGGGATCTGCTGTGAATTTCTCATTCAGGGATTTTGGAATTCCAGGTCTTTGGCAGAGAAGTCCAAGGAAATTTTGCAGGAGAAAGGGAAAAAAAAAAAAAAAGTATTGTGATCTTCTAGATTTCCAGCAACAGAAGTTGTCACTTATTTTCCATCTTGCACACAGGTGGCAGTGCCAAAAAGGCTGGGACAGGCTCCACTTTGGGAGTAGCAGTGCCTGTTTCCATCACCATCACACAGAGAAGCCTTGGAGGTATTCATTCATGCCCTGAAACAGGAGTGCTGGTAGATTAAGTGGATATTTAAAAAGAAAAGCAGAAAGCAGGAAAATAATAATAATAATAATAATAATAATAATAATAATAATAATAATAATAATAACAATAATAATAATAATAATAAAAGTATTTAAAAGCAGCTGCGTGCACATAAAAAAATAGAAGGCATTGTCAGCACACAGTCACTACACAGCAAGTCAGCATGCCCAGGGCCTGCCCAAGGAACAGAAAATGCATGCACATCATAGGATTTCTGTCTTGGCTAGTGTGGAAGAGAGGGCAATGAGCATTTCTGTACTTAGTGTGAACCCTTTTGCAAGGGTCAGCCCAAGGGTGAAGCAGCCACGCTGCCGGGCTAGCTGCATGCCAGCACAAGCATGGACAGGTTAGCCCACAGTGGGGACATGGGGAGCTATCAGTGCCATCAGCACACGCCTGCCAGCGATGCCTGATGCATGGCAGCTGTCTGAGCGTGGAGGGAATGGGACATTCCCTGGGGTGGGAATGTCCAGAATGGGGGTACTGGGCTTGGCAGCTTGGTTTGAAGCCTCCCAGAAATTCTGAGCTGCCAGAGAATGCCCTGAGATGAAGACGACACTGTTCAGAGTGCAGTAGGTGCTGACGGATCCAAAGTCACAGCAATAACGTCCCCCATCCTGGAAGAGCATGGGAATTTTTTAGCTACCCAAATAGGCTTTTCTTTTTGATGATCTGCCACCAGAGTGATGTGGTACAGAGTTTGGTCACCTACTCTACCCACGTAGTGCAGCCCATGGAGGTTAGGGGAACTTTATCACATGGATTATGGATTAGTAACAGAAGCTCCCATATGACATTTAGCCTTTCTGAGTGCTTTCTGAGAGAAAATTACCTTGGCTCTAAAATTCCACACCACACCCTTAGCATTTTCTTAGTTGTTTTTGTCATTTTTTTGCCATTGTTTTGCCATTATTAAAATCAGATGCACAATACCATGCTGAAGAGAGTCAGCTGTCCTCAGAGACCTCCGAGCAGGGATCTCTAGGAGAAGGGGAAGCTGCTTGGCTGTCAGGGGAGCAAGAAGAGTCAAGGGTGCAACAACCACTTCAGCCCTTTTAAGCCTCTACTGTGAATTGTTGCTAGTAGTCTTAGGCTTAGAGCCCATGCAAGGAGGCTGACACAAATGATAGGCTATTTTGCAGAATATAAATGATGCAAGAAAAGTAAAGCCTGAGAATAAGCACACAGTGCCACGTTTCCAGCAACTGTAAGCCAGTGAATCACACTTGGTTTCTGTCACCTTTGAATGTGGCCCACAATCCTGAAGTTACAGAAGAGAATACAAAATGAACAGAAAAGAAAACAAGATCCAAAAGAGGTGAGAAGTGAATGTGATTACCTGCAAGCAGATAGAGCAATGTTTGCTTTTCAAATAACAGGTGATGTGCAAAAATGTCTAAGAGGGGTAGAGGTTGGTAGCAGGCAGAAGGGGAGCATTAACCAAATATTCAGTAGAAATAAAGAGGGGAGAAAGAGAACAAAGGAAACTTTTGAAAGACAAAGACCCTCTTACTGAACAACAGCAGAGAGAAAGGGCACTTACTTCAAATGCTACCACAAGATATTTCACTCCTGAAGGGCAAACACAGGCCCCCAGGCTTGGTGAGTCTGTATCAAAACGCAGCATCAGATGACTTCAGAGAGGAACTGTAGGGGAGGTTGGATTAGCCTAAGTGATTCTGCAGTTAAAAAGTAATGCAAGTATTAAACCCAGGGAGTGCCAGGAAGACATGAGCCCCCATCCGAATCCCACGGCTTCTCTTCTGGCACTCGATGCTTTGCTCATAATCTGGATCCTGATGATACCTGAAGTTAGGAAGAACAGAAGAGCATCAGCTGTGATCATACAAATCAGTGCAGGGATGTGGTCAGACCCCAGGGGCACCATCTCAATGTCAGCATGGCCTTGTGTTTGGGTAAGGTGGCACCTTATTGCTTCCCTTGCTGCCAAAGAGACTGTAGAGTAAGGATGCCTTTGCTGACGGTCACCATAACATCCCTCTCCATGAATTCACCCATCAGCCATGCTTAGATACACTGGCTTTTTTCTCCCTTCTCCTGTTTTTAGTTTAGTGAGGCTAACAATTTCACTCGCATCAGTTCAATATAAATATGGTTCCAGCAACCCTCCTGGGATGGCTTTAGTTTTACAGCAATGTGAGGAACAGTAGGGTCTGGCTCTTTCCTTGACTATTGTCTGCTTTTTTACCTTAATTATTATCTTTCCTCTCTCTGGCCTCTCTCCAACCCCAAATACTGTATCTCACTGATCAAAGAGGAAGAAGAAAATCTTGTCATTCCATCCAGAGAAAATGAACACAAGCTCTAACCCCATCCCAGGTTCCTCAGTTTCAGACAGTGCTGGCAGAGGGGACCTAACTGGGGGCCTCTGCCCGTATGGCGAGCACTTGTCAGCTCTGGCTGTTGGAGCAGACAAAGCAGAGACCAGCTGCAGACTGTCTGCCCTTGAGCTACATTTGCAAGGAATGAAGTCTCGGAGTGAGCACCCTGCCTTCCCATCGCAGCATGGCCTTGAGGGCAGCAGGGCACGGACAGTGCTCCACAGCTCCCACGCAGAGCTGCTTGTGTCCACCCTGCTTTGAGAATGGACAAAGGGATCATGTATGAGGACTATGTAAACCTGCCTCGTTTGCCTGTGTGAATGAGTCCCAGAAGAACACAGAACTGGGTGATGATGAAGAATCGGTGAAGATCGGACTTGGAGATTCACAACATTTCTGCACAGTGCAGCTGGGCCCCTGGAGGCAGCTGAGGCACACCAGGTCCTAGGACCATGTGAGCCTCCATGGTGATGGGATCCTGCATTAGCAGAGCCCAGGGGCAGGCAGCACAGCTCTGAACCCACATGTCCCCCTCATCTTTCAGGCTGTTCTTGGCACCAGCACACACAGGGGAAGAACCTGGGGCCTGCCTAAATATCAGCGTTGCTTGAACTGATCTGACCCCATTCTCTCCATCCCCCACAGTGCTCTGACAGCATCCTTCTCTACCTCCCGCTCCCTCAGCCCGCTCAGAGCAGCGCTTCCTGCAGATTGCTTTGTAGTAATTAGCACATGGGTGGGGCTGGGAGTGCGGAGTGGGGAAATGGAACAGGAGGAGAAGCTAACGAGGTCAGAAGACAGCATGTGGCATCCCCATGAGGAGAGGGAAAAGGATTCAAAACCTGCTGCAATCAAAGCAGCACCTGCCTGGGATGAATCCCTGGGGCCAGGAGAGCAAAAGGAGAGGGAGAGGATTTCTTACTGTAACATACGGCTGCAAGTCTTTCTTGCCCATTTTTTTAGAGACTAATTAGGTCAACGTTGCCCTTCTAGGTTCAGCCTCGAAACCTGAGGCCTGCCTGTGCTCCAGTTTGCAGGATCCTGGAGGATGGGGGAACGGGTGGGACAGCAAGGCTGGGGGAGCTGGCTTTAGCTTTGCACAGGGTGCTCGGTGCATTTGCCCTTTGATGCTTGCCTAATTTCTTTTCAGCCCCAGCCTCGTGGCAGAAGAATGCCACCACATGCTCAGCCTCACGCTGGCAAATTTACTGGAAAGCAAAATAGACAGGACTTTAAAAAATAAAAATAAAAACAAAAATTGCAGCTATTATTGCAGCTATTTACAAGACAGTGTAAATAATACTGCACAGAACAGAACCTGCTTTTGCCACCTCATTGCCAGGAGTGTCCAGAGTTCACAAGGCTGTTTTCAGCTACAGTATCTTTCACCAATGAGTTTTTCATTGATCCATATTTCTCTCACAGCATGGATATTCTAGAAAAGTTTTTAGGGGTCATCTCTAAAAATCTGCTCTTTTGTGGCATTTCACCTCCGTGTTTGCTTTCAGTTCTGAAACACTGAGCTACCATGTAAAGCAGCTTATCACCACTACTCATCACCACCACTCCCAGGAGTTCCTTATAAAGAAAAGGATGAAATCAAGATATAACATCCTGATCATGATTCAGAATTTTATTTGACAGCATTATAAAAGCAGAAGCCCCGTGTCCTTGGGTACCAAGGTATGAAGCAGCTTGCAGAGGGAAGAAGAGAGGATATTCCTTCTTACAGGGATTATTACACCACTCAACCCTGAGAAATCCTGGCTGCTCAGGATCACAGCAGAGAGAAGAACTCGTCAGCTACCAGACAAAGGTTTGACACAATCTGTTAGCTCCTATATCCCCAATCACATTATTAAAAGTTTGGGATAGCAGTGACTCCCAGACCTGTTCTGGTGAGGGACAAGCACATGCCTGACAGACAGCTCCAAGCAGCCCCATTTAGGAGGCCATAAGATGCAGAAGGTGACAGCCCTTTGGGCAGGTGTAGAACAACCCTGCTTCTTGGGCAGAAGGAACTGAATGCTGGTGCCACTGGGCTAAATCACCACTGGAACTGAATCCTGGTGGTCCATCTCCTCGCTGTGCCTCTCGCACACATGTGGGCACATGTGTGCAAATGTGCACTTCCTCTTCCCACTCAGCAGAAGCTGGTAAGGGGGCCACCTTGTGGCACCAGAAAGCTCCTCCTGTATGACAGCTATTCCTGGAGCAGCACAGTGGCCGTTCAGCCATCTCGGATGCTATGTTGGGGTTGTGCTGTCATCATCTCCTTCTTTATCAGGTCAGCCTCAGGGGACTAATGGAGGTTGATTCCTGTAACAGGCTCACACCTTTGCCAGGCTTTCTGAGTGCTGTCAGAGCATCTCCATGCAAATGACCTGGGAAGCTGGCAGAGTCCCTTTGACTTTTCCAGATCAAAGGTGGTTGCTTTAGAAACGAGGAGGTGGTTTTCCTCCCAGGCAGCTTGGTTTTGTTGGCAGCTGGTGAGAAATACAGCACAGGTGCTGTCAAAGCTTGCGGAGCCAACACAGGAGCCCTTTGGATCCCTCCCAGCCGAGTCAGCTCGGCCTGTGCACAGGTTGATGGCTCTCTGAGCAGCAGAGCATGTCCTCTTGTCATCTCCATCACCCTGAGGTGATGGCAGGTGGTACCATAATGTAATGCCTTCTCCGCCATCCTGCTCCTCCAGGCCAATTCCATGCACAGTTCTGCTCCTCACTTTCTGCTGTGCTGCACATTGCCCCAGGGCTAATGGCAACAGCCACTGCTCCTTCCATGAAAAGAGAGAGGTGGGAGAGGGAAGACAGAGCATGCCTTTCACGGCAGAATCTTTTCTTCACTTGGCTCTTCTTTTTTACTCCCTTTCTCTCTGGACCTTTGAATCCTGAATTTCTTCCTCTCCAGGCTGGCAGTGGGAAGTGACGATGCGAGGGCAGATTCCTCCTCACCCACAGCCTGGCTCAGTCCCCAGGACCCACATGTGCCACTGGAGCCTCCCTGCACCCACAGGCCCTCATGCCCAGCATATTGCCAGGACTCACAGTGCTTTGAATCTGATCCAGCTGCTCTGAGGTGAGATGAGCTCTGCTGCCCTGCCTTGCCCCCGTCATTGGAGGAGCAAGTCTGATTCCCTCATGGCAAGAGCAGATCCTCAGGGACAAGGCTGGCCCCCCAGGGGCCTGCATGGTTGCTCTCTCCCCTCTTTGCTCCAGGCAGGACCTGCAGGTCTCTCCTGCAGAAGTACCCAGCGAGTCACCAGCACGGATCTCCCCCTTTCCCTTCTACATGCCCATGGCTAGAAATCCTCTTTTCACCCTTCCTTCCTCTGTACCTGTGCCCTGTCAATGAGTGAGCAGCAGGAAAGGCAGCAGACACAAGCCAGAAACCCTAGAGGAGCCTAATGAGATGGTTGCTGATCACTCCAGCGCTCATATACCTCACCTATGTCCAAATTTGCCTTGATGTTATCAACAAGCACCCCAACAGCCCCACCTGGTTGTGCTGGCAGAGAACCAGCAGGTGCCACACCAGTGGCAATGCTGATCAACCCTGGGAGCAGGGCAGTAGAGATCCAGTGCTGGGGAGAGCTGTGGTTGCAGCTGCTAGTGATTTCTGTGAAAGGGCTACAAGTTGTAATCACCACAGCTCAGTAAGCATCTTTGTGCTTAGCCAGACTGTATTTGATGGCAAGTGCCTGCAAAATTTGAGGAAAGATCACACTGCTGAGTTTGGAGACTGGATTATTAAAAATAAATCATAGACTAAAATACAGACACTCTAGTCTGTATGCAAAAATGATTTATATTTTGCCTTTGAGACTCTGATATTCTTAAATCTCCTTGGAAACCTGCATGCCATCTGTGTGGAGAAAACAGATCATACTATGCCATTACACAGCTCTTGGTGAGGTCCGTCTGGGGCTAAGCCTCCTTGCTTTGCTCCATAAGTACTTCTCCTCAAGTATAGCAGGGAAACAGCCCCAAAACTCAGGCATGTGTGCCTGCCTCCAAGGGGAGCAGCTGCTGGATGAGCCAACAGAGTGAGGTGACATTGCTAATGGAGACAGAGCTCCCTAGTCCACTAATGAGGAAGTGCAAGTAACACTTGAATTTCATACAAGTCTCACTGATAGTGGAATGGGCAGCACAGGCTGTGCTGGTGCCTCACCTTTCCGGAGCCTTTGGCAAGAAATCCTAGACAGTTCTGGCTCCAGGCTGTGTCCTCTGTCTTGTTTTTCATGTGCTCATTAACAGAATAGCAAGATAAGCCAGGAGGGTCACCCTGTCTCAACATTTACCATGCTTTCTGCATAGCTTGGTGGATTTGCAGCAGATTAACTCCAGTACGTAGCTGTGCCATCGCTGAGGACGTTACTGGAAGGAAACAATTACACTGAGAACTGCAGCCATCACGTCCCACAGCTTCCAGCCCGGTCTGACCCCTCTGTGCTGCTGGTGGTTCACACCTCTGAAAATGCTGCCCATGGCCAAGGATGCAGAGGTGGGGTTTGTAGGTGAACAGATATACACAACTGAGGCAACACAGACGAGCAGTAATAAAGTTATCACAAATCTCCCTGGAGCACTGGAAAACAGCCAGAGGGAAGAGGAGGTTCTCTCCACATCCCCAGCACGTTCCAGCTCATGGGTGCACACCAGGAGCCATCCCATGTGCAGTGTCCTATCTGTGCGAGGACCAAGGCTGAGATGCAGGTCCCCTGGGCACATCCTCACCCCTTCATGAATCCCCAGACCCCTCCAGGTAGAGACTCAGGACTGCAGTACCGTTGTTTCAAATCTCATCCACTCACCCGTGCTACTTTTCATCTGGTGATGGTTTGTTTAGCCTGTCCCCAGCAAGTGACCCGTGAGGATTCTGGCAGTGTTTATGCTATCACTGATTAGTGAATAGCTGTGTGACCCGCTGGGAAAATCTAAGTCAAGTCCTTGTCTAGCTGCTGACCCATGTAAACACCAAGAATTACTGCTCCGACTGGAATGATACAGGGCTGAGGTCAGAGGATTAAGCCACGGGGAGCGAGGGCTGCTTTACTTCTCAGTGACAGCATCTACACAAAGGTTTATTGACTTCCACTCACAGGCACTAACGTCCCCACTCTGGCTAACTCAGCTTTCCTGAGCTTTGGGAGACAAGCCTGGTGCATCCCTCTGTTTGATCTGCCCAACTCGTGGGCCTGGGAAACCAGCAAAGGGTGCAAAGAAAACAAAGAGGTCAGAGAAAAAGCAAAGTGAGAAAACAAATGCAAAGAAAGGAGAGGTTCTGTTTTCGCCAGACGTGGGAAGGCACCTCTTGCAGTGAATGCTGCTTTTGGCGTGACCAGAAACAACAGGGCAGAGGCATCTCCCACCCAGAACTTGTCCTGTAGCAGCAAGAGTCACTGGAGCAGGAGCGAGCACAGTGTGATCACTGAGAGCAGAGAGTAAAAGAGCAGCCAAGCATCAGCAGCCTCCACAATGAACTTTGTGTGACAGTTCTGCTTTCCCCAGGCCAGCAAGGCCATGAGAGCTGAGTCTGCCTCAGGTTTCTGCTCAGTTCTCTTGACTGCTCAGTTTTAGCACGAGCTGTGCCTCTGGCTGTACCTTGCCTCCTTTGCATGCTTGGAAGAAATTATTCTAGCAAATGGCATTCATCACTCTCCAGGTTATCCTCAGTGCCTAAGCAAATACCCAAGCTGCACATGCAAATTGACATCTCTCTCAAAGGTGATGTTGCATCATGGACACAAAGAGAAACAATCTCTGCTGTCCCTGTTTCCGCTCCAGTTGCTCCTCTTGAGAGACACAGATAATCGGAGAGAATCGCTTTTGATGTTCCCCAGCAAAAGGGTGACTGAGGCATGTGAAAGGCTGCGATGGACCCAAACCTCATGGATACAGAGCAGGAGAGGGACAGCAGGTAAAGCACTGTGCTGCATCTGGACTGATGGCAGGGGTGCAGGATCCACTTCAGGATCTGCTGGATCTTCATTGTATCCACTGAGGCTGTGAGGCACCAGCTGCTCTGCATCCCCTTGTCCAGGGTGCGATGGTTTCTGGTGCCTCCTCCCAGGCACAGTTCTGGTAACAGAGAGTTTTGATGCAGTCACCTGCCCAGGAGAGGTGTTGGGATGGTTTATACTCGTATCTGTGGAGTTATGTGGAATGGGAGACAAGGATCAAAAATACAGGTATTCTCAGCTGAAATTAACATTTTCTGAAGAAGTCTCCTTGTCAGTTCTCCATGACTGTATTGGAGCCAGTTGCTGTGACAAAGCTGCTCCTGGCACAGTGCCTTGGACAAAGGCGGGTGAGGAATTACTGGGACTTGAGTGACATTAATAACAGAGGGCACTCCCAAAACAGCAGTTTCATTTGTATCTTCTAGCTCCTTACAAAGAGAGGTCTCTTTCCCCGGGGCAGCATGTAACCCCGTGCATCCACAACAGGAATAATGCCAGCTCCTGCACACAGCTCTGGCTCCTGGTCACCCAAACCTCCAGCCCTACCCATATCCAGGGGTTAATACCATGTTTTCTGATCTGTCCCACTCTCATCTGCATTGTAAACTGATCACCCACAACAATCGTCTCCTATATAGTGGAAATCCCTCCTTCACTCACTCCATTGGCCATATCTCATGCTTGCTGCCTTAGCTTAGCTTAGATAATTTCCTAGCTTTCACTGATCTGGGTCACTCATAAATTTAAACATGAGTTAGAAGTTGTCAGCTGTTTTGCCTGATCACTACATGCGCATGGGTTCTGTTTCGGTTCAAGAGAAACCAGCAATTTCCTTGACTAAAAGTTATTTGGGAAAACTGTGGCTTACAGAAATTAGTCTTGCAACACTCCCAGCTCTAACTGCTCTGAGACCTGCTTTATGCCTTAGTATCACATCCCTTTGTTATTCACCTAAGCACTCCATAGTTAATTGCAGAGCTCACACTTTTTCTTGGCTAGCTAGCTTCCTGCTGCTTCATGATTCATTACTTGTAAATGAGTCCCTGTGGTTCCCCCAGCAAAGCTCATTCCCAGCAACACAGAAATCCTCACATCTGTCCTTCGGCAGAGCTTTCGCTGTTAAAGCATGTGGCTGCTGCCAGGGGAATCTGCTGCTGAGGTGAAGGTAGTAGCTGCAATTTGAATAACTGTTTCATCTTCATGTAAAAAAGACCTTTTTCTTTTTTTTTTTTTGGTCCAAAAGTTTCTATTGACTCTGGGTCTATGAAGTGATGTGCAACAGCTCCAGGGCATGGCCCCAAGTCATCTCCAGGCACAGAATTACACAAGGACCACTGAAATAAGACCTATAGACAGATAGTGCAGCCACATTGCCCCACGATCTCCGCAACAGCCCACTCATGTCCAGTGTAGATCCAAGCCCAAAATAGTTCCCCTTGATCAAACTAACTTGACCAAACAAACCAAACACAGTTCCCCTTGACCAAGCAAACACTACCAGTGCCCAGGGACATCCTGATAGTGTCCCTGGGAACAGTCATTTCAGATGGCTACTTAAGCATCACCTCTGAACAGGAGCAATGATTTGTGATTGCCTGAAATAGACAGAGCACATCCACTTCAGATTTGAAAAACAAATTTTGCAGTTTGCAATGTAACCCTTAAATTTGAGTTCCTCCTAGAACAGATGAAGCTCCACAACTGTGTCCAGGAAGCTCCTTCCACCACATTCTCAGTGGCAAAGGCCTCATTAGGACTCATGTGGCTCATGCGTGGTGCAGGAGACAGGACTGCCACAGGCTATGCCACGTGTCCCAGACTCCTGTCCTGGGAACCTCCATGGCTGTGGGCAGGTCCCAGCCCATCGTGTTCCTGGTCTCTTGAGCTCCCTGCCAAGACACAGTCCCCCACCTGATGCCCCCGTCCCTGCTCCCTGGGGAGGACATTGCTGCACCAAGGCCTGCAGGCAGGACGAACCCCTCCAACCATCGCAGTGGCTGATGTCCTGTTCCCCTCAGAAGGCCTTGGTTTAATTTTCTGAAGAACATGATTCAGTTAGGGTAAGGGCACACACTCTGTACTGTAATTTTTAAGACCTCTTGGAGACCATAGCCATAAATCAGTGCAAAGCCGGACTCCTTGGATCAGCTTCCCTGAGCTCATCTCAGTCTGCATGGAGGTGAATTTTGAGGCATATACGCAAAGCAAATCACCTTAAGGAAGCTCCTTCTGAGCAATTGGACCTTGCACTGAAACTGTGAGCATGGGGCATGCCCAGCACTGGTAGAGCAGCAGCCAAGCCAGCCAGGCACAGGGAGAGTGCAGACAGGAGAGTACCTGCCCTGAGAGGGTGAGAATTGAGACTTACAAGCATTTCAGAAACAGTCACATCTTTCTAGAAGAGCACTTGCTATTTCACAGCTGGCATTCAGCAAGTGTTGTATGTCCTCAGCTTTCGCAATCAGGGCAATGTTGTCATGGGGAGTTAGTCCACCCACAAACCCACAGCCAGGAGCCACTCAAGTTTATGGCTGCATGTGCTCCCAGGCTTGGTGTCTGTGGTCTTGCCAAAACTCCCCCAAATGAACTGATTTCTTATTCTTGACAGAGGTGCTCATCTGCACCAATATGAGGGCCATGACTGCCAACTTGCAAGAGAGCATCCATCATGCTGGGATGTCAACAGAGTGCTTTGTGTGTGTGTGTGCCATCATGGCTAGTTGCTGTATAGTCATTGGCAGACAGCACAGGTTACTCTAAAAGCTCCTGGAAAGAAAAGAAGGAGGAGTGTATGTTTCCAGTGGACATTGTCACAAGGCACGAGTAATTTTCTCCTAGTCACTGCATTAGGACTGCTTCTGCCTAATTCACCATCTCCCAGCAACAAGTGAAGATTAAGGGGCAGTCAGTAGTTTGCAACCCAACATGGACAGTCATCTGGGGGGTTCTCCTTCTTCTTGGGGGAGCACTTTGAAACATCCTGCCTAACAAAAGGGTATGCACAGCTCTGTTGTTGAATACCATGGGAATGGACCTTTTAAGCAGCCACTTCTCCAGGGCTGACAGTGAGCAAGTCAGTCCCTTATGCTCACAGCTGTGCCCCATTCCTAGATGGATGTGGAAAAACTGCTTTCCTCTGGAGTGGGTCCCAGGCAGCAGGCTGGAAGTGGCAGGAGTCTTCTTCTCTGGAACAGCATCCTTCTCCTTTGTAGTCAGATAATAACAATGATTTCAATTTTGTTTCACTTTCTTCCTTGTCACCAACATTTCTTTTGTCCCTTTCTCCCTTTACAAATGTTAATTTCCATCTTTGTCTCAGCTGTAGCTGTTTCAGTGCTTTGTCTTTTGCCAACTGAAATAAAATCCTCCTTGATAGGCAGATCTTAGAAAATTAACATCATGCTGCAATTTGGAACAAGCACAGCTGAAGCAGCTGCCTGGCTGAACAGAGAGACAACAACAGGACTGTTATCTTGGAAAGCACCTCCGACCCAAAAGAGCTTTGCAAACTTCATGCTGCGTAATACCTGTATTCACTAGGGTGAATTACTTTGTCATCTGAAGCAAGAAGAAATAACTAGGGACAGACACTTAGACAAGTTAGGCAGGGTTTTGTATTCATTTTGAATTTGCATCAGCTGGGACAAGAACTGGGAGCTACAGCCTACCAGCCTCACCTCGGTGCCTGGAAAGGTCATGGAGTGTATCCTCTAAGGGGTCCTTATCCAGACCAGTGAAGGATGAGGAAGCAGCCAGAAACAGTCAGAACAGGTTTACCAAGGGCAAATAGTAGTCAGGCAACTTCATTGCCTTCTATGAGTAAATAACTGACTCTAGACAAGGTGAACATAGTAGATGCAATATGTCTTAACTTCATTAAAGCTTCTGATGCTGTGTCCTGCTGAAGTCTCATCTGGAAGGTAATGCAGTGCAGGCTGGGCAAACCTACACTTAGGTGGCTGAAAACTGGCCAGACCACCAGGCTTAATGGTGATCAGCGATGGACTGATACCTGTCTGATGGGCAGTGAGGAGTGAGTGTCCCCAGGGTAACACGGGTTTACATTAGTCAACATCTGGAAAATGACACAGAGAACATCCTCACCAAATGCACACAATACAAAATTAGGGTGTGTGGCTGATGCGTAAATGAGACAATGTCTTTTCACAGAGACCTTGGAAACTGAGGGTCCAGTCAAACAGAAACCTCATGAGCTGACTATGGAGAAATGCAAAGTCCAGCACGTGGGGCAGAATAATCCCACACATTAGACTAGTCTGGGACCCAGCTGGCTGAGCCGCAGCCTGTCTGGATGTTGGAGCGGACAAAAGGCTCAACACAACCTATAGCAGTGTGCCCTCACTGCAATTATTTGAGCCACTGTGCTACCCGTGTGGCAATGCGGACAGTAGATCAGATGGAGGACAGTTACTATCCCTTTCCCTAGCTCTGCTGAGGCCATACCTGAAATTCTGCATCTGGCACTGAGCTCCCACATCAAAAGGGATGTGGGGAAACTGGAGAGGGGCAGTAAAGGCGGACCAGGATGGTCAGGGGCTTGGGGCACAGGACCTACAGGGAGAGAGCGATCGCTGGGCTGCATTAGTCCAGCAGCAAGGGTAAGTGGCAATGTGGTGATACTTGAAGGGCAGTTACAAAACAGAGCTAAATCCTTGTGCTGGTGACAGATGATATAACAAGGAGAAATATTCCACTTAAACTTTTCAACCGAAATAGGAATAAAGTCATAGCTACCAAAGAAAATTAATACTTTTGTCAGTCCTGGGTCCTTCCTGAACTATGAACTGTAGAAGGCTGGAGCATTCTGGAGTTGTGTGTATTCAAACACCTGCCTGGGCATCTTCTGTTCTTCACTATGTGAGACAGGATCTTAGCAAGATGCGATCCAGCACAACTCCATAGCTATAACAAGGAGTCTGCTCAGCTGGGGACTGTGGTCAGAGAGCTCTTGTGCATCCAACAGACACAATAAATCTAGAGTTGCTAGCTGCTGGCTGAGCACATGACTGGGATCACTGGGCTCCTTGGCCATCCACTCTCTGCCATCCATAGGCATCTGTGGACTTTTTGTTCATCCTGTAGCTGACCATGCTCTGAGCAGGAGGATGAAATAGAGACCTCCTGAAGCCAGCTCCAAGGGCTACTTCTGCTGATACATTCCCTTGGCCCTCTCTGTTCCTCCTGGAGGGGCTCTGCCCTTCCCTGGTAGGCTCAGGTTGGGTCCATGTGTAATATCCCTGTCAGTAACAGCCTGAATTAATAGTAATTCACCTGGCAGAGCTTTTCATCAATGGATCTCAAGGTCTTTTAAAGACTGTTGCTCTTTAAAAAACAAACCAATCAAACAACAAAAACAGACAGGCTTTGCCACCGTGAAAGACAGAGAAGGGAAATGACAGTCATCAGGCAAAACAGGCCAGACCCCAGGCATTCTGGCTTCGGGGCCAGCTGGACCCTTGCATCCAGATCTGCATGGTGGTCTGCAGCCTAGATCCCTGCATCTGCTTGGAGTTGACCCTCCTAGGAAATTATTAGGCTGGAGCAGGTGGTTGTGATGACACATCCTTGTCATCTGATTGTTTATTATTTGGCACGGTAAAAGTAATGATGTCCATAATTGCAATGTTAAGTGATTGGGCTTGGAAACAAAGTCACATACATTTTGTTACTTTTGCTCTGCTTTTATGAGACTGTCAGTCTGATTTTCTTGTGAGATAGGATTGCAAAAGGGCTGGAACAGATCAGTCTGACGAGAAGTTTCTTCAGTTTAAGTACAGAATAGCAAGGAAATGCCACTTCCAATGGCTCTGAACCTGCCACAATTCAATGGGATCTCCCTTACTTTGTTTTTCACATGGAACATTGGACAGTTATGCTCTACGTGCCTTCTCACAAGTGGCTCATGAGTTTGTAGATTTCTCTTATCCTTCTCATTACCTCTTTTCAAGGAAGATAGGTTTGGGTCTGCTCTGGGCTCCTCAGGTGGAAGACACCCCAGACCTTTGATCATTTTTATTGCACTTCTTTGCAACTTTCCTAGTTCTAGAGTATTCTTCCTTGTTACTATCTGGCCACCCATAAGTGTAGCACAGTACCCATCTGGGACCTGGTTGTGTGCCAGAGCTGGAATAGTTGGTGACATCTGGGACTCAGGGACAGAGATGCACTGCACAGTGAGGACAGGGTCACATTCATGCACATTCCCTCGGGGGGAAGCTGGGTAAGTTAAGCTTAAAGCATAGCCACAACAGAAATGATGCAGACCTAGAGGGAGGGTAGGCAGCAACCACTGAACATGGAAAAAGAGTTTGTGCCAGCAACGTGCCCAGCCTCTTTCAGCTCCATGGGCTCAGTCCAACAGCCCACTTTCTAACACAGCCATTCCATCCCTTGGTATAAGAAGGCACCTCCTGTCTTCTGCTCTTTGCAGACATTTCTGCCCTCCAGAGGCAGAATGCAGGAAGCACTTTCCAGCTCAGCACAGAGCCTCTGAGAAAGCATGATTCTGGTTTCAAATCTTCATTTCAAACCTTTGCATTGCTGTGAATATATGTAAATAATTAGATGTACTCATTCCTTGAAAATAGATCATCTGCATGGCTTTGCTTCATGGACTGCATTTTTCATAAAGTCTTGTACTTCAGGTATCCAGAAAAGTTTTCATTATTTTTTGTTGGGAAAAAGCCCCAAACCTGTGTGTCAGATCAAGGTTCTTGCACAGCAAAGCTGGAAAGTATAGAGCATGAAGCCTGGGGAGCAAAGGACCCAGCAGCTTGTGTGTAGGGTCTGCACTGAAAGTGCAGGGGGTGAGCTGTGGAGAGAGCACAGTCCTGGAGCAGACAGACGTGCAGCCATGCTTTTCTGTTTTCAGACCAACAAGTACATGTTACAACTGGTTACAAATACATTCATGTTAGTCAGAAGTGAAGAATTGAAATATTGACAGTGAGAGTTATCTGGAATGTCTTTTACTAAATTCAGACATAGGGAGGTTGGGGCCCTGTCTTTCTGCAAATCCATCATCTCAGCCAGCATTTGCTGAGAATAAATTTCCTGATGTGTGATTGACTTTTGGAGAATCTCTTGGACTCCTTCAGGGACTCCATTCAGGTTCATTGTCTGTCCATCAAGACTCCATCTCTCATTTGTGTAGATTTATCTTTTTCCTCTAAATAATGCAGTTCCTCACCACACTGGAAATGCGCTGCACACCTCTTTGGTGATCTACCCTAATATGTTGCTGGCCTACTGCCAACTCTTTGAATGACCCCTTGAGAAGTGAAACAGTAGGCAGATGAGTGTCTGTACTTCAGCAGGGAAGGGACATCATTCATTACACCTCATCTTTAGATCGATTTTTGAATTGGCAAACACATCTGATACAATGGCGTGACTGAGCTAACAGCTGCGATCAGACACAACAGTATATCTTTGTGTAGTGATGTATTTAAGATGACTGATCTCATGTTTGGGAATTAATTCCTGCTGGAAGGCTGACACAATGATGGTTGATGTTGATGGGCTTAGTAGCAGCCACGTACTTCCTTGGTGCATGGCTTTGTCAGCCAAGAGCTGTGGAAAACTAGGTGTCCTGCCAGTGCTGAGAGAAGTACCATGGCAGCCCACAAAGCAGGATGTAAGGATACTCCTTCATGTTGATGTATGGGCGGTTAAAAGGACAGTATGTGGATTTGGCCTAGCCAAGGGTTCAGATCCTTGGGAACAACATTGTTGGCTGACCATCCAACACAAGTGAGCATAGTTTATATCATGGCTGATCAAAGTCATCTTGTTGTCAAGTACAGGCGAGACTGGCACACATCTCTCTGAATATCACCTTTCCAGTCCCGAGGTTGCCTTTCATCCTCCAATGACTAAAGCGTAGTCTCCTCCCTGGACTCCGCTGCTGCACAGGGGGGCACCAGCACCCCCCCTGCCACCAGGGAGGACAGCAGTGTGTGTGGTACTGCACACCAGGACCAAACATTACTGCAAGAGGTCCATGCTGTAAGGAGGACATGCTCCCTACTCAGGGAACACAGAGAGGTGTTCCCCTTTGTAGAAAGAGAAAAAAAAAAAAAAAAAAAAAAAAGAGAGAATAGAGAAAAAAATTTACAGTACCAAGATGCATGTGTAGTCATGGGAGTAGCTCACTAACGTCTATCCAAGGGGATGTCTGTCAGTCCAGTTTACTCTATCAAGAAATTTCTATAAATGTTGTCAGAGACGTAAAGGTCTCAAAAATCCTAACTTCATGTAAATACAAAAACCAACAGCTGTCTAGAACACAAGCACACCAGTAGTGGAACACTGCATTCTGCTGTGCAACAGTCAGCAGGCCAACCAGGATACTTACCCTCGTTGTCTGTGCAGTCCTATGTCAGGGTATGTGCACTTACCCTCGTTGGTCAGGTATGGCACGTGTTGCCTCGGGACAGCCACAGCATGAGCTCACTGACCTACTCAATGGATGAATTATTGTAGGTGAGGGGTGGCCATAGCATAGTCAATGGGCTCAAGGGGCCTGGACAGGGAATGGTGGTCCTCCAGAGGTACAGGAGACAGGACAGAGAGCTAAGGGAACTGTGCTTGGGCACCTAGAGGAACAGGGGTGCTGTGGCATAGTCTGGGGTCATGGGTAGAGCCACGTGGTCATGGAAGAAAGAGGGTCTTATTTCAATTAAATTTAGTCAGGGCCATAGCACAGGAACCTGGAGAAAGTAGGCTTTTCTGTTCCTATAATCGTGAAACAACCTGATTTGTCTTGAAATATGGAGACAGAAAAATCAGTATTGCCATTAAGCTCCAGTGATACTTAAGGGCCTCATGCAATCTCAGGTTCTCATTACTTAGAGGTTGTGCCAACATGGAACAGTGGAGATGAAGATGCACAGCTTCACCTTTGACACTTTGTGAGAAGTTCAGTCTCACTCTCAATAACTAAAAGCAAAAGTCCTCTGTCACTCTATTAGAAATTATCGAGGCCAAAACCTGAGCTGAGACTCACAGAAACTCTTTTCAGGTATTCATTTATCACTTTCCTGGAGAAAAAATATTTTTGGATCATTCACTTTCAGATAGTTGGGAATGGTATCTGAACCTGTAGCAAGAGCAGCAAGACCTTTGTTCTGCTAGTAGGACAACACAACTGTGGGTACAAAAAGCCTATTAGCAACTTGAGTAATGTAAAGTCTACATGGACAGGAACATACTTCATCCATACTAATAAAACACCCATGGTGTCAGCAGACAAGTTACCAAGACAGAGACCTTGTAAGTTCCAAGTGTTTGCTCCTCTTTGGAGTACATTATTTATAATTTAGGGATGACAAAAGACAAGGAAAGAAAGATTTTAAAATTGCTTGGAACAACATTCTGCAGTTGTATACCAGAGTATAAGTGTATATATGTAAGTATATATAAATATATATGTTGTATATAGTCTACTAGACTAAAAAAGTCTAGTAAAGGAAAGAAAGTGCAGACCTGCTTCTGCCCCCTCAACCCCTGATTATCCCATTATCTTTTTCCCATTCACACCAATTTAAATGAAACCAGAATAAGCCCCTAAGGTTTTGAGATATTCCCTTCAATTTTTTGGTTTTACATGTTATAGCTCAGGAAGTCAAATTTAATCAAAGTGCAGTTATTACCTTGCAGCTGCATTATATATTACAGCTACAATTTGCACAAATACACTAAACGAAGCTAGAAATCTCTTTGGGTATTGTATCCTTTTGAGAACAAAAGCTAAACATCTTCCTGGGATACTAAGACAAATGCCAGAATCAGATCTAATAAAAAGCACAATCAGCTGCAGCTGCAAAACTAGCACACGATAAAAAAAAAAGACTCTTCAGCAGTTCTGCTTCCTAAGTGAACTTTCTCCCTTGAGCTGCAGGCAACACAACACAGTTAAGCCATTAAGCAAGCACTGTGAGGATAAAAGGGACGCTGAAAGTCTTGCAAAAAGGACTATCTCTGAGGTTTCCAGCACCTACCACTTCAGGATTTCAGTGGAGGTTGATGGTATTTAGTTGTTTAAAGGACCGCGTCCAAATGCACTGGAGGGCTCTGGCTCTGGGAAGCTGACTGATTATGTTGTGGTAACCAGCAGAATGCCTTAATTAATTCCTCAATTAAATCCTCAATTAACGTATCAGATGTAGGACAGGCTGAGCTGGACAAGGCAGTTGATGCCTCAGCAGAATCCTTTGCCATGCTGGAAGGAATGTGGAAATCATTCAGGATTAAAATTCCTCTGGCCCATCCAGATTGCCCCTCTGCAAACACAGCGGGACTGCAGCCCTGGGGTGATGGCAGGGACAAAAGCTTGCTCTCTGATCTGCTATTGTGGCACATCTCCTTCTCACTACTGGACTCTTAAGACCATGCTCAGCCTTATGCTAGAGAGATCAAGAGAGAGAGATCAAATAAAAATGCCAACTGTTCCACCATGGGGTGAATATTGCTGAGTTTACGCTCCCGATACTCTGGCCACCTGGCTCGGCCATTTGCAAGACCGCTTGCTGTTCCATTTCTCCTAAAACAAAGGCGACAAATAGCACTCATTTATATCTGAAAACAACCCAGGTGTGCTTGTGCAGAGCTTTCCTCTGTTCCTGACCCAGTTTCTTCTGCTCTTCCTGGCTGAAACAAATAAATCTTGTTACCCCTACACGCTCAGTCAGTATATCACAGGTTGTATAGCTTGCAGCTGTTCTCACTGTATCTGTGCCGAGGTGTGGGTAGCTCAGCATGCAGGTGTTGTCTGTCTTTTCACACCTTCATTTCCTTTGAGCTCTTTATTCTTTCATGTCTTTCATAATGTTGGACTCTTCTCAGCAAGGATTCAAGTTTATAACCTGCTCATACATAACAGCCTGCCTTATCTGCAGGCATGGAGTGGAGTTTGCAGGAATGTTTAACAAAATGAGCTGGAAGTATTAGTGTGACTGCAGCTCAGCAGGAAAGCACACTAAAATCCTTTGACTGAACTTGAGGGTTTCTTCTCTAATGACTCATTTTGTGCAGGGAAATGTTATAAATTTAGGCAGAAGTTAGAAGCTTAAGTATATGAATATTTCTTCATTGACAGTTAAGCAAAAACAGTATAAAAATTAGCTGTGAAGTGGCCTCTAAATGAAAAACCCACTTACAGCTACATCAGCTAGTAGGAATAGAGTGTAAATGATTTTATTTCAAGGAAGCAGAGAGTTGTATTTCTGGAATTTTGACTGAATTAAATAGAAGTTCAAATTATCTGAGAACTGAATTAACTGGAAGTCACTCTATTTCTCACACTTTTCATACAGATGAATAACCCAATCATGTAAAACCTCATTGAGCACTTACAGCAGGATTTTGCTCCCTTTAAGACTATATGAACAAGGAATGATGCATCCTTTTCCATGCAGTCCACTTTGAGAGATTTCACACTCCTTACATGATACACTAATTACCAACCAACGAAGGTAGCATACATGTATATGCATTCAGAAAGGAATTGAAATTCCTCAGCTTCTTGCCTCTTCTAAATTAGAAACTAAAGGGTAGAGGAAGAAGAGGAGACCACTTGCAGAGTTAGGCTCAAAATGTTTGTGTCCATAAAAATCAGGGTAAGAGAATGGAAGACATTTCAGACTGGCGTGTCTTTGAAATGACTACATTGTGGAGCAGCTATCATCCTTCACATGAGATAAAGAAATGCCACCCTGATAGTGCCAAGCTCTTCATGGGGTCTTCTGCTCTGTTCTAATTTCTGTTCTAATATACCTGCTACCCAACATAGCCAGATGGTTTGCAGATACTCAGGATATTGATGAGAAGGTGTTAGATCTGGTAGCTCAAACCCCATCCAGATCCTAAACAACCACAGCAGTTCATATCACATCCTACATGTATTCCTGTTACCAGCACGCAGCCAGAAATTCTGGTAGAGGCAAAGCCTCTTGTTCTTTGACATTGGGCACTGACCACAAAAGCCCAAGCTGACACTGACCCCATGGATCTCCCACCTCAGCTGTTTGCAGGATGTATCTCCAACCTGCAGTTGATCTGGGCAGAGCCCAGGCTCAGCTGCTTCTGTGAGCTTTCCTTGCAAGCTTAGTTTTATTCCTGTAACAGTCCGTTCAAGAATCTCCCAAGAGCAGTCTTTCTGTCTCGGAGTTCAGTGCCAACATGATTTCCTTCATTCTTTCTGGAGTCTTACTTTCCTCTTTCCTTTCTCCTTCCTCTTTCCTTTCTCCTTACCTCTATTCTCTCCCTGCCTGGCTTGCTTGGAAAAGATTTACAAAAGCATTACAGTGTGATCTGGTCTTTCTCAGCCAGCCATGCTGGCATGAAAACTCTTCTGTCATTTGAATTCTCACACCCTCTGATCATGCTGGTGTCCTCTCATGCCAGTTCCCCCATTTCTTTTGCACTTTATCAGCAGAGCTCCTTGTGCATGCGCTGAGCTGTGCTCAGCTGTCCTCCAGCCAAGGTCAGGTCCCCAGTTCGCACACATTGCTGTGTTAGTAGTATATTCTCTCCTGCTGACAGTCACATATGCTCTGCTCCTAAAATGGAAGAAGGATGCTACTTTTTTTTTCCAAGTCAAAGGAACCTGAGGGAAAGTGACGCTTCAGTAAGAATCTGTGTCATCTGTTCTCTGCACGAGAGAGTGATCCTGTCAGATTTATGTTGTGCACTGAAACATAGACATCTGATCTCACCCCTTAACTCTGCCAGAAATATTATATGACTTTCAGCAAAGTCTCTGACAGAAATCTTACTTGGCTTTCAGCTGAAGTTTGAGTGTCTTCATCCCTAGATCACCATCTTCAAAGAGGCAGGCCACAAAATTTTGGGAGAACCCAACTTTCTCTCAGTACTGCTTAACTGATACCCTGAAAAGTATTTCTTATACATTGACACCTGTTTGCAGCTCTAAACCTTTTCCTACACTGTTGGGAAAAAGCAGCTCCTTGGATAGAGCTGAATCCTGCACTGAGGTGAGACTGCTCCCAGAGGAATGGGAACTCTCAGTGTTCTCCAGTTATCCAAAAATCGCCTTTGCTACCAGGCAGATAGTGAGACAGGGAATTTAATCATTACAATGCAAACACTGTCAGTACCAGTTTAAAGATGGGTACAGAAATAATGAAATATGCCACCAGAGCTTTAAATTAACCCTACGTGTGTTGTTTCCTGTGGTCAGCTGGGACCCTTACACAGCCATGTGTCTATTCTAGACATAGAATCATAGAATAACAGAACATCCAAGTTGGATGGATCCCACAAGGATCATCGAGTCCAACTCCTAGGTCCCCAAAAGACCACACAAGAAAAAAAAAAAAATAAAAAAATTCAGACCACATGTCTGAGAGTGTTGTCCAAACACTTATTGAACTTCG
Source organism: Aythya ferina (assembly GCF_964211825.1). Lineage (NCBI taxonomy): Eukaryota > Metazoa > Chordata > Aves > Anseriformes > Anatidae > Aythya > Aythya ferina. Next base: position 6,669,690 of record NC_140322.1, on the reverse strand, counting down.
GCAGGCTCGGTGCCATGACCACTTCCCTGGGGATCCTGTTCCAGTGCCCAACCACCCTCTTGGTGAAGAGCCCTTTCCTGATATCCAGCCTGACCCTCCTCTGTCCCAGCTCCATGCCGTTCCCTCCTGTCCTGTTGCTGTCCCCAAAGAGCAGAGCTCAGCGCCTGCCCCTCCGCTCCCCTCATGAGGGAGCTGCAGGCCGCCATGAGGCCTCCCCTCAGCCTGCTCTGCTCTGGGCTGAACACAACAAGGGACCTCAACCGCTCCTCATATATCTTCCCCTCTAGACCCTTCACTGTCTTCGTAGCCCTCCTTTGGATACTTTCTAAGTCTTATATCTTTCTTATACTCTAACTCTTATATCTTTCTTTCTTGGCACCCAAAACTGCACACAGTACTTGAGGAGAGGCTGCACCAGTGCAGAGCAGAGCAGGACGATCCCTTCCCGTGGCCAGCTAGCAGTGCTGTGCTTGATGCACCCCAGGGTATGGCTGGCCCTCAGCTGCCAAGGCACACGGCTGGCTAATGTTCAGCTTGCTCTTGACCAAAACCCCCAGATCCCTTTCTGCAGGGCTGCTCTACAGTATCTCAGGCTCAGGTCTGTACATATAACCAGGGTTGCCCCTTCCCAGGTGCAGAATCCAGCACTTGGTCTTGTTAAACTCCACACTGTTGGTGATTGCCCTGCTCTCTAATTTGTCTAGACCTCTCTGCAAGGCATCACCACCCTCAACGGAGTCAACAGCTTCACCCAATTTGGTATTATCTGCAAACTTGCTCAGAAAACCGTTGAGTTCTTCATCCAAATAGTTTATGAAAATATTGAAGAGGACTGGTCATAAAATAGAGCCCTGGGGAACCCCACTAGTGACAGGTCACCAGCCTGATATAACCCCATTTACAAGAACCCTCTGGGCCCAATCCGTCAGCCAATTTTTCATCCATCTTATTGTGCTTTTATCTACTTGTATTCTGGTCATTTTGTCCAGAAGAATGCTGTGAAAGACAGTATCAAAAGCTCTACTGAAATCCAGGAAAATTACATCAACTGGCTTCCTTTGGTCAACTAGCTGGGTGATCTTGTCGTAGAAGGAAATTAAGTTTGTTAGACATGACCTTCCCCTAGTGAACCCATGTTGCCTCTGACCAATGACTGCATTGTCCTTTAGGTGTTTTTCAATAACTCCCAGAATAATCTTATCCATAATTCTACCAGGCACTGAAGTGAGACTGACAGGCCTGTAATTGCCAGGATCTTCTTTCTTGCCCTTCTTGAAAATTGGGACCACATTTGCTAGCATCCAGTCAACTGGGGCCCCTCTGGATTCCCAAGACCATTGACAAATAATTGAGAGGGGTCCTGCAATGACATCAACCAGCTCTCCAAGTATTCTGGGATGAATCCCATCAGTCCCAATGGACTTGTATGCATCCAGGTGGAGCAGCAAATGCACACAAATTCAGGGTTAACTGGGAGTTTATCATTCCCGCAGTCACGGTCCTCCAACTCAGGGCAGTGGGGGTCCCAGAGCCCATCACTGGTGTTAAAGACAGAGGCAAAAAATACATTAAACGTCTCTGATTCGTCTGTGTCCCTGTTTGTGAGGTGTCCATCCTCATCAAGTATCAGACCAATGTTTGTTCTGGTCCTCCTTTTCTCATTAACATACTTTAAAAAGCGTTCTTTATCATATCCCACACTGCTGGCAAGCTTCAACTCCTATTGAGCTTTGGCCACATGGATTCTCCCTAAAAAGGCTAGCAGCATCCCTGTAGTCCTCCCATGTCATCTGACCTCCCTTCCAGTGACCATACATTTTCTTTTTCCTCCTAAGCTCTTGAAGAAGATCCCTGCTCAGCCAAGCCAGCCTTCTGCCCCTCCTTCTTGACTTCCAACACTTTGGAATTGCCTGTTCCCATGCTCTTAGGAGGTGGTGCTTAAAAACCGACCAGCACTGTTGGACCCCAATGTCTTTAAAAGCAGTTTCCCAAGGGACCTTACTAACCACTTCCATGAGCAGTCTTAAGTCTGCTCTCCCAAATCCAGGGTTGGAGTTTCGGTGGCAGTTTTCCTCCTATCACTGAAGATTTTGAGTTTTACTACCTCATGGTCACTGTGGTCAAGGTAGCCACCTATCATCACTTCACCTACCAGACCCTCCCCACTTACAAGTAACAGGTCCAGGAGGGCACCTTTCCTAGCTGGTTCTCTTAGTACCTGTACCAAGAAGTTATTATCAAGGTGCTTCAAGAATCTCCTGGACTGCTTGTCTCAGCTGTGTGATATCCCCAGTTGAAATCTTGCACGTTGTAGTCCCCCATAAGAACAAGGGCATGATGGTAGCTAAAACATTCTTAGGGGGAAAATGAACTGGGGTATATCTCAATTCAAGGAAATATGTTACAGAGAACTACATTTACTCTTTTCTCTGACTTTTCTATTGGGGTTATGAACTGTTTGGGAAAGAGGTCACCTTTCAGCGTGTGCCTGCACAGTACCTCAAATCTTCCTTTGGGCTTGGCACATTTGGCTAGTACAAACAGTAGACACTAAAATAAACGCCAGTCACAGTGTTTATGTATTGTGCATTGCAAACAATGAGACCAAAGCCTGTTTTGCCTCTTGGCATGTCACTGCTTTGCTGAATGTTCCTGCCCTGCCATGCAGATATCATGCTTCAGGATTTCTAAAGCTGACTCTTCACTAAGCAATGACATTATCTCCTGCAGCACTGAGCCCCTGTGTTCTGTGGCCAGCAATGAGCTTTTTGTCCCCATGCAGAAGGTACCATCAAAGCAAATTCTGGTCATTATCAAATACCTGGACAGATGAGCTTTCTTGTACTCTACCACAACGGCAAGACATTCATGACTGGCAAATGCACAAGTTGCAGGGATGGCTTGTGTTCACATGTGGAACACAAAGCAGATGATTTGGGACATAATGCAACCTGCATGTTGACTGGAGGTGGGAAGTCTCTTTTCTCTATACCTTTCTTTTTCTTGCATGACTCACTACAAAGCTCTTGTACCAGCTTTCCCGGGTCACTAATAGGCAATTTACTGAACTAGAGGACTGGCACATCTGTCACAGCATTTTGGATTATTAGGGAACTTAAATTGCATGGTTCATGTACAAGGACCAGGCAACTCTCCTGGGAGCAGACGTCATTAAGTTTTGCTCAGTCATACAGGTAGAGAAGAAACTCTTGATAATCCTGGCTCTTGTCCTTGCATGCCTCTGGAATAGACTGCCTGGCAGCTGGCCTTACCTCTCTACCTCTCTAGAGTGCATGAGCTGGAAACCCAGAACACTGAGGAGCCAAGTACACCCCTTAGGCTTCACACGTTCTACCTGGTTCCTCTCAGATCACAAGTATCCAGCAAAGCACTCGCCAGCACCACTCAAAGAAGGGAACCTCATTTTTTCAAAGGAAAGTGTAGTATTCAGGGTCTGTGAGTGGAACTTCTCTGTGCATTAAATCTGCTGCAAACACAACAGTCTGCAGACTGTGCCCTTGCCAGGCTGGCCAAAGAGTGACCAACAGCTCAATGAGCATCCATTGCCCCTTGAACAGCAATCTGGCTTTGGCAGATCTCAGTTTGCATATATAGGATACGCAAACTGAATATAAGATATGCAAACCTAATTGGAACAAGACAGTGCAGGATCAGGCGCCCAGCTGGCCAGTCTCATGGGTGGAGCCTCATCTCTTTGTTTCTCCATGTAGGAAGGATGCAGGCTCACAGAGAGAGAGCAAGTCACCAGCTGTCAGTAATGAAAACATGCAGCTTTAATGCCCTTTTAATTGTAGATCTCAAAAAATCATCTCTAAAGGGTCAGAGTTCTCAACCCTGTCTTACATGGGAGAAACTGAGGCACAGAATGGTGACATGACCCCTCCCACCCCAGGAGGCTGCTACTGGGGTGAGGACAAGGAGCTGGTCTCAGTTCTGCACTCTGTCCAACGGCAGAAGAGGTTTCATCGTGCAGAGCTGAGAGCTTTAATCCCTAATACATGCTGCCTTCTGCAGTCACAGAACTGTTTAATCCCACCCACACCCCTCTCTGCTGGTGTGCTGCCCTCTTCTCAGACAGTCCTGCTCACTGCCATCTTCTTGTAAGGTCATGGTCCTCTAACCAAAGCACTTCTTTCCTAGCATGGACTAGCGAGGACTCAGCACCCCAGCGGGCTCACTCCTTGCTTTCCTGGAAGGATATTTCTCTTCTTCATGGAGAAAAAGAATTGGATAGGCAGAGGCTTGAAAGTGAAGAAACCCCACCTGAAATAACCGAGGAGGGATCTTACCAGGAACTGACCAGAAGGGATAACAGTTCCCCAGTCCCTGCAGGATGGAGGAAACATACAGACCCCTTGAGCCCCAGGGTGCTGGCAGGTGCCGCCTGCCATTCTCAGGGCACACGTGGTGCCCCTGCTGGTGCCGAGGTAGCTCGGCCCTGGTTCTTTGTTACTTCAGAAACTCTTTTACTGTTCAATTCTACCATCTAGTGGACATTTCTTGCAGTACACCACGGATCTTCTACAAACAGCTCTTAATCATACATTATTTTACATCCTTTGTAAGCTCTGCCCAAACTCCTTTGTTACCCAGGGTACCAGATGTGGTTACTTTGCATTTTGGAGAGCACCTGATCAAGTTTAGAGCAGAAGTTTAGAAAGTTTCACCTCAGTAAAGAAGATGAACACTTTACACAAGGCCCGTATCAATTCTGCACATGAAAAACTAAGGGAGTGGTACACAAGGCCCAAGGGGAACCTCCTGACATGGAGAACTGGGGATAGACCCTTGCTGGCCAAACTGATGATTTGTAAATGGAGATTTTTTACCCAAGTCAAATTCTGTACAGTCTGCTTGCCACTTTCCAATGAGAGCATAACCCCTGCTAAGTTTACAAACAATGAAACATCAGATAAAACCCAGGGGTGAGCACCACTGAAGCCTTTTGGTAGATGTTTGGATCACAGTAGGAACTATTTCACCACAGTTTCAGCAGCCACAGAGTAAGAACTGAGGGCGCATCTGGAGAAGGGCACATGGCAGTCACTCCTGTGTCTTGGTATTATGCTGCTTACAACATTATTCATTAAAAAACAGACAAGAATGGTTTCCACAGGTACTACAGATGTGCAGAGCACTTCATCAGCATGTCAGCTGCTCCATCTTGCCAACAGACTGTGCACGCCTCCAATGGAAGCATTTAGAAACATTCTTGCATGGCATTTCAGATTGCTTCTTGTGGTTTGCAGTGTATAGGAGTGCTCATGCCACATAAACCAGCTGGATCTGTACCAATTACTGCTTTCTGCAGACGTTGCTTTGGTGTGCTCTGCACAGCACAGAGGAGAGCAAAGGGGTGGAGTAGGTGCACCTCCTGTATGTGTGCTAATGCTGTGTAAATCTTCATTCTGGTGCATGGCTGGGTGCTGCCGATGCTTTCCTGTCTGGGAGGGTGCACCAGGGTAAATGCTTTACTTTTTTTTTTTTTTTTTTTGTAAAGTTTTCAAACTGCATGGCATGGTCAAAAATATATATACAAGAAATTTATAAATGTGCAATAAGGACAAACAGCAAGGTTTTAAAATAAAAGTAAAGGGCATTTGATTTCAAATGACTCAGAGGGTTTGGCTCACGCCAGGTAGTATCTCAGGCTCTTAGAGACAGATCAGGGCTGCCTCTGAGCTCAGGCAGAGCAGCTGGCAGAGTACTGGGGTGACAGAAAGGACAGGAAGCAAGTGTCCAGCCTGTCTCTGTCCAGACTTCTGTTGCAAAGTCCTCTGCTGCCACCAAGGAAGAGGTCAGGGTGGATGGGGTTCCAGCTCTGGCTGCAGGAGGCAGCTGCACTGTCAACAATGCAGCATCAGCAGCAAGTATTTCCAGGCTTTTCCATCTTAGCCCTGAGCCTTTCCCACCCAGGACAGAGGCAGGCTTAATCCTGTCCCTTCCATCAGCAGCAGGCATACAGGCAGGTTGGCAGCAGCCACCAAGGATGAAGAGGAGGCACCTCCGGGGTCACTGGTGGGGAAGTGGTGGATGGGGTGGTTCAGCTCAGGCAGGCAGCTGAGCAGGGCATGAAGTCACTCCGTGGGGCCAAAGGAGAGTGGTGGAAACAGGGTAAGAGAGGATTATGGTTGGATAGGGTTGTACTGGACCCTTCTCCCATAGGTGGCTAGATAAGGTGTTCTCACCCACCACATTGCCTCCTTAGTCACATGGAAGGCAGCACTCAGAGGAGCATAACCTCAAACCCACCCAACAAGATACATCTGAGGTGATAAATGTGAATTCCAGACATGTGGGCAATACCCAGTACTGATTACAGTGAAGACAAAATGTTTTCTCTGCATGGCCAGCCAGTGTTGGGCTGGCAGTGAGCTCAATTGGCTGCCAGACTCTCCTCAACAGGGTCTCAGCCAGGCTCTTGGATAACCCTTCAGTGCCAGGAACACTTTGGTGCAGGGCAGCCTTTAGCTGCTGCTTTGACCAGTCATGGCAAAGAAGAGTTACTGGCCTGAGATGATAACTCACTGGCAAAATCTTGCCGCAACAGATCATGTTTTGATCTTCAGGAGTGACCACACTAAGAGCAGGTTGCAGAGGTCCCAACAGCACTAACCACGCTACCAGAGAACTAGGCACCTGGATGTCAGCCCTCCCTTCTTGGGGCTGCACATGAGGCACACACCTCTCCACTGCCTGTAACAGGAGCACAAATAAACAACTAGCACAGTGGAAAACATCCATGCTGTAGGCACTGCATGCCATGTCAGGCACGTGTAATTCCATCTGTGCTTGCTTGTTGTTATGAAAGTCAAGTTTGTTTCAGTAGTCACATTCAAACACAGCCCTGCTGCTCACACACCACCCAGGAATGGTACCACATACATGTAGGTGAAGGGCGCATCCCTCTTCTTGAATGGAACTGGAACCAAGAAATATGGCAAAGCCACAGCTGAAACACATTGTTTTGGCAGCAAGATCTCAGAATACAGGGCAACAGTGGGATTCAGATTAGTAGAAAACTGGCTCACACCTGAAGATGTAAGATAACTAGCTCTGCATGGGTCGTAAACAGTGATCCTTCTTAGTGAATGCAGAAATTAGAGACTACAAAGGCAGAGCCACAGTGAGAAGGCACAGCACTCCCATCAGCTCGAGGGAGACAAACCTTTGAGATGGCAGGGACAACACCATGAGGTGCACGCACAGTGGTTACCTTACGAACATCACCTGCTCACATCTGTCCCTCAGCACCTCTGCCAAGGTGGCTGCCTGAAAGACTCACCTTCTTTCACCACACTAAGCTGACTTCACACACCAAAGGAATGCACATGTCAACAGCATGTGACATTTTGCACTAACACGGCAAATAAAACTCCAACACCTGCTTAAAAATGTTCGTACACATTTCTCTTCTTCAACTCATTATTCTGTTTTATAGTCTTTGAGCAGATTTACTAGGGCCTGCAGAATCACAGCAACCTCACAGGCCTCCTTTTGCTTGTAGATCAGGGCTTGCATCTCACAAATTGGGCAAAATCAACATTTCTGTGGAATTCTAAGGCAGCCAAAGAAAAAAATGTAAAAACAAAGATGAACACAGTGAACTTGCTAAGAAAGCCCTCACCTGAAAAAATGTTAAATGTGCCTTTGAAAGGAAATACAAACCCTGATTCCTATAATCAGGATGATAGCATACTATTATTATAACAATAGTAAGTAATAAAATTACATATTATATAATATATTACTATAGTATAATATTATACCAACTGTAATAACAAACCTTTTCCTGCATGAACACACACCTAAATAATAAAGACATTCAAATGAATATTTGAGGATTCTAATATATTCTTTCCTTACATAATTACTGCAATACATTAGCATTCATCAGGACTATGCCAATCATCTGAACAAAATGCTTTCAAATTCATTTGATCTGCTGTGAATCAAATCCTGTTAAACAGAGTAGATCCATTTTATCGCATTCACAATCTGTATTTTACTGGGAGAGACTCAAGACCAAGACATTGTAAAGCCAAAACAGTGAAATACCACCACCACTGTTGCCTCACTTTGCCTGCAAAAGGTCCAGGTAATCTTACATAATTTGAGATGTAACTTTTCTGGGTCGCTGCAATTCCACACCATTTAACATTCACAAATAGCTCCCAGTGAGTTCACTTAGCTCTTAAGCACCACTGGATATCCAACCCCTGAGGCCTTAATTAGGCACTGATAAAAAGATTCATGCATCTAAAAGTAGAAGCTTGCATTTAGGTAACAGACACCTCTGAAAGTAAGGGCCTACCTTTACTCCTAAAGCAGTTGCTCCAGTCAGATGTCTGATGCTCACTCAAGAAATAGAAAAACCTGAGATGCTCAGACCCAGACCCAGAACAACCTGGCCTCCCCGTGTCTTACCAGATGCTCTCAGCCAATGTATGTGTGGTACACACACACAGATATACGTACACACGCATCCTTTCCTGCATTTCTGCATACTGTCACCCCTTCATCACACTAGCCTCACCTTAAAAAAAGATGTTGGAAACTAATGTTCTTTTTGTTTTAAGCTAGCTGAGTAACAGATGAAAGCAACAAGAGCCCTTCATGAAGAAGCAAAACAGCACAGTCAGGCAATTCTAACGGCAAATGCTTCTCAGAGGAATCGCCATCAAGGGCACCAGAGGCTGCATTACTGTGCGCTGTCACTGCCCACCTGCAGCAAGTGGAAACAGCCTGCCCCTGGGGGAGGCAAGAGGTGGCTTTGCTCACAGAACTGACAATGTGCAGGAGAACATGTCCACGGGGAAACATTCTGGCAGACCAGATGCAGACTTTGAGTGCAAGACCAATGACGGCAGAGTACGCTGGCACACGTTTCCATGGCAGACATATAACCGAAAGCAAGAAAAGACTGGAACCACTCCCCACACCATCCCCAAACTCCCAGCAGGGTCTGTGCAGTCACCTCCCCCGGCCAGGAACACTCCTTAGCAGCTTCCAATGGCATGGCCAAAAGGCAAACATCACCAGCATGTTCCTACCCTTTCTGATTCCTACCCACGTCCAGCTGATCACCCCATCAGTGGCCCTACCCTGTTTCTACATCCCCTCAGGCACTACCCCCAGGCAAAGTCACCAGTCTGCAAGGGACTGGGTGACACTGCCAGATGCTGTGATGTGCCTCGTCTCTCAGGATCTTCACCAGAAGGCCAGAGATCAGCCACACCATCTCTTTCACACAGCAGCCTGAGGATGGTCCTGAATTAAACCACGGAGACAATGACAATTACAGTACAAGAATCTGCCTGGCTTTCCTTCATGGCTCCTTCCCCTCTTTTCTGTCATTGGCATCTGGTATAATTAGGCACAATTATTTTTGGGAAAAGTCTACAACTTGGGCATGTTAACTGCAAACAATAGCAATACATTTATCTGTGTGATTGTATACACAAAGTTCTCTATATGCACTACACCCACCAAAATGTCACAGAATCACAGAATCACAGAATTTTCTAGGTTGGAAGAGACCTCAAGGTCATCAAGTCCAACCTCTGACCTAACGCTAACAGTCCCCACTAAACCATTTCCCTAAGCTCTACATCTAAACGTCTTTTAAAGACCTCCAGGGATGGTGACTCCACCACTTCCCTGGGCAGCCTGTTCCAGTGCCTCACAACCCTTTCAGTGAGCTCTTCAGAGGCCAAACCCTAATTGCAAGGATGGGGCATGACAGAGAAAAGAAAGCCAGAGAAAAACTGAAGGAGATAAAAAGCTTGAGGCAGCATTAGGTAATATGACATAACCAAGAGATCTAGTCATTTGTTTCTTACAATGGTACTTCCATGTAAGCAGTGACAGTTGCCACAGACAAGACAACTGATTAAGGCATACACAGAACAACTCTGTAACTATGACTAAGAATGTCTAGGATAAGTTATGAGAAGATAAAATTGAGCAAGCAGGAAGCAGAAAAAACGCGTGGAATATCAAGCAGCATCTTGACACCACAGCAGGCTGCTCTGCTCGACCATCAGGAGAAATCCACCACGAGACCCCACCCGCCAGCCAACAACGCGCCGGGGACAACACGCGGGGCTGCTCGGGCACCGCCAGGCTTGGTGCCGGTGGCGGTGGCAGGGGGCGCCTGGACCCGGCGCTCCCCGCTTCAACGGCCCCGTGCCCGCGGGCCGGGCCCCGCGCTGGGGCTGCCGTTAGCGGGCCCCGCCCCGTCAGGGCTGAAGCGCGGCTCCCCTCACCTCCCTCCCCCTCCCCCCCGCCTCACTGCGCAGGCGCCCGAGGGAGGCCCGCGCTTGCGCCCCGCCGCGCGCCGGCCTCATGCGCCTCAGCAGCTCGCCGGCTGGCAGCGGCTCGGCGCGCGCGCACCCCCGCCCGCTCCGCTCTGCGCTCCCCGCCCCGCCACGCGCCCTCCGCGCGCCGCCGCTCCTGCACCTCCTGCCGCCGCCGCCGCCGCGAGGGCCGGGCGGGAACAGGTGAGGGGCGGCGGGGTGGGGAGGGGGCGCGCGGCAGGCGCGAGCGGGCGGGACCACGCGGGACCACGCGGGCAGGCGCGGGGGAGGCGGGGGGGTGGGAGACCGGATGGCGGGGGGGGGGTGAGGGGGGGGCCTGCGGCGTGAACGGGGATGGGGGGGAGCCTGAGGGACAGCGGGGGGGGGGAGCGGGTAACGGGATGGGGGTGACGGGGCCGGGGTGGGGGTGACGGGGCCGGGGGACTGCAGGCGCTGAGGGCACAAGGCCGGGGTCTCGCAGCGGGGCTGGCGCTGCCTCGCCGGGCACCGCGGCCCCCGCTGAGGCTGTGAGGCGTCGCAGGCCGGCGGGCAGATGAAGTACATCCTGGTGACGGGCGGCGTGATCTCGGGCATCGGCAAGGGGATCATCGCCAGCAGCATCGGCACCATCCTCAAGTCCAGCGGGCTGCACGTCACCTCCATCAAGATCGACCCCTACATCAACATCGACGCGGGCACCTTCTCCCCCTATGAGCATGGTGAGCGGCCCCCGAGCGGCGCCCGGGGCTTCGGGAGGCTCCTGGGGCTGGTACCTGCTGGCAGAGCCCTGCCATGAGGCAGCCTGCAGCAAAGATGTTCTCCTAGTGGCTTTGGGCTCTGGTCTGTTACTGCTGCGAATGAAGCTGGTGGCTGGTAAATGGGTCCAGTTGTCAGTGCGTTAGTCTTCTTTGTTGGACAAGGCTTCTAGTTTTATGAGCTGCTCCTGAATTTGCTGTAGCAACCAAAGAAGGTGTTACCCTGTGTTGAATTCTTTAGCTGTCACATGCAAAATCAGCAAGTTGCTGATGCGGACTGTGTATGCGATGGTGGTGTTTGTGCCTTTCTGTGTCCTGCAGGTGAGGTGTTTGTGCTAGATGACGGAGGGGAGGTGGACCTGGACCTCGGTAACTACGAGCGCTTCCTTGATATCCGACTCACCAAAGACAACAATCTGACTACTGGGAAGATTTACCAGTATGTCATCAACAAGGAGAGGAAGGGAGACTATCTCGGCAAAACTGTCCAAGGTGATGTGAAGCTTTGTTTCTGGTGTTTAGATATATATTCCATATTTCTGTACTGGTGAGATGCTTTTGAATTCCATCTTGATTTGAGGTCTTTTTTTCTGATCTATGCTGTCTTTGTGACTTTTTGATTTGAGAAGGCACGCTGGTGCAAATTTTGGGGTGCGTGCCAAAGTTTACCTGTAACCCCCCCTCGAAACCTTACAGTGCTTGGGAGCATACTGCATGTTGTATGACCTATATCCTGGGCTTGGATCCAACTTTCTAACAGCCAGTCCTAAACATGAACAGACTACAGACCAATATATCTGTGGATTATTTGTTAGCTTATTAAGACTGTTACTGTTGTTGATAACTCATTTAAATAATACTGTTATGTTTTTAGAAGACCCGAAGGATCTTTGAGGATTAGATCATTCTTCTCTTTTTAAGCATCCTCCACAGCTGCTTTGGATAAAGATTTTTATAGCTGGTTTCAAACAGGCTAACTTTCTGCTTAGTACATAGAACAGTATTTACTGGAAGCTTCCATCTTAAAAAGGAACATTGTTTACATATGTTTAAATCGAAGCAGGATTACATTTCCTGCCAAAGCACCTCTCTTGAAAATCACAGCCAAGAATAGCCATTTCAAAAACGCATACTTCTTTAAAGACATGTATCGGTGCTGATGTGATAGGGGAAGCACTGGCTAGTTATTGTCAGTAATTTGGTCTGTAATGTGATAGGTTGTGATTTTAACCCTTTCCATGGTTTCTTCTTCAGTTGTTCCCCATATCACAGATGCTATACAAGAATGGGTAATGAGGCAGGCACGGATTCCTGTAGATGAAGATGGTATTGAACCCCAAGTTTGCGTGATTGAGGTTTGTAGCTCTTAAAACATAGCTTTTTTTCCTGTATGGAATAAACTGAACTATACATATGTTTTGTTTAATAAAACTTTAATTTTCAGTAATATTTGACTTTGCATGTTGAGATGGTTAAAAAATCTCCCTTGTTAGCCTCACTTTAATCTTCTGGTTGCTCTGTGTCTGAATCCATATACAGAAGGCTTAGGTCATGGACAGTTATATTTTTGAAGTCCTTTGCTCTCTAGACTAATCCAAATTAGTTTATGGAATGAATTTTAGCTCTCGTAATTTTATACATCGAAGTTTGAGTTAACTGTGCTGTGCCCTCATCGTACTTGGTGGATAGAGGAAGGGTAGTTAAGTGACCCTCTGGTGACAAGTACTTGTCTCTCCTTAGCAGTAACAGGACCCTTGGAGTGACTACCTCCAGCATAGACCTAGAAAAATGAATTGCATGAGTGATGAACCCTGTTCTGTTGCCTGCACACTGTATGTGTCATCCTGCTGCCAGAGGAGACAGAATAGGGCTAAGCCTCTGAGGTGGTGCCGCTGAGTTGGCTGGCAGGATATGCTGATACAGGAGAGAAAGTGTTTGTCAGAGTGCCCAGGTCATGGTGACTTAGGACTCTTCCTGCAGCTTGAGTGCCAATTTCTGTCACAGGATTTGCAGCTATGGATCCTGAAGTACCTAGGAAGCACTGTCTGACAGCGCTCAGGAGTTTGTTGCTGCTCCAGAGGATGCTTTGTGTTTCTTTATCTGCACGTGTGCAAAAACACTGTATAGTCACTTAAACTAACAGAAATTTTGCTTCTTTGTGCCACCTAATGTTCATAAATGATAATTCAGAAGATCTGTGATAGTAGCCCAACAGCGTTTTAACACTTAAATCTTTTCCCTAAAGAGAGAGTAAAGGCAAAGCTAATGTCCCTAGAGATGTGCTGTCTATGTGAGAAGCTGTTTTTCCTGTGGATTTTTGACTTTGGGGTAAATCACGAAGGTAGAATAATAGTTGGGGTACAGTGGAGACTGAGGAAGTAGTACGTACAACTGGCAAATATTGTTGTTTTTCATATTGATGTTTTGGTGTTGATGCTCCTTAGGGAATTAGAGGGAGGTGCTGGGGAGGTATTTAGATGTCCTTTATGTGTTGGTACCCTTTAGCATACCTATATAGTAGAGTTTTGATGTTAACTTTAATTCTAAATGTCTTTGTCTTTTTTTAGCTTGGTGGAACAGTAGGTGATATTGAAAGCATGCCTTTCATTGAAGCTTTCCGTCAGTTCCAGTTCAAAGCCAGAAGAGAGAATTTTTGTAACATTCATGTCAGTCTAGTTCCACAGGTAAGGAACTAAAATGCGAGGTGGTCAGCTGCTTCTTTGGATCCAAAACTTGATTTATAAATAGTTGTTTCTGATATGCTGTATCTAAAGACACTGTATTTCTATTTCTGTATATAGAAACTTCTGGAAGAAATGCAGAAAATATAAGGTTACATATTCTTATGAGGTTCACAAAAACAGAACAGAATTTTTTCAAAGTGTGTAAATGTGTAATAAATAGTTGGGAGTTGCAGCAAACTCAGTTGTCATCTTTTAACTGCTGTTTTTCTCTATGGAATCATCTAGCTTTGGCAGATAAATTTGCTGTCTAGTGCTGAAAACTTCCCAATTTTCTTGATTTATGTTGTCTTTCACTTCTGCAAAGCTCTCATAAAATTCAGTGTTAGAGCCAGATCTCATAGCCATTTCATTTTAAAATGATCATATTCCAAGTTATTCCTACACTTTGTTATTTGTTACTGTATGTCTTTTTCCCAATATGTCCAATATCTGTAGTTCATGAAATAAGTTGGGTTACTTTTGTAGTTTGAATACATAATACTGTGATTTGAAATACAATCTATGTGTTTTCATCTTTAACAGCAGCCAGATGTGACAGTTTTTAAATGCTGTATGATAGTCTTAGTGGCAGTTGCCCTTGGTTCAAAAATTCACTGAATAAGGTCTTAAGAAACAGTGCTACTAAAAGAATCAGTTAATTAGAAATCACAAATTAAAACAAAATGTCCTTATATTTCAAGTAGATGCTGCAAACTCCAGTTAATACTAAAAGCAAATGAAGGTACTTTATGCCATGCAACCTGATCTGTATTATCTGCCCTGGATCTGAATGCAATTTACAATTGTTACCACTCAAAAACCTCTATTTCAAGAATCAGTACTTAAAAAAATGTCTTCTATGGTAATGGAAGTATGCATAAGTATTTATTGTTTAGGATCTGGATTTGACAGAGTAACTCAGTTGCGTTACAAGGGTGCAGATCAGTCTTCGTTCTCTCTTCTCAATCTTACCTTCCCTTTCTGGCTGGGCTAGGTGATTTAGGGAGAGAAAATCAGAAATTTGAATTGCTAGGTATTTGGAGGGAACAGTGAATAAAAAACCTGAGACTCTGTGCTCTCCTTTTCCACAGTAATATGCATGTCTTCCTACTGTACAGACTTGAACTCTGGTTTCTGCTGGTTGATTTCAGTTTTTGAGATTAAAGTGCTAGTACAAAAAGGTATTTAAAGCTCGTGAATTGTCTAAAAACTGTGTCAAAGTTTTATGAGACAAAAAGGGTGGAGAGTCCCCAGTAACGTGAGTAATTTCTACAAATCGTCAGAAATTAATGTAACAAATTCTGTTCTTTGACCAGCCAAGCTCTACAGGAGAGCAGAAGACCAAACCCACCCAAAACAGTGTTCGTGAACTCAGAGGCCTTGGTCTCTCGCCAGACCTGGTAAGGTTTGCTGCATGGCTTTGAATTTGAAAATGCAGTACTGGCACGTTGCAACAGCAACCTAGTCTAAATAAGTTGAGTTCTTACATATTGGTAACTAAGCTGTTTTGTTTTTTTTTTTTTTTCCAAGTCACAGAGACATTGCAGAAAGACTTTTTTTTTTTTTTTTTTTTTGTTAGAGGTTTGTTATGTGAATGTCTGAGTAGTCTGCTGCTTCAGAACCTTAATGGTGCTGTTCTGTTAGATTGTTTGCAGGTGCTCTACTCCATTGGATACCTCAGTAAAAGAAAAGATTTCCATGTTCTGTCATGTTGAACCAGAACAGGTAAAGAAAGGTTGCTGTCTACTTTGTTTATTGCAAGTAGCAATAAATATTGTAGCTGTTTGTCAAATGCTGAGCGAAGTTTTACCTGAGCATAGAGCTGTTGTTCTAGCTCTCTCTGTAATAGCTGCATAATTCATTTGCTTCTTTGTCTTACCTACGTTCCCTTGCATAAGCAACTGTTACAATTGTCCTTTTTGTGTCCGCATCTATTTTTTATAAGGTAAATATGCTTAGGCGTAGACAATTCTGTGGAATCCAAGGTATTTTCTGAATAGCATTTTTATACCTTGTTTATCCTTCAACATTCCTGCTGTAAATACAGAAGAATGAGATTTTTATCAGTGTTTAGAAGCAAAAGGGTAGTTGCCCAAAATTGCGTTAAAAGGATAGGTGCATTTTTGTACACTACTTCTGTGATAGTATTCTTCTGCCCGTGGTTGCATATGGAGAAATTACAAAGAAAAGTTTAAATGGTATTTGAGAGGAGCATTGTTTACTTGAATGTTATGTGGTATGCAAAAATTCCATGTTAGCCTGATTTTTGTTGTGCTGAGCGTAATCTGCATAGCATAGTCTGAGTTCGACTTTAGAAAATAATCAGATAGTCTGGAGGGTGCTTATTAGCACTTTCAGTTCCAGCCAGAGCTTGAAAAAGTGTGTCTTTTTATGAAACAAGGGATATCACTGCACATTTTCAGGCTCTGTCAAGTCTTCTTTTTAAGTTCCTATACAAGATCAAAGGGAGTCTTGAGGTTTCAGGTGTTACATTCAGAATTAGCTGGTGATAATATTGATGTGTCAGCAGTATGATACCCACCTCTTGTTTTCTAACCTGCTGTTGGTCAGGAATTTTAAGTAAATTCCCCATGTCAGCCGCTTTCTTGGAAGTTTAATGCAATTTTATGTAGTTGTTTCTCTAACTGCAGTTGCACTTGAATTGAGAAGTAGATGTTACTGCCTACAAAGGAAGAAAATTGCAGTTTAGTTTTGCTGGTGAAGTGTTGAACTTTGCTTTCATGGGAGTTGGGAGAAATGAGGATTTAAAAATAGTTGTCATATTTTTGATCCTTAATAAAGTACAGTCTCCGTGATGGTCAGGTGGCCATTGTTTAGAGATGTCTTTCCTTTTCTGCTGAAGCCTTCTTCAGTGAACTTAACTGTTGAAGTCTTTATTCCTCACCAGTCTTAGAATTCTTTGTTCTGTAGCTGTTTAATTCCAAGTCTGATGAAGGACTGAAAATGATTACTTTATTGAGCCCACAGTGTTCCCTGGACTTTAGTCAAACTTGGAGCCCTGGTTAAGAATGACAATGGTGGGCAGATCCAGTCGTGCTGGGGGTTGTAGTTCTAGAAATATGAAGTCCTTCCTTCCCCAGAGCTGGAGACCTCTGCTTAGGAGGAGAAACTCACCTCTTGACTTATTTTTTTGAATTCTGTTACACACTTGCATAACTTCCATAGCAGCTGACTGTCATATTGCTGGGTCATCATGCCACAGCCCTTCCTCAGGCTGTAGTGAGTCGCAATACCTGGGAAGTGGTGAAGGATAGCCTTTTTAAGTATAGGGAAACTACTATTAAGCTGTTATGTGGTATGTTATTCAATGCATGTTATTTCTTGCATGTTTAAGTAGTCAAAGGGTTTTTTTCTAGAGATGGAAGTTCTTTCAATAGTCATCTAAAAATAATTTGACAGGCATGCTTAAATCTGTTCTAATAACATTCATATTTTATGAACAGGTTATCTGTGTTCATGATGTCTCTTCTATATACCGGGTTCCTCTGTTGTTAGAGGAGCAGGGAGTTGTTGACTACTTCAGACACAGGCTTGATCTTCCCATTGGGAGACAGCCCAGGAGGATGCTTATGAAGTGGAAGGAAATGGCTGACAGGTGAGCTGCACCGCTGCGTGAAGTGAGACTTAAGAATCTCAATAAGTTTCTCTACTTCATTGTTGGTTGTTAGGTTATGAATGTTACTACATATTCAGCCAGTGTTCTGAAGTGCTCAAGCTTTTTCCTCTTTTTTTTCTTTACTACAAAAGCACATTTTCTTCCTAGATGTTTAACCATTTGGAAAAAAAAAATAAATCTTCAGTTAGAGAGTCCTTTAAGATACATTGAGTTCCTTACATTGTGATGTTAGTGTACTGCCTATGTCAGAACCATTTTGAAGTACTTAATGTGAATGGCTCAGCCCTCCCCCACAAAAACAGCAGTGTTGTTACATAGCATTGAAATCCTTTTGTAGGCATACACAGGAGTCATCAGGAATGTCAGTTAAAAAAAAAAAAAAGTGCGTGCTTTCAAGCGAGTCAAACAGCTGTTTTGTAACTGTTCCATCTGAGACTCCTAGAACACTTTTTTTTTTTCGTGTGGGGACTACAGTGCATCTTCTTTTAGAAATAGTGAATTGAGTCTTTTCAGTCAGCATTCAGGCCCTTTCTGAAGCTGTATATATGGCTGTCTTTATAAGAAATTAATTTGCAAGATCTAGATTCTTCTCCTTAAAACACGGGTGACCAATGTAAAGAACGTTTCACTTTGACAGGGAAAGGCCTCAGTAAATGACTTGGTTAAAGGTACTTAATTCTGAAATACACTGTTTAAACAGAATCTCTTAGTTGTAATCAAGAATGCTGTGTAAATCACGTGCTGCCAGAGGCTGGGGACAGAAAGTGTAGGCAGCACAACTCAGGATTCTAGAAGTCATTTCTTTATTTCTGGCTGCTGAAGTGAACTCAGTCAGAAGCAGCGTGGGAAGATGCAGTACAGTATAAACATATGCAGAATTGTGCTTTGATCCTCTCTTCTGATAGTTTACTGCTGACTTCTTGGATATAATAAAACTTCCCGAAAAGACAGTTTGTATCTGTTCAAAATGGCTTTTTACCACAAGGAGAGACAAGTTAATTTATACATAACTTTATGCAAGCTTTTGCTCTCATGTTGGTGTTTTTTCTTCCATTCTTGCTTTGATGTTTTTTAGGTTGTCTTTGTTACGGAAGGTCATCTCTTTCACAGTTGGTTTATCTCTAGTCTGACAGACCCCAAGAGCCTAGCTCTTTAAATTACTTGAAAAGCTGAATAGAATATAAATAATTCTTGCCCCATTTCCTCTTAGTGGTGAAATAACACCAGCGTTTTGATTTTTCTTTAGGTATGACCGTCTCCTTGAAACATGTTCCATTGCACTAGTTGGCAAATACACCAAGTTTTCAGATTCCTACGCATCTGTCATTAAGGCACTGGAACATTCTGCACTGGCTATCAACCATAAACTTGACATCAAGGTGTGTGTGTGCATGCAAGTAAATTTCCCCTTTCATACTTACAGTGCTACACATCTTAGTTGTTAGGCTTAAAGGGAGAGTTGGTCCAGCCAGTGAACTTTAAAACTGTTCTTGGATTATAGCATCTGTTGTCAGGCATAAAACAGCTTTAAAGCAAACCAGCCTTTTATCCTGAGAGTTATGCAAGGCGTCAGTGTTGATGGGAACTCTTGAGTGCTCAGTGTTGCATATTGAACTATGACAGAGCTCTAGATGTATTTAAAGAGGGCAATATTTGCTTTAATTTCTAGCAGTTTTCGAAAGTGATCCTTTTTTAGGGTTGTTGCTGTTAACCTTGTACTGACAGCCTTTATGATGCTTCTCCCTCATTCTTTTATTGAGGTTTTAATGCTGGACTGGCTCCACAGATGCTTCTAATAGTCTTGATCACAGCCAAATGTTCTGAAAAGGTTAAAATGTGTATCTGTTGTCAGAAATTGAACTTATTTAATTAAAGTTTTTTAAAGGTGCAGTGGATTCATGATGCCATTGAGTCATGGAAATAGCTGCTTTTTTTTTTTTTTTTTTTTTTTTTTTTACAACAGCACCATTCTACATTTGTCTTACTTTCACCTCCGCTGATTTTTCAGGAGTGGTGAAAGGCAAATACTGTGTGTGTTCATCCATGGGCAGTTCCTAGTAACTGTATTTGTATGGTTCAGAAGGGTAATGGATTCTGTGTGTGTTGTGCATCTAGACCTTATATTAATGAGAACTAGAAGATTTCATGTTTGTATTTTTTTGTGGCAGTACCTCAATCCTTTTTGGGATTTATTTTCCTCAGTATATTGACTCTGCTGACTTGGAGCCAGCAACCCTCCAGGAAGAACCTGTCCGATACCATGAAGCATGGCAGAAACTATGTGGTGCTCAGTAAGATTCTTGTACTCTGTCCATTTCTTTGGAGCGTGTCTGGTAAACTTGCTACTTCTGACACTTATGGAATGTCTCACCATAGGCCTTTTTCTTAGGCAGTGTACCAGCACACTCTTGAAGCTGCCCCAAAGATCTCTCAAGGAAACTAAGGATAAGATAGAGTAGAATTACTTTGAAAAAAAATAAAAATGAAAAATGAGGGAGTTTGTGAAAGGCAGCATTAGGGAAAATTATTATGGACATAAGGATTTGCACAGACTTAGCAGGGAAACGGGGTGAAAGGAAATGAGGGAACGGGATAGATACTGGCAAAGGTTTGGAAAACCAAAGAGAGGAAATACATAAATGTGGTATTCAGTTTTATAAGAAGAAGATAAAGGTACTGTGTTCAGCTCTGGAGCCACCTAGAATGATCATCTTGGTGGCTTCCTCTGGACTCAGAAGGCTGGAGCACCTCTCTTGTGAAGACAGACTGAGGGAGCTGGGGTTGTTCAGCCTGGAGAAGAGAAGGCTCCAGGGAGACCTCACAGTGGCCTGACAGTGCCTAACGGGGGCTGCAGGAAAGCTGAGGAGGAGCTCTTTGTCAGGGAGTGTGGTGATAGGACAAGGGATAATGGGTCTAAACTAAATCAGGAAAGGTTTAGATTAGATATCAGGAAGAAATTCTTTACTATGTGCGTGGTGATGCACTGGAACAGGTTGCTCAGAGAAGCTGTAGATGCCCCATCCCTGGAGGTTTTCAAGGCCAGGTTAGATGGGGCTTTGGGCAACCTGGTCTGGTGGGAGATGACTCTGCCCATGGCAGAGGGGTTGGAATTAGATTATCTTTAAGGTCCCTTCCAAGTCGAACCATTCTGATTCTACGAAAAAGTGTTACAATGCAGAGAAATACCAAGAGTTAGCCAGGAAGCTCTTGTTAGAAAACAAGAACCAGTGGGGCTTGTGAGTCCTGAAGGAAGCAGGCTTTGGGTTATACTGATAGAACAAAGAAGCTCCTGCAGAATTGAGTTTCTTTGCACCTGGGGTTAGGACAACGTGACTGCAGCCAGTGGCTTCCTTGGCATGGGCCAGGGTGGATGATGCATTCGCAAACGGGTGTTTGTTGCGGAGTGCGTGAATCATCCAGTGTGAACAACTTGAGTATTGCAACCTGTGTTATATTTGGGATTCCTTGGAAGGTAAAATGTGCATTTATAAAATGTTACCCCCCAAATATTTTATGACACCTCATATGAAGTCAGACAGAAGCTGTGCTGCAGACAGGCTTTGCCACTTAGGGCACTTTAAAGCCCTTTTCAGTAGTGAATTCTTGCAAGATGTATAGGAGAGAGTGGCACGTGGTTGCTGGGAACCATGCTGGTGAGTCACATGTGAAAAGAATCTTCTCACTCTCGTGCAGCGGAGTCCTGGTTCCTGGTGGATTTGGTGTTCGTGGGACAGAAGGCAAAATTCAAGCTATTTCTTGGGCAAGAAAACAGAAAAAACCCTTCTTAGGTGAGAAACATTTTTCATCCATTAGAAGAAATAAGGAAATTGAATAAAAGCTTAACTGGACTGCAGCAAGAACTTTGTGGATTTTCACGAGTGTTCAGAATGCACAGTTTTGAAGATAATTGGCTGAAGGAAAGCGGTGGTCTGTGCTCAGGTTAATGGGGTAATAGAATCATCATCTTCAGTTAGCTCTGAAGTAGTCAGAGTTGGTTGGGATGTGATGACAAAATCTCCACGATGAGGGGGGGGATGAGTTTCAGAGCATGGCTGTGGTATCTTGGCATCTGGAAACAAAGAAATGTGTGAATGCTTTTAAACTAACTGGGCATAGTGCAAGACTGGAGATGTCATGTGAGCAGTGGATGGGGTGTGAGGTGTGGAGGTAAAATGTGTCAAAACAGTCTGGTACAGGGTGAACAGCCCCTTAAATCCAAATCCCAGTCGGGGTGTGTCTCTTCCAAGTTTTCCTCAGACTCCGGACTGCTTTGTGAAGGCGTGTGCGCTTTGCCCAGCAAAGCTTTTGCCTCTGTGAATATAGGCTCAGTGGTCCCTTGTCCTGACTTGATCTGTATTCTTTCTTTCCTTCTGCAGGCGTTTGTTTGGGAATGCAGTTAGCAGTCGTGGAGTTTGCACGCAGTGTTCTTGGTTGGCAAGGTAATTGCACAAAGCTTTTCCTGGGCTTTGGATATTTTATTTTCGTTGGTTTGTTGGGTAATACCTGTAACGGTATTTTTCATTGGTAGGTAGATTAAAATTTATTTTTTTCTAGGCTTATAAAAAAATTCCCCTCCTCCTTTGCTAACTCAAAAAATAAATAATCTCCTTATCTTACTCAAGTAAAGCTCAGTGCTGAAATGCTTTTAACAACAGAAAAATTTCTATTGCTTGGAGTGAGGTTCAGCTCCTGATTAAGACACGTAAGTGGAGTTGTGCTCACGTGTGCTGGACAGCCTAATTCCCATTATAGCCATTCATTGGCAATGAAGACCAGAACACAATTCAGCTGACCAGGCAGTTACACCTACTTCAGTGATTTGAATTGTTTTCTGGGCTCCACTGCTTGAGTGGACTTGGTTCCTGTTTTAAAAGAAGTTTTGACAGGAAGTAGTGTCTCAGACTGATTCTGAATCTTGGTAGTAGTGAAGGGGTGGAGGGGGCAGTCATGGGGATGTGTTCTTCAGAGTACTTCTTCCTTCCCACTCCGTAGCTTTATTTAAAATATTCAGAACTGTTGTATTTTTCCTGAATGACCCTTGCTTTCAGCACCGAGTGCACTAGCATTAGTTGCCCTACCTCTGGGCAGAAATTCATATCTAACATAGCTGACGGAGTACTGTGTTTTTGCTGTCTGGGGCTGAAATGACAGCTCTGTGCAGGGAGAGGGTCTCAGCAAAGCTAAGGCTGCTGCTTGCCAGAAGGGTGGGGATGGGATGCAGTTGTACCTGGGGGAGGTGCATGCCATGGTGAGAGGAACTTTGTGTTTCTAATCAATTAATGTAACATTGCAGATGCTAACTCAACAGAATTTGACCCCAAAACCACTCATCCAGTGGTGAGTATGTAGTGACTTGCTTCTAGTATCCTTACTGTGTTAGACTTGTCTGTACACACCTGTTCATATAGATAAGGACTTGGATTATTATGTCTTATGGCTTTTTTAAGTCTGCTTTTCATCACTTCCTAATCTGAACAACAAGTGTTTCCTAGTTAACTGTATGACAGTTGCCACTTTTTAAAATATTATAGTGCTTGTTAATGGTGCAACAGTGGGATATATAAATATGTGTATAATATAATTGTTCTTCTTCGTAAAATGAAATGTTTCTTAAGAGACGAAAGGAAAAAATGCCCTTCTTAAAGGGCAGTTTAAAAGCTATCTGAAATCAAAGAGTAAACAGGTCCGGTCGAATTTGGATATCACCAAATTTGATTATGATCTCAGAAATCAGCATAGGCGAAGATAAATTCCTTAGAACATTTGTAGACAGATTTCCGAATGTGTGTTTCTCAGACTGCAGACCACATATGTGTCATCCAGGGTCCCATCATAAAGGCTGGCTTCTGCTATTTTAAAACGCTACTCAGAAGGAAAGGTTTTTCTAAAAACAAGCTTACGGAGTTATATGAAGTATAAGTGATGCTGATTTCAGGTTTTTGTTTCTGTGAAATTGGTTTGCTTAACATATAGTTCAGTAAATAGCACAGTATTATTATCGTGGGATCTGTGTGGGCTTTGACTTGGACCATTTCCTATGCTAGAGCTTCCCAAATATCTCCAAGCCTTCTATATGTTCTCTGTACAGCCTTTACTAGAATAACTGCTAATTAATCAAGTTCTGTGGGTTGATTTAGTTGTTTTCTGTATTGATGTTGATTTCTTTTTTCCTGTTAGTGTTTCAGAGTGTGCCTGGGACTGAGCATCCCTCAGTCTCACTTCCTGCTCTGAATGCTTTTCCCAGGTCATAGACATGCCAGAACATAATCCTGGGCAAATGGGTGGAACTATGAGGCTTGGCAAGAGAAGAACACTCTTCCAAACGAAGAATTCAATCATGAGTAAGGGTTGTTTTATCTTCCAGGTTTGGAAGTGTTTCCTGGGAATAAGATGCCTATATAGTTGGGATATAGTGGGTATAGGGAAGTAAGATCTGGGAATGTTAAAGCATTCCTTGAACTTATTTCCATTAGTGAAATGGAGATCAATCAATTTGGTCCCCTCTAGAAGTGGCTCATGACAGTAAATGCTAATCATGTGAGCCTGTCAAAACTTGGCATCAGGTGAACTGTTTGGCATTTATTTAAGACATTGACTTTTTTTTTTTTGGTGTAGGGAAGCTGTATGGGGATCATGATTTCTTGGAAGAGAGACACAGACACAGGTTTGAGGTAAAAATGCTATTGTGGGTGTTGAGCTTTTCTGTATAATCCAGACACAAGAGATCATGGGTTTTCTTGCTTCTGGTCTTCTAGGTCAATCCAGAACTGAAAAACTGTTTTGAAGAGCAGGGTTTGAAATTTGTAGGCCAAGATGAGGAAGGAGAGCGAATGGAAGTGGTTGAGTTGGAAGGTGAGTATTTAAGCAATGAGACTATGAGCCTCAGTATCTCTGAGGGAAACTGAAGGTAATCAAGCAGACCAGTCCAGGCTCCCTCAGAACCATTCTGTGCATAGAATGACATGCTGAGTTACATGAGGAAAAAAAAAAACAAACAAAAAAAAAACAAACAAACAGTGCCATGGGCCTGTCCATTTAGGAACAATTGACAGAGGTAGAAAGATACTGATCACATTTAAGCCATGGTGTTGGGGAGGAAGTGTTTTCAGTGACAGTTCAGGCATAGACTTAGAGACTTCTCATTAATGTTTCCTGTTTCTTTCTTGTAGAGCATCCATTCTTTGTGGGTGTTCAGTATCACCCTGAATTCCTCTCCAGACCAATTAAGCCATCTCCTCCATACTTTGGCCTCCTGTTGGCATCTTCAGGAAGACTCGCACATTATCTGCAAAAGGGCTGCAGGCTCTCACCCAGGTAGGTTAAAGGAAGATTCTCATAAGGAAGATTCTCATGCAGCAGTGCTTCCTCCTACAGGGTAAACTGGAGGCTCTTGTTCACACAGAGTAGGGCTTTGCTGGTCTGTGAGGTGCTGGGGGTGCTTAGAATCACAGAATAATTTAGGTTGGAAAAGATTTCCAAGATCATCAAGTCCAACTGTTAACCTAGCACTGCCAAGTCTACCACTAAACCATGTCCCTAAGCACTGCATCTACACATCTTTTGAATAACTTCAGGGATAGTTACTCAACTACTTTGCTGGGCAGCCTGTTCCAACCCTTTCATTGAAGAAATTTTTGCTAATATCCAACCGAAACCTTCCCTGGCACAGCTTTAGGCCATTTCCTCTTGTCCTATCCCTTGTTGTTTGGGAAGAGGTGCTTGAAGTACCTCTTCTTCACACTCTTAGTCGAAACCTGTTGTCTTGTATTTTAATATTGACTGTAGTGCCATAGAGCTGCACTTGTCCCACAGTGAGGTCCCATCTTCAGGAAGAGTAATTCTGGAGTGTCCTGTTGGGAATCAGATCTTTCAGGAAACTCAGCTGGGCCTGCTCTTCTAGATGATTGGAGACCTCACAGGTTTTTCTGCATGTTTCTTGTACAAGTCCTAGGTACAGGTTGATCCTTGAGAAACTTGTTTCCATTGATGGTTTAAAGAACAGTCCCAGGTTGTTGTAGCTTTGTGTTTTTTTTCTGCTGCATTAAGCTTTCTTTTAGTTTGCAAAACAACTAATGTTTTGGATAGGTTACAACTGTGCATTTACTTTATTCTGTTGCTTCTGACTGCCCTGCAGTTCTGCTCCGTAGACACGGCAGTAAGCCCACTTTTCAGGTGGGCTTAGGCAGGAGGAGTGGCCCAAAAGAACTGTATGAAACTTAGCAAGGACAAAAGTATCTAGGAAGGATAAACCCCTTGCAATAATGCAGGCTGGGGACTGAGGATCTGGGGAGCAGTTCTGCTTGCATGTTGCTGCAAAGTCTTGGTGAACTGCAAGCTGAACATAAGCCACCAGGGTTCAGTGTGCCCCGGCAGTGTAGAAAACATGAACAGTGTTCTGGGCTGTATAAATAAGAGAGAAAGCCAGTACATGGACAAAAGTGTTTGTCTCTTTACTTAACATTTCTTAGACCATGCCTAGAATGCTTTATAAAGTTTTGGGCCCCCAGTACAAGTAAGATGTTGATAGACTGGAGGGAGTTCAGTGGAGGGCTACCAAAGAAGATCAGGAGGCTGGAGTGCTTGCTAGTTGAGGAGAAGCTGAGGGAGCTGGGCTTGTTCAGTCTGGAAGAATTATTTTGTTTATGGGGACTTCATGGGGGACCTAATAGGAGCCCACCAGTACCTATGAGAAAGTATTTAAGAAGATGAAAATGGGATTTTTACACAAGTGCATGATGGGAAGATGAGAAACAATCGACGCAATTTGAATCTGTTTTTCACCTTCAGATTGTTCAAGCTTTTGTTCAGGTTGCCCAGTAAGGATTGTGCAGTCTCCACTCTTGGAGAACATCAAAATGTGACTGGATAGATCCTGAGCAATTGTCTCTGGTGTGATAGCTGATCCTGCTGTCTGTCCTGAGAGCCATTCCAGTCTGAATTATTTTGTGATTCTGAAAAAGTTCTTTAATGGATTAGAGACAATCAACTGTTACTGGGAAGATGAACATAATGGATCATGGATGGTTACCCAGTCTTCTCTTGATTGAATTTAATTTAGATTAGCTTGGTCTTAAAATGTTTCTCTCTATAGATAGATGTGGTTTGATTTATTTTTATATATATACATTTATATTATAATATTCTATAATAAGTATATCTGTTATTCTAGGAAATTTTGCATGCTTTGCTTTTTTTCCTAAGCCAACAGTACAAGACCACACTAATTCCTGATGCACATCTAGGTTTATAAAGCACTTTTGCTCTGTAAAATAAAATCTTCCTGTATTCTATAGGGACACTTACAGTGACAGAAGTGGCAGCAGCTCGCCTGACTCAGAGATAACAGAGCTGAAGTTTCCATCGTTCAATCACGACTGATTCCCGGTAACTTTTAATGATATTAACCTCTTCCCTTATGGAAGAAAAAATCGTTGCCCAATCTGTCCTTCTAGTGTTTCACATCAGTTAGTTGAAAACTGGCATGCTGCAAAAAGTGCTGGTGCTTACACGTGTTCTAGCTGTGTGGAGGGATGCATAATACCTCGTGTCTGTGTAACAGATGTGGGTGTATATTTCCCTGGCAAACTGACAAATAATAAAGTATAAAAATAAATGTGGGAACTTAGGAATGACTTCAAATAAAGAAACAAAGCACAAATACAGCACACCTTGCTGAAAATGGAAGCATGGCCAAACAAGGGGTTACTGGATTTAGAAGGCTTGATATTTTGAGAGCACTATCTCACCTTTGCCCAAAAAACATACTTGAAATATCCATTCTCCCCTACTTCATGAGACAGCAAATTTCTCTGTTAAAATCAGATTTGTATGTGTGTATAAAAATAAAATCTAAGTTTTGGAGGAGGGGCAGTAAATCCTAGCTTTCAAACTTCAGCAGCAAATAAATAAATAAATAAATTAGAACACTTCAAACCTTAATTTCCAATGTTAACTACGGAGTGGAAATGAGGGTTAGCCCATGAAATCTAGCACAGAAGTACTTCCCCCATCCCCAGTCGTGGTACTGGGCCTTTGTAGTACTAAAGTTAGAGTCGCTTGGGCGTTGGGTTGTTCCAGATCTGGTGCCATGGCAAACTACGAGCTAAAGAACCCCTCTCTAAAGTTCAGAAGCTTTGGCTCACTGAGAGCATCAAGCAAGCTCCATGACATGCCTAGTACTGGGTGCAGAACTGATACCTGGTAGCTTGGAGGCCTTCCCCAAAATAAAGTTGTAGGGAAAGTCAAATTGGCCAATGTGATGCATGTCCTGTCCAGCTGACTGACCTGCTGGTTCAAGTCTCAGCTCAACTCTGTTAATAACTGCAACAAAATTAAGGTTTTCCTTTTGGTACAGGCAGTGAGTGGGCAATGCTGCTCATCCAGGGCTGGGAAGGGGGAGAGGTTAATGCTTAGCCTCATAGTGCTCATTCCCAAAGTTTTATTTAAATGCTGACTTCTAGAATAAAGTTCATAGAATGGCTAGAATCATAGAATGGCTCAGGTTGGAAAGGACTTTAAAGATCATTTAGTTCCAGCCCCCCTGCCATGGGCATGGAATAACTCCAAGGTTGCTTTCTTGGAGATATAATCTAGTGGTTTTAAAACTGCCACAATGCCCCTGTGAACTAAAAGATGTCTCTTTTCAGACAAGGAATGTTGTCAGGTTGCAACTGTTACATTTGTTGAAGCAATGCAGTTTTAAGACTCAGATTTCAGTGTGCTATGCAATTTCCGTCTATCAACTGTTACTAATTAATTCTTCTATTTCTTTCTTTCCTTCTCCAGATGTGTCTTCACTGAAGAGAAGAGCCCTCATTAGATTTTTTCCAGGCATTCTTACAGCAATAGCTTGAACACTGTAAGCTTTGGGCTTTCTTAAGTTATATTGGTTTTGTTTTTGTTTTTCTTTTTTTTTTTTCAATTCCGTTATGAAATCCTGTCTATTTCCTCAACTTTTCTGTCTTGTTTTTCTGTATATATTCTGATTATTTCTGGAAGAGAGCTCATCACAGCACATGCACCTCTAGGCTTTCTTCAGTTAGCACCATCTTGGAGATAAAAAGCAAATCTGAGTATGAGATTTGATGTATTGGGGAGAATCTAGTTGCATACGTCCTTCCTAATGCATGGTAATGCTGGCATGAGTTTATATCTTGGACACTGGTGGTTGTGTTGCTTTCTCCAGCCTTTCTGCTCCCAAAGCAGTCTTTATTACTTGTGAAATAATGTGTATGATTCTGGATTTGGAGACTTGGTTCTTGTGCTGTGCTGCAGAGGATGGGTCTGTTAAGCTTTATGCAGTCTTTTTCTGGGAGGGAGGCGGGGGGATGCTTTGTTTATTTTTCCAATAGTATTTAAAAATATTTGGCACTGGTGGTCTTGGTGCATTCATTGCCGGCAATGAACTTTTAACCAGGAAAATCTTCCTGGAATAGAAGAGTTAATCTGGAACATGATCTGCTCTAACTGTGACAAGTCACTCTGCAGGGATGCAATTAACTTGGATCATGTGAAAAAAAGCAAAACTGTCAGGAAAGCCCATCATTGCTTGAAACGAGGCATAACTATTGGCCCTTTCTATGCCAGTGTTTACTGGTGCTGCTTCTTGGGCTGGGAAACTTCAACTCCTTGCATCAAGGGGGAGGTACAGAACAGAAAGTGAACTACTTTCAGATGCTGCCTTTAAAAGCTCCCGTTGTCGTTTACCTTGGACTGAACAGTTCATGGTGCTTTTTCTTTGATTTGTAGTGGAGCCTTTCTTTGCCTTTTTTATACGGCGGAGCCACGTGTCCCGCACTCAATGCAATACAGAAGTGCTATTTCCTGAGGGAGGGGTTTAGCAACTTGCCTACAGTGTTACTTGATGTAGTTTGTAGAAGTGTGCTGTCCTATGATGATGAGCTCAGCTTTGCAGTCTTGGGGTGGGAAATGCACTCTTTTTTTTTTTTTTCTTTTTTTTTTCTTTTCCTGCCTCTTGCTGCAGTGTAAGCAACGCAGTTTTTGGTCTTTGGTAATTTAGAAGAAAGGAAGAAAGTTACTCAGTTGTCTGAAGTGTCATGTATTCAGAAAACTTCAGTTCATTAAAGTTTGGGGAAAGCTGTATGTCTCAAGCCTGGCTGAGTACTAACTCTTGTGTTATCTGGTGCCAAACTTTATTAAGCACTGTTCTGTCATCTTAAGTGACCTTTTCCAAAGTCCCTCTTGCTTTATTCCTTAATTATTTCAAATGTACATTGTAAATCTTCTTTTAGCCAGAAAAGCTTTAAGCGTTCTCTGTGTGTGTCGCTTACAATATCTCTTACCAACTGAGATGCTCTCTGTTCTGAGCAAAATGCCAGTCATAAAATGGCTGACTCTAGCAGTGTAAGGTCACTTGTTATCTGTAGCACAACTTCCTTTTCTTTTTCCTGAAATATCTTTATTTTGGCCAAAATTGTGCAACTGACTTCGTCATTAAATGAGTATTTGTAATAAAATAACTAGGCAAATGCTTGCTATATTACTTCTCTAACTCGGAGAAAAAGGACGTAAATGTAATATTGTCTACCTTACAATTTTTTTCTAGCTTGCATTGGCTAATTAGCCTCACAGTGGTTTTTAGACATACATTTTTGAACTTCATTCCTCATTTGTCTTTGCTCCAGGCCTGCTCAGGCCCTGGTGCAAGCTTCAGACCTCGGCTGCGGGCTTGGGGCCCGGGTGAGTTGTAGCAGCAATTTCATTTTTTTGAGTTGTTGGAGCCCTGTGATCAGCTCTGGGGTCCCCAGCACAAGGACACGGACCTATTAGAGCAAGTCCAGAGGAGGCCACAAAGACGATCAAGGGGCTGGAGCACTTCTGTGAAGGCAAGCTGAGGGAGCTGGGAGAAGAGAAGGCGGCTCAGGGGCAGACCTTACAGCAGCCTTCCAGTACCTAAAGGGGCTGCAGGACAGCTGGGGAGGGACTCTTTTTCAGCAGGTGTGGTGATAGGACAAGGGCAAATGGCTTTAAACTAAAAGAGTTGGTTTCCATTAGATAATGAGAAAATTCTTCACCGTGAGCGTAGTGAGGCACTGGCCCAGGCTGTCCAGAGAAGCTGTGGATGTCCCACCCCTGGAAGTGCTCAAGGCCAGGGTGGATGCAGCTTTGAGCAACCTCAATGTTGTTGCCCATGGCAGAGCCCCCAGCCCATGCTGCACACCCCGTGTCCCTCCCAGATGCTGCTCCTGGACCCTCAGCACCAGGTGGGCCTGCAGCAGCCTCTCCTGCTGTCCCTGCAGCCTTCCCAGGCTGCTGCCTGCCTGCAGGGGCCCTCCTTGCTCTGGGATGGTTTTGTGCCCATTTTATGGAGTGCAGCAGGATCCCCTGGAGGTCTGGCAGAGAGGAGATGAGTGTGGTGCTGCCATGGGGCTTAGCAGGCAGCGGGACAGTTTGTTCTTTCTTGCAGAGTAAACCCTGGCCAGTGCCTCACCCTGGGGAGCAAGGGACCCCGAGTCCACTCCAGTGCTCCATGGCCCCTGCCCAGTGCTCCCACCCATGAGCTCCCAGCACAGAGCAGGATTGTGACTCTCCGGGAGCCCACGGGGTCTGTGCCCAGCTCATGGGGGAACAGCGCAGCGCCCTGATAAAGGTAACGTGCTCCAGGCAGGGCTGGGCCCACACATCCCTGAGAGCAACCTGCTCCTGGAGCAGGAACTGGAAACGCAGGGGCTGGGTGAACGGTGAACAGCCCACTGCAGGAGAGGGTCACGTGCGAGACAGCTGAGGGACTGGAAGGTGCACAAATCCATGGGCCCTGGTGAAGTACATCCCTGGGTCACGAGGGATTTGGCAGATGTAGTTGCTGAGCCACTGTCCCTCATATTTGGAAAATCATGGCACTGGCAGTTCCCACTGACTCAGATCATGCCTGACAAATCTGGTGGCCTTCTATGATGGGGCTACAGCCTTGGTGGATAGGGGAAGATCTGACATCATCTACCTGGATTTGTGCAAAGCATTTGACACTGTTCTGTACAGCATACTTGTCTACAACTTGGGGAGCCATGGATTTGATGGATGGACCACTCGGTGGGTAAGGAACTGGCTGGATGGTCGCACTAAAAGGGTTGTGGGCAACTGCTCCATGTCCCGGTGTAGATCAGTAACAAGTGGTGCTCCTCAGGGGTCAGTTCTGGGACCAGCACTATTTAACATCTTTGTTGGTGACACAGACAGTGAAACTGAGTGCACCCTCAGCAGGTTTGCAGATGACACCGAGCTGTGTCATGCGGTCAGCATGCCGGAGGGAAGGGATGGGTGACACCCAGGGGACATTGGCAGGCCTGAGAGGTGGGCCTGTGTGAACCTCATGGGGTTCAGCAAGGCCAAGTGCAAGGGGCAATCCCAGACATGGATCCCAGGCTGTGCAATGGATAGAGAGCAGCCCTGCAGAGGACATGGTGGATGCAAAACTTGACATGAGTCAGCAACGTGTGCCTGCAGCCCAGGCGGCCAGCCATGTCCTGGGCTGCACAAAAAGTGTGGCCAGCAGTGCAGGGAGATTCTTTCCCTTTGCTCTGCTCTCGTGAGACCTTACGTGGAGCCCTGTGTTCAGCTGGGGGGCCCCCAGCACAGGAAGGACATCATAGACCTAGTTGATTAAGTCCAGCAGAGGCCACAAAGATGCTCAGAGGGCTGCTCAAAGGCTGGAACACCTCTCATGTGAAGACAGGCTGAGGGAGTTGGGGTTGTTCAGCTTGGAGAAAACTCCAGGGAGACCTCACAGAGGCCTTCTAGTACCTAAAGGGGGCTACAGGAAAACTCTTTGTCAGGGAATGCAGTGAGAGGACAAAGGGGAATGAAGATAGGTGGAAATTCTTTGTTGTGAGGGTGGTGAGGCCCTGGCCCAGGCTGCCCAGAGGAGCTGTGGGTGCCCCATCCCTGGCAGTGCCCAAGGCCAGGTTGGATGGGGCTGTGGGCAGCCTGGGCTGCTGGGAGGGGTCCCTGCCCATGGCAGGGGATTGGAATTGGTCTCTAAGGTCCTTTCCAGTCCAAGCCACTCTGTGATTCTATGCCAGAGGGCCCTGGGTTGGCTCCAGAAAGGCAGTGCCACCCATGGGGTCATAAAGCGCCTCCAACCTCTCAGAAGTGGTGCAGGACCTGCTGCACCCCCTCCCCCCCCAGCAGTGCCTGTGGGGCAGCCAGGGATCTGTCCGTCTGTCCTGCCCCACTGCCTGACCCCATTCCCACAGCGCCCAGGCATGCCCCCACAGCAGGTACCTGTGGAAATGCTGACAGGGGCCCAGCTATGCACCCCCACCTCCACCCCCAGTGCACACACAACCAGCAGCGAGGAAACGTATTTAGTTATTCTTTTATTTATAAAGAAATCAACATAAAATAAGTGCAGAGGAAAGCACTGGCTGACCCCGCATGGGGACCTGTCAGCAGCGGGCCAGCGGGATCAGAATCGGATACAAACGAGGGGCATCCCAGGGCCAGTGCTGGGAGTGACGGGGCTCCGTGAGGTGACCAGAGTCCCACCTCCCTCTGAAGACACTGGTGCAGGAGCAGGGAGTGCAGCAGAGACCTTGCTGTACAACAAAAAGCCTTTTTATTACTTTAGGGCTTGCGGCTTATTTTTTTTTTTTTTTTTGCAACTTTCCCCTTAGGGGTAAACCTGACCCAGTGCAAGAGACTGGAGAAGAGACTGGCTTGCCACGGGGACCCTTCCTGCTGCTGCCCAGGGCCCTTGAGGGTTGCAGGGAAGGGTTTGTGAGACGTTCTCTGTATGAAAAGAGAGTGACCTAACGGCAGGAGAAGTGCTTGCAATGGAGATCCCCATCCCCCCTTTGGTCATTGCAGGAAGGAAGCGCGTGTGTGCCGGCTGCACGGCAGCGCTCCCCGGTCAGCCCTGCCCCAGGGCAGGAGACGCAGCAGGGACCCAGCAGCCCCGGGCCTGGCTCCCCGGGGATGCAGCTTTGGCACAAGCAGGCGGCCGCCGCTTGGGTACTTCTCCTGCAGCTGCAGTAACGCATCTGGGACAGAGGATTACCACTCAAGTGCCATCAAAAATAAATACATTAGACTGTCTGAAACAAACAGGTGCCCCTGGGCAGGGCAAAACCCTCACAGGAAAAGCAACGCAAGGGCTGGTCACCAGACCGGGATCCTCTGCCTTGCCAGACCTGACAGCCTCTCGCCAATGCCGAGCTGGGACGGAGCGAGACACAAGAGGACCAGGAGGGTCCCTGGGAAGACGAACCTTTGCACCTCTGACTAAACCAAGAGCTGCAAGTTCAACAACAGGTACAAAAAACATTTTAAACAGAAAACTCCTTATTAAAAAAAAAAAAAAGAGAAGAGAAAGAAAAGCGGGAGAGAAGGATCAGTCGAGTCCTACAGCATCCAGCCAGCCTTCAATGCTGACCCAGATGTGTCCTTGCCATGGGTATGCCAGACCCAGACACACTCCTTGGCTCTCCCGTGGCTCACTCCATCTCCTTGGCCACACGGCGTCCCCAGCTTCCCCAGTCAGAAATAAATACGAAGGCCTTCCTCACCAGCCTGGCGGCCCCAGCACATGGAAGGCCAGGAGGGGAGGGGCAGGCAGTGCTTGGGCCGTGAGGGTGCCCCGGAGGGGGCAGATGGGCTCTTGTGGAAGACGGGGAGCGGGGTGGTTGCTGCTCTAAGCCAGCCGCCATGCTATGAGGGCCGGGTGCGGTCGCAGGTGCTGTCCCTCTCACAGGCTGCCCACGGGGGCACAGCAAAGCGCAAAGCGTCCGAGGGGGCCGGGCACCGCGGGCAGCCCAGGGCAGGCGAGGCCGGGAGAACAGGGCTGGCTGGGTGCTCCTGCAGCACAGCGAGAGGGAGAGGAGCCAGCACAAGCCCTGTCCTGAGGTCTCTGCCACTGCTCCTGCCCAGAGCAGCTCCTCAGTCCCAGGGCGGTGGGACTGGGAGCCTGCAGAGTGGCACCAGCTCGGTGCTCGGACGTCCACGACGTGCTGGGTGCGGAGCCCAGGGCCAGCCGCGTGCCGGCCTCCTTGCCACGGCCTGCAGGGCGTGGCTGCCGGGGGCAGGGGCGGACGGCTGGTCCCTGCAGCAGGTTGGGGTCGGAGAGGCGTCCGTCGGCAGCGTGGATGGGTGTGTGTGCATGCGTACCTGTCTGCAGGTGAGTGCGGGTGTGGGTGGCCAGGAGCAGAGCTTCCAGGATCTGTCCTGCCAAGCGTCCTCTCAGAACTTGCCTTGCTTTAGCTTGTCAATGTGGTAGGTTAGCTTTAGGGCTGGCCCCAGCTTCAGACCCATGTACTTCATCATCATGTCGCTCCGCAGCAAGAGCAGCGCTTTCCCGTCAATCTCCTGCAAGGAGGAGAAACAGCACCTGTCAGAGCCCTGTTCAGCCCTCCAGCCTCCCAGTATCCCAGCTGCCCAGGGAAACTCACAAAGCAATGGACAAGCGAGGAGTGCCTTCTGGCTCTGGCTGCTGCTGGCACCTCAGGACAGGCAGGATTTTGTTCTCATGGCTCATTCACGTTTGCGTTCGCCAAGCGTGAACCGTTGCTCAAGCAGGCCAGCAAGCTGTACTGCCAGCAGGTCCCTGCCCAAACCCTGCCTGTTAGCCAGGCTGTGCCCACAACACTGATGGCTGAAACAGCACAGCACATCGTTCAACAGCAAAGGAGGCGGCTTGTATGTAGCCTCTGCATCCTGGTGTGGGCATCCTGCCCCCAGCCCTGCCTGCGGCACAGGGGACACGGCCAGGATGCCACATGGTGGTGGCACACCTGCTGGACCCATGCTGTGGGGCAGCGAACACACAGGAGCTGTGCTGAGCTGGTGGTCAGAACCCCCTGAGCGGAGCGGCGATGCTTGGGAGCAGCCTCTCACTCAAGGGCATTGCTGCCTTGGTGCAGGGAAAATGTCCTGGGAAAGGATGTGCCCTGAGAGCCATCCTACTGCCACGCACGCAACACACTGCAAACTAGACTTCATCATGTGAAAAATGGCCATGGTGAAGTCAAGGCTGGAGAAACGAGGCAAGAGACAGAAATCTGTAAACCCAAAGAGAAGGCCACAATGTGCAAAGTTGTCTGGAGTCTCTAAACAAATGCCCTGCAGCTGGCAGGGAAGTGGAGCATCTCACCTCCAGAAGGCCTGGTCTCAGCAGCATGGCTTACAGAAGTACCTCCTGC
The DNA here is from genome assembly GCF_964211825.1 of Aythya ferina. Taxonomy (NCBI): domain Eukaryota; kingdom Metazoa; phylum Chordata; class Aves; order Anseriformes; family Anatidae; genus Aythya; species Aythya ferina. The sequence goes on along the minus strand of NC_140322.1, from coordinate 6,634,104 downwards.
CTCACAGCAGAGCCAGACATGCCCCTCGCAGAGGCTCAAGAGGGAAGGGATCATGAAGCTTGAAGAAACTGAGGAGCAGCTTTGCACTTAGCGTCTGCTAGCAGATGTTTTTCAGGCTGTCATCCCTTGCAGCACTCTTTTCCTTGGCCCAGAGCTTTGCAGTGGACAAGTTGCCATGAAGAAAATGTTTACTACTGCATTTACTTTTAGTAAATATCACAGCCTCTGACAATAGAAAACTCTGTCCTGTGTTGACACTCAGCTAGGTCTCACATCTAGCAAGATCTCCAGTACCAGATTTGTTCTGTTCTTCCTTTCCTAAAGTGAAAACTAAGTGCTTCCTCAGGACTGCCAGCACCAGGGGCTGTAATCTGTTAGTGGAGAGCTGAGCACTCTCTTGCACAATTAAAATATTTTTCAATTACTGGTGATTCTAAAATAGAACTCATTAAGAAAAAAAAAAAAAGAGCAAAGAGCGCGTGTCTCAGCCTAGCACATGCCACACTTGCCTCTCCTCCTGCCTGGGGAAGGGCTCTGTACAGCCCCAGCTTGCAAAATCCCCACAGACCTGCATGGAGGTCCAACTCCAGATGCACCACGAACACAGACGTGAGCACGCTCAGCACAAAGAGCCACGCTCGGGAGACACCAAGCGTGGGCTCCCCTTCCTTCAATGAGCCCTGAAGCAGCGAGGGGGGGAGATGCTTCCCCTGGCTGGCACATGAGCTGCACCGCCTCCAGCTCACAGCAAGGACTTCCTCCCACTGCTTTTCTGACTTCATAGGCACTACCAGGTAGTGGACTGAAGGAAAAGGTAGAGGACAGATGAACTGGCAGGAACCAAGACATGAAGGTGACAAAATTTTTGTAGATTTCTTTGTACAAATTCCATGCTGTACATCTGCAGCTATTTTGCACTTAAAGGTATGAACAAAAATCAGAACCTTAGAAGACCCCTTTTTATTGGAGTCTAACTGCAATTCACAGAGTGAATTCCACTTGGAACACGTTTCTTGCCAGAAGAAATTTGCTATGAAGTGAATTTTAGGATTCCAGGATGAAGAGTTTTGTGTGTTTTTGGTGCTACGGTTCAAATCCAGCTCCAAGATGAGCTCTCTGCATGCACAAAGGCAGCATCACTGCAGCTTTAACCGGGCTGAGACGTCTTCCCCTCCGCAATTTCTGAGTGAGAAGATCCCAAGCCCAGACGTGATTCAAGTAGGATTTATACGATATTTTCCTCAGCACAAAACTAGTGTGAAGTGCTGCTGTTCTGACTCTCACAGACCTTCCTCATCAGGAATATGTTCCCCACCCATATGCAATACACACGTACACACATGTGCATACACACACACAGACATACTTACATGTTTTCGAAAGAGGTCAGCGTGGGGTCCCAGCTGTGGATCTGCTTCTCGAATGAACTGCATCACCTCCTCCACTGTCCAGGACGAGGGGTCTCGGCTGTTCAGCCGCGAGACATCCCGAGATCCAAGGTATCTGTCTGAACCTGGGGGTGTAATTTGTGAGACAGCAGCAGTTACTCCAAGTGTGACCGCAGCAGCGTTGCAGCAGACATTCACCCTAAGCTACCATTCAGTCTCCTCTTTCAAAGCACTGGCAGAGACAACGTGAAGGGCACAACCACACCATACTTGAGAGAGTCCTGAGGCACAGGGCTAGCACCAAAGGACTTTCTCTCTCCTTATGCCTTACTTCTGGGGTAGCCTTCTATATCTAGCCCTGTTACTCACCCTAAAACTCCACTTCTCATTGCCCTTGTCCTTCAGATGAGGCTTGCTCCACATTCCCACTCTTCTTTGCCAAGCTGCTGTTTCCCTGCTTTGCAGACAATTCTCCACTCCCACTCCTCTCCCCGAGCACTGCTCCTGCCCTCCCCAACTGCCCAAAACACCACCTTTAGCAGTTGTAACACGGCAAAGTTACTCTACATTTTCATCGGCTGCATTTTCTGTTGGACTGAGCCCACGTTCAGAATTCTGTTGCCTTGAAACACTGCCTGAGCTAACACAATCCTGCTCTCAAAGCGCTGGCCTGGCACAGCCAGTTGTTTCAACTCTTGTGCCTGTATGCACAGATGGGGGGGAAGCAGACAGATCGAGGCATCAGCAGCCTGAGCTTTTTAGAATCTTTTACTGACACCATGCACACGAAATTACAACTTTTTCTTGCAAACACCTGGATTTGATATGTGGTTTACTGCAATTAACAGCTCTCCTGACGCTATTCGTCTACACAAGCACCGTTTGTGCATCCACCCATCCTCCTGGCCACCCCCGCCAGCTCCCACCCTAACCAGACAGTTCCCATCGCACCGACCACTCCCCAGCCATCCTCGCTGACACCCAATTACCGCTCTGACAACCCCTGCCCATGCTCACAAATTCATCTCCTGCCTGCTCCTCCCTGCCCACTGCCTTCCATGTCCCAGCTGGTCACCAAGCCAGAGCTGACCCTGCGAGCACCTCCTGGCCGTATTTCCGCCCACCCATCTGCCATGTCTCTAGAACTACTGTTAAACCTAACAGACTACCTGTTTAACAGTGTAGAGGCCAGTCTCTGGTACTTGCTGAAGTTAGAAAGATGTAACTGGAGTTAGAAAAGCCCTTTATTGCCAAATTTACAATCGGAGGGCTGGCTTCTTAACTCTCTTACCCCCAGAGCTAAGCCTACGCAAGGCAGAGGTACTGCCCTGAGTGAGGCTAGAGGGTTGGTGCAGGTGCCTGTATCCTTGCAGGCGATAGTCTCTGGAGCTCCTGCTGTGGCTGGATGAATTGACAGAGTTCAAGGCAGAGTCCATGGGGTCCAGGCGAGGCTCCAAGGGCCCTGGGAGGCCATCTCCCAGAACAAAGGTTTCACCTGGAACGCACCAAGCTGCAATCAGTGCACATGAATGCCACGCAGCCCCACGTCACGGCTCAAGAGCAGTGAGCAGAGCCGCGGCAAGGCAGCACCATGCAGGGCGCACACGCGGCTGCAGGAGCAGGTGTCACACCGCTGCACTGAGGGGCTCCTCCAAAGTACCCAAACTGCAATATGCACGGCTAAAGCACTGCGGCCTGGTGTTTGCCTGGCAAGTTCCAGTCCAACCAGGGAGCAGCGATAATGGTTGATACCCAGATTTGAGCAACAGCTACTCTGCTAATGCCACCACCAGCTCCAGGTTGCATTCCTGCAGCCTCTTACTGCTTCCACAACTGCTTTGAGCTGGGAGAGGAAGCTCCCTGCATTTCAGACTCAAGGCCCACACATCATGGGCATCAGTGTGCAAGGGAACGGCCTGGGCCATTGGGACTGTGGGGGTATTTAGCCAGACTCATGCCTTGGAGTGGACAGCAGCACACACAGAGCAGGAGGGAGCAGCAGGCTCCTCTGAGCAGCTCACCTGCCCCATCACGGCAAGCAGTGGCATGGGGCAGCACCCAAAATTGGGGTGCTGGGGATCAGCTGTGCACCCCTCCTGCCTTGCTGCTGGGCCCTTCAGTGCACAATGAAGCTGGTGACCAGCACCCTTCGCTGCGGCAGGACAGAAGGCTCTCCCCAGGCAGGGGTCCAACTGCCTGCTTAGACTCCTCACCAGCCCTTCCAGGGTGGGGAATGGAGAAAGCTGCCCTGGATGATGTTCCACTGAGATCTGCGTACCAGCAAGTGAACCTCTGGGCAAGATTTCCCTTTGCTGTTATACTGGGATGGTTACATACTAGGACCACGTGTTTGTAGGTTTTACTATGGCACTGTGGCACAATGCAACCTAATCTCAGTCCAGGTGGAGCTGGTGCTTTATGAATCATCCTCAAATACTTATCACGAAATACCTGGCAAGTTTGCACAGCTGGAGAGGAAAGTGTCTCCTACAAGGAGTGGTGCCTGTGTACATGCACTCCTCTGGGCTGTGCCACTGTGCCTGGCTGGAAACTGCAGCACCTCCACCAGCACCCACCCGAACGCTGCAGCAAGCTGCAAGGAGGGGGAAGCCTTGGGAGCTGCTCCAGCAGTAGAAAATCCGGCACAATTGGTGCTGAAGTGGGATGGTGGTGCGGGTGCTGAGCTGGTGTCACAGCCCATGAGACCCAAAAGTTCTGCCCAGGCATTTCTGCTAGGCTGACGCTTTTATGCTCCAGAGAAGGGAGATGCAGCTTGCCTGAGCCCAAACCCGAGTGCTCCAGAGGCTGGGCCCTGCCAACCTTCTCCTGGAAGCAACTTATTTTCTTTGGTTCCTATGAACTACAAGGCTATTCTGTGAAGTAGGATCCTCTGTTTTTGGTGCTGTTGCTGTCTGTATTTGAGCAGAGAACCCAGGGGCAAGCTCAGCTGGGGGTGGGCAGACCACAGCTTGCCAGGCAGCACCTCATTATGTTGTAAGATACAAACACCCCTTTTTGCCTGGCTGCTCAGCAGTCCAGTGAAGCAGGTGTGAGCTTATCACCTTCATAAATGCAATGCTCCATCTTGTGAGTTTTGCTACTCTGCATTTGAGGCACTTCTGCATTTATTTGCTCTTAGGCCACTGTGATGTTCTTAGAAACCAACAGCACGGCCTTAGGGAGCAGAACCAGTGCTCATGTAAAGACTGATACTCTCTGGGTGATGTTTGCTGGCCGGCGTGCCAGCAGTTTCCCATGTGGGTAGATGTGTTTTCACTTGCTCTCTGTGAATCAGACAAGGGGTTCTGATTCATGGCTGTTCCTGAATAACTCTGCACTCCTCCGTCACTCCTGTTCCACACTGCTTTTCCACCACCTCATTTCAGCACAAAACTGGGTGCAAACCCAGCACTGAGCTGGCTGCCTGCTCCCAAGGCAGACTGAGACTCCCTGTCCTGAGCCCAGACATACAGTGGATACAATTTGCACCACTGGCTCTTCATAGGAGCTCCTTCGCAGAAGCTACCTTGGGTTTCCTCTCCAAGATCAGGACAGTTTTTCTTAAAACACAAATCACTTCCCATTTCATACACACTTCTTGGAACATCTGTGCAAAGGGTGACGTCTGACTCCTGGAATGTGCGGTGGCGTGAGAGCAGCTGGGGGGTACAGCCTGCCGCACCGCTCTGCGTGCCTTGTGGCAGGACAGGGGCAGGCGCGGCAGAGATATGGCACAGGCAGGGGTCTGTGCAGCTCAGCTCCAGCCTCCAGGGAAACATGACTCCCTCTGCGAGTGACGCACAGCCTCAGCTTGCCAGGAAGCCCCAGATGTGCTGGGTCAGGCAGAAGTGCGTGTCCAACTGCTAATGACGACACCGAAGCTCATGCAGAGGGATGTTTGTCAGCAGAATTTCAGAGCTCGGCTGGAGAAGGCTGCAGCTTGGGAGGCTGGAAGACCACATGCATAGGTTCGTGTCGGTGCAACACTAAGGATCCAGAACTCACCCTCGGAACATATTTGACTCAACAATTAACACGCTGTCACTATTCTGATGTGAATGCTCTGTGATGCGTTCTTCAAATATGTGATCATGTTCTCACACGTGCTCATGATCAAACATCCGAAGAAGAGCATGCAGCCACACAACTTGGGAGCACTGCTTTTTTGCCTAGAATTAAAGCTGCACACTCATCCTCAGGTTCCCTGTCTCAGGGTTGGTGAGTGCTTGGTTGTGCTGTAAATACCGCAGCAGAGCTGGAGGCTTCTTGGTAGGGTCAGTGCAAGAGAGGTCTTGAACTTTCTTAAAAATACAAACACACAGGGAGCTGCTTACACAAATGATACCGTCAGAGAGGGGAGAGGGAAACAAAGCAAAGGGAAAATTTTGACTAGCTCTGTGATTCAGCTACAGCAGAAGACAACATGCTTCTGCAGGTGGCAGCGCACAGACTGCTTTCAGGCACACACACTATCCAGAATCCTTCTGCCCTTGATAACTAGTTTTTGGAGGGAGGAGGAGGTGGTTAATTCTTAGGCAGATTTTCTTATATGAACTGCTAGTTTTAAATACAGGCTTGCTTTTGGAGCATTGTAGAAAAACATGCCACAATTAGTGGTGGAGAGGCAGGGAGCAGATAATTAAAGTTTAATTAAACAAATAATGCTATAGATTCAAGAGTGCAGTTTTACTGCTAAAACACAGAGTTTGGCCACAAGCACAAATCTGATTTGCACAACTACTAAACACCCACTGTTTCCAACAAATGATAGTCTTTCAAAAGGGGGTCCCCACTGTGCTGGAACTGCAGCTTTTTAGCAAAAAGCTACATTAATGGCACTGAGTGTAAGAAGAAAAACAATATATGAAGAGATCCCCTTCTTGTCTTTCTGCCTTCCTGCCAAGGGCACAATGAATGGAGACTTCCCCCTGCTACTCACTGCTGTCAGTTTGGCAAACTGGAAATAGCTCAGGTGCTGCAGTGTGCCACACCAAGAGCAGACACCTCCTCGCTCAGGAAATACACCTATCTGAGTACTTCGAGCTCAAGTTCTTAAAAAACATCCTCTGAAATGCAAGTATCCCTGCTTCTGCTTAAATTTCATAGTGGATGAGGTGGAATGGGCCATTAGTTGATTGCCTGCAGGATAAAATTGAATTTCTCAAAGGGATTTAGAATTGTACCTTGTTTCTCTCTGCCCTGTATATCTCTGGCTTGAACCAAGAATGGACCAAGACCAAGTTTCTGTAGGAAGTTCACAAACCACGAGAATCACCACCTTCACGTGAAGGCACACAGTCCGCACACTTGTCTCTACTTTTACAGAAGAGGCTGCAATAATCTGGGCATCTAGATGGCAAGCCACATTCAAAGGCCAAAAGATACCTGAATACACTCTGAAGCAGACTGAGATTCAACCTTCCAGACAACCTAACTAGGTTCCTACTCAGAATTACTTGTTACAAAATCCCTTTGACTGACTATACAGAGAGTCTGCGATACCACCTAAGCAAGGCACCTTAATTTTAGAGCCCCCCCAAGAACAGCAAGGCACTGCCCAGACAGTAGGAGCTGACGCGCTTTGCTAATGGTTACCCGTGTGCAGTGGCTGATGGATTAGAGGACACCAAGAAGAATGTGTACCAAGAGGTGATAGAGGGATTGTGTTCTAGGGAACAACTTTCAACTTGTCAGTATACATGGGACAGTCCCACAGTCACCTTGTTCTTCATATCAGCTATGTGACAAATCAGCAGTTTTGATCGATTTAGGTACTAAGGCCATTCGAACCTGTTCATCACAGGGTGCAAGTTCAGATCAGCTGTGACTGGAAGAGCACAGAGCATGGTGAGGCATGAAGACTAAGCTGCACCAGAGTGCACAGGAGGCTGCTGACTCTCAAATCTGGGATCAACAGCCCAAGCCCAGCAAACTCAGCAACAACTGCGGAAACAGTGACTCTAGCGGGACAGCAACAGAGCACGAAGCAACTGAACTAAGAGCCCAGCTAACAGACTCCAGCAGTTTTTCAAGAACTTATTACAAAGAACTGAGACTAACCACTTGACAGATTTTGCCATCAATTAAAGGGCTTTAGGAAAGCTGTACCTCCACTCTGCATTATGGAGCATTTATAGTTCAGAACAAAAGGGAAGGTGGAAGCATATTTACTGAGGACTCCTCAGGCTCACAGTCCTCCAGCTACCCAGACCCACTGGAAGCCCACGACCTGCACATGCAAGTGAAACCTATCGACCACGTACCAAAGAGGTTATTTCTGCAATTACTTTTGAGAACGTGGCAGAGCACATCTGCATCAGTTATTTGGCTGATGGTGCAGGCAGCAGCAGTGCTGCAGGAGGTTTGGTTTAGCTGGTGAAGGACACGGTAGTGAAACATGCCGTGTTATTTAGTGAGGGTTGTGAGGAACACGATGGGATCCTGGGAAAGGGCACTAGCTCCCAGCCAGACAGCTAGACATCAGCATCTGTAGAAAACACTGCAGCAAGCCATCATGGAAAAAAATCAGGGGGAGATTGAAGCAACTGGACAGTTTTATGACCTTTAATACCATATATAGCAATGGAAGCTAAAATATAGGTAATTAAACCCCAGGTTTTATGGTATTAGCTGATTGCTATCAGGGTTAGAAGGAATTCTGCCTGCATTCCACGTCTTGCACAACTGCTTGGGCTACCTGCCTCAGTGTACAACAGTTTCTTCTTCTCTCTGAAACACCAAGCACCGACCCATGACAAAAGAGACAAAGCAAAGCAGACTTCCTAAGCCCACAGCTTGGGCTGGCATTGCAGTGAGGTTCTGCTGCATCTGTTACAAGTTGCTATAAACAGCCAGCTTTGGGAAGAGACACTGTGCTCACCTTCCAAAGGGTGACGGTCATTCTTTGGTAACTTGGGGGAGAGAGGAGCACTGTATGGAGGGGAATCTTGGGAATATCGCTTTGTACCCCGGCCTGGTCCCTGCAGAGTGCCGTCTAACGAACTGCTTCTGTCTAGGAAAAGAGAACAAGCCCTATTTAGGAGTGGAGATTTTCTGGGAAATTCAGCCCTGCCAGAGTCACTTGCAACTCTTGTGCACCGCCAGTCTGGTAACAGCCTGCTGAAACTGCAACCCAGCTACAGCTGTCAGCGCTTACCGTTTCGTACTTTGCTTTGTGAGTTTCACAGAGAAAAAGGGTGGGGATGAACCTAACAAGGATCTATAGCCATTTTTTGCCATGCTTCACCCCAAATGGCACCTTTGATCAGCTTCATTTAATTTTTTCTCCTTCTGGCTCATCTCCCACATGATTCCTCCTCCACCCCAGTCTCCTCACCTTTTGGGCACTTGCAGCCCTCAGACAATTTGCAGACACTCTATGCCACAGGCACCATTTGATAAAACTGTACTTGAATTTTCAGTCTTTCCCTGAACGGCACCCCCAGCGTCACAGCTGTCACTGCCACTCTTCTACCCCAGCGGTGGGGTTACAGGGCGCCAAGTCGCAGCCACCCGGCACCGCAGGCACCGGGCCAGGCCGCGAGGCATCCCTCACAGATGGAAAATGCTGAGCACACAACGTCACTGCACGGATGGACACAGAGAATGGGACTGCTCACACGGACAGGACAGCAGCAATGACAGCGGCACGGCTGGTGGCAACCTTGCCCCGTGCGGGCACAGTGTGGGGTACAGCCAGCACGAGGCGATGCGTGCCAGCCTGCAGCGGGGACCCTGCACCAAGGGGTGAAATGCTGGGAGATGAATGCCAGGAGCCAGATGAGAGCCTGCAGCAGCTCGAGCCACTGGTGTGGGATGGGAGGGGACTGGAGGGGTGACAAATACGGCGAGGAGTGGGTAGGACCAGACACCAACGGAGATGTGTCACACCAAACGAAGACACAAAGGAAAGGATGGGTGGGAAGCACCAGGCAGTCACAGCTTAGTTGGCTAACGAGAAACACGAAGGTAGATAAAAGCACTTGTTTTATCAAAATCCTTTTGGGAAAGGAAAGAAGCTGCTTTTACTGAGGCCCCTGGACTCCCTACAACTATGGTCAAAAACCACCAAAATATTATTAGAAAGATTAGCATTGTCCTCAGGACAGTTCCCCATAAGAAACATTCACTGCCCAGACAGAGATGAGAAACAAATGCTCTTAGTAATGTCTTTGGATATTTTTAAATGTAGAATAGGATGCATTTCTTCACCAAACAGTCACAGAACCACAACAAAAGGTGATTTTTTTAAAGATTTTATCTTTTATATTTTTTTTTTGGGGGGGGGGGCAGGTATTTTTAAAAATTTTTGATTGTAAAAGTAATACAAGTACACAGAAGGTCAGGTTGTTGAAAATAATCCAGGGAATTAGAAAGTAAGTCAATGCAAATTAAAGGAAGGATAAACCAAAGCAGGTCTGCAGTCAGGGTTTCTCAGTTTAAATGGCCGTTTTTAAGAAAATACGGAAATAGATATGCACACACAGCTGCATGCTGTGGATCATCAGGAGAAAAAGAAAATGCCCTTAGTTCAAAGGATGCCTTAAACCTCTTGAATGTGTATTATCAGTGAGGGAAAGAGCTGGCAGGAAAGGACCCCACATCTAACTGGAGAGGGATCACTTAGAGAAGGATGCTGAGAACATGCAGATCATGGTGAGTCGTGGTGAATGGAGCCAAGTCCAGTTGGACGCCAGTCACTAGTGGCGTCCCCCAGGGCTCGGTGCTGGGGCCGGTCCTCTTTAATATCTTCATCGATGATCTGGACGAGGGCATCGAGTGCACCCTCAGTAAGTTCGCAGATGACACCAAGTTAGGTGCGTGTGTCGATCTGCTTGAGGGTAGGAAGGCTCTGCAGGAGGATCTGGATAGGCTGCACCGATGGGCTGAGGTCAACTGCATGAAGTTCAACAAGGCCAAGTGCCGGGTCCTGCACCTGGGGCGCAATAACCCCAAGCAGAGCTACAGGCTGGGAGAGGAATGGTTGGAGAGCTGCCAGGCAGAGAAGGACCTGGGAGTGATGGTGGATAGTCGGCTGAATATGAGCCAGCAGTGTGCTCAGGTGGCCAAGAAGGCCAACGGCATTCTGGCTTGTATCAGGAACAGTGTGACCAGCAGGGCTAGGGAGGTGATCGTCCCCCTGTACTCGGCTCTGGTGAGGCCGCACCTCGAGTACTGTGTTCAGTTTTGGGCCCCTCGCTACAAGAAGGACATCGAGGTGCTTGAGCGGGTGCAGAGAAGGGCGACGAAGCTGGTGAGGGGCCTGGAGAACAAGTCCTACGAGGAGCGGCTGAGGGAGCTGGGCTTGTTCAGCCTGGAGAAGAGGAGGCTCAGGGGCGACCTTATCGCTCTCTATAGGTACCTCAAGGGAGGCTGTAGAGAGGTGGGGGTTGGCCTGTTCTCCCACGTGCCTGGTGACAGGACGAGGGGGAATGGGCTTAAGTTGCGCCAGGGGAGTTTTAGGTTAGATGTTAAGAAGAACTTCTTTACTGAAAGGGTTGTGAGGCACTGGAACAGGCTGCCCAGGGAAGTGGTGGAGTCACCATCCCTGGAGGTCTTTAAAAGACGTTTAGATGTAGAGCTTAGGGAAATGGTTTAGTGGGGACTGCTAGCGTTAGGTCAGAGGTTGGACTCGATGATCTTGAGGTCTCTTCCAACCTAGAAAATTCTGTGATTCTGTGATCATTTACAGGAAATGAAAGGGACCTGCTCAGCCAGGAGATGTACGCCTCAGAGGACAGCACGTACAGGGACGATGTGAACTTTGAACTCTGTCTTCTGACAACGCAAAGGAAAAGACAGCACTATGTCCTCCACTGCAAAAGTAACAAGTGTGTGGGTACAGAGCTAGAGGATGTCATGCAGAAAGGTAAAGACTGGGAAAAAAGCTTGTCCTTGTCTGCAAATTATGGATCAGCTTTGGGGAATATTTCACCTCCCTAACTTGGAAAGTTGACCATGCCAGCATTTGTGCTGCTAGGAGGGGCTCTGTTGCAGTCAGGCTCTGCTCAGCTCGTCCCATCAAAGTGGCCCCTTCAGGACACTGTAACTTGCCCTGGCTGCACTGCTGCTTCCTCCCTGTCTGCAGAGCATGGCTACGCAACGAGCCTCAGTGGAGATGTGCTTGGGACATCCACCTGAATCCAGACATACCAAAGCCACCTTCTGCTTTGCTTCCAATTGCAGCAATGTTGAACACTGGGACAAAGCCCAAAGGCTAACAGAAATGGGACAGGAATGAAAACACACACCATTGACTAAGAAGGAAAAATCAAATAACCAAATTTACTCAAGCTGGGGGGGGGGGGGCATAAGGGTGCAGGAGGAAGCAGAAATAAAACAAGCAAGAAGGTGCATGGGTCTGCATCAGTGGGTCTGCAGCAGTGACTTCAAACAAAACTCAGTGATGGACTGCTCAGCAGGACTGGAAATACAGTGCTAGCATTTAAAAAGGAAGGGGAAAAACAATATAGGCAACTGAATGCTTATGTATGACCTCAGCAGTACTGCAAGGCTTCTCAGAGGTTCAGAAGGGAGGGTAAGTATAACATTGCACTTACACACAGCACATACAGCAGTAGGCACTCATCAGAGGTGACTAACCCAACAGCTTCTGTATCATTGAAAAATATCTCATTTATCAGACAACGGAAGCATGGTCAATCTCATTTACCTAGAATTCAGCAAGGCATTGGTCATAGAAGACCAACATTCAATATTTTATAGTAGCTTTGGCACAGATCTTAGAAATTCGCTGATGAAATCTGCTGATGTCTTCCTAAGTTGGGCCAGACAAGACAGTATTTGATTAGAGAAAAAAATATAAAGAACAGAGTACCAGACAGGAAGTAAGTTCAGATGCAAAACGCAGATATGTATGTGACACATTAACCTGCAAGCTGTGAACTTGCAGCTGACAATGACGGATGGGAAGAACAGGGTACATGACCAGCATGGGACACTTGTCACCTGCTACAAGGACGCAGCAATGAAAAGTGGCTTCTTGTGAAGACGGTGGTGCCAGTGCTGTGGCACCAGGCCCTCACCAGATCTTCCCCAGAGTGCTGGGTAGCACCCTGGTCACCTCACTGAAGTCTGACCCCAAGCAACACTACGTGAGGAGAGCAGAGAGCGTTTCTTACTAGCACAGATGGAAGGCGAGCTCCCCTGCAGGATACAACTGCTTTCTAATGGCCTCCAGAAGGAGGGGAACTAAGTTAAGCTAAAAGACGATGTTAAGACGAGACGACACAGTTACCAAGTAGCCCAAGAATAAATTTGGACTAGAAACTAATTCCCAACTAATTAAAAACAGAGCTCCAGAGTTAATCGAAGCAATGCTGTAGTGTCCATAATAACAGGATCCCAACTCAGTGGTTCAGAGGGTTCATCCCGTCCATGTTTTCGGATAGCTCCAGATCAGACCTACCTGCTCACAGTATTTCCCAGCCCACTTCTATTCCTATCAACAATAATCAACTTTCCATTTTCTTGCAAATCCACAGTTTCCTGATGTGTAACTCGATCCATTCCTGCTGCCTTCTGTGGCTAGGACCTACAGAGACTGCGTGCCACGTCGCAACTCCATGGCAACACAGCCTGACCTACAGCTGCTGCAGGCTTCTTTTGCCCCAAGCACACCCACGAGCCCCCCCAGCACACCGACGGTGGTGCTCGTGTCACGGTTAAGGGCATTTGTTCTGGGAACCGAGACCAGTTCCCACCAGTGACTGTTTTCTGGAAGAACTGGCCTGCTCAGGCACGTGAGTGCCTGAGCCACACAGGAAACAAAGCAAGACACACGGAGCTGGAGGTGAGTCCACGGCAGCCTTCTCACTCGGTTTCATTTAAGCAAATATAAAACCACATCCTCATTCTTCCATGACCAGCACTAAGCTCTAAACATTATTGGTACTGTTTTTTTGCCCTCACCAGAAATCACTGTAATGCACAGATGTTTATCATCTTTCAGGCGCTTAAGAGAGATGTTAGATCCCTGAGACATCACTGTGAACTAGAGGACTAGGGGTTATCACCTCTCTAGACTGTGGTTAATCTTTAATCCCTGCAAACACTCTAACAAAGAGCTCCCAGTGGGCAGATCTCAGGACTGTGCCACGTTTGGTGCTTGCCTGTGCTTCCCCCGCTTTTCCTCCTACCTTCCTGCCCTGCCAGGCAGCCCTGCCCTTGGTGCAAGACACCCGTGACATCCCACATCAGCTACGAGCCCCATGCGGGCTACAGGACCCTCTCCACCCACACCTGCTGCCATGCCCAGACACAGGACCCTCTTCCTCACATTCTGGCTGTGCTCTATTTCATGATGAGAAGGTGGATCCACACAGAAACATGGAAACATTTCTTCTAATTGGGGGTCAGCTACAGCGGTAACCTCTAGTTCCAGCAACTAGTCCAGCCGCTCCACTACCTGCCACAGCAGCCAACCAGCCTCCTACAGCTCTCCTTACACCACAGCAAGAATCCCTGCTCCTGGCCCTGCACAGCTCCAACTTGTAGGCAGCCGCTCAGCGCCAGAGGAAGCAGAGGACACTCACCTGAGACCCTCATGCTCTTAGCACTGTTGCCATTCCCCTCCCCAGACACGTGTGCTTTGAACACCAGCCTGGCCATGCCTCCCAGCTGGTTTCACCATCCTCACTGATGGCTCCTGGAAGCACAGGAGTGAGAGGGCAGCAGGAGAGAGCAGAGAGGCAGGGGAGCAGAGCACAGAGAGCAGAGCACAATGCACGAAGCACTAAAGCACCAGGTGCCTAAGCCTCACACTTTTCAGTCTTCCCTTAAGTAGTTTTTCCTAAGACCTTATCCTTTTCCATTAGAAATTCTTCTTGCTCTTTATGTAAGAGCCATAATTATCCAAAGGATTAACTCTGAAAGACCTCAAATGGTACAACAGTTATTCACTGGCTTGGAGAGTGAAGGATGCGTAACAGGAGAGCAGATCAGCACGAGACATTTGTCAACCATGTACCGAGGGTGTAGATAGCATCTATCCTCTTCACGAGCAGAGCTCCTACAGGATTAGCTCCCCCAGAGCCCCACAGCCAGCCCTGGGAGGCAGCTGTCGCCCCGGGGTTGCTGCCACCACATAGCACTTGTAGGGAAAACTACTGCTTTTCTTGTTTCCCAGTGCTTTCATTTAAAAGCAGTTTTGCAGCCTGATGATTTGCATCGTGGCATGAGCTATCTTGCCAGGGGTGTGCTGCTTCAACGCAGTGGAGCATTAGCCTCGCCAACAAAAACAAAGCCACCTTTGCCTCGGATAGCTGCAGCGTGTTTCCATCCCTGAGCAGGCTGAGCTTCCGCTGAGGGCTGGACTGCTGGCAGCAGATTTGTAGCCACGCTGGAAACTGCTCAGGTAGGATTTAATTAAATTCCTAATTACAGTTTACCTACTACTTGTTATCACTCTTCCATTTCTTATGCAAAGGCTTTCACTAATTCCTAGCTGGATGAAGTCACTCTAATCAGATTACAGGAAGCGGGAAGGACCGGGGAACGAGGAGAGGAGGGAAGACAGGGAGACAGCACGGATGAACGGAAACCTACAGGCAGAGATGGAAATCGGACTGACAGGCAGAAAATAAGGCAACTTGAATGCTAAGCGAAAAAGAGCCCTGTGGGCATGTGAATGACACTGCTGCGATGCGATGAACCCTGCAGAGAGGGCTCGGAAACACGCTCCTGCCTCCTGAGTTAATGATAAAATCTGGGTTAAGGCGCGGAGCACCTGGGGTCCCTACAGTGCCGCCCCCGCCCCAACTCCTACCTGGTAGATACCTGTCGTGGTCGTACTCGTGTGAGCGCTGCATGTGGCTGTTCTGAGTGAAAGGCTGGTTCCCAAAGAGGTTGTCACTGCGGAGATTGTGGCAGAGCTTCTCCAGGAAGCGGAGGACGTAGGTGATACTGTTTACTGCTGGCAGGTTCAGAGTGTGCTGTTCCCGATCAAACACAGCTGGAGACAGAAACAAACAGAGCCCAACACGTAAACCCCCAGCAAAGGCAGGAGACTACGCCCAGGGCTGCACAGCCAGCTTCTGTATCTCAGCATCACTGGTCTAGACTAGAGCAAACAAAAGCCACTGCCTTCCGCTGGCTGGGCGCTGGCGAGCTCGCCTCCCTGGGACAGGCTAAAACCAGCCTGCTGCACCCGCTGTCAGGACCAGGCTGCACGGCTGCGAAGCCGCGGTACCAGGAGCAGAAAGGTGCTCAAGGAGGGGCCTGCACTCCCGCCATCCGGGTCAGCCGGGGCTTAAGAGTAAAACTAAAACTCGGGGGTAGGGGAAGAGAAGCTTCGCGGTACCGCTTTTCCTTCCACTAGGAGTTGTGCAAGGCCCCCCGTTCCGTCCCCTGCTGGGGTCCAGGCAGTGCCGGAGGTGACGCACAGCGCTCCCCAGGCTCGCAGCAGCAGCTGGGCCTGGAGGACAAGCTACTGCTCTGCTCTGCATCAGCTGCTAGCTGTTGCTTCACTGACACAGATGTCTGGCAAGAAAGAGAAGACAGAAATCTTCTGTCTGCCCCTGGCCCATGACTGTACCAAGCTTCAGGAGAGACATCTTCCAGCGACTGAATTCTTGCAATGACATCTCTGAAGGCAAAGTGCTGCAGGCCAGTTCTCACCTGAGATGACCTCTCCCCCGTGGCCTTGTTTTAAGAAGGAGAAGACAGTTTTCTGATGATAAGCGCAATCAATGCAGGCCTGCACTGCTTGCTGCAGGACAACAGAAGCTCGAGCTGGTCCAAAATGATCCGGCAGCTGCTGAACTTTCTTCTTGTCTAGGTGGGGCCCAGTGCTGCCGTTCTTGTTCAAGTAAATGCAAACTGCCAAGATGAGAAACGTGTTTGCCATTAACCCACTCAAGAAATCAAGAAACAGATGCCTAAAATCCAGCCTGAGGGATAGAGATGCCCAAGTTTTAAGACTGTAAAATCACTCACAAAGTGTGAGCGAATCCATCACCTGCCTGCCTGCAACCTAACGACAGAGACACTTTTGGGGGGAATCACCTCTCACACCTTCCTGCCTCATCATGCTCACCTTTCACACTGCTGCTATTACACCTATGCTTTCCCCAGTGCTCAGGCTCCCAAAGGCAGGCTGCAGTGTGGTTCCTGGGCCAGAAAGGTAAAGTGGCTGAGATGTTCAAAGGAAATGAAGGAATGCAGCCCCAACTCCGGGGGGAAACTGGGTTCTTTGGGTTCCTCTGAAAATTGCGTTCTGGGGAAACAGAGGGCTCTACCCATATCCAGTGTCTGAACATATAAAACCCATCTTTGCATTAGACTTTCCTGCCCAGGTTCACCTTTGGCTGTATCTCAGTCGTAGCAGAGCACATGCTTTGCACTGGCTGCTTCTATTCCTCCCCTTCTCTCTCTTGTCCCTGCTTGTCTGGCTGAAGCTGAACAGCCCATGGCCACTGCTGCTCAGCAGGAGCTGTTCTGCACCTTGCTCTCTTCAGCAGCTGTGCCTGGCACAGTTTTGGAGAGCCCATACTATGAACTCCTGAGTGCAGCTGCTCACAGTACTGCCTCTAGGCTGTATGGGCCACACGAAGTGCACTTTGAGGGCTTTGGAGTCACTAACATGCAGGTGACAACTCAGGGAAAGGGAACTCTGCATTTGTCAGATGGACTTGCAATCCTCCTATGGCTTCATATTTCCAGTATGGATAAATGAACAGCTGGTCTGAGCTCACGTGCCTCTTTTCCTCCTGACACACTCTGAGTTAGGCCAGCCTTTGTTTGTGGAATCTTAAGGTTTGCTGGTTTGTGTGTTTGTGAAGAAATGGGAGTGCTGTGGCGTGCCACCTCCTGACTGCTGCAGCTCCTAACTGTGCAATCTTTTCGAGGATGCAGTTTGAGACCCTTACCTGTGGGAGCCTGCATGGCAGAGCTGGGGATTGTAGCAGCGTCCTGGGGCACAGTGCTTGTGTCTGGTTCTGGGGTACTGGTTGTTGGAGAGGTGGGTGCTGGGTTCAGCAATGTCCTAGGTTTCCTCTGCAGAAAAAGATGAGGATATTTCTCCTTTTATCCCTGCTCTCCTACACCACCCATGATCACTACACTCTCTTCTCTGCATCCAACAAACAAGGCACTGTGGAACATGACATACTTCTGATGGCGATGACGGGAAGTTTCAAGAACCTACTTAATCAATATGTGTACATTCTAGAAACCACGATCCTCGAAAAAATAACAAGCCTGAGATCCGCCACCTCTGCTTGACTTGACTCTGCTTGACTAGCTACACATGATGGACAGAAGAGCTTATTCCACCATTTGGCCAACCTGTCATGATCATAGCATTTGCCGTGCTACTTCACAGCTAATGCAGTTCCAAAGACACGGTTTCTTGATGGAAATGATCTTTAGGACACAGACATTCTCTACAACTCTGAGGCTGGACTCGGAGGGATATTCCCAGCCCCACACACCCCTCTGGTCTCCTACTTGCTGCAGTCACACAGCCAGAGGCTGAGACAAACGTGCACAAATACACGCATGCACCATCCCATGGCAGAACTTGCAGCACCTGCTTTTCACCCGCCTGCATCAGCATCAGCTTTTACCTTACTGCCAGGCTTTGGGCCTCTCTTTCTGGGGAATTTCAAAGGCTCCACTGACTTGGAGGGTGTAGGCATGGGGTGATGGATTAGCGCTTTGGTCGTTCGACCACGCTTCTTCCCTGTTTTGCGACGCCTTTGCCCTTGTTGATGCCCCAAAACAGTCTTTGTGCTACTGTGCATGCTAGGTTTCTCCGAGTTTACTTCGGAGGCAGGTAAAGGGCTCTTTGGAATCACAACTGAAATAAAAAGAGAAAAAGCAAATATAATTAAATCAGGCGAGAATGAAAACAAGAGCAGCCTCCATCTTTAAACAGTGTCATATGGAAAAACCTGGAGTAGTCACAGTCCCCTGAGTGGAGGCTACTGCTCTCCATGCCAGAGTAAAAACCAAATGCACTGATCCGGGGTTCAGCACCTGAGCTGTGGGGCGCTGTGGCTTAGCCTGGGCAGGCTGAGCTCTGGAAGGATCGCACTTCCAGCCATACCTTCTTCCTGAAAACAACTGGCACTTACAGCTCTTCCATCTGCAAGTGGAGACCTGCCAGAGATCAGGTAAGATGCTCTGAAAGCATTCCTAGGGGAAGGATCAGTCAAGACCTGCCTGACAGTACAGAGCCAGGGCTGTGCTGGAAATCCCCTTTCTCGAGAGGCTGAGGTCAGATTTGCTCTGTCCCTAAATTACCAGTGAACAGCAGGGGAAGGCACCACTATGTCCTTGATTCCTGCAAGGACGACTGCTCCCAGCCCAAAGCAACAGCTCCTATCTCAGTTACTTCAGCTCCTCTCATGTACTGCCAGAGGTGAGAGATGAGATAGTATCTGGCTGCAGACAGCACATGGTCCGATCCTTCTTAACTTCTCAAGCTTTCCACGACAAAACCAGGTTTTTCTGGAGTATTTCCCCCAAATCCCCTGCATTTGGTCATTCATCTTTCCCAAGCCCCACTAAAGGCTGGAGATGAGCTGGCCCAGTTCAGCAGACCAATGCCTCTTTAAACTTCTGCTACAAGAAAACAACACAGCCCTCCTATATTTTGAAAACTGCACGGCGACATTTATGATGTCTCATTTCTCAGACCTGGAAACCTCACTGTGTGTTCAACATGGGGGCTGTGACTTCAAAAAAAACACAACAACAACTTCCACCTTTTGACGTGGGGTGCGTTATAGATAAGAAGAAAACCTTGGCAAGGAAAGCAGAGATTCATAGAAGAGTGATACCAGGATGGCAAGCGGCACCAGCAGTGACAACTGTGGGCGCATAAGGAGAATGTAAGGTTCTCAAATGAGAGCTTTACAAGCAATCACTCTAAGCAAGGACAAAGAAAGCCCTTCCTGTCGACAGCTTGGTAGCAGCTAACAGCTGCGTCCCAGGTTTCAGGGGTCTGGAGAGGATCCCTGGGCTGCGGGGTGGCAGCGGCAAGGCAGGAACAGGAGCCCCGCAGCCCCAGGGCAGGGAGCTGTTAACTGCTTCGCTGCGGCATGGCTGCTGGGGAGGGTCTGCGTACGGCTCCATCAGCAGCTGCTTGCTTTGGCCTTACACAAATGAGCCCCTGGAAGTGGAGGATCCTGCTCTGCTCCTCCGGTCTGACTGTGCTTCATTCACCAGCTTCCACGCTGGAGGCCTCCCCTGAGAGCAGACCTGTGCCTGGCTGCCAGCTCCCGGACACCCACAAACTGTACATTCAGCTCAAAAACAGGGCATTTTGCTGCCTCGCTGGGCAGGACCAGGAGACCTCCCACATGCCAGGCATGTCTCCAGTCCATGCTGCCACCAGGACACCAGCCTCCAGAAACTAGCCCCACTCTGCTCTTCAGGTGAGCAGGGCAAGAGTTACAATGCCCTCAAATTCTTTTATTTTTTTTTTAAATCTTTATCTCCTTGCCTTTGTGCACTACATGCACTAGGGCTGTGTGTTGGATTCTGCTGATAAGCTCGCAGTCATTGAGTGATTTACCTAAGATTTACCTCATTTCCGAACTAACATCTTCTTGTGCCAGGTGGATACAGAGAGTGGTGGCAGAAACAGAGTCGAGGGATTTTGCTGCTCTGTGTCTAAGATAATAACACCAACAACAGTGCTACTTCTCTGGCAAGAAAAGGAATGCAATACACAAATGCTCGTTACTGTGTCACCCACCGAGCTCCGTGAGCAGAGAGGAGCAGCAGGGCCAGGTATCCTCGGCCAAATCGCTGTGCCTCCAGCCTTACATCTGCACAGCTGACTTCAGCCAACGAGTGTTTGTGTAAAGGGATTTACTAGAACCCTGTCAGTTGATAGAGCACGGATAAACATGGGTAAAGAACTCAGTACTTTAAAGAAACTTCCAAACATCAAAGCGATGTGTAAAACAAAGTGGGAGGCATTTTGTTTGCACTCTGCAGCAGCACTAAGTGTCCGAACAAAGCTGTGCCATAGCGAGGTTTCGCTAAGTTTCAAGAGAAATCGAGGGTTCTACAGACGAGCTGTGAAGCAACCTGAGTTACCAGTAAAAAAAAAAAAAAAGAAGAAAAACAAAAAACACACCACAAAAACAGAAACAGTAAATTTGGAAAGTTAGGATGCCATGAACAACTGCTGAACTGCACCCTCCCCAGCTTGAACCGCATCTCAGAGAAACCCCAGTGCCAGGGAAAATGCAACTGACGTCAGGCGGATTCCCAGTTTGCATGCTTTCACTACAGAATTTTGTAATAAAAAG
Organism: Aythya ferina; assembly: GCF_964211825.1. Taxonomy (NCBI): domain Eukaryota; kingdom Metazoa; phylum Chordata; class Aves; order Anseriformes; family Anatidae; genus Aythya; species Aythya ferina. The sequence goes on along the minus strand of NC_140322.1, from coordinate 6,613,430 downwards.
TCATTTCTGGGGGGTAGAATAAATGCTAGAAAGTTCCATTGTCCACTTCAGTCACAAAGATATTAAAAGTAACATTAATTTAATGTTAAGCTTTACCACTCACTGCTTTCTTTTTAGGGAAATAAAAGCCCCTTACACGGTACGTGCAGAGCACACGGCAATTTCTTTCAGCCACAGCAGAGGAGATTGCACTGAGGCTGCTGCCATGACAGCCCATCCTTGCCACCGCCCTGTGCTAATTCATTTCATAAAAAAACACCAGCCTGTGCTAATTCACGTCTCTTGTCCCTGCCAGACGTACTGAGCCACAGACCATCAGCTTTTGAAGAAGGAGACAGCAGCCACTCGGGGAGATCTGTGCTGTACCAAAAACCACAGGGCTCCGGCTGCTCGCGCTGCTTGAGCCCTTGCGGTGACCAGCTGTCTCCTAAGGGAGCCTAAGGTTTTTCAGTATGTGCCTGCAAACTTTCCTCCAGGATTTCAGCCCCCGATGGTACAAGGATGGGGTGAGGATGCAGGCGGGAGCTGCTTGTCCTGCAACTGCAAACCACTGCCCACATACCCTTACCTGCCAGAAGCTGCAGTTTTTGGGTCTCATTCAGCCGGTGGTGGTGCCAGCCCAAACATAAGCAGCTGCCAGGGCCATCCCCATCTCATGTCCCTTGTCCCTCATGCTCACCTTCGCCCTGTGTTGCACCATCAGGAGAGCCAAATTTTCTTAAAGTTACTTGAGGCCCTCTTCAAAAATCAAGTTTGCTGTCACTGAGAAATGCAACCTCTGCCTCTGGGCTTTGGTGCTCATATGGGCTCTGAGTAACCGAGCAAAGCTCCAAAGCTGGCCTTGCTTTAGGCATGGACCCAGGCCTCCTATGGTCCCTTCCAACCTGCATCTTTCTCTGAACTCATGGTTAATCATTTCAGCCCGTTACTGGAACGGAGAACTAAAGAGAGCAATTTTTCTGCTGCTTCAGCTCGCTGAGCTGTCTTGCTTTGGGTTGTACAGGCACCAGGACCTGGAGGGATGGAACCGCTCCTTTGGGGCTGGTATGGGAGCAATTTGCCTGCAATGAGGATCATCGCCCTGCAGATGCAGGATCAAAGACTGCTGAACTCGGAGGCAAAGAAAAGACTGACATCACTAATTGGTTTATTAATCATCAAAGGATTAGTTTAAAAAGAAGTCCCAAGCTTCCTGCAGAAACAAAGAGACTTGACAGAGAATTCAAGACTATTTCCTAATGCCAAAATATCCCCTGCCAGTCAGCACATGGCTGCAGCAGTACCTGCAGCTACACACCACACTGTTACTCAAACTGTTATTTACTGGACACTCTATAAAACATAAGTTGCTGCCCACACTTTGAGGTTTTGCTAATCATACTAGAAAGCAGCATTTGTCACTCATCAGCTTCTCAGGCTTGTCTGAGCTTGAAGACGACAAATTTATGTCCTTGTGGTAAGAATAACAAAGCCAACACATGTAATAAAATGTGGAACAGAAGGGTTTAGGATGGAGAAGAGTTCCCTACCTTTCTGTCCATTACACCAGCTAATTACCAGTTTGCATTTTACTAACAGCCGCTGGACCACAAAACCTGACATCTCCATTTTATGTGCTAAGGGCTCCTGAACTCGGATGCAGCTGTAGGTCATGTACCCTCCCTCTGGGTATTGCAGTAGTGACCACTGAGGTGTAAAGCAGGCAGTTTACGAGAAGACTGAAAATGACATTTGTATCCATTGTAAAGCATCTATGAGGAACACCCTGTAGGGCACACCCAACTGCTGTTTTTTTTTTGTGCTCCAGCTTCAGCACTGTGTGGTCAGAAGCACGAAGCAAAGATACGGGTTACAGAGACACATTTAAGGTAAGCGTAATTGCCAACACCCTGCTGAGAATTGGCTGAATCCTCTGGATGCAGCCATCCAAACCCAGACTTCCTGACAAGAACCAGCACTCAGTGCCCATCTGAGAGCAAGATGTGCAAACTTCAAACCTCTGTGATTCTTCTTGAAGCAGAGGCTGTTATTATTGTCCACCACAAGCGCATGCAGGAGCTAAACCCGGGCTCCAGGAGGGATCCAGGTTTGACGCGTCCCCAGCTCTCAGCAGCTGGGCAGCCAGAGCAGAGGGGCAAGGGGCAGAGCGCAGCTGGGAGATGCAGGTGCCCTGGAGCACAGCAAACGTGCACTGTCCTCCACATCCTGGAATTTAGAAGTCAGAATCCAATTATTCGCATGATCTAATATTTCCTGCAGGGACTCCAGCTTGAAATGGCTGTTTGACCTAAGGCTGAGAGACCAGAGGATGTACCTAATACAACAGTACAAGAGGATCCAAGCGCTGCATGATTCAGCATGTTCTAGATGTTCTCATGATCAGTTACCTTAATTCTCAAAGATGCTTTTTTTTTTTTTTATATATCCCCTAAACCACAAAATTTGTCTAGTTTTTGACTACTGAGGCTTGCTGGGAGCTATGAAGTGCTTTATTCAATGTCCCCCTCCCGGATCTGACTTGCCAGTGGTGACATGGCAGCATGCACAAAAACGGAAAACCATTCACCCTAAATCTGTCTCTGTGCTATTAGCCCTGATGATCAGGACATTTGTCACTCTCACATGTATTTTTGGGCAGGGCAAGCACACGAAGAAGAGTGGTTACTAAAAACCAAAGCAATGCCTTATATACATTTGCTGTACCCAAGACGGGCTATGAACACTCACCACGACAGTGTCCCATTTCTTAAAGGCTTCGAAATCTACAAGTTCTGCCAGAGCTGCAGTTTTCTTATTTTAATTGTCTGCATGTGCTTCGATGAGCACTGTGCACTGTGGATGCCACCACACATCCCACTGGTGCAAGCTGTGGCATTTTTATGGTTGCTTTATTTTTGTAAAGACATCTACAAAAAAGTCACACAAGTCACAGTGATGCTGGTATTAACTATTTGCTTTTTGCACAAGCCTTGCATTTACAGCTCTCAAAGCAGCATTCCTGTGCGTCTCCAACCACTCTGGTAATTACTCGCAGCACCTTCCCAAGGCACTGTGGTGAGGGATTTACAAACCCCTCAGCAGCAGTCACTGCGCCTTGTGATGCATCTCAGACGTGCTGGGTAACACTGACAGCTGGAGGGATAGGCACTCCTCGAGTGCCAGACCAGTATTAGTACTGCAGAACATCCCAAGTGCCCTACCCCTAAGTAAAACCACGCATGGATATATGAAAAAGAACAACTCAAGACTGCAGTTGGCTCTTCTGGAACTAAAGAGCAGAAAACCCCTGTTCTGGACCCACAGGGTCTGCTTATGCAAATCCAAACCCAGAGCTCACAACCCAACTCTGCACCAAGGCTTCCCCTCTGTGCACCACAGTCGGCTCCTTTCACCCTAACACTTGCCAAACCCAAGGAGGCAGCTTTAATGAAGCATGAAGTTCATTGGGCTAAAACATTTTCCCAAAAGAAAACGGAGGTTTTATCTGAAAACACAGCCCTCAAGATGAGTCCAATCAACCTGGGCAGTCAGTACAGCGTCTGTACCAGAAACCTAGGCTCACAAACCTGGGAAGGTGTGAAAGGGAGAGCAAGCACATGGATGGATGTGACACAGCCTGCCTCCCTTTCCACAAAGCCACATTATTCACCAAAGGATTTATAAGAGATAAAGAGCCATGGGATAAGAGGGAAGGTTTCTGTAGGGCTAAATCACTGCTTAGAAGAGGCAGGGGCAAATGGTTATTCTCACCAGGCAAGGGAGGCGAGGAAGTTTTCTAACAGTTCATGCTTTCCAGGGCAGGCAGGACACTGCAGCTCATGAGCAAGCTCCAGACAGCCCAGGACACTGAGAGCCAGGGCAACAGAGCGGCAGGTGACCTTGGTGACAACAGGTACAAAGCAGTGAGCGAGGGGAAAACCACTCCTTTCAGGTACAAAATGATGGGCTCTGAGGTGCGTGGTGCTCACTCAGGAGAGAGAACTTGGGCTGCAGGACCCATCACACAAGAACATCAGCTTTGGGCACAGCAGCAGCTAAAAAGAGACAGGACAAAGACTCAGCTTTGAGTGGCAGACAGCAGATCAGGACTGCTGGATGTCATGGTAGAAACCAACTGAATAAAAATCCTTATTATGCTTATAAAAAAAAAAAAAAAAAAAAAGGCAAAAAGCCACCAAACCTGCCGATGATCCCTGGATTCTCTTTTCCAATATTTCAGCTGCTCTGGGGATGTCCTCAGCCAGGGCTCAGCTCTGCCTTGTCCCTGCCAGGGCACCCCGAGCCTGCCCTGGGTAAGATGCGGGTAAGATGTGGGTAAGCAAACCCCCATCAGACGGAGCGTTTTGAAGAGTCCCATCTTAGGGACTTCCCCGCTAAGCATACGAAGACATCTTTTAATGTTTGTAATCGGTTCCTAGTAACTTTTCAGAGACAGTGATTTTTAATACACATCCCAATTCCTTCTCTGCTACGCAACTACATGATTACACATTTTTAGTCTATCCAGGGCCTTTCAAACACCATGGCACTGAGTGGTGACTTACAATTACACCTCTGGGTACAGCACAGATCCCCTCCTGGAGCCCATACAGGCAGTCTGGTGGGAGCGCTGCCTGCCTGCTCTGCAAGGCAAGGTCCTCTCTTGCTGGCTGGAAGAAGCTGGCTGAGATGTCAGCTCTACCTGGCAGGCAGACTCACGAGGTTGAGCAAAGGACAAAGCTTGAGGACCACGGAGCTCACTCGCAAGGGTGGGACAGACAAACCAACCAGGAGGGAGCAGTGTGTACCCCGCAGGCAGGGACGTGGGCTTCACAGCTGCTGCTTCGTGCACCAAGAACCCAGAAGCGGGCTGAGGCAGGGACATCGGTCAGCGATGCTCTCCCACTTCCCCATTTTCCTGGATCCCCTGGTAGCAGCTAGTCATGTAGCAGTTCCTGGTGCTTTTAAACAACATAAACATACATGTGCAGATATTCCTGAACATGGGGGTGCGGTGCTTTGAGAGCTGGCACAACAAGTGTTACGGATGCGCAGCATAATAGACTTATTCATCAAGATGCCCTGGGGGCCAGCACGGTCCCCGTTCTGCTGATGGTAAAATAAACAGAGATAAGCGACTGGCTCATGATCAGACACAAAGACAGTGACAGCGCTGTGAAGGGTGAGGATGTCCAAATTGTTGTCCTCAGCAAAAGTCATTTTCAGTTTAGTGCTGAGCACACGGGTTAGTTCCAAAAGCCAGGTCTCCATTTCTCCCCAGTACAGGAAAGAAATGAACTGTTTTGCATCCAACTGGGTAGCTTTATAAAACAAATGGGTAAACTGAGTCATGCATTACTATTTTTTAAAAATAAACCGCAAAGGCTAGCATTCAGGTAAGGAAAAAAAGGCATCATGCCTGCCACCACTGATGAAGCCACGCAAGCTTCTCCCCAAAGAGCATCTCGTGAGCTCCTAAGCTCTGGGCACGTTAGCTGTGGAGCATCTGCACAATCGATAACAGACATCTCTCGCTGCCAGTTACACGGCTGCAGCTTGTAGGAGCAGCGCAATACTCCTTCAGCCCCTCTTCTCCCTGCCATCCCCTCTTCTTGCTCCCTGAAGGCACAGTGAAGGAGCAGAAAGACCGTGCTGGGAACAGAACCAGCCCAGGGATTTACACTGCAGAGAAAAATGGTAGGTTTGGACAGCAGGGCTAGACTTCCCATTGGCTCAAGGGATTTATCTTGTAGATTTGGATTGCACAGGAAGTCCTCAACAAAATTACAGCCCTCTCTGGGACAGCACTGTAATTTACACTATAGAGAGTACCCTTGTCAACCTTGGAAAAATGCTCATTTGTACAAGCCAGTGTCCGGCAAGATGTGCAGCCCCTGCAAAGAGCTCACAAAGCTGTTGGCCTTGGCTTGCACTCTTTGTGCTGGCATCGGGTTTTATTTCTCCAGTGCTCACACCGCTTAACTCTGGGCCCCATTCTGCAAGGACAATCAGAAGCTGCTGCTTGGCTGGCACAGCCCAGAGCACAGGGGCCACCAAACTCAGTCAGTCTGGAGCACAGGTTCTCCTTCAAGCCCAACCACCAACCACCAGGTCAGAGAACAAGGACCCCACAGGGAATATGGTTCAAATGCAAAGGACAAGCAAATGCCACATTTGTCTACAACCACCCTCTTCATAACTGAAGTCAGAAGTTTTCCCCCAAGCTCCATCCTGGTACCTCTTACCACAAATAAAGTGGCTGCAACACAGCATGGACTCTTCCTTGTTATAAGCCCTTAAATAGCCTTACCTTCTCCAGCCCACGGCAAAAAGAAACCTCTTGTAACGGTGAGTTCCTTTAATCAGCAACAACGGAATTAAAACAGAAAGAGTCTGAACTATAAAAGGGTGAAGGGAACCAAGCCAGCTCCAGTATGAGAAAACATCAGCAGAGTTGACCCTCGGACTCCTGATCGAAGGGAGGCACTAGCAGGTAAGGGACAACACTCAGGATCAACCAGGATGCTCCAGGAGAAACATCAATGCCATTTATTTATTGTCAAAACGAGACCAAAACCAAGTCAAAATCTGAACTTCAATACTCAAGCTTAATTTGATTACCCTGAAACCAGTTCAGCCAGTGGAGATCGTTTCTTTCCTGACAGCACCCACAGGTCCACGGTGAGTACTCCAGCAGCAACTGCAAGAGCTCAGCTGGAGCCACTGGAGTTGCTCAGTGGATGGTGCATGAGAGCAGCTGGCACTTTCAGTCCTGACACACCAAACAACCTCACTTCCACACCCCGGGAGAACCATCACAGTGCAGTGCCACCGGGCTGAATGCCCTGAGGACGGCCAGCAGCCTTCTCAGTACGTACCCAGAGCAGGCTGCCAAAAGCATCGGGGATGACTGACCCATGTCTGGTCCACGCAGCAGTCCTCAAGGAAGTCACAGAGCCACGGTCTTAGGATGCAACCAACCTGCAGACAAGTAAGGCTTCAGCACGTGCAAGCACAGCAACGCCAGCCTGAGCAGGACAGAGGTCACCAGTCCCAGATTTACAGCCTGCAGGAAGCTTGCAGCAGCGTGGCTATGCTGCTATTAATATCCAATGAGCTCAAGGACATTCCTTGAGTTAAAATAGGTGGCATGAGAAGCCACCACAGTCAGTCTACTAACTGATTGTGTCTTTTGCCTCTGGGAGTTGATTATCATCTCGTTTCCAAAACCCCATGTTGAGAATCAAAACGCTTCTGTTCTTTTAGAGTCTCTTAGAGTATTCAGGCTATTGAGAACTGTTCCTGGGGTTTCTGCTTGTTCTGATCTTCTCTGAGGCTCTTTTTTTAGCTTTGGCTTCCTGGTTAAATATTAGCAGAACACCTTCAACATCTCAGAGCACAAAGAACAAGGAGACTGCTAGTGGGTGCAGTTTATTCCACCTTTTGTTCTTTATTAAAGCTGCTCAGAAGTCATAAAAATACCAAGATCAAGAGGAGAACTGACAGGCTGCAAAAGGTCTAATCTTTTTAACAAGTTGGGCTGTATATTCAGTATGAAGCTCCCGGATTCAATAAAAATGCACGCTGTGGCAATGTAGCCCTGTTTACCAAAGCCTGATCTGCGCTCAACATTTCCAACTTCTCCGAATAATCAGGAGGAAACAAAGAGAAGAAACTACTCAGTAGGTCATGAGGTAACGTAATGCTCCTGCTCCCATTGTGTCACTGCGAAAAATCCTACCAAGATTCAGGTATCTTTGGATCAGGCCCATTTCTCCTGCATGCACATGGGCTGCTCCGTTCACAACTGTACCACCAACTGCGTGCAGCCTCTACAAGCCTTTGGGAGAAAAATCTGGTTAGATCATGCTGCTTCCTCCAGCACTTGTCTGCAACAGAAACAGCACCTCTATTGGGGACCAAGCTACGGTCACCAACAGCTGGCACCTGTGGGCTGGTGACAGGCAGAAAATAGACTCGGAGCACTAAATCCTCAACGTGAAGCCTCAAAGGGCATCCAAGCTCAGCATCTTCCATGTCCCAGTACAGAGCTTAACTCAAACTCAAACTCTTCTGTGGCTGCTGCTCCAGGAACGCTGGACTCCTGGCCCTGCCGGGGGAAAGTGAGGCAGCTCAGGGTGCGCCTGGCCCACCTGTGGGGGAGCAGGAGTGTGCATGGAGATGAGTGTCCCCACTCACACCAGCTGTGCTTTGCTTTCTTCCCGTCCTGAATCATCACAGAGCACGTGCGCTGGAAGCCCTGGGGTTGAAGCAAATCCAGAATGACGGGCTCCAGGAGCCATCCTGACATGTTTGGCCATGACTGTGCATTCAGGCTGCGCGACTTAATTTTTAACAGGCTTAAATCTGAACTTGAACAGATACCTGAGCAGTAAAAGGCCTCGGTCCTCTTCCGATTCCCTGCTCTGTGCCATCACCAGTTTTTCAGGACCCTGTAAAAAAGCACCAGGAGCAGACCAAGATTGCTTCACTACTCCTGTTCGAAGATCCCACTGCCCTGATCTCACAGTACACACCAGCACCTTTCAGTTCCAGTACCAGCACCGCTGACCGGCTTCAGGACGATGCAGCATCGCTTCCTCAGGCCCTGAAGTCTTCTGGCCCTGGGTGACACAATCCGGAGGGTTTGGGCAGAGCATTTGCACCAAACAGAGGCTACAGGAGGTCTCTTTCATCGTACAGTACCAAAGGTGAGTGAGAGGACACGAGCTCGGTGTGTCCCAGGTCAGACCAGGCTCTGCAGAAGCTGAAGCACTGCAGGGAGCTCAATGGGAAATGGGGCTCTCCTTGCTGCCCTCCTGAAGGCGTAAAACCTACTGAACTGAGCACACTTGTGGCCTGTTTAACTCCGCTTCCAAACCTGTCAGTGACGACGGTTAGGCAAAGACATCAGCAGCTCCTGAGCCAGGCCCTGCATTTAGACCAGCAAATGTAAAAGCCCTCAAATTTGTCTGGCTCCCTCCCCAAAACGTGCAGACCTCCAGCCTACACAAGCACCATGCACAGCCCAACACCACATCCCACCCGCACAAGTAGTGTTACAAAGTCCCTGCAGGAGGGGAGCGACAAGCCCAGCTTCATTTGTCCCAGAAGAGGAAGGTTTCCAGCAGTGATGCTCCCACAGAACCATCCTGTGGTGACGCAGAGACTCCTGGAGATTTTAGAGGTCTGGTTTAGGCCAAAAGGCAGGAAGGAAAGGGGAAGGAAACATCCTAAAGAGCATCCAAACTCTGTGGGTTACGAAGAATTTTAGAATAAAATGCACGAGGAAAATTCATGCTGTGACATTGATATTAAGGACAGACTAGGGGGCAGTGGAAACTCAGGTCAGCTCTTGCAAGTCCCAGCACATCACACGGTAACACCAGGCGTCCGATGCTGTGGCTCCATGCTCCCCCTGAGCCACAGACCTGCAGCTTCGTGCAGCAGGACGAGAGCGCAGCTCACCCTCCTGATGAGCGCCCAGCACGGATTCCAGCACACATGGCCCAGCCCAGCTGGGTTTATGGATAAACCCCATGATTTTGTGCTCCTAACAGGTCAAGGGTGGTGCTTGGCAGTTCCCAACAGTGGTCTCGAAGGCAGCATCTGCAGGTACCCGGCTGTGTGTCCACAAGGCTTGCGGCTGCAGGGGCGAATGCTGAGCTTCTGTGCGCAACCCCTCTGGATGCCGGCACCAGAGTGAGGCCCCAGCCACCCCACCGACTGGAGGCCCCTTGCCCTGCCGTTCTCTGCACCAGCTTCCTGAGCCTGGCTTCACACCAGCCTGAGGTATAAGCTCCAGACCCCAGAGTGACAGCAGTCGGCATCCTTGCATCTCCTCCCAGCAGCAAAGCAGAGGAGCTGACCCGAGCGTCACCCTGCCGGCTGCTCCCGACAGGCACTGCCACCCACCTGCGTGCTCCCTTCCCAAAGGAGGAAGAGAAACCAAGCAACATCAAAAATAAAGAGAAGTCATAAAACAAATATTACCTTTGCCTGTGGGCAGAAAATCTAGCATCTGATGATCACCTTCCTTTGAAGACACCAAGCAGTTAATAAGTAAATCACATGGCAGCAAGGGTGGCTAGAGAAGGATGTCATGAGCTCCGTGTGTTGTGCCTCCAGCCTCGCACTGCTGCGAGCATGGTGGGATGCAGCACGCGGCAAATCCAGGAGCGTCCGTGAGCTTTGCTTCAAAATACTCCCGTGGCAGCTAGGTAAAACTATTAACTTTTGCTTGGAAGCGCTCGCAAGCCAGACAAACCCATGGGGAGGGAGCCGCGTGCCGACAGTGAGCAGCAGAGACCCAGACAGGGCAGGCGAGCGCCTGCGGCAGGGCCCGGTGCTCTCTCTGCAGCTCCCCGCCGGCTGGCTGAGCCCCGCAGCGGCGCTCCCCGAGCCCGAGGCCCCGCTGCCAGCTGGGCTCCTGCCAAGGCAGCGGCTCCACTCCTCCGAATTCCAGCCCAGGCTGCTCCAGCTCCTGCCCGCCTGGCCTTAACGCTTTCACTGCTGCTGCCTCCGGCGCCCAGCACAGCATCGCCTCTCCTACGGGGATCCGGGAGGGCGCAAGGAGGTGTAAGGGACCCACCTGCACCAAGTGCAGCCCCCACCAGGCAGCTCCAGAGGTGTCTGGCAGCTGAAGGAGACATTACCCACAGGGAGGAGAGGCACACAGACCTTCCGAGTTTCGAATTTAACAGCAATGCTCATGGCTGTGGGCAGGATGCTGCAGGCAGTGGTGCCCTGCATCCTGCTGCGAGGGTTACAGTATTTCCCTGCCCTCCAGCAGGGATGTGCCACTGCATAAAAGGATGAGCAGACTTCAGGGGTGCTGTTACCAGAGAGGAGGGGTGTGTGTGCACGGGTGTGTGGGGAAGGTCCCAGTCCAGGTACAGCTCACACCTGGATTTCTCAGGACCTGGCACGTTAGATGCTTTTCAAGAAAACTTTTCAAGTTTTCAAAACTTTCTCAAGACTGTCCCTGCCCTGGCCCCTTCCCGCAGTGGTGCTGCTTGGGCTAATGTGTATAGCTCCCAGTGCTCAGCTACCACCAGGGCTCCTGGGGGTCCTGTGCGTGCCTCATGCTGTCTGAAGTGAATCACAGTTACAATTCCCAACACCGCAGCATGAGAACCACAACAACACATGCATTTCCTTGAAATGTAAAGCTAGCACTAACGAATACAAGAGTTCTGTATGTTTCCTTATGCAACGACCCAAATCTTGCAGAAAATCTCATAGATTCCTGCTCCCACAATCAGCGTGTACAGAAAGCAAATCCCGATCCCATCTGTCCAGTCCCCTCTTCCCAGCCTGCTACCCGGCCTCCTCCTTTGACATGAGGCAGAGGAAGGAGCATCACCTGCTTGGGTGAATAGCTCAGAGGTAGAAGCTTCCTGATAGAGGACCTGGCAAGACCCCTGCTTGGTTTTGCTTTCTTCAGGGGTTTACAACCCTCCATTTCACAAACCACTTCAGAAAGGAGAACGACTCCTCGTGGAACCTCTTCCCATGTGTGCTTCACTGACTACAAAGCACTGAACTTTCCTCTAGTCTGATCAGTTGTGAAAAGCCAATTTTCCCATAGATGAAAGCAGCAGACACCTCTCTGCCAGACCATGCTTTGGCTGATGGGGGATTTCCCCTATACCCACCTCCCTGTTGAGGGCAGGTGCCCTGGAAACGACAGTCATTAGGCAGCCTCTTATCTCATTCTTCTTTCTTCCAGAGATTTTTATCACAGCCTGGTATTTCCCTCTTCAATCTGCTTTGCCCTGATCCTTAGCAGCTGCACCGCGGTTTGTGAGCGTCTCTCCCATTCTCTTTCTCCCCAGACATGACTTAAAGTAACTAAGCAACAACCCTCATTCTTTAGGTTGATCTTGAGTATCGATTTTCTGTCCTGTTTATAATGAAGAGGAACTCTCCAAATCAGCTTTCCAAATCTGCACTCTACTGATGCCACTGACCTGAGAGCAGAATTGTTTCTTTGCCCTGCTGAAGAGCAGCAAAAGCTTGTTACTCGCAGACTCCCCGAGGAGTACGAAGTTCAGAAAATGGAAAGTGCATACCAAAAGTTTTTCCGAAAGTATTATGTGGTGTACATATTTTGCTTCTTCAGTCTCTGCTTCTTCCCAGTTTACATTGCCACCTGACATTCCAGCAGTCCACAGCCTGGCGTCACAGTGTAACTTAAACCTCCAAGCTCATGGCTTGAGAAACATGCTATCTCCTGCCTCTTATCTGCCACAATATTTGTCAAGTCTCTATGTGACTCATATTTGAATTATTCCTTCTCTACTCAACAAACCTTCAGGATCTTCTACTGAAAAATTCTACATCTTGACTTCTACTGAAATGATCTGCATGTAGTGGATTTTGGCCATGCTTTTGTGTGCTGTTAACCTTAAAGCTGGAGAAACAATCATTTTACCTCTGTTTCACCCTGGAACTCTGGTGCCACCATGAAACAGGAAAGTCCAAAGCCTTTGCAATAAGTTTGGGTTAAACGCCCCATGCAACTTTAAGTCAGCTGCTTTATGTACATGCCCCATGACAGATTAATATTTCTCTACAATGAGTGCTTCATTCTTTATGAATGGATGTACAAACAGTTCTTCCATAGACAGCCAAAAAAAACCCAAAAAACTTATAAACCTGTGAGGTGAACTTACAAGTCACCATTATCCCCTGTGCAAGGTGGGTGCAGAAAATGCCGTTAACACAGTCTGCCCTGAGAACAGAGGTCAAACCAGCACTGCATCTGACAGCGAGCCCACCCACACCTTACGTTCCTAACAGCCCAGGCTGGGCAGGTAAGGGCGAACGAGCACGTGTGTAACACGAAAATCCACTGAAGGTGCCATGCACCAAGTGTGAGGGGTGATGGGGCAGACTGGGGATTCCTGCCCAAGAGACAACTTTGGGTGCCTGCTTGGCGGGTGGGGAGGTCCCTTTGGGACGGGCAGGGGGACCTGACTTCCCCGGCTGCTGTCACGGAGGGCCCAAGGTGTACGGGACGAGCTCTGCTGTGCTTTGCCTTGCCCCTCCATCCAAAAAGACCCCACCTCCACCCTTACCCCGCTCCGGCTGCCCTGTGTCAGTACCTCATGGCTGTGGATCACCCACAGCGTGTCTGGCAGAGCCCCGTCCCTGGGCTGTGCTGTACAGAGGCAGCCTGAAGCTGGGCACTGCAGGCACTTGGCTGCCTGGGCATGGCCAAGCGCTCCCAGTGGTCTGCCAGCACGTCCTGACGGCGCTGCTATTGCCAATGCTGCAACTACCAGGCTGGCGAGGTGAGGGCCGTTCCTCCGCACTGCCTGGGCTCCCTTTGCTCCCTCCCTCCGCACACCCATGCCCTCTGGAAAGCTCCCTGGGAGCGGCTGGCCCAGCCCCAGAAGCACCAGAGCCCTCGAAGCCGCCCCACTGAGCAAACACGGGTGGGAGTGGGAGGCCTGGAGGAGGAGGGATGTGCCTAGGAGAAAGCCCGCTCTCCTCCACCTCTGCTGGCAACCACCAGAAGAGACAGATTAGAGCTGAATTAAGTTGCCAGCATTAAACAAACATGCCTGTTCTCTTTGAAGTTCTGCTTCCCTTTAACATGAGCTCATTTCTCTTTGTTCAGCCCTAGGAAGCCACGAGCTCCGATGGACTTAACTCTTTGCAGGGCTCCTCAGCTCTGCCAAGCACTGCATCTCGCCCCGCTCACACCCATCGAGACGGCCGGGCCCTTGTGGGAGCAGAGCCCGGTGTAGGCGCAGTCATACCGAGGGTCCTGGCCGTGGCTCTCCCTGCTGGGAAGGGCCCCCCCTCGGTTCAGCAGGAAGCTTTACCGCAACGGTTCCTGGAGCTAAAGGAAACGGGGATACCTCTGCGGTGAAGCCTCCTCCAGGCCTGCCAAGAGCAGCACTCACAGGCCCCGGGGGAGCTGAGCTCAGCCCTCCTGCAAGGCTGGGCGGAGGGGAAAATGAACAAGGGAGGAATTGAGATTGGGAAAAAGGAAGAAAGTTCCCAGAAGTCCCTTCTTTTGGTTTAATCCCACAAAGCGGAAATTGGAAAGTTTGGGACAGGAAAGGATGGGAATAAAGGAAAATCTTGCCACAGAGAGGAAAGTAAAATACCACAGAATCACAGAATCACAGAATTTTCTAGGTTGGAAGAGACCTCAAGGTCATCGAGTCCAACCTCCAACCTAACGCTAACGCTAACAGCCCTCCACTAAACCATATCCCTAAGCTCTACATCTAAGCGTCTTTTGAAGACTTCCAGGGATGGTGACTCCACCACTTCCCTGGGCAGCCTGTTCCAATGCCTCACAACCCTTTCTGTAAAGAAGTTCTTCCTAACATCTAACCTAAAACTCCCCTGGCTCAACTTAAGCCCATTCCCCCTCGTCCTGTCACCAGGCACGTGGGAGAACAGACCAACCCCCACCTCGCTACAGCCTCCCTTGAGGTACCTAAAAAGAGCGATAAGGTCACCCCTGAGCCTCCTCTTCTCCAGGCTGAACAAGCCCAGCTCCCTCAGCCGCTCCTCGTAGGACTTGTTCTCCAGGCCCCTCACCAGCTTCGTCGCCCTTCTCTGCACCCGCTCAAGCACCTCGATGTCCTTCTTGTAGCGAGGGGCCCAAAACTGAACACAGTACTCGAGGTGCGGCCTCACCAGAGCCGAGTACAGGGGGACGATCACCTCCCTAGCCCTGCTGGTCACGCTGTTCCTGATACAAGCCAGGATGCCGTTGGCCTTCTTGGCCACCTGAGCACACTGCTGGCTCATATTCAGCCGACTATCCACCATCACTCCCAGGTCCTTCTCTGCTTGGCAGCTTTCCAACCATTCCTCTCCCAGCCTGTAGCTCTGCTTGGGGTTATTGCGCCCCAGGTGCAGGACCCGGCACTTGGCCTTGTTAAACTTCATGCAGTTGACCTCAGCCCATCGGTGCAGCCTATCCAGATCCTCCTGCAGAGCTTTCCTACCCTCAAGCAGATCGACACACGCACCTAACTTGGTGTCATCTGCGAACTTACTGAGGGTGCACTCGATGCCCTCGTCCAGATCATCGATGAAGATATTAAAGAGGACCGGCCCCAGCACCGAGCCCTGGGGGACGCCACTAGTGACTGGCCTCCAACTGGACTTGGCTCCATTCACCACGACTCTTTGGGCCCGGCTATCCAGCCAGTTTCTAACCCAACGAAGCGTGCGCCAGTCCAAGCCAAGAGCAGCCAGTTTCTTGAGGAGAATGCTGTGGGAGACGGTGTCAAAAGCCTTGCTGAAGTCAAGGTAGACCACATCCACAGCCTTTCCCTCATCCACCCAGCGCGTCACTCTGTCATAGAAGGAGATCAGGTTCGTCAGGCATGACCTGCCTTTCATAAAGCCATGCTGACTGGGCCTGATCGCCTGCTTCCCCTTCAAGTGCTGCATGATGACTCTCAGGAGGATCTGCTCCATGAGCTTTCCTGGCACTGAGGTCAAACTGACAGGCCTGTAGTTTCCTGGGTCTGCCCTCCGGCCCTTCTTGTAGATGGGCGTCACGTTTGCTAGCCGCCAGTCGACTGGGACCTCCCCCGATAGCCAGGACTGTTGATAAATGATGGACAGCGGCTTGGCCAGCTCCTCTGCCAGTTCCCTCAGTACCCTTGGGTGGATCCCATCTGGCCCCATCGACTTGTGCACATCTAAGTGCCGTAGTAGGTCACCAACCAGTTCTTCATGGATAATGAGGCCCACATCCTGCTCCCCATCCCCTTCCACCAGCTCAGGGTACTGGGTATCCAGAGAACATCCGGTATTGCCGCTAAAGACTGAGGCAAAGAAGGCATTGAGCACCTCCGCCTTTTCCTCATCTCTTGTAACTAAGTTTCCCCCCGCATCCAGTAAAGGATGGAGATTCTCCTTAGTCCTCCTTTTTGTGTTGATGTATTTATAGAAACGTTTTTTGTTATCTTTAACGGCAGTAGCCAGATTGAGCTCCAGATGAGCTTTGGCCTTCCTAATTTTGTCCCTGCACAGCCTCGCTACTTCTTTAAAGTCCTCCTTAGTGGCCTGCCCACTTTTCCAAAGCTTATAAACCCTCTTTTTCCTCCTAAGATCAAGCCACAATTCTCTGTTGAGCCAGGCCGGTCTTCTTCCCCGCCAGCTCGTCTTTGGGCACGTGGGAACAGACCGTTCCTGCGCCATTAAGACTTCCCTCTTGAAGAGCGCCCAGCCTTCCTGGACCCCTCTGCCCTTCAGAACCGCCTCCCAAGGGACTCCACCAACCAATGTCCTGAGCAGCTCAAAGTCAGCCCTCCGAAAGTCCAATACAGCGGTTTTACTGGTCCCCTTCCTGGCCTCGCCAAGAATAGTGAACTCCACAAAGCCAATGCCGATCCCGACTTTATGATGCTTTTGCATGGCTCACACAACCTCTGCCAGTCCCTGCTGCTGCCGCAGCAACTGAAATACCTGTCAAAGACAGCAGAGATCTGCCTGAAAGCAAGTGTTCTGGCTGGAAGCGTGGAGATGTGCCTTCTGCTCACTGTTTTTGTACGTGAGCAGGAACCACAGAGTCCCTGCAGGTTGAGCAAATACACGAGGGAAAACTGTGACAGGCTGGCAAGGGGGAATAAGCGCTTCTTAGAGGGCACCCAGCCACCACCGTGCTGCTCCACGGCTGGGGGGTCCTGGGCACTCTTCCCTGGCACAGAGAGGGGTGAGGCAGAGCTCTCCACCCCTGGCTGCACAAAAGCTCCTACCTGCCACCAACACGTCCCTGCCCCTGGTGTGGTGCCTGAGGAGCACCTCGGGGACACCGGGCAGGAGCCCCCAGCCCCAGGTCAGGAGCGAGGGAGAGGCTGGGAACACCACGGCTGGACACGGGCATCCAAGATAAGCAGCCTTAGCACAATAAGTGCCTCCCAGCCTAACAGAAACCATTCCTGGCTGGGGGGAGCTCACAGCACAGCCCACAGGCCACCATGCGAGGTGAGCCCAGGCCATGTGCCCAGACACTGGCCCTGCAGCACCAACAGGCCTGGCACCACCACAGGGCCGCAGGACAGCACCAGCCTGGTGGACTGGCACAAACCCTGGATTTTCAAGAGGAACTGTCTCATCAGAGAAACGCCTTTCCTAAGTAATCCTTCAGCTCGGGCAGGGAGGTTCCTCTCCTGCTTTTAATTTCACTGCCAGGCATGCGCTGGACTTGCCAGCCAGCAAATGCTAGAGGGACCTGCACGGGGACAGTGCCAGCTCCTGTGTTGCCAAATAACTCTCACACTTGCAAGCTAGACACATGGCTGAAACTCTCAACAGCCAGTGTTCAGGCATCAGCAAGGCAGAAAGCTCCCCAGTACCATCCCTAACCAACCATCACAGCTCTCGGAACATGGCAGGTACTGCCTGACCCAGACCCGCTTTTTCCAGCAGAGACTGCAGCAAATGGCACAGCAAGATAGCACTGTCAGAAGTATGAACTGGCATAGTCCGGCTACTTAAAGACAGATAATTCTCTCATTATTTCCTTATTATATCTCCAAATATCCCAGTTCCTGTGGGAAAAGGTCTCTGTGTGTTCTAGGGACACAGGAAAGACTGAGGAAATTCCTGAAGAGGAACAGAACATGATAGAGCATTGCCTTCCCTCCAAACAGCCACCATGCTGCCCGTCTTTCCAGATGGCTGCTGCCTAGCACCTTGATGCCAGGCTGCTTGTTACACTGCCAACAGATATGATCATCTGTACCTTCACCACACATGAAATTGCGATAAGAAAGCCTGAGACGGCACCCAGATGTCCTTGCCGCTAGCTTCTGCCTGTTTTGCTGCCCTTGGAGAGCTGAGTGGATGAGGAAGACAGCAAAACAACAACATGGACCTTACCTTTTGTTCCAGGAGGCTGCAGATTATCTCCAGTCAGCGAGCACCAGCCTACGGGAAAGATGTCCCGGGAATCATATCGGCACCAGTAATCGAAGGCACCTCTCCAGCCATCAAATGTTATGAGGACCTCAGAACCTCTCACCTCCCCAATGGTGGCCGGGCAGATGAAGTGAGGGTTCTTCCTGTCCACTGCCTCCAGCTTCATACCTGTCTTGAAGAAGTTTTGGGATGGAGATGGTGGTTCCTACAAGGAAAAGTTGAAAATATTCTCAGCGAGTGCCAGTGCCCCCCCAGATCAGGGCTGCCTTCTCCATCAGCACTCACCTCCACAAGCAGATGGAGAAGGGAGCTAGTGGGACAGATCTGAACCCCGATTAGATGTGCATGAGTTGGCCTAGCTATGCAGCCATGTGCCTTTACATTCATAAGACAACAAAGTCTATTACTGACTGCTCTATCATCACCAGGCGGCTGGACCAAATCCAGACAGCGCTACATTAACACTGCACCCTGTGACAACTCTGTCATGCATGACAGAAAACAAAGCTCTGAAGAAAAGAGCCTCTGCAGGATACTCTCACTTTGTATCTCAACCAGAGCAGGAAAAGCTGAGATGTGACAGTCTCTTTCCATCATTCTTTCTCCACCTTCAGCTTTGCTAGATATATGAGAAGCCTGTCAGCCATCCTTATCTGGGGCTTGCTCTGCCTGGTCTTTTACAAAGAGATACAGTAAAACCACCCCAACCACCCCATATGATGGCATACGCCTCCCAGACTGGTCTCCGTCCCTCTCTCTTCACTAAAGGGATGAGAATACAAACTGAGAAATCATACTTGCACTGTTGCTTCACAAGCAACACAAGGTAGTTGCATCCCTTGCAAGCTCTGGTACATTAAAAAGCTTCAGGGAGAGGTGCTGACTTTTATATAGAGAATTGGAGAAGCACCCGCTGCCCAGGTGAAAACAAGCACATCTCTCAAGCCCCAGCGTTGCAGCCCACCTTCCCAGTAGACCACAGTCTGCACCCTGACCCCTGCTCAATGCAGCAGCAGAGGGTATGGATGTGTCCCTAGGGAAGCAACATGTGGCAGCACCGGGCCATGTGTTCAGCTCCTCTGGGACCGATGGACCATGAGAAGCTGTCTGTGATTCTGATGCTCTGCAGTAGAGGGGACACACCAGAAAGACGTCTTCACAAACAGTAAGATACCTTGTGAAAAATCCGGACAGGAGCCATCTCTGCTCCATTCAGAGTCTTCAGAAGGAACATGGGCCAAGAGGAGGCATTCAGCCGGAAGCCTGCAGAGAAGGGAGCAGAGATGGGCGTAAGGCTGGGAGGTCACTGGATCCAGCCACACATGCCTGTCCTGACGGGAGCTTTGCAGCGGGCACATGTTGTGATCCCACACCACCCTCCTCTGAAAGCAGGAGTCAGGCTTGACCTTTTCCAGATACTCCAAATGCAAAACATTATGTTGCTGAAAAGAAACATCTGGAAATGGATGTTTGACTGCAATTTTCACTTATCATAACAAAAGTCTGTACATTGACCATACAGGCATTGTGCGTAGCACTGGTGCTGGCAGCTTCAGTGATCCTGCTACGGGGGAGACATGAATCAGCAAGTGCTCAGGCTATGAAATGTCTGCCTCAGGAGGGAATCTCAGCTTCTGGGTGGCCCCCTCCACCTTTCAGGAGTGAGCTGCCAGCAAGCTGACCTGAAGAAATAAAGAGGCTGTGACTTGGCTAGGAAACGGACTTAACCATTTAACCAAACAGAAAGGATGGCAACTTTTGGCTCAATACCTGCTGTGAAAGAAGCAACAGGAAGAGGCATATGGGAAGAAAAAAGCAAATTCTCATGCTCTGAGTCAATGGACTGAACACAACTGCACAACAGCTCTGTGTCCACTGTTCAGCTCTGTTCTTTCTACACCCTTTGTTATAAGACCTGCTCTCTAGAAAGGCTTGTGGTATTAATCCCAGAGGTGACAGAGCCCAACACGCTGTCTTCTTTGAAAAAGTGCACACACAAAAAAAAAGATCAGTGAGAAAGCAGAAGCGAATGATGAAAACCATCGCAGAATCTCGCATGCAGGAGCCCTGTGCATGTAGTGTCCCACTGAAGATGACAAGGAGATACCTGAATGTACAGAAAACACAGACCTGGAAAGTATGAGCACAAAGATCATCTCCAGATATCACACAACACAATCTTTGCTAAATGCAAGGCTGTACCTTCCTGCATTGGCAGTTTCTGCTGTTCAGCTGAACATGGCATTGCACTTTCTGTATTTGTGGTATTTTGAAGGTAATGCTGGGACTGGACCTACAGGGAAAGCATCCCACAATGATAAATGTGGCAAAGTTTTGCAAGAGCTCAAACACCAGAACACAACCAGCTCAGTAAAAACCACTCTGGTTGAGAGAGCTAAGCTCTGGGGGGGGCAAAAATGACCTTTGGGTAATGGAGTTACTACTACCTTTGGGGTAGTATGAATTATCCATGTACAGGAGAGCAGCAGCTTATGTATGCACACAGAAAACACCACAAGGAACATATAAGTTCCTCACCTTGTTTTCTCGGATCTTGTACTCCGCAGGCAAAAAGGACAACTGCATTGCTAGCTACTTGTTACTGGTGTTCATGCTGGGCACAAGAGAAGTACTCTCATCTGGACCAGGGTTAAGCAGGTGACACAAAACAGAGCTGGACACAGACTTCTTCCACTGAGTACTAACCTAACCTGCTCCTCTGGCACGGACAGAAATCAGTTTTGTTCTGCGACTCAATTATGTTTATTGCCATCTGCCGGCAAAACTCAAAAAAGGCACAGGAGGAATCCACCCCTCTCAGGGAGGACAGGCACCTGTGTTTGCTGGGCAGACCGCACCAGAGGTGTGAATGGCACCCTGGGACCAGGGTTTCAAAGAGACATCTGAAAAAGGACAGCAGCATGCATTAAGGTGACATGAAAAACTGCAGCTTTAATGTTAATAGCTGCAGCAGGTTCTGTCTGTAGTAAATATGAAGGGAAAGAGTGTAGTGCAACTTGCATACACGTGGCATTGTCTGGAGTGACAAGGCAAAATGTGCACTTACTGGTGTTTTTTCCTTCAGAAAGGTCAGTCCCAAGTGTCCCATTGCAATTTATACTCTACTTCCACCAAAGCTCACAAATGATGCTCCAGAAAAAAATAAAAATACTTCTAACTCAAGGTATTCTATTGAAGGCTTCTTCCATCACTATAGATCGGCTTGATATTATCTGGGGGTGTGCTAATTCAGAAAGTGTTTTATGAAGACGCTTCAATAATAATTGGCAGCAGAATGCAAAAGCAGGTTAATCCTGTTGTTTAATTAAGAAAGAACCAGCAAATCAACTCGTTATTCAGCATTGTCAAAAAAAAAGATGCGTGTTTAACTGGAGATGACACTGGCAGAACTATTCGACTATTCAGGTTATTTATAAAGCTGTAGCTGAGTAAAATTAAATAAACAAACAGATGAAATATTGCAACTGTCCCTTCATTCTACACAGGACTTAAATCACTGGCAGCCTTTTCAGACATCATCATGTTTTCCCATCTGATGGTCTCCAGCTAACCTGCTATTGCTTCTAAGGCACCTGGGCACAAATACACTTAGACAGCAAGAATGAAAATTTAAATGCTTTTGAAATCACAGTGTCAGGACTAGCAGTGATACAGTAGATGCCTCAGCCCTAATTGCTCTCTTGGTTATTCTCTACATCAAGATTTAGAGTTCCCCAGCAAAGCATCTCTACCAGGATGTCAGTACAGTGCTCTGCTCTAAGGGGAGGTGCTAGGGACGTGCTGCTGGACGGCAGCTGTTTTCTGTTAAACACAGCTTTGACATGACAGCAATTGCAAGCAGGATCAGAAGACTGCAGCAACAGGCAACAGCCTGTAATCAGGCCTTGGCTAGAGCTATGTGCCAGCACTGCCCCTCTGATTGTGGGGTGTCTCCCAGAAAAAAACAACAGCCTGGATACATCATGTTCGTGTGCTGGCTCAGGAAAGGTCATCAATAGCTCTGCCTTCACTGCTCCTGCACACACCCCTGGATGATCAGAACTTCTGGAGGCCTCTCCTTTGCTTCTGTGTCCTCTGGGAACCTTAAGCGTCTCTCAGACTCTTTCACACAAATGGCTGGAAAATGTGTTTTTCCTTTGAGGTGCAACAGGGAGAGTTTCAGAAGGCATGAGAGCATGGTCAGCATGTGCCAAGCCCATGCTTAAGCTGCAAGCTGCTCACTTGCAAGCGAGCTATCAGCTCATCTAAGTGCCAAAAACACTTTAATATACACTCCAACACATCTCCCCATCCATGACACAATGTGCACGTGGAAATACAAACCTGGTGTGGAATACATCTGATTAACAGCCCAAGCTAACTGGGCTAGTCTACATCACTGTGGTAGGCATGGGCAGTCTGCGGGTCTCTGTCCCAAGCACAGAAATGTTAAAAAACAAAAAGGAAAAGGTTTTTCCCCACAGATGATGTAGGTGCTTGCTGGACAGTTGAACTTCAGCTCACCCAGTGGAGGCTGCAGCATCCCTCCATTCTTCTCACAGTTTCCTATGGGCTGGATTTCGGCAGAGTCCACCAGCCGCCAGAAGTCATTCTTGTTATCACTGCCATCGAGACGCAGGCGGAGGCGAGCGCCTGTCAGACCCACCACCGTGGCAATGCAAGTGGAGGTGGTGTTCCTGGGGTCCTGGGCTTCTAGTTTCATACTGATCTTGAATTCGTTTGCAGGTGGCGTGTATGACTGCAAAGAGAAGAACGGGGACCCAGTTAGAGCCAGGATTTCCAATACAGGTACCACCTCAGTCCAAAAGCTGAAGCCCGAAGATGATGAAATTTGTTTCTACCAAAGACTGACAGCAGATATTCCTCTGTGCTGCTGCCCCTCTGCTGGGACTGACGTGCGCCATGCCAGTTCACAGAATCACAGAATCACAGGATCACAGAATTTCTAGGTTGGAAGAGACCTCAAGATCATCTAGTCCAACCTCTGACCTAAGTTCTCTCCTGTATCCCCTGTATTCAACACAACCACCTCTGTACTCAAAGCACCCAATGCCCAGGGGGCTGCTATTCCATTCCTACAGAACTGGTGAATTCTGTGGGAAGTCTTGCTGGACGGGATCCAACAGAACCTGTATCACATCCTACTCAAAACATTTTCTCCAAGGGCCTGTGCTCAGCAGAGAAAAAATTGTTCTTGTGTCTCCATCCATTCACATCTGAGACTTAAATCTTCTGTGCTATGTTAACATTTGCAGTGCCTAAACATATCTTTTTCATCTCTGCTTCAGCACACTATGATTTTTATTAAGGCTCTGTTTTATCCTTAACATCTTCCTTGCCAAAAAAGGGGCCATCCCAGGCACAAAACTCCTGGGCTGCAAATGACCCATCTTCCTTGGATCTCTTGTTTTCATTCATCCTCTTACCTGCTTGAAGCAATGGGCAGGAGCTGGGATGGCACATGTCTCTTTCAGGTATTTCTCCCAGGTGAAGTGACCTAAGGAAAAAAAAAAAAAGAAGGGGGGGCATTCAAATAGGATCTGATGAACAAAAAGCTCAGAAAAGAGATGGCTGGAGTCCTAGAGCCAGCAGTTCTCCACTTCTCACAGAGGAGGTGCTCACAGGCAACATGTTTTCACCATGATCCTCTGATGTTTGTGACCACAGAAGATTTACAACTGCAGCTGACAGGCAGAACAAAGCATGGCACTGCCTCCGGCACCGTGCTGCCTCTGTGCTGCTGATGGAGGGTCTCAGAAAGCAAGGATAACAGCCCACATCGTCACATAAAACACCCAGCACAGATGGGAATCTGTGGAGTCCACTAGACAACTGTCCCTTAAGAATCATTCATTAGACACTGCTCTGCCTGGGGATTAAGCACAGTCACTATGGGCAAAGAGCTAAAAGCAGCCCAGACCAACAGAAACCTTGCAAGGTGCTGACTTCGTGGTTCTCCCATCCAGTATGCCCACAGCCTGTCCTGCCAACCAGCAGCTCCCAGCAGGTACCAGCAGGTACAACCTACAGAAATAATTAGCGGACAGGTAAGTTTATTGATTAATTCCCTGATATGGGCACGAAGCCCACGGCTTGGGCAGGATGGAAGCAGGGTTTCCCAGGACAGGGATTTGCGGAGCAGAGCAGCCCCCATCCAACAGCAAAGCCCCTTCCCCCGAGCGTTGCTTTTATCACGCCTGCACCGCTTCTCATGTACAGCAGCGATGGTGAAAGCAATATGGCATCCAGGGAAACCTGTTATTAAATGAGGAATTAAAAGCTCCCATGATCCAAGCAAATCATGACTTCTGCCATTTAAGCTGAGCAGCTGGGAAAGGATCCTTCCAGCATGACATTAGCTTGTATTCATCCGAACGGCTCCCAGGAGACCGCTGTTTTCAAGTCATTTCAAGAGCATTGGTGGCAGCACAATTAAAGAGCGGCTACCGCTTCCCCTATTCATGTCAAGTTTTTAATCAGTCTGTTTTCAAAACAAAAGCTACATTAAGAGCCATTTCAGCTACTGCAGAGCATACCACACCTCTGAAAATCCGGGCGCTGGGGTCAGCACACATTGCTTCAGTTCTGCCTCACGTGCACAGAAGCCTTAGGGGCATATTAATCCACCAGCTTCAAATAAGTAAAAGAAACACTGCTTTCTTGCCACCTCCATGCTGATAACTAGCACTCTTCTAAATACAGTGGTAAAGAACAGAAAAAATAGAGTTTCACTGCCACAGTGGCTGAATGCATTGCTTTTACACACTCTGACAGCAGCTCTCCATCCCATCAGCTGGCACGCGTTTCCTTTCAGCCAGCAGTCTCACATGGGGGTGAACGAAGAAATTAAGTTTCACTGAACGGTGCTCTCACAAACAGGATTTTTTGGGGCTTAATTGAAGATATGATCTTTAACTCTATGAAACTCTTTGCATGAATAATGTTTAGTAAGTATACAGCCACAGCAAACCCAGACGGAGGACTCCAAGCCCAGCAGTCCTGCCATGAAGCACTGTGCTGCTCTCCATCTGTGAGCTTGGTTCCTGATCTGGGCTTGTCTCAGACCAGCCTGGCCCTTTGGAGCCCGTGTCCATAGAGCACCCAGTGATCATACCAGGATGAGGAGCGCATGCCTCAGGGCCTCAGCAAGCCTCCTAAAAAGCATCAGCTGCTTTTGACAATTTTATTTAAAAAAAAAAAAAAAAAAAAAAAAAATACAGCTCATCCTCCCCTCAGCTGGTTTCAATCCCTCACTATTAAAACTAGTTCTGGTTTTAATCCTTCCACTTTTCACTTACTCCGGACCAAGTGAGGCCATTTGCTCTTTGCAACAGCTCACACTGCAGTCGAGATCAATGCTGTAAAATTCCTGCAGGAGCAGTAAATTTCTGAGACAGCTGTGTGCCTCTAAAAATAGTGTTTGGACATGGAACTTATTTGAGATTAATTCTAGAGCCTGTTGGGACTCAACCGCCATGTGAAGACACACACAGCAGAACTGCAGCTACTAACAGCTCACATTTCTGATGACTTCTTTTGCAAAGAAAAGAAGGAGCAGCAGAAAGACCCTGAACCCCAACAAAAAGACAGAGGATATACAGCGGAGTTAAACCCGCCTTCCTTCTCTGCTTACAATGGGTAATTTCTTTCCGTAAAAAGAGCACAACAATCACAATTAGAGGCTGCACGTCTGTTCCAGGATTACTCATAAAACGGGACAGAAAATGTATACTGAGCTTAGAGGGCACCACCTCTGCCTCAGCACAGCTCCCTTCGCAGAATGCTGGAATGGTTTTAGATGATTTCAGGAAAAATGTTTAGCTCATGATACAATGCTTTTCAACTGGGAATTTCAAAGTGCTTTAAAACATAACCAAATATGATCAACTTCAACCTAACAATGCAGGAAGAGGAAAATGGCACAACACAACAAAAGTTGGGCTTTTACAACAAAGGGAAAGCTGACAGTAAAACAGAAAAAAGGAGGAGATTCTTCAAGCTTTTTTAACCATGGATCAGAGAATGAGCCCTGACACACATCAATAAACCGGGTGTCTCGCCGTGGGGAGACAGGGTGTTTTTGTCTTCTTATTTGGCCTGGGCAGACAGCACTGCAGAATATTTTCTGAGTGTTGGTCAAAAAACACTGGTGGCTTCTCTCCAGCTCCCAGTAAGCGGCTTTGCTTCATGCAATACCAGCATTTCATTCTGGTGACAGGGCAGGGGTGCCAAGGACAGAACTGTCTGCAGGGACTGACAGCCTCTCTTGCCCCGAAAAGCAAAGGGGAGTGCTTGCTCCCCTGCTTGCTGCCAGCTTCCAGCACTATCTGCAAGATGCCCTCCTGGTCCAACAATCACCCTCTGTTTTCCCTCGTCTCTGCCTCCCCTTTTGCCACTCTGCTGCAGAGCACACCATACCCCTACAGACTGGAGGGATCATTTGTTTGGCCAGACCGTGTTCCTCAGTAAAACATACATCAAATCTTCTTTTCAGGCAGAAACAAGAGAAGGACGCTTAATGAGAAACACCACGTCGCTGTAATTACAGTTGTGAGCTAAACAAAAGCCAAGGATTATAAACCTGTATAGCTCCCTGTAAGTCGGCTGTGAAAATGCCTATTAAGGACAACTGCCTGTCACTTTTGCTTGCCTTTGGAAAGTGCCTTACTGTGTGCTAATGCCAAAGAAAGATATTACTTGCAGGCAGAGCATCAGATTGGGGCTTTGCTGTCTTAACATTTAAAAATATTTACTACAAACAAAACACTCCACACACCCAAGGGGTCAAACTACAGTAGTTGTGAACAATGCAACTCTGCACCCTTGTGTTTGTATTCTCATCATGTTGCATTTAATGTTGATCTGTTGCCCAGAATTTAAATGGAGTTTCTGTTTATATCTTTAACCGAGTCTGGTTTGGGCTCCATTAGCATTTCAGCTCCCAAGGGGTCATCAATCCCACTGAAATGATACATGTGTGTTTCAGGTCACATCTGTGAAGGAGAGCGTGCCCTACCCAGATCAAGGCATCCCATTAAGGTCTGCAGCCCATATGTGTGTCTGCTAACTAGCATCAAGGCAGCACATGAAAGCAGCACAGTCGGAGCCAACTCAGAACAAAAAGTAGCAGAGCATCGGCTGTGCTCGCAGATCCAAAGGTGACAGTGGCTGTCCCCAACAACAGGCTGCAGCTTTCTGAGGGGCCAGCTCTCCCAGTGTGATGGCACAGCTCCTGCACCTCCTACCCGCATTACTTTCCAGGCACTCTGCTCCGCTGGCAGTCTGGCCGCACGGTCTCCATCAGTAACAGCTACAGCTGATAACACGATACTGCTTACTCACTGCCTTGCTCACAAGAAATGCAAGAATGTGTGAGCCAAAACTAATAGATTTCAAACACCAACATGTTGTCTGCTTTGCTGCTTCTCAGAGGTGTTCCCATTCAATTTTAGCTTTGAGCAGAAATCCCTCCAGCCTGGACGGCAGGGTGCTTCGTGCCAGAGAGCTGCTGCAGTTTCACACCCCTTGCCGTGCAGCCAAGCTCCGTGCAGGTGGTAAGTGATTCTCTGATCAGAGTTTCTTAAAGGGAGCTGATGTCTGATCTCTGCTGTTATGCCATGTGCCCACTGAGCGCACGCACACACAGAAGCATGTCTGCAGTAGTTCCTCCTTAGCTCTGAAACCCTGAGATGCAGTGAGGTGTGGAGACTGCTGTGCATGAGTACTGATGGGAGTGTACACCCCTGAATTTCACAGAAAGCTCCATCTCAAGTTCCACTTGCCTCTGAACAGCAGCCAGTCCTCCGGCATCTGCAAACAGTGCAGCAAAAAGGAAAAAGTAGTGCAGCACCTAATGCCCTGTGGGGACACTATGCAGAGTGCGTGGGAGCTGTGACAGCACCCTGTAATGTAACCTGGAGCTCTGCGCGGGGTGACACAGGGCCCAGGACTTTATCTGAGATGTTAAAGAACTGCCTCCCCTTGGAAAAGGACCTTCCCAAACTGTGATATGTGGGACTTCAGTACAAGGTAGGTAAGGACAGGTCAGATGCCCCAAAGGAGAATGGTGAGGGCAGCCACCACCCTGAATCAGGGTCTGGGACAGCCAAGCCCCAAGGCACTGCAACCACTCTGGTCCTCACAGGGGCTCTCAGAAACACAGGATTGCCTTCCATGAAGGCAAACACAAGCTTCCTGTTAGAAGTGGTTCAGCTGTTCAGCTCAGGAAACCATTTAGCTTCTTGTTGCTCTGTACTTGGTGGGAAATATGGACATCACCTTCCTAAGATAAATATAAGTAAAATACAAGTCTTTCATACGCTCCATAAAACTGGAAGTTACCTGCATCCCTACCAGCAGACAGCAGGAGCTGGCAGTTTCCTGAACAACCCGCAGGTGCCCTGCATGGGAGCACATCGGCCCTGCCCAAAGGGACACCCCGCTGCCTCTGTGCCAGACTGCCTCGCTGCGCTCCTGACCACAGGCATCAGCCGCTGCCGTGAATGCCAAGAGAAGTTCATGCAGAAGTAAGAAGCTCTCTACATCCTGGACACGTGTAAAAACGTGGCAGAGCCACCCATTTGGCATGCACGGCTGGGCAGGAAGAAACAGCTATTCGATCCTGCCTGATTTCAGAATGAGCTGCCTTAGCCGAGTGCTTGCCCTGACATCTTCTCAGCAATTGCTGACTGTGGTCAGAGTTAAACACATTAGGACTGCCCAAAAGCAGTTTTTAATCTGTAAACTAACTTGGCACACCGTAGTTTCCCAGATCCAAGCCAACTCCATAAGCTTTTAGAAAGAAAAGGAAGGGAAAGGGAAGCATGCTGTCTTACCTTGGTACTGGGAGGGAGACTCTGACGGGCGGCTGTACTTGTGCTTTTTACCATCTTTCCAGTCTATGGCTGAGACAAAAAATAAAGCATTCATGTCAGTGAGGGAAGCCAGCTAATGCTCTCTTCAACACTAGCAGCTCGCATCATCTGCTTTGCAGGCATGGGCCACCTCAAAGGAGAGAAATGACCTCCCTGTTCTTGCTGACACACACCCAGGTAACACAGGTTATGCCCAGAGCAGGGAGATTTTGTCCAAATCTCCTTCCTCCACACAGCTTAGAAGACCTGACACCAGGCCTCTGCACTGCAGCCTCTGCCTAGTCCTCACCAACCAATATTCTTCTGCCACGGCAAGCAAAAAGGTGAAAAACAGCAAACTGATAGATCTTCATCATTTAAAGTATATGAAGAGCTATCAAGGCTCCAGAGAAACAAAAGCCAGAGTCACTAAAAGCGACTGGCATGCATGCCATGCACCCCAACGGGGAGCCTGAATCGCAGCTCACTCATTGCCTCTGGGTTGCTGCGGCCAGCCACGAGTGCACAAAGACACACAGGGAGCGAAAGCCTCGGCACTCTCCAGTGTTGGGGCTCATCAGCACTTCTCCCAGCGTCTGCACAGTGCCCCGACAGGGACAGCATCAGGCTCCACAGCATCCTCCTCACAGGCCAGAGCAGCAACGTAGCCCTGGCTCTGATGGACATCTCGTCAGAACTGTCTTCATCATGAGAGCTTTGGGCAAAAGAAGTTCTCAAGACTGCTCTGGAAGACAGATTCAGCCAGAAACAGGCGATGCTCATCCCCTCTGGCAGCCCTCAGCCAGACAGAGGGATGTCAGAGCAGCGTGCCATGGCAGAGCCTGCACCGAGTGAGCGGCCCGTCGTGGGCTCCTCTGTGTGCTGCTGGCTGATGGATGTGCACCCACAAGCACTTTTAGCTGCTACAGTCCTGCTCATTTATTTTACAAGGCATTTGGTAGGCTACTATAAGCAAAACCAACCAACCAAAAAAAAAAAAGAATTTGGTAGTGCCCTAGAAAATTTGTCCCCGTGAAAAGCAACTACTTGTGAAAGAACAAAAAAGAAAACAGAAAAAGCACAGAAAAAGTTTTGAAATCTTGGAGAAGCAGCTGAAAGAGGCAGGCCATGAGCTGCTGCTAAGTGGATAATCTTAAGGTGTTTAAAATTGCTTTTGGACCATTATTTTAGCAGTCTTCTCTTCATGACATGTTCTTTTCAGTAAAATGCACAGCAAGACTTAATATAGATTTCATCCCTTAAAGGATCAAGAGGGTCATATGCAGTATGGCCACAGGACCAGCCAGAGTCTCCTCAGAGAGAGGCAAATAAATGAAAAAGCTGGAAGGAAACCCTTCCTAAAACTGCATTCCCTTCCAAGACAGTATCCTGCTTATCTCCTGATGAGAACAAAGAAAAAGGACACAAGGTATACATGCAACAAACAGAAAAGCCTCCATGATGAGAAACACTCTGCTCAGGATAGCTCTGTAGCAGCCTCTGTATGCTTGGAGCTGCCTATTGCCATGTTCTGCAGGTGAAGTTATGTTTTATTGTTAACCTTTACCACGCAAAATCCTCATTAAGCAGACAGCAAAAGCAGAAAAAGAGGAAAAATGCAAGAATTTCTGGAGGCAAATCAAAAAAAAAAAAGGCAAAAAGTTCAGTGCCTTACTGGAAAAGCAGGTAAGTAGGACAGCAGCCCATCTGCACACAATACAGGTGTTGCTTCTGCAGTGCATGGCAGAGCGCTCGCAGCACAGGTCACGCTGCCTGGCGGCACCCTGCTCCACGAGGCAGAGAGGACAAGCTGTGTGTGGGGCTAAATTCAGGCAGCCAGGTCCGCGGCCGTGCTGCTGACTAATCAACCTGCCTCTTCTATTGCCAAGCCCTCCAGCTGCCTCGCAGCATGCTCTCCCCATTCCCCGCTTTCCTTCATTTATTTTCACTTCATTAAAGGACAAGCAGCGTTAGGAAGAGGATAATGCTTCTGTAAGATGAACCACCAGAGAAGCAAAGGAGACGTTTAAAAAAAAATAAAGGAAGGAGAGAAATTGAGCATAGAAATCTCCTGTGATAAGCCTTGTGTGCATGCAGCAGATGTGAACAAAGGACTGCGGAGGATGCACTCTCCTCTGCTGCGCTCCCTTCCCCCACGCTCTGAAGCGCATGTGATGAGATCACTCCTGTCAAATGCACATGTATGGAACAACACTAAAGGAAATCAATATTATTTTTTAACCACGAGGTCCAGGCGGCTCAGCTGCAGGCAGCCTGCTTGACAGGGCCCTTCTCATCCGGGGGAGCGGGACACGGGGAGTGGGCGTGTGGCTGTCCTGAGCACCTCGCCGCAGCTGCGGGCAAGGGGACGAGAGACCGAGGCTGCGAGAGGTAAGTGCCTGTAATGAATTTCATCTCCACGAGGTAGGCTGGTCTTTGGTTTCATGCCTCATTAGAAAGGGGGAGGCTTGTGCCAGCAGAGCAGCAGTTTGCCTCACGCTGGGAGCACGAGCAGATGGTGCGTGCAGCAGCTCCGCGAGCAGCGTCCCGCCTGCCATCGTGCCCCAGCACTGCAGGGGTGTGCAGGGCCACCAGGGCTCCCCCAGTGCCCAACCCTCCGCTCCCCAACCGCTGCTGCAGGAAGATGAGGAAGGAAGAGGCCGGTGGGGCTGCCGGGTGGGCTCCACCACTGCAGGGACCCCTGGGGCCAGCCCGGGCATCCTGGGGGCTGCCGCAGGCACACCGGCTCCCGGTGGGGAACTGATGGAAGCATTCCCTGCACACTGCCAGAGATGAGAAACTCCCTCGTCAGAGCTTTGTTTGCACCTACAACCAGCACGTCCCCCCACCCTCCCCAAGGCTGGCCACCTGGTCTGCTGTGCTCCGTCCTCTGGTCTGAGCAGCTCGCTAACGGGCCTTTGTCTGTGCCAAGCATCACCGCTCACCTTTTTGAGGGCCTGGTTTCCGCATTATATCACCTGCTGCTGTCCTTATCCTGGGACTGGCTTGATTTTAGATAACTGAAGATGTCTAGGATAAAAGAAATAAACATGAGAAAATTCCCCATTTCTGGAGCATACAATCATCTGCAACATTAACTAATTACACAGCGGGGAGAAAATAGATGCTCTTTCACCCCAGGTTGCACAAACACCTCCTACTGAATACAGACAATTCATTTCAAGCCCACTGAAACTAAAAGCCTTTCTCCAATACATGGAGAGCTTCAAATTTATGGTAGTGGGAGCAGCATAAATAAGCAAGAAGAGCATATGCCAGTCTCTGTGCTAACTATACAGCAGGTCCCAAGTGTGCACATGGAAGGGGGGCTGCTCTTGCTCACTAACAAAGGGAGGCAAAGCTGGAATTTATGAAAGAAAACACATGGAAACATAACATTAACTCTGGCAAAGCAGCACCGCAATCCCCAGCTCGCCACTTGCAATTCAAATTGCTCACAGCAGTTCTGGGTAATAAGGATGAGAAATTGGACAATGACCCAGGAAATATTTTTGCTATTACTACTGCAACGATTGTCCAAGTTGCATTGTATTTTTTTCCTGATTGGAGGAAAACTGGCCAGACTGTCCCCGACAAAAAAAAAAAACACATTTGCATTCTTGTTAAAAGCAAGTGTTACTGGAGATGGGAGCCGTTAGGTGTGCTCTGGACACACATGGAGGCCACTGCTCCCACACAGCCACTGCGCAGGGCAGCGCCTCCCAAATACAGCAAGCCCCAGCCCTGGCAAACCCCACCAGAAAATATCTAATTGAATGGCTAAGCCACAAACAAGCCCTTAGGAAAGCTAGTAAAAGCATGTTTTGACACTACACTAACTAATTAAAGATTAATTGTGTCAATATAATTCCATTTTGTTCACAGTGGGGCAGTCAGGCTGAAGGATGTAAGAGGAAGCCGTACCAGGACGCTATGCTGAGTTTCCTGCTTACAGGGCTTTTTACAGATCCAGACAGACTACAAGTTTTGATTTTGAAAAACAGCCTTTTCCCACATCTAATAGAAAGCTAAACTCTTCATTTCTCTACAAACGTTGCAAACTACGGTCTTTAGGTGCGGTGCTGGCAACATTGAGCAAAACTCTGAAATAAGACTAAAGGAAAAAAAAAAAGTGAATAGCTGATTTTTAATCTAAAGCAAAAGGTACACAGTAGTCTCTTATTGCCTCTCTCATAAATAGTGTGTGTGTTTCTGCATACTTATGAAAAGAGTAAAGTTTCTTTCCCTTCTAATGCCTGAAAGCAATCAACATGTGAAAGCTTATTTACAACTTAATGCTTTTTTTTTTTTTTCATAATTTTAATCTATCTTTTTTATTAAAAGCTAGCAGTCACGGCAGGAAAAGTCCTCCAGCCATAAACCCCAGGGCGCGAGGTGTTACATAAAGGCAGCAGACAAGCATTCCCCATCTCTGGCTCTGCACCACTGATGTCTGCTTGGCTCCTGTGGACCTGGACTTTCTGCAGCACCTAATGCTGCCCATAAATCTCACCCACTTGGCGCTGGACCACCCATTCTGCACCACTCATACAGTTTTTGAAAAGCTGCTTCAGCCTCAGTACTTCAGAGCCCTACCCGGCAGGGATGTGTAACCCTTCCCTGCAGGAACACTTGCAGGAGAAATTCATGAGTGTGTGCAAGATGTTCAGACACCATTTGTGGAAGACCAAAGCTCAGCAGGCAAGATGAAATAACTCCACACTTGGTCCTTGCTCAGACAGTAAGGAGAGAGACCCAACAATTTGTAAAGCATGAAGACAACTGCCGAGACCCTCAGCAGACACCATACGCAGCTTCCTAGTAAGATCTCATGTCGTGGAAGAGAATGAGATGTAAATGTTGAGTTGGGGAAAAATCAAGGCAAACTCCCGAAGTTTTTTCCAACCTGAAATAGGCTATAATCTTATTTTGCCGATACCTAGTCAGAAGAGAGGTAGAATCACCCCACAGTCTTTAGCAAGCCTGAAACACCCCTGTGAAGAAAACAGACTTCAGCTGAGACAGAAGAAAGTGAATGTCAGAATGGGCAAGTTAATGGGCAGGGCAGGAAGAAACGTGGTACGGATGTACATGTATGTGGTCTTTTACACTGTTCAGGAATCCAAGACTGAGAAAATCCTACAGTAATAAACAGCAGAAGCTACAACTCAGTATCCAAAGGGGAAAACTTGGCCATTCACACAGACAGGAGTTTTCTTAAAGGCATTAGACAAAACAGACACCTGAGGAGAACCTGTTGGCTGGGTCAGTGTCACTGAGGGGACAATCCCACTTTTGAATCAGGTGAAGCAGCTGAGATTTAGACAGCCCAGCACATGCTGTAACACTTCGTCTCCAGACCCTGCCACTTCTACAAAAATGCATATCAGAATTAAAACTCCCTTCATTGTCAAAACCTGTATTTCTCATACTTGTGGCTATCAAGGTAATATTGCAACCACAGATCACAGTTTTATGTGGTGCTGGTTTCCAGAATTCACGCCCTGAAAGGACATATCAAAGTACAAACTCGTTTAAATGGGATGCTACCTTAAAACTTTAGTAGACCAACTTATTTGCTGTCTTTTGTAGTAGATAAGGTGCCTTTTTCACAGTTCCAAACAACTTCCACTCACCAAGATATCAAAAGTGCGAACGGCTCCACTGAACTGTCATGAGCTCTAGTTCCCCATCATTCCTACAAGACAGCAAAGTCAGTACAAATACTGCAGCATATCAAAACCTGGAAGCATAGAGACAAAATGAAAAACTTTGCATTTAATTGCAGAAAGGCTAGGTTACCAGCTGCATTATTCATGTTCATATTTAATTCATTTAAGACATCCAAATTTAAATTTAAAGACAGCTGCAACAAACATTCCCACTTGCCATAGCAAAGCAGCGTAGAGCTTGACACAATTTAAGTTCAGCTTGCAACGAGTACACAGGACCGCAGCTGTTAAACACCTTTGATATCAGTAAGATCACATCAACTGAGTTGATATAAACTAGTTCAGCTTTTGTAAAATGGAGCTATCACACAAAGAAGGATTTAAAAGACTACATCTGATTAGTAATAAAAAGGAGAGAGACCTCCAGAGAGGCACATAAAATAATGAACGGCATGAAAATAGTGAATTGGGGACTCCAAGTTATCCTCTCCACATTGCGGCAGGGCAAATCTATAATCTATAAAAAAATAACAAGTATGTACCCGGGAGAAGGAATTGTTGTTTATTGGAAACTAACAGACATACAGCTTCATCATGGAGAATGTTATCAAGACAAGGAAATCAGTAACATTAAAAAAGGGCCCAGACATTCAAAGCAAAAAAGCACTTCTAACTATGTGAAAGTCTGAACCGCACAGGCTGTTGGTACTCACGCTTCACTCCAAAGCTGATCAGTCAAATCCTGCCCAGCACACCACTGCATTACCTGCTGCCCTTCGCAAGGAGAAGCTGTGCCCGTGCCTTCCCACCTGGCTGCTGACACCTGGCCACAGGCAGCACACCAGGCGCAGCTCTGCCACCTTCCCGCTGCCCCCGGAATTGTTTGCATCAAGATGTACACCTCAGGTGTATTTTACTTTTCTTTTTCCTGTTCTTCTCTATGTCAGTGTTTGGGAAAGATGTGTAAAAATAAAGGCAGCAGCTAGGAAGCTGGGAAGGATATCCCAGGGCTC
Organism: Aythya ferina; assembly: GCF_964211825.1. Lineage (NCBI taxonomy): Eukaryota > Metazoa > Chordata > Aves > Anseriformes > Anatidae > Aythya > Aythya ferina. The sequence continues at coordinate 6,577,985 of NC_140322.1, read as the reverse complement.
TGGTTCAGGCTGTCGCTTGCTCAGCACACACACTGTGCAGTCCTCATCCTAAGCGTTGTTGAACAGCTCCTTAATCTAATTAAGTTCTGCCCCCCCCCCAACCACTGCTCTTACCAAAAAATCTGATCATCCCTAAGGGGAGGATGATTCAATTTACCTGTGCCAGATTGCAAGGGACCTCAAGGGCTGTGGGCAGCCTGCTCTGTGATATTCTTGCACTAAACGTTGCAATTGTGATGTCAATAAAACAAGAAGTAAAAAAAATGTGGATGGAAGGTACTGTCACAGCTATACAGACCTCATAAAATGCATGTAAACTCTTTATCTACAAAGCCTCTGTTCCTTTAGAGTGCATAATTATGAAAGGAGTTATAGCTGAGATTCTTAGTGCCTCTTCTAGGCACTTCTTTATTCTACTAAACGCACCACTTGCATCTGAATTATTTCCTAGGGTTGTTTGGACTTCCTATTATATGAGGAAGATTATGGTGAACCTTGGGATGGAAGCCAAGTCAGTTCACAGTGCTACCATGTTTGATTGAATGGGTAACTGAAGGCTTGTTGACAGCGTGCCAAGCTTCAGACCTCTCTGGACAATGAAGTTGCCAGCAGGCAAGATGTTTTCAGAGAGAAGAGGAAGAAAACTACCAACAGTGAAGCTGAAAAATGGTTTTAGTAGGGTGGATACATACCCCACAGCTTAAGGTCATGAAGAAAAGAAAACTCTGCGTATTGCCAGAGGACTGTGAGAATGACGCTTCTTGGAGATCCCATGGGACAGCTACAAGAGAGTCCCGAGGGCTTCTCATAATGCAAAATGCCTGCAGTCACTGATCCCCCCTGCCAAAAGCACGGCTCTTGAGCACCACGACAGGCCCAGCTGGTAAAAACCCCCTCCTCACAACCTCTGCCTCCACTGATTGTTCTGCAGGGGAATCCTTCCATCAAACATTATCTACGTGCCCACAGCGAGGGGCTATCACCGAGGAGCTCCCGCGGCGGTGCCAGGGCAATGCTCCCCGTGGCACCGGCTCCTGCTCCAGCCCAGCTGCCCCGCATGCACACTGCGGCCAGATTCCTCCAAACCTGAGCAGGAAACCAGGCACGGAGACCTGATCAGTAGACGTGTACAACCATGTATATAACCATGCCAGCCTGCTCCATTACTATCACTTTTTTTTTTTAAACCAATTTTAATTTCTAAGTGGAGAAAAGCACATCCAGCCTCCTTGGAAAAAGAGAGCATGCGATCTATAGCACTTCTTTCCTCTTCCAGTTTCCCACCAGACTTAGCTCCTCAGGTTTCTGCCTGACCTGCAGACACCACAAGTTTTGCTGGTCTAAAACCATCATGGAGCAGACAGCTCCCAGCCCATGAACACCAGCCTCCAAGGAGCCAGCAACAGCCAGTAATGGGTACTGAAATGCAGCAACACGAACATGCTTGTGCTGGACCAGGAAGGAAAGCTCTCAAGAGGGAATAGCTGCAAATTTTGAAGAGGTGAGCCAGAATTTATCTCCTTCCACCTCCTTATCATCGTCCTCCTGGACAAGCCTGGAGTTTTATTTCTTCTTGTCTGTGCAAAGCTGCCTTTTGGCAGCAGTGAGCGCAGGCTGATGGAGTGACAGTACCTCTGGGAGCATCTCCCCTTGTTAAGTCTCAAGGGTCCTTATGCTTCATGCTAGGAAATTTCTCAAAGAAACACTGTAACAATGAATGTCAGTATTTCCATCTGGAGTACTGATCCCTTCGTGTGATCTGAAATACCCGATGGCTGCAAACCATTACTTCTCTTTTTACCAGGAGGATTTTGTGTCATTTCCAACATCTCTCTCTCTCTCTGGAACTAATTTTATCTTTCTACCATGTAAGAAGTGGACTGATAAACTCCAGACCTCACGACTGGCTCTTCAGAAACACATTCTTGTGAAAGATGTTAAGATACTGAGGTGTCTCGAAGATGTGATCACAAGCAATACACTTCTCTAGCCCCGAGCCAAGTCTCAGGGGAGAACATGTTTTAAGAGAGAAAAGAACATGTAAAAAACTTGGATAGGCCGTGTCTCTACAATGAAAATATCAACTTTATGACTTCCTCCTGAACACCTTCAGGTTGGAGGGGAGAGGAGATGGGTCAGCCTCCTGGAAAATGACAGCTAGATCATCAGACACTGCTGAGGCAAGTTCAAGGGAAAGCCAACAGCTCAGGATGGGGGTGAAAGCCAGAGACCGCTGGAAGGAATCACTCACCACCACGAGGGAGGCTGCAGGAGTTACCACCTCTCAAGACTGTGAAGGAAATTAAATAAAACCTTGCAGGATTCCAATACTGTTCTATTTCTCTCTCTCAAAAAAAAAAAGACCCAACAGTGTGGGCCTTGGCTCAAAATAGAAACATCTTGCCTTGTGTCACTGTGAACAGACCTTGCTCTCCATGAAGTTTCAAAAGGTTGCAATAAAATCTACACTTTCTGTACACTCTAGGAACCGGATATCCAGGCTGCGAAGCAGAGGGAGAAAAGAACTTAAACAAACAAACAAAAACAACCAACCAACCAAACAAACAAACAAAAAAACACCAACAAACAGCCAGTTTAGAAAGTCTGGCTTGAGACTGCTAATAGGAAGCCCCTATAAACCACGTTTCATCTTCTCACACACTTTTCTGCTGATGAGTTGGGAGTTAAAGCCGGCCTGCTGCGCATCTGCCATTTCGATGGAAATGGGAGTGAGAAAGCTGGCCCTTCAAATCCTCCTGAGAACGGGTGCAGGATCCGACCACTGCAAGAAATGCACACATTAAACCTAGAAAAATTAGAACTCTTTTGCTTTAAGCTGGGTTTTGCTTTGCTTCTTAAAGAAAACAAACACAACAAAATGGTGCAAGACCTAAGCATCCCCCCCCCAGGCCCAGCAAAGTCAGCGCGGCCTGAGGCCTGCAGCAAAGCCCTGGGCTGAGGAGGCCGGGGATGGCCCACCACAAAGGTGGCTGTACGGAGCAGACTTAGGCTAATCATACAGAACCAATCCCTCTCATTAGGGCTGGGTTAACGAAGCTTCATTATGTTCCTGAGTTACTCCAGCAGATGCCTTTGTTGCTGGTCCTGCTGCTGGCTTTCAGCCTCTGCCTCACCACTGTTCCTCCTTGGACGGGGAAGGCTTCAGGCACAGCAGTCAGCAAGGCCATCGAGAGCACGGCTCACCATAAATTTCCCTAAGGAGCTTTGGGAAAACTGGAGGTCTCTGTTTCTTGGTGTTAAGTGGAGATTTCCGAGCCACACCGCCACCATTCCTGCAGCATCTCTCCCAGATGTGCTGTGACAGAAGCCATCGCTGGGGGCAGGCCTTTTGGAGTGGTGAGGCCCCTTTCACACACAGAGCACCGAAGGACTTAAAACGTGCTGCACGGGAGAACGTGCCAAAGCAGGGAACTGAACCTGCCCCGCGTGCCCTAGGCTAATGTTTCTGCGACTGAGCCATCTGGGCTGTAATTATTTGGTGTCAGTAGGGCTCACACAGCCCCAAGTCACTCATCTGCCCCTAGGAGAGTGCTGGCTGGGCGACAGCAGCGGGAACTGCCTTGAGCAGCGTGCCAGCACACCCAGCCCAGCCCCTGGGGTCACCTCGAAGCAGACAAGAGAAGTTACCAGGCATGTGTGTGCTCTGCAGTCCCCGACCCTAGCCGTGTTATGGACACATCCTGACACCCTAGAGGCAGGGAGCCCCACCTGGGAGCGGTGCAGAGCAGGGCGCACACCGACACGCTCTGTGGCACAGGCACAGGGGCTGAACTCAGTACAGAAAGTTTTGCAGCAATGTGGCTATTTTAATCTGCACTGTGCTGTGTGCCAAATCCAAAAGCTATTAATGAAAGCAGATGGCTTACAGAAGACCTTCAGATGGGATTCTGCCCATGACCATTACAAAGTCACCCCCTACAAAAGCATACAACAGGATGCTTCAGGGTCTTTAAATAAGACTTTAAACAGGAGCACGTAGAAAAGAAGTGCAGCGTTTCCATATCACTGTCATCTGGCTGTAACACGGGCACAAACTTCTCTCACCAGGCTCAAGCAGCCTGTCCTGTAGAGAATTGTGGCAGCTTTTCCAGAGAGCAGTTATGCTCAGAATGCAGGTGGCAGCAGAAACGTGCCCCACCACGCACTCTCTTCATAAGCCTATGTTTATCACACATTACATATACTCTACAAAACCCTGATGATTAGCCTTATTCTTATTCTATCCTGGGTCATATCTTACTTAAAAACTAAGCTCCTTATGGGATGGGAGAAACAGGAAGAAAGGATCAGGTGGATAAATACATCCATGATTTGTAATACTAATTAATGAAATGAATGTACCTTAGCTCCATAGAGACAATAGATGCCCATGCCCCTAGCAAGCAGAAGCAGAAAGGTCTGACTTCCAGTCGTGTCTCTGCTGGAAGCGTCACCATTGATTGTGCAATGATACTGCAAGCTGGATACGAAAATTCTTGGATGAAGATTTTGCACTAACTAATTCTCATAACGCAAGTTTGATAAAGTCTCAGCATAATATTCTCAGGAAACAGTAAGCCGGAAAAGGAAGATTGAGGGGGAATTAAAAAAATATGAAAAGGATGAAAGTGGGGGACAACAGAAGTGGAAGTGAGGAGAGCCTTGGAAGGAGAGGGGAAGCAAATGACCCAATCCCCACATCAGCTTCCAACTTCCAAGTACTCCGGCCCAGAGGAGGACGCTCCCCAGGGCTAGGTACACAGGGCCAGGTGTTTCCACCAAAACTGCAGAGAGGGAAATGGGAGCTCAGGGAGCAGACGAAAGCCAACCAGCCCTGATGGGAAGGGGTAAAACCACTGGTCTCTCTAGGGAGCTGAGGTACTGCAGGCATGTGGGAAGACAATGCTTACATAAACCTAGAGCTGCCTTTTCCTGTCATCTGCTTTACTTTTGTAACTGATGCTAATAGTTAAATTGAGTGCTTAGCAATAACCCTTGGGAAAAAGCACACGCTGAAAACCTGTTCCTGTAAGCACGGCTCGGCACCACAGCAGCCTCTCAGGTGCTCTCATCCCTCACCCAGCCCTAGGCAGTGCCATTCCCTAGGGCTCAGAAATGCCCCAAGGTCTCCACATCAAGCTGGAGAGCGAGATGATGAGCCCAGCTCTTCCCCCTAGCCCCTGCAGCCCTAATCCTTCTGTGCGAATGGGCAGCAGGATTGAACAAGCTCCAACTGCTCAGCCCTGCCTGCAAAAGGCGAGAGAAAAACCCTCCCGCATCCTCACGGTGCAGAGCACTGCTGCACAAATCCAGGTGTGCTCCTGCAGAAGGGAGTCAGCGCAGGTCAGCCAGCCCTGGGCAGATGGATGGACAGACAGACAGTGGACAGAGGGAGAGGCCAAGGCCGTGCCACTGCTCCCCCTGCCCAGCAGCAGGGCCACGGAGTGTGGGAAGCTTGCAGAAACGCGCCGCGACCCGAGGCAGCAGCGCACAAGGGCAGGAAGCGAGCCTCTTTGTTTTATTTCTCGCTCGTGTAGAGAGAGATTAATTCATCTATTTCATAGGAAAAGGAGAGGAAATTGCAGCAGTGCAACATGTCAAGAGAGACCAGAAGAGCCAGGCTCACTGAGGATGTGTATTAATTACTGCTTTCTATTTTTATCCTGTGTATAACTCCGGTCTCATCTGTGACTGAAGGAGCTAAAATCCCAGGAGTCAAAACTGTAAATCTACTGAAATAGGTGAAATATCCTCTACAAGCTGCAAACTCTGGAAATAAAGGAATTCTAACAAATCCTCATCAAAACTTCTGTAAATTTTAATAAGAAAAGAAAGAGCAATCTAGCAGTACAGAGAAATGTTATCCCCAGAGAATTACGCCCAGAGAGGAAAATTCACTAGCCGGTTCCTGCAAGAAACCCTGAACAGATTGCTTTTGATTATGTAAAGAAAAAGTTGCTACATTCCTGAACGGCCAAGAGTTTGGAAAACAACAAGTATATTGCAAGGCCTTCCACTGTCCTCTGTACAAGACACCATTAAATCTCTTATTTTGGCAATAACATGTACATACGGTAGACGCCAATGTAAAAAAAAAAAATCATGACCACAAGGAACCAAAAGTCCATCCTGCAGCTATGAAAGTATGTTCAGAGTCTGCCAAACAGCTAATGAAAAAAACGCACTCTTACAGAGTATCTGCTAGACATTAAACTACCTGCTGGACATTTTGTACAGCTTATAAAGCCATAAAATATCACAGGGCATTTACAGATTTTCCAGCTGACAACAATATGAAATAACTGAACAGACCCAGACCGAGTCCTCTGGTGAGGCGCAGTGGATAGCAGTGAGTGTATACGGCCACAAACAGAAATCGTGCCAGCAGCACACAAGATGAGAGCGAAGCTCAGAGTAATGGAAAGCGAGCCAAGACAACAAAGCCATCCCTCAGCCTTGCTGTAATCCCTGAACAATAGCAGGACGGCCCAGCCGTACGCTGCGGGGGCTTGGGCGATGCCAGAGCAGAGCCCGTCCCTGCTGCACCGCCGAGCACCAGAGAGCTGCGACCCCGGCATCGGCCAGCGGGCTCCTGCCGTGCTGGGGACACGCGGCACCATGTGGTCAGCCCAAAACCCTGTCAGGGACTGCTGAACTGACAACGTGATGCTCACCTCCAGGGATGTGTGACAAGGCAGCAGAACTGCTCACCTGCTGCGGCTTACTGCTCTCTGGGGAGGGAGACAGGCTGCAGGCGGGCAGTGAGCTGGGACCTACCTGGCTGGAGTTGGCACCTACTGGCCATCAGTCACCAACACCTTCTGGGTTGTACCACACCAACTGCATGCGACAGAACCTGCAGAAGAAACCCTACTACAGGGCAGAATGCTGAGTTACCTGTGCACAAGGACAGAAACACAGAGCAGGGCACCAAGAACCTGAAGGGCACTGTGAGCTTTGTTCTCTAGGGAGCAAGGTAGGAGCCAAGCATTACACTGTTTCCGAGCTGGTAAGAGCCACTAAGACTAAATTAACAAAAAAACTAATGTCTGGGGGCAGAGCACACATGCTGCATTAGCTGCTCTACAGCAGTGCCGGGCACTTCAGGGCCAGCTGCTGGCACAGAGCAGGCAGCCACCCCTGCCATGGAAAGGCCACCGGCACCGAGCTCTCACCACAGCCCCGGACATGCAGAGCAAGCGTACGCACGCACAGACAGGCGTTGCTGGTCAGGCAGTAGCAAACTTGCTCTAGGTCCATGCAACAGTGAACAGTTTCCCCAAGGGATTCTGTGAAATGGAAAGTAAATTGGAGTTTTAATACACGAGACTGAATACTACAGCGCTGACTCTTTCCAGGAGCTGGCAGATTGCAAGGTGAGGGCACCGTAAAGGAGTTGCACGTGTCTGTTGCCTCTCCTTATAGGAGTGCAGGAGCAGTCACACGTTCCCAGCACAAAAACAACACCTGGGTAAAGACATGAGCCCCAGAGATAACTGATGGCAGAAAACACAGCAAGGAAGCAGGATAACTGAGGTACAGAAATCTTACAGAACCACAGAATATTCTGAGCTGGAAGGAACCTGGGAGCCCAGGCCAGCCCAGCCAGGCTTTGCAAGGCAGAAATTCTCATCCTGGGTGCCTCAGTCCTTTTCCTCCCTTTCTGAATAAATCACAGCCTATTGCAATTGTAGACCTCTCCCTGAAATGCATTATAACGATTTTATCAACAAATGAAATGAAAAAGTTATGGTAATGCCTTGAAGATACTGCAAACACCCATCTTAGCATGGAAAGCAATAGGAAATTAGCTGCAGATCATGAACTTCTATAGCAAATGCGTATTTCATAAAATGCTCAACCACAGGCAAAGGAGACAAAACCCAGCCCTGTGACAGATAACAATATTCCGCTCTTTCCTTCTCAGCAACAGTTTTATCAGCAGCTTTTAATGCCATCCTGTTGGTTTTTATGAAATGTATTACTAACAAAAAACTTTGTATGGTGTTTGAGATGTGCATTTTTCTATAGAAGTAAGAGACAACTGGGGAATTCATGATGCACAATTTCAGTAAAACATTTTTCACCTCAAGCACCGCTTTCCCACTGACACCAGCACCGATGATGGTCTGCAAGTCATGGCCAACACGGCACAGGAGTCAGGACCAGGGCTCCCCGAGTGTCACACACATGTAGTTAAACACAGAGCAGCACACAAGAGCCAGCAGGCACTCGAACACTGCTGCAAAAGGCAGAAAGAAGGACCAAGCCCTAGACATATGATCGCTTTTGAATTTAGAGAATCTTTCTTCCCTTTGGCAGCCTGGCAGGGAGAAGGTGAAATGCCAAAACAAAGAGGTCAAAAGACAGCCTTAGTGGTCTGACACCAAGCAAGGCTTCTTAATCATTGAATAGTCAGGCATTGGAGTGGATTGCTGAAGCAAGTCTGAATCACCAGTATTGAAAATCTTTAAGAACAGCTTAGAGAAACCTCTAGGAAACACTACGTGTGGGTAATCCTTCAAGGTCACTTCTAGAAACACTGGAATAACCAAGCCTGTTATTGGCGTGTACATCTGATTGCACAAGCAGTGCAGCATTTTGATGGACTGTAACGTCTTTTTTTTTAAATTTGCCACAACAAGACAAAAAAAACACAACTCAGCATGTAAAAAGCGGCAGCCTCTGGGCTGCGGGAACATTAACTCGACTTATTTTTAGAAAGTGGAATTGGTGCAACTTCCTCCTCTGTCCACATCAGAATTCATCAGCTTTTCTGCCTGCTCGCTGTGCCTCCCCGTGGGTAACGCTCCTCGCGTACCAGCCAGAACCTTCTCCTGCCTCCTGTGCTCAGCACGGGCAAGGCCAGAGGGAGGGACGGCCGTTTGAGAGAGGTTTGGCAGACACCTGGCTGCGCAGGATCTGCTGCACAGCACCGGGAGCCAGAGAAGAGCCCAGCCTCTGGCCTAGGAGCAGCTCTGTGTGTCCCCATCCCTTGCTGCCCATGTGCCTCCCGGACAAGCCTCCCGTGGAGGCCGCTCGCTGGCCTCCCTCGGGCTCCCCCTCGGCCTCTCCCTCGGGCTGCAGGCCGCAGGGCCGGCGCTGGCAGGCAGCCCGGGAGGCTCTGCGCCGTCGCGGCTGCCAGCGGCCAGGAGGTAGCGGCCGGGGAACACGCGGCCCCCGCCTGCGGAGACGCAGCTGGATGCGCGTCCCGCTGCCTTGAACGCAGGGTTAGTGCTGGGGGAGGAGGCAGAGGCTTATTTGGAGCAGGGGAGGAAAGGAGAGGCCCAGAAAGAGGGGATAAGGTGCGGCTGTCGCGCATGGAGAGGTCAGGAAGGACAAAAGCCGGCGCCCTGCTGGCACTTGCAGAGGCACCGTGGGACTCCCTCATGCAGGCAGTGTACAAGGCAGCTGGGAGATGTGACAAACAGCACCGCTTACACCGTGCCCATCCGTGGTGGGCTGGAGTGATGCCAGTTTTCTGACCTGCACGGCACCCCACGAAAACCAAACTGAGAGAAACAGCACAAGCCTCCTGCTGCAGCTCCTGCAGGGATGCAGTCCTTGCTGGAAAGCAGCTGTTCTTCATAGCAGGACCTTTCCCCAGAGCCAAACGTCAGCAGCACACAGGGGGAAGCCAGAGGCGTTGCTCCACGTCCACCCTCAGCATGCCTGACCAAACTGCACGAAGCATAGCTCCCGCAGCACCTGGACCAACCTCGCTCCCCTGACGAGGAAGGGACCCGACGCAGCCTCTGGCACAACGCTGGCAGAGCCGAGGCGGGGTAGAAGTTGTCTTTTTCTCAATGGGCAAAAGCGGCGTTTCACAAATTTCCACTGGCATCTACTCCTACGGTTTCCGTTGTTAAAAACAAAACCAAGCTGCGGGGAGGTTTCTGGGCTGTTCGCATTGTGTCAGCCTGGAACACACAGCTGCAGCTGGGTAACTGGGAGCACATCGGCTGGGGGAGGTATCTCCAGGAGGAGGTGGGCTTCTGGCTGGTGCTAATACTGTTTGATTTACAGCACACACACACAAAAAAATTCTGAGCGAGAAATGGAGCACGGTGTATGTATTTCAGAGGCACAAGCACAGTGCCAGGGAAAACAACGAGCCCTGTGCTGAACTCTCACACCAGCTCCCTCGTGCTGGCAATGGCCATTTTGACTCAGCTCCAGCCTCCTCACCACCACCGAGCAGCTTCCAGCCAGACAGGGGAGCCGCAAGGACAACTTCCCACTCCCGATGAAGTCAGATCTCAGGAAGAAAAGATCTGGTGGGCTCATCTGCAGCACTGTAGGACATCACCGACCTGCATGGCCTCTGGGATGAGGCTGCCATGCAAATAGCAGCGGCAGCAGAACAGGATGGTCATCTTTTCCTTCCATTCACGGCCAAATCCTTGAACTTTTGCTCAGGATGAGTCTGCATTAAACCACAAGACTATGCAAAAGGAAAGCTGAGGCATATATTCTGCTCAAATCCCTGTTACAGCCACAGAAACATTTGGTAGGTGTCTGAAGGAACCCTGCTGGCTGCAATGCCATATATCACGGCATCTAAATCTGCCAGAGGTCATCTGTCAGAAACCTTTGTAAAAGAGCTCAGCACTGTGCTGTTCTTTTAAAGTAATTTAAGGCAGAGAGAGATTGCTAGGAATTAAAGTTTTCAGCACAAGGCAGGCAGCAGCGATGCCTCTGCTCTGAACTCTCCTTCAGCTTGGTGGCACTTCAGTGGCTTGACACTGCCAGCTCAGGCCACTAGACACGAATGAGTCTCCTTTGATCCATGAACAAGCCTAGCAAAAACTGGTGATAAAGAGACAGAAGACCTCACGTGCTTCCCACTACTTTCAGATTTGCATTATCACTTCAAACACTGAGCAAGAATTTAGGGAAGTCTTCACAGTGAGATATTTTTTAAGCTTGGAAATAAAGGAGTTCTTTATGAATACATTAAAAAACACACAACACCTTGCCTTTAGAACTAGGTCCTGCCATCTTTGGGATAAAACATTGCTCACGTCCCATGGCTTGGAGTGCACATGCTGCACCAGGGTGTACGGCAGGGGTGAAGGAGGTTCGGAGTTACAGTCTCATTGCACCCAGAGACTTCTTGTGGGGATGTTTTTTACCTTGAGATGTTTCTGACTTATGTAGGAGATTAACAACCTTGCAAAAGAAGGTGGGAGCTGCAGCTACTGCTCTGTCCTCAGCGCATCTTGCTTCATTTCCCATGGACCTCTCCTGGTCATCTTATGGGGAAAGCTTTTAAACAGAAACGGGCAACTCAACAACTCAAAATCCGCTTGTCCCATTGCAAACTGAATTTCAATTTCAGTTTCAGTCAAGAAAAAAGAGAGACAGGGGGCTAGATGCAAGCATAATGGCTTTAAGGGAACCAAACATGCCGCGTTTTAACTTACACCAGCAGTGAGCCCACACTGCTAACATGCTACTCCAGATTTTGCAAATAGGAGTTTGCAGAGCAAGCCAAGTCTTTTGCCACAAACAGCACAGTTCAGCGTGCAAATATGCAAACATCTGATCTGCCTTCCTTTTGCACGTAATGGTACTTAGACATACCTGAAATGCGATAGTTTGGGCCCACTCATTATTACTGCTCCACAGAAGCTCAGCTAATACAGTCCTGCTTAGCCCAGCCTGACCACAGCATCACATGAAAAGCACGGATCGACAGCGGAGCGCAGAGAAAGGCAGAGATCAGCAGAGCAGAAAACAAGTCCATATGAAAAGAGAATAGAAAGGGAGCTACATCAGCTTAGGAAGAGAGAGCAAAGTCTTTGAATACTTCGAATATAGCTGCAGAGATGTTGGGAGTACAGTGTTCTCCACGTGCCCTGCTGACCATAAAAGCAGGAACAGGCTTAAAGTACAATACGGAGATTTATCTTAAACAGCATCAAAATCTCTCTAATAGCAAGGATGCTTGAGCGTTGCACCTGTACAGGATGCGCGACGGCCAGCAGGAAAAGCCTTAAAGGAAGAAACGTTAACCAGGAGGGGTTTTAGATCTGTACCTGATCTTACTCTGAATTGGGAAAGAACTACGTGATCCCCTGAGGTTCTCTCTGGGCACACTGTGCCTGAGGCTATGACACAAAGCGTTATGGATTCCTTTAAATTAAATATAAGGCAAGGACACAACCCCTGGAGCACTGACACCCTAGTTTGAAATACTGCCAGTTGATGAATAATATCAGCATTTTACACCCTAACATCACCTTTCATTTAAAGACACCAAATGTGCTGCAAAATTCATCAAGGTTCCAGGCAAGTGACTCAGAGTTAAATATTGCTAAAATTTTATACACAGGAAAAACAAGGTAGAGGAGACAGACTGACCTGAACTGAGGCTCAAAACTTGCAGGGATGCCACTCACATGCCTGCTCTAGATTCTACATCTACTTTCTCTTAATTAGCTAATCACCTGATTTATTTAATACCAAATATTTGACTAAAAAGTGGATTATCAAGACACAGATCTGTCATTTCCTAAGATGTAAATGCTAAAGCAGGAGCACCTTGGGTCAACGTCTGTCTCTCAAAACAAATCACACTTCAACCTTTACTAAAATAAAGATCTGAAATAGCACAGCCGTGTGTATTTCCATCTCGCCCACTGTAAAAGTCTCTTCCTATTTCTGTCTGCATTTTCATACCATCTACTGGGCAGACCCTGAACTACCCGACCACGCAGCACAGACCCTCACAGCAGCTCGTCCCAAGCGCCGGCTGCCCACAGGCTGGGCTCCGTTCCCTACAGCAGCGCCGAGTCACCAGCTGCTGCTGGTGACAGCTCTGAAGCACAAGGGAGGTATGAAACTATCACCCTGTATGCCAAATATTTCCAGAATGTGTGCTGGGACACCTCACCCTGGCCAGCTAACGTCCGAGAGCAACACCTGAAAGGGAAGAGGCCAGCAGAGAGGAGGCGAGGAGGCAGCTGTCCCTCTGCCAGCAGCTCGGCACAGGCAGCCGCACGCCGTTACTCCAGCAATTGAAGTGATACGGGAGAGCGTTTTCCCCAATATTACTGGCTGCTGGAGAGGAGCTGCCACATGGCTGTTCTCAGCCACTCAGAGCACAGTGTTTACTATAAACAACAACAGTAAACAGAAATGGAGCCAAAAATCAAAGCTGGGTACCCTGGAGCTGGGTCTCTGCTTTCTTATTTTATCCACGGAGATAATTAAGTTCAGTATAGAGCTGCTGAACCTAAAACGGCCAAGGCCAAAGCCGATGTTACTGAGCATACCCAAAATACAGGCCACGGACTTGGATTTATTATCTCTACCTTCAGTCATCAAGACTCCAAACTGCTGCCACGGTTTTACACCGGTGCTTCAAAGAGCGTGTGGATTGAACCTGAGCAACGTGCGGTAGAAGCCAGCCTGCCACTGTATTTATTTTTAAACATCTTACTATGCATGAAAAGCTCGATTTTGCTCGAATTCCAGCTCCGCTCAAACCCTTGGTTCAGAGGGGCTACGAAGGAGAAGCAGATGCTCCCCCGGGGACAGTAATTGTGGGATATCTCTGGCCAATCCCTGGGACTGCCCTTCAGCCCTCGCCAGCAGCGTCCCAGGGGCAGGTTTGTGCACGATGCCCACTCCTGCTCCCAGCTCTGTCCTTGTCCATCCCCGCACCATGGGCTCGCTGCTGTCGTCCAGGGCTTGCGGCCAGGGTCAGGCAGCACCGCGGGCTGGCAGCGGGAGCCTGCGGCACCTCCGGCAGCACGTTCCCGTGTCCCCGCTCCCTTTTCATACCCGGGGTGTCAGCGGGCAGCATACAGCACCAGGGCGGGCCAGGGGCTCGGGCAGCCTGCTGAAAGCACTCACGGGCCGTCGGGGGCCGACGCGAGGCATCGCAAAGCGCTGCGGGAACAGCTCGGGACCCGAATCCCCCTGCACTTAACGGGGCCCCCTCGCCCAGCCCTGCCCGGAGCCAGCTCAGGGGGCGCAACAAAGCCCCGAGCTCCCGGGGCTGCTCCGCGGGCAGCCGGCCCCGGGCCCGACAAGGGCACCGCAGCCCCCGCGGCCCGGGGCAGGAGCGGGGCCGGGCCCCCAAGGGCACCAACAGGTGGCGGCGGGGCCGGGCAGGGCCGGGCCGGGCCGGGCAGCGCGGGGCGGGCCGGGCCGGAGCGCTGCCAGCCCGGGGCGCTGCGGGCCAGGCGGCGGCCGGGCCGCGCTGACAGCCGGGCTCCGCTCCGCGCTGCTCCGCGCCGGGCCGGGCCGCGCCTCCCGGGCTGCCCCCGCGGGCGGCGTTGGGGCCGCGCTGCCTTCGCCCACCCCGCGGGCAGCGCCGTGCCCGGAGCCCCGCGGGCGGTGCCGGCCGGGCCGTGCCCAGCGCCGCGCCTCCCGGCCGGGCCGGGCCGAGCCGAGCCGGGCCGGGCCGCGCCGTACCCGTCCCCCGCCGCCCCCCTCACCTGCGCGGCCGCCGGGCGCTGCTGCTCAGTCCCTCGCCGCCGCCATGTTTCCGATGCGCAGTGAAGGCGGGGAGCGGGGGAGGGAGCGCGGCGGCCGCCGGCCCGGCCCGGCCCAGCGCCGCCCCCTGCCGCCGGGACAGCGCCGCGCGGGGGCTGCGGGGCCGCGGGGGGCCCGGCCCGGCCCGGCCCGCACGGAGGGGAGGCCCCCGGCGGGGCCCGGCCCTGCGCGGCCTCCGCTGCCTCTCCCCCGCTCCCCGGGCCCCGGGCCCGCTGCACGCAGGTGTTGGCCGGGCCCGGGGCCTGACCCCCGGCTCTCCCCTCGGCCCCCCGCGGACACGCCGCGGCTGTGGGGGGCTGCGGGGCACCCGCGGGGACCTCGCGTCCTAACCCGGCCGTGGGACGAGCGGGAGAGGGGCCCCAGGGCCGCCGCGCTCCCCTTCGCCAGCTGGAGCCATGCTTCTGTCCAGCCTGCTGCTGCTTCGTGGCGGTGCTTGGAGATGTGTCCCGCACATAGCTCACACCCGGACAGTGGTGCCGTTGGATAAGGGGCATCCTGTTCCCCCCACACCCTCAAACTTTCTCGCTGGGCCCCCAGATGCCCCCTGGCCTCCTGTCCCGACCAGGCTCTCGTTGCAGGTGGGGACACCACAGAGGGATCCCAGTGCCCCAAACCTCCCTGCCCCCAGCCAGAGGGCACCTCAAGCCACCGCTGTACTCAGTGCAGAGAGCGCAGAATATGGTACGGAAGGTGCTCAGCACCTTCATGGCATCCTTCACGGCTTGCAGACCAACCCTTGTGCAAGCCAACCCCCACCAGAGGTGGACGTGCCCTGTCCTGCAGTGCAAGCAGAGCCTACACAGCGTACCCTGAACCATCCCCTAGCATCCCTCAGCTAGAGAAAACTCAGTCCGACACACGGCTATTCTAAGGGCCACCTTTGTCCTCTTTCCCCCTGTGCACCAACACAGCCACAGCCACCTCTACCCACAGCAGAGCCCCCCACCCGCTCACCCCTGCCTCTGTCCTGTCCCCAGGTCTCCGTGCCCCACAGGGTGGGCAGGCAGCAGAAGCCCCGGTGCAGCCAGAAGTCAGCAGCACACGGTGGTCCTGGAGCCAGGTTCCCAGCTGAGGGTGCCATTTCCCCCTTGTTCTGCACAAATGTTCTGGCTGCTGGGTTGGCCATGCTGAGGACCCTGCTTCCATTGCAAGATACTGCAACTGAACAAAGCCATTCATCTTAATTATCAACTAGATCGTGCTGCAGCTAGTTACAGAGCAAGAGATTGTGTCCTCTCTCTGTGTGCTGGCTTGCCTGAAAAATACCAACACCTATATTGCATTCTGGAGATCCAGTTATCTTCAGAGCTGCTCGAGTCAATGGTCAGTGAGTGTAAAGGACTGCTGCTGGGTAATTGTGACTTCTCACAATACAGATATTTCACTGAGAATATGGAGACATCACTTTGGAGTGACTCATGGACATATGTGACAAGCCTTCTCAGGAAAAAAGCACCTGAATGCTTTCCAAAGTGACATGTAGTGACATGACGAACATCTGAGTCTCTCCCTGACTGTTCTCTTGTGCTGTGGGATTACATGGAAACTCATGAATTTTAGCTCAAAACCAAAGCAAAAGATCAGAAGGAAGCACCCTTGGTGTAGACGGGGCCTGGCTGTGTTTGGAAAGGTTGTGCCTGATAGAGCTCTGCCCAGTGAGGAGACACTGTCCTCAGGGAGAGCTCTCTTGTGCCTGAGACTAGAATTACCCACCCCTGTCTGTCAGGTATCATGTCCCACAGCTTAAGGCCAGTTAACACTTGAAACAGCTGAGACACAGCTGGAGCCAGCACACTAGGAGAAAGTGAGACTAAGGCAGAGGGTAGGTTCATCATCGCCTGAACCACAGCAAGTGCTCTGCAGCCTACTGGGATGGGATGGGATGGGATGGGATGGGATGGGATGGGATGGGATGGGATGGGATGGGAAGCAGGTTGCTGCTACGTTGGCAGCAGGGATGTGAGTGCCCCTGGGAATGTGCGGTTGTCAGCGTGCATTTTCAGCCAAAGGATTTGGCCAAACCTTCTGCCAGGCAGTATGACCTCTGCCCTGCTGCAGTGCAGTGTCAGCAACCTGCTCCTCACCCAGGCACTAGTCCTGGCAGCCCCAAAGGCTTCCTGCTGGTAGCTTTATCATGTGCAGCAAAGGGAAGATGAAGCCATTTACTGCTTTCTGTCAAATCTGTGATGCTCTTTGTCCTGGTCTGGAAGCCACGCTGATGCTGAGCAGAGAGGAACCCAGTAAAAAGCCAGGGTCTGTGGTGGTGCAGAGTGAGGGGGAATCGTCACACCGCTGCCCCCGGGGGCACCCTTGCAGGAAGGTGTGAACTGTCTTGGCCCACTCGTTGTGCTCTTCTCTTTTCCTTTGAGGCAGCTAATGCCATTCCCTGCCTTGTGAAGGCAGCAGGTAGAACTGGATGGCTGACCTCCAACTAGTGGAGGCAAGAGACAACACAACGGAGGTGCTAATGCTGTCCTGTCTCAAATGCTGGCTCGATCCAGCCTCTGCAAGGTTTAGGATCCTGCCCAAGGCCAAAAGAGCTTCTGGCTGGCCAGTAGCTAACTCCTGGGGTCCTGCAACTAATTCACAGCTCTTCTATCCCCTTCTCAAAGAAAGAAAGGAAAAAAAAAAAAAAAAAAAAAAAGGGCTGGTATCCCCATAACAAAATACAACCTGTATTTGCCTGCTTCTCCCCCCACAAAAAAATGGCAAATAAGGATATACACTTCTCCAAACAGGGCAGGATTTCTAAGGTCAGGGGAGAAAACTCTTCTAGAGAGAGTTGTTCCAGAACTGCTGTTGGGAAGTTTCTCATGCTCTTTTCTGAAGCCTTTTCCACAACTGCTGAAGATGAGCAGTGGACTGAAAAGCCTGTTCCTAAAATTTTCCCACTGAGGGAATGGGCACTTGGAAATGCTGGTGAGTGTTTTTGTTTTAACCAATACACAGAGTACTGTGTCACGGCAGTACAGCACAGGGATATGTTCCTTTCCATATCGGGCTTCACGGTGCTCCCTGTCAACATGGCATCTGAGCACCTTCCGTATAAAATCAGAAGTATCAGTGCTCCTCATGGGTTTCATCAGCTCTGGTATTTCCTCATTTCTACAATAAACAGGATTTCATGAATGGAATAAATGCGCAAGAGCTAAGGGCTGCAAGATGGAGGCAGGAGAGAAATTTCCCCATTGACTTTAATTTGGAATTAGCAGCAGCAGAGTTCTGAAGGATTTACATATGACATCCATATGAGCACCACAGGAATTCAGTTTGATTAATATTACAATGGAAATGAGCTGCAGAAACGGTTTGCCATTTATTATGAAGTGTTGCCAAAAAAGCTCCAGCACATTTGCAGTCTGCTTTGGGCCAGCTCCTGGAGGCTGCCAGCATCACCAACAACTGAGGATGGGCACTGATGTCCTAGTGCCTGTGGTGCTGGACTCGCTGGTGGCAGCAGCTTCTGAGAGAGAGGATGTATGTTAATGTAGCACAATAAAGAAGAAGAAATACATCTGCTGTCTGCGCTTCTCCCCTCTCCTCCTCCCTCATTAGTGCCTCTCAGCTCTCTGGGACCAACTTTCCTAACAGGCTGGTTCCACTCTGCTGAACTTGAGTCTGGCATGGATGATAAAAATATAGACCATATTCTGCTAGAAAAAAACAAACAAACAAATGTTGGTGTCTCGTGGTTCATGACCTTATTTTCCGGAATCTGGTATTTAATAAAAAGTTGAATACAGGGCACAGGGAAGGAAATCTAAGGAAACATGTGCAGTGCTATCCTGGCTGTCCTGATTCATTGCTCAACCTGACAGCTCCCTCCAGGAGGGGAGGAGATCCCCCAGGCCTCAGAAGGGCAGAAGGAGAGGTTATTTACAGAGCAACAGGCAGCAGCAGGTCACCCTGCAGCACCTCCTGTGCATCCTCCTTCCCAAAGCAGGCTCATACTGAGAGCAGCCATTGAATTTCACTAGGGTTAAATTTTCCCAAAAGGGTCTGGGTTTGCTCTGAAGGCATCACGGGACAAGGAATCATCTTTGCGATCACAAGGAAACTCATCTGGTGGTGTGAAATTGCCTGGCATCCTGTTCAGGCGTCTGTGGGCAGTTCTGCCTCTCCTTGCCAGATTACAGAGAGACCTTTACAAGAAGGCTGCACACTGCAAACCCACCCCTTTCGATCTCCTTCTGAGGCAAAACAGTGAATTTCCTTATTATGGCACATTTCTCTTTCTCCCATTTCTGATGTCTCCTTTCCTGCCTTGCCCACAGCCTTTAAAAAAGGTGGACACTGAGCCTGGGTGCCAAGGTCCGTGTCACCGCGCCACGCTCGGGGCTCACACCTCCTCTTCCCACCCGCTCCTTGCTGGCACAGTGCCCATGCCTTGCACCCTGTGCTTGGGGCTTGCCTGGTTTGTACCTGTCGTTACTGTGATATCAAACTAGCCAGCCCAAAATTATTTGATTTCCTGCTTTTGCAGTGGCTCCGCATCAGCACCCTTCTGATCTCAAAAAAAGAGTAGTTCAAAAGCCCTCTGTGTACCTCTCTCACCTCTTTGGGAGTTATTCTGTTTGGGCACTCCAGGACTAAGTGTAAAGATAAGTCTGTTTTGAGCATATGTTGTTTAAACCTTTCGGCTAATAGCAGGCTTGCAAGTACCTCACCAGCCTTACATATTACAAGAAAAAAAGATCCGGTTTCTGCATAAGCAGAACTTTGAAAGTTATTGAACACCTGATCTGCTACCTCTATTAATAAATTCTGCATCTATTAAGGAACTCATATGCGTTTGAATTCCCTTGTTCCGGCCTTATTTTAAACACTTCCTACTGTTGCTCTTTAATCCCACCAGCCACAAACACTCCATTTAATACCCTGTTTGCACCCTTCACAAATTACTGCATGTCTTAACCCGAGCAAACCCCGCACCCTCCCACTGGGACTCGAGCATCGTCTTTGCCCCACACACAGGAGAGCGATGCTCTGCCCCATGACGCACCCAGCTGCGGGGGCCGTGCTCAGCGGGGCAGCTGCCAGCTTGCATTGGGGCAGGGCCGGGAGGAAGGCAGGGCATTTTCTCCCATTTTTTCCCGTCTGTCATTTTCCCCCAAACAATGCTTGCTTTGCTTTTCAAGTTGTCGTGGAAAATTTCAAGCAAAAGATTCTTCTTTTCAGAATTGTAACTATCTATGGGAATGAGGAAACAGTTCAGGTTGTTGATTCAATTTAATCCATCTTTTCTTTAACTGCTCTTCATATTTATAGCATGTCTTAAATTTAGGGCCATCTTGCACTCATTTAACCTGGAGAGGATGTTTAGATTACATGTTGGGAAGAATTTCTTCATGGAAAGGGTGGGTAGGCATTGGAACAGGCTGCTCAGGGCAGTGGCGGAGTCGCCATTCCTGGGGATATTTAAGAAATGTGTGGATGTAGTGCTTAGGGATGTGGCTTTCTGCTGGACTTGGTCATCTTAGCTGATGGTTGGACTCGATGATATTATGCACCTTTTCCAACTGCAATGGATCTATGATGCTATGACTTCATATTTTTTTGTGTTTGTTTGCCATTACTGCTATTTGACACATACCTATTGATTTGAGATCATCAATTTGCTGGTTTTTATTTGTTTATTATTTATTTATTTCCCCCACTCTTCCCATGGGATGGGATAGGATTCCTGCTGTTGCTCTGCTCCCAGAATTGATATCACCCCAAGTATCTCAGGAAAGTCCCTCCAGGAAGCCCCCATCTCCGTACAATTTTCTGGCCAGGTTTTTCCTCCCCTGGCACTCAGCCAGTAGCTTGCAGCTCCTTCAAAGCCACAAGCCCCAGCAGTGCTGGCTGGGGTCACCCCTTGTGCCTTTAGCTCCAGCCAGGGAATGGTGACAGCCGACAGCCGATAACCAGCAGCCCCGTCCTGTTCTGAGCACAGCATTTGTGTTGGTGCCTTCCTGCTCTCCACACAATAGAGTATTCCCTTCAGAATATAGGAGTTTGTTCATTATTTTACATTAATCTAAAGAATACAGGACCAACAAACCAGAATGTAGGCTCCGCAGTGGCTGAAGGTTTTGCGTGCCTTTTTGGGAAGCTTTTCTTTGTAAATCTGGCAGCGTTCACCCACGTCCTGCCCCAGCCCCGCTGGGTGTCCTTGGAGACGCTGTCACTTTGCAGTGAGCGGGGCGCAGGCGCGGTGTCTGATAACACTGAATGTTTTTGAATCAATGTGCTGGAAAGCCTCAGCCTGGGGCTCTCAGGGGAATTAGCTGGGAAGCTGGCTGAGTCATGAATGGTGAGATTTAGCAAGTCTCGAAAACTTGGAGAATCCCAAGACACTGGGGGATTACAAAATCATCGTGATGGTTTGAGAAAGGAAAGCCACGAACCCAGATCAAACAGCGGGAAGAATAATTTGAGTTTCTATGGCTAAGTGTTGGCTAAACACTGTAATTAATGGCTTTTGGCATGGAAAGTCAGCCTTGCTAGACAAACTCCTGGTCTTTGCTGTGAGAGACTGGGGCTGGTCAAAGCATCCGTGCAGGCCCATGCAGTTTTCAGCAGGAGCCTTGGCAGCACCATGCAGACTGGCAGAGTACAAGTCAATGTGAAACAGTCCCACCAAGAAAATCAGTAAATGCTTCGAACTGGCAATGTAAGCGAGGGATAACAGGCTATGTTAGCTGTCTCTGGCTTCGTGATAGGTCTCCTCACCATCACCAGCTCCTTGAGATGAAGGGTGATGCTGCTCCTGCTGGACTGGAAACTGGAAGCAGAGAGCAATGTGGTCATTTTATTAAAGATGAAGAGGACAACCACAAAATCTATGGTAATGTCTGCAGATGACACTAGGACCAAGCAGGACGGGTCACTGCTACTAAATGATCAGGTTTGTTGGTTTAAACAGTCACAGCCCAGCTGCTGTGTTTGAAGAGGCATCCGCAGGACCACACCTGGGAGCCAGGAGCGCATGCTCCTTGGAGCAGGAGATCCTGTCTCACAAAGCATCATTCAGAACGGATTGAGAGTCATTGTGTGCATCCACGTGATGTTGGATGTATGAAAGGGGAGTAGCAAGAAGTCAGGAGTGACCTAGATCCTTCACACCGCATCGGAAAAGCTATTACAGGAACACCGCAGCAGCTCTGCTGTCAGCCTCTGACGAAGCTTGCAGGAGCAAAAAAAAGGGATGGAAGAAATCTACAAAAGTCTTCCAGGGGCTGAAAAACATCCTTCTGACTCAAGGTCAAGGAGCTCTTCACACGACACAGCAAGCTGAAGGATCTTCACCGTGAGGTGCCCCTCTCACTGGCGAGCAGCTGGCTGGTGCGGTGTGATGCGGGGGCTGCAATAGGAGCAGGGCGATGCAGAGCAGGAACAGCCACCGGTGCCCAGGGTGGCCTGGCCAGGGCCTGGAGCCAGGCATCTCCCTATTGCAGTGGTCTGAGTGATGTTTGGGGGCTTACCACTTCATTGCTGACCCTGGTGGAAAGCGGAAATTCTTGCACTATAGCAGCAATTGTATTTAAACACCTTGCTCTGAGCTTCTGCTTTTATCTGCAGAAAGACCTATCATGCCCGGGGGGTCATCTTTGTAGATCCCACCCGATCTGGTGGCCCTGATGGTCCCTTTTTGCTGGTCCCTTTCTACTGGTCCCTGCCCGTGGCAGGGGGGTTGGAACCAGGTGATATTTAAGGTCCCTTCCAAGCCAAACCTTTCTATGATTTATGAAATGTTGAGCCTCGCCGCTGTCTTTGGGCTTAGTGGAGCATATTGGGGTGAGACCATGACCTTTGTCAGATAGAAGTTGCAATAACTGGTCTCTAATAGCTATGCTGACTTTAAGGTTTGCAGTCCCTTGGTGGGTGGAATAGCTGCTCAGCCATTTACCTCTAAGTCCCTCTAATTAAATAAAATGGTTTGCCGTTTTCATGGAGTGTGTCACCCAGGCTGGCAGATCTCAGCCACTTTTCCTGCTTTGCTGCAGCAGTGCTGGGTCCTGCTGTGGGTAAATTCCATAACTGATGATGATGGAAAAGCAGGGGCCAGTCCTGCGGGACTACCAGCACTGCCCTCCCCGTGCTGGGAAGCCCTGCCTGCATGCACCTTGCTCCTGCAGCACCAGTGGTGCGGCAGCAGTGCACCGCTGAGCCTGCCCCCACACTGCATCGATATCTGGTAACCTCTTCTAGCCCAAGTCTGCCTTTTCCTTGTCACCGCTTGTGACAGATCCTCAGATGTGTGCTCCACTTGTAGCTGGTTAGGAAAAATTGCTTCAGTGAGTTAATTTGTGCAATTTGTTCATTCGGGTTACTGCCAGGCGGCTGGGCTCTGCGGGGACACAGCTCTGGGCTGGCAGCCAGGGGCGTGGGGGCTCCTGGGCCAGGCTCGTAGGGGTGTTTTCCAGGGCACCACATCATTTTCTGCAAGAAATGCTACGTGCTTATTTCCTGCCCATCTATATTTATTAGGATGCAGAGATTACGTTAAGGGGGGGGGGGGGGGGGGGTGTGTTCCTCTGCAATGCTGCTTGCAAATGGTGTACAGGAAGGGTTCAGGACATGAACTCGTGAATCAGGCTGTGCAGTGTGGCGATGGAGCAGTTTTGCCTTTATAAGTGGACCGCCTGCCCTGGCTGCTGCCTGCTGTGTACCCCCTGTGCGCCTCCTGCAGCACCAGGCGCTGCCTGCACCCACCCTGCCTGCACCACCCTGTGCTGCCTTCCCTGCGCAGGGCCCACAGTGCCCTGTGCCTCCTCCAGCATTCCCTGACTGCAGCACAGTTCATCGCCTGCCTCGTGCACTGCCAGCAGCACCCTGCACTGCCCACATTCTGCACTGCCCGCTGCCAGCCCTGTGCACTGCTTGTGCTGCGCCCTGCACCACCAGCAGCACCTCACAACCTGCTGCTTTGTGCCCTGCACTGCCAGTGCCGTGTGCCACCTGCAGCACCATGCAGCGCCTGCATGGCGCATCGCCTGGTGCACTGCATACTGCCCGTGGTGCTGTGCGCTGCTGCAGCACTGTGCATTGCCCACAGCACCATGAACCACCTCCCTTCATACCCTGCACTTCCTACAGCGACATGGACCACCTGCAGCACTGTGCAGTGCTTGTTCTCTGCACCACCTTATCCTGCACTCCTGCATCTTGCACTGTGCACGGTTGGTAGCAGTGCACCACCTGCACTGTGCACCACCCACAGTGTCACACATGGCCTGCACCCCATGCTGCCTGCAGCCTCTTGCACTGCCCACGGGAGACTGCACCACCTGCAGGGCCATGCATACCATGCTCTGTGTGCTGCCTGGAGCATCACGCACTACCTACAGCATCCTGTACTGCCTCTGTGCTGTGTACCTCTTATTCTGTGCACCGCCTGCAGTGCCATGGACTGTCTTTACTGTGCACTGCGTGCCCTGAGCGTCACTTGCAGCCCTGTGCTCCAGCTGTGTCGTGCAGCACCTGCAGCACCAGGCACCAGACTTCTGTACCATGCCTTAGCTGGCACCATCCTGGCTGTGAACCACCCTGTAACACATGCACTGCCTGCACCACGCACTGTCCCGTGTCTGTCACCCTGTGTGCCATGTGCTGCCTGCAGCACTGGCATGGCTCTGCTCCATGTGCCGCCCTGCATCATCACTGCCTGCATCAGGCACTGCCTGCAGCTCCATGCAGCACTCTGCACCGTGTGCTGCTTGCACCATCCATTGCCTGCAGCGGCATGCTGAGCTCTGTACCATGCCCCCCTTTCCATGCCATGCCCTGCTTTGCCCTGCTTTTGCCCTTTGCTCCCTGCATTTGGGTGCTCAGCCCTCCTGTTCTGCTGGAGATGTTCTGCAGGGAGCTGGGATCCTTGGATGCAGGGGCATTTTGGCACGAGCATGGGCTGCAAGGAAAACACCATCTCTGCATCTTGATTTGCAAATCAAGAATCATGACTTGCAGGCGTTGGGAGTGAAGAGCTTCACCTTTTTCCTGAAAAGCTGGTATCTGTCAGAAAATACTGGATATCAGCCCTCCTGTGCTTTGTGCTGGCACTGGTGGCCAGGCTGGGTGCTGCTGAAGCACCGCTGAATGAGAGCCCTGGTGCTGGCACACATCAGCCCAGCGGGAGCAGGAGGCTGTGCTCTGCCCGGGGCCCTGGGTGCCTTTTAAGACCAGCTCCCTCGTTAGGCTGTGTAATTACAGCATCCTACTGCTTCTGTGAGCATGCAACCCACAGGCCATGAGTACAGCTGCGTAATGTCATCTGATCTAATTCACAGAGCCCAGGCACGCTGCCTTTGGTAGCAAATGGGTCTGGGGAGGGAGTGCCAGGCTGCACCCCGTGTCCCAGGGGCAGCCGAGGGCAGCGTGATGCGAGGGGCGCTTCGAGGCATCCGAGGTCCTCCCCCAGCTCTGTGATTATCCTGAGCTCCTCTGAGCCTTTGAAAAATGCAGCCAAAGACTTTCTCCCTCAGCAGGAACTGGCTTTCCTGAGCTCACGGGGAGCTGGGCATGCTAATTTGCCTCTCCCAGAAAGTTAATTGAATTGCAGATATGCACTGATGTTAGAGGATTCCGGAAATAAGCTAGAAAAGGGTTTCCTGGCAATGTGCTACAGGATTTTCTTTGTTAACATTTCGTAGGGAACCAACTATAACTCAGACATACCTGCAATTGGCTTCACTGCTTATTGCCGTGTCACCAACTGTGCAGCAGGCGTGGGAGCTGCGGGCTGCAAGCACAGAGCCTCACGGCCTGGGCTGGCATGCAGGAGGATGGAGGCCGGGCAGTGCCTGCACCTTAAGCTCCTGCTCTTGTTCTCCAATTATTTGGCATAATAAGCCTAATGGAGAGGAAGTGAGGGTGCCCTGGTGTGAAGGAAGCACAACCTCACCAGCGTGTGGCAGCTCAGGGCAGGGACCGTCCCCTGCTGGCGGGTGCAGAGCTGGGGAGAGCTTTTCTGAGAGCTGCAAATTGAGCATGGCAAGAGATACGAGAGCCTGTCTGAGTGCTGAGGAGACAACCTGGGGGAATTTTAGCAAGAGAGGAGCAACAAACCCATCAAATATCCTAGACAAAGTGATCTACAGTTGTGTAAGCTCGTACCAGGATGCTGAAGGCATGTGGGAAAGATATCTATGAGGCAGAACTGAGATACAGTGACGCATGGGACAACTCCAGTGAGACACGCAAGTCTAAAAGATGAAAGAAACACGGTACTCAAGAGAGAGAGAAAGAGAGAGGGGAAAACAGGCACAAGATGGAAGCCTCATAGGTGCCAGGTGCTGTGGTTCTTCATCTGCTTTCCAAGGTGGGGACATGGCTTGGAAGCACAGCGGCTCAAACAAAGGCTCCCCTGGCAGCCTGTTGCAGGAGGAGGTCAAAGAGCCTGGAGAATCTCAGGTTTTTATGTTTCCATTTTGAAGATATTGGAAATAAAGAGGAGAATTTTGGGGTCTTGCTTTTATCTGCTTCAGTGTGCTGTGTTTCAGTGGCAAGGCACAGAATGGGGAAAAGGAGGAGAAAATGCTTAGAAGGGAAAGGGAAAACAATGTATGAAACATTGGGTAGGAAAACCCCGTGTATTTTCAAACCAATTAAATTAGTGGTATCAAAGTTTTAAAAAGGATCACTATTTTCCCTTACAGCTAAAGCATCCTTCAAAGGCCTGGCCTTGCCCTCTTAGTCCCAGTGAAGGAAAGGCAGACAGAAGCGGGTGGAGAGCAGACAGAGGAAACCTGGGGGTGCAGGGCTGGGTAAGGGGCCAGCTGTGTCCGGCTGTGCCCACCTGGTGCCCGGCCTCGGGGTTCAGGGATGGTCCAAGGGATGCCGAGGGCTTGATGCCATGCCCTGTCCCGCTGTGCAGGTGGCCGCGCATGGTGGGACAGCGCCGGCCCGGGGCTGCCCTCACGGTGGCACCCAGGACACAGCCCTGCCATGGGCGATGCCACCTGGCTGAGCCCACTCCCACCAG
This sequence comes from Aythya ferina, assembly GCF_964211825.1. Taxonomy (NCBI): domain Eukaryota; kingdom Metazoa; phylum Chordata; class Aves; order Anseriformes; family Anatidae; genus Aythya; species Aythya ferina. Next base: position 6,551,509 of record NC_140322.1, on the reverse strand, counting down.
GCACCCGGAGGCAAGGAGAGGCTGCGGGGTGCCGTGGTCAGCCCGAGCCCCCCGCGGGGCAGCAGCTGGCTCTGCCCCCCCGTCACAGCAGCACCGCGGGGTGTTTGCGGGCCTCTGCTTCCCTGTGCCAGGTGCCCAGGTAGGGGCCAGGGGCTGCACAGATGTGGGGCTTCTGTAAGCCAGCGGGGTTCATTGCACTTTGGGTCTGGAGTGTGATGAAGCATCCCAGGGCGCTTTTTGGGCATAAACAGAGAACAACGGTTTGGCAGCTCTGGTAGAGGCAGCAAGGCTCCAAGGCTCTAGTGACGGTCGCTGCCACCCCCCCACAGCTCCAAAGCACACAGCTGGGACCAGCCCTGGCAGCGCGCTGACACCCAGGTGGGTGCTGACCTGGCACAACTGGGTGCTGTAAAACCTAACCCCAGCGAGGTCATTCCATGCCTGTCCTTACCGTTGCCAGCGCCCCAGGCCCCTTGGTGCTGTGTGGCGGTGGCAGAGCCCCTGCAGACAGCGGGGTTCGACCGGAGCCCCCCAGACCCTGCACACTGTGCTCAGGTGCGCCAGCTCCCATGGCTGCAGCGGTGCCACGCTTGCTGACCTTGTTTCACAAGGTGCTTTCTTTTAATCTTGGAGGAAATAAAAACCCAACCTGCTGTTTTCCTGCATTTTTCAAGGTGCGCTCCATCCCTTTCATGTCTGAGGTAGCTTTTCTTAAAGCTGCATTTTCCCTTAGCTCTGTTTTAGTCCCCTCGGCTCCTTGGTGCCTGTGCTCCTCCCTGGCCAGGCACACCGAGCAGCAGCGATAGCCTCGTGCTGCTGCTGGTGGTGAGAGCAGGGCTCTGGTGGGCCTCCGCCTCCCTCCTCAGGTGCAACAGCCTGGGGAGGGGGCTGTGCTGGCTGTGAGGGCTGTGTGAAGCTGAGGCTGATTTTGACTGCAGAGCCTAGGACACGGGCCATATTAAAAGCCAGAGAAAGGAAAGGGTTTGGAAGGCTTATTCTGACACGACGATAAGGTTGTTTTTTAGGAAACAAAGCAGTTTGTTTGAGTTTTTGGTGCTGGATGATTTTCAGTGCCCAAGAGAGGGAAACTGAGGCAGCATGAGGATTTGGGCAGATCCCTGCTATCCTGCCCATCAGTCCCACCAGGTGCCAAGGCTCTCTGGATCCACTCCAAGCTCTGAGCAGTGCTGTTGCTTCTTGATTTGCACATTTTATGGCAGAAACACTGGTTGGGACAACCAGAATGGACACCTGTGTGTAAATGCCCCTGCTACTGCAGCCCATGCCAACAGCAGCATCCACGCACTGCCTCGAGGGCAGGCTGTCCTTCAGGGCACCTGAATGAGGGCTTTTGGGGCTGCCAGAGCCTGCTGTGCACCACAGCCCTGCCCTTGAGAGCTCCTGTGTGGGACTGGGTGAGGGGCCTGATCCTTCCTCTGGCCATCCATGGGGGCCTCTTCCCCTGCAGCGCTCACCCGCAAGGTGAGATGTCTCCAAGTTGCACACGCTTGATCGTGGCACAAATTATTTGTGACCATTGTTGGAAAGTGTTGTTCATGGGAGAAGAGCGAACGGCTTCTTCTCCCCAGTGCAGGCATTTTTACAGCCAGCTGAAACCACAAGAAACATGGACAGGAATTCAGGCTGTTGGAGGTGGAAAGAGAAACAGCTTCCAAGAGCTGATACAAAAAAAAAAAAAAAAAGCTTGCAATGTCTGTTCTTTCAGAACCAGAAGAAGGACTAACTGCCATGCCAGCTTTGTCTTTCATTACTCACTGCACGGCGGAGGGGACAGGGCAGGAGGAAGACTGACAGACAGACAGACAGACTGACCTCTGTGACATGCAGCAGGGACCCGGGGTCAGTGCCCACAGCGCGCCTTGGCTGCGCGGGAGGGGAGGGCTGCAGCCAGCCCCGGCTCTGCAAACCTCGTTGGAGATCGTGGAAAGCTTTCTCTGAACTGGAGCAGCAGAGCCTGATCTGGCTCAGGCTCCATCCTCAACTTCAAGCACCGCTGGGGGGTAAACCTGCACCCTGCTAGCCCCAAGCTGGAGGGCACCTCTGTGCCCAGATGAGTGCCCCTCCCCCCCCCCCCCCTTCAGGTTAATTGGGTGTAGGAGATCAATAGGATCTGCTTTATAGCTGCTACCGTCCTGATGCATATAAGTAAACCATCAGCAGTTTAAGAAACTGCTGCAGCTAATGCCGGAGACCACTGACATCCATTTTTTTGTATGTTCGTAACTGTCTGAAACATCCAGCTGAGATTCCCATGTGCTGCCTGTGCCAGAGGATGAGCTGTTTTGGAAAAACCAAAGGAAAATTACCATGATACTTCTGAGGCTACGAGGAGGAAGGTATTATTTCCCCACTGTTTATAAACAACTTTTTGTGCTTTAAACAAAACAAAACAAAAAAAAATTCAGCTCCACAGCTGGAAAAGCGCACGGGGGGATGCTGGAGGTCATCAGTGATGCCATCCTCTCTGCAGGGCCATGGATAGCTTGGCACCAGGGCGCTTCGTGGGCTGTGCTGATGGGCTCAGCATGGCCAGGGGCTTGGTTCTCCCAGCAGCTCTGCAGCTCTGCACTGACACCTGGAGTTCACCCTTTGGGTAGGTGACAGCTGTGAAATCGGAAGGCCCTGTGAAACCAGGGCCATGGAGGTGGCACGGTGACCTGTGCCTGGGGAGGGTGAGCGCAGTGCCACTGGTGCAGCCAGGACACTGATGGAAAGCTGGGATCTTGCAGGGATGGTCCCTGAGAGGGTGCACAGCCACGGGGCTGCAAGTCCGGTATGGCACAGAGCTGCTCTGGCCGTGCTGGAGATGTGCTGCAATTACAGCCTGGAGAACTGTGTTTTCCTGATGGGCAAAAAAGGTTCCTCTCTCAATTGGTTTCCTGAAATACGAGAGCGGCTCAGGCAGCGTTTGGGGCTCTGCGGCTCCTGCCAAGCTGCTGAAACTCCTGGCAGCGACCTGCGGGATGCTCTGCCTGTCTCCAGCTCCACCGAGCTGGCGCTGGGAGCCTGGGCTCCTCCGCTGCCCAGTGCTTGCCAGGCCGGCAGATGGGCACCCGCGGCTTCCAGGCTCGCTGCGTCCTCAGCAGCTTGCCACGCGGGCTGCTGCAGAGCGGGGATTGCCAAGCTGCTCCGCAGCTCGCCAGCCGCACCGCCGGGCTGGCAGGAACCGCCTGCCCCTCGCCGCCCGCCTGCCGGGCTGTCGTGCCCAAACCCCGGGGAGCCCTGGCCCGAGGCTGCGGTGCCCTGGAGGGGTGCTCAGCAGCTGGGACCACCAGGACCCCCACGCCTGCCTGGCCGGCGGCTGTACAGCAGGATGGCAGCGAGTGCTGGGAGCCCCATCAGTGAAATCCCATCTGTGGCACTCAGTGCCTGGTGGCTCCTGGCTCTCCCCCTGCTCCCCGTGCCACTGAGGCAGGGACGCTGCTGTCCTCTTCCAGAGGAGCCCCCCAGGGAGGGAACATGGGGAGGGGGTTTGGGAGGCTCTGCGGCTCTGTGCCAAGCTCCTGATGGGTGCCCTGTCTCCTCCAGAGCTCTCCCATCTCCGTGGCTGGGAGCATGGTCCCCCCATTCATCCTCTGGTTGCATGAGGGTTCTCCAGGCTCCCCCGCCTGCCGTGCCTCTGGGCTCCAGCAGCAGGGACAGGCCTGGTCTGGGGCTGCTCGAGGAGATTAATGGGTCTCTTTCCACGCACACCCTCGCCCCCGAAAGCACAGGGGCCGAAAGTCTGCCAGGCAATTACATCCAGGAACATAAGCAAGTTATTGAAAAGCTTTGCTGGCAGAAACATCAGGATCTAATTTCAGCGTGAGTGAAAATATTATTCTCCAGTGTGAGGGGAGAAGTGATGAAAGAACAAGAGGCTTTTTGAGATGAGCCGGGAACACCAAGTTACACCAGGACAAAGGTTGAGCAGCGATTTCCCAAAGCCCAAACTTCCTGCAAAAGAAGTTTCAGTTGTGATTAAACCATTTCCAGGAGCTTCCCGCTGGTCCAGGGTATGATTTGTGGTCCCAAGAAACTGCAGAGGGCCTTAGCCAAGGTTGGAGCAGGCGCTGGTTGTGTCTGGGAACTTGCAGGGTTTGAGGGGCTGGGGCCGTGGTTTTGGGTAGGTGCTGTGGGTACAGCCTCGTCTGCTGGAGGTTCAGGAGGGAGAGCGGTGTGTGCCCCCCACCCTGGGGAGGGCACAGCCCTGCCTTCACCCACTGCAGGGGGCTTCTCGTCCCCCCCATGCCCACACACGAGCCGCTGCAGGCGCGTGGCTGCCGTCCCCGTCTGGGCTGCACGGCAGACGTCGCGTCCTGACACACGGCGGGCCCCTTCCCAGCACTGATCCTCTCCGGCGCTCCCAGCCGCCGGTACAATGCCGCCTTTCAAAGCCCCGTGCCCAGGAGAGCGGGGAAGATCACACACATCGCGGGGAAAGGCTGGGGGTGCGCAGAAGGACGTTTGTCTCCCTGAGCTAGGCTTTGGTTGCTCACGAGCTGCCTGCCTTTCATGTGCTTTCAAAGGCAGCACTGATGTCTGGAGACGCAGCTCTTTCAAATTACAGAACTTCTCTGGCTGCCTTCACTGTGCTGAGAGCTGCAACGCCGGGCAGAGCTGCAGGGGGAGAGGCGCTCACATGGAGGCACACGCCATGGCCAGCCACGCACGCACAGGCGGGCGCTCGGCGACACAAGCGCTCACACACCGCGGCTCTGAGCAGGGGCTGGAGCCAGAGGTCTCCAGAGGTTGCTTCCAGTGTCAGCCTTTCTGTGGTTCTGCCAATGGTTTGTGATTTGGCAGGAAAAAAAAAACACAAACTGGCAACACACAAAGCTCAGCTCAGGCTCTTGTTGCGGTGTCAGCCTGTGTGGGGACGCAGTGTGATGGGCTGAGCCTTCCCTGAGGCTGCCCTGGGCAGGACCCATGGTGCTGGTGTGGGGCTGTGCGGGCAGTGCCAGCCCAGCTGTCCTACAGGGTACAAGGGTGGGGAAAGAGGGAAGCAAGTGTGGCTCACAGCACTTCTTCTCCATGCCCAGCACGTGGGACATCTACACCAAGACCTCCCCAGCACCTTGCATATGGTGTGCATGGTGCTGCTGGCGTGCAGAGCTGCAGTTCCTGCTTCCGAGCCAAGAGCAGAGGAGGTGAATATCCCAGGGATGCCCTGGGGATGATCCAAGCCTTTGCTGCCATTGTATTCTCCAGCCCCCCAGCTGCTGCCCACCAGCCCCCCTGTGCCATCAGTGAGACCTAGAGAGAGCTGGGGACTGAGCTTGGCTCCCACTGAGCAGCTGCCAGAGGCAGCCAGGCTCTCCCTGCCTGGACCCAGTGCCTGTGCCATGGAGGATGCACGGGCAGGATGCAGCTGGTGCCAGCCCAGAATGAGGCCAGCAGGGCTGCTCCCCCCACCCCACTGCTCTGGATCTGTGGGGCAGCAGCTGGGGGAGGCAAGATGTGGGCACAGGATCCCTCCTCCCTCTCCCCCCTTCCCAGCTGGTCACGCGTCACAGGAGACAGCACAGGGTAAAAGAAGCATGTAGTGGGAGGATCATCCTTGGGCTGGGGTGCAGGGAAGAGACGTGCAAGTGCCCAAGCATGCTTGTACCAGGAGCCAGTAGCCCCTTCCCCTGGGGTGATATTTGGCAAAAAAACAGGGAGCCCAGTTCCTGCACTTTGGGTACTCTTCACCCAGGATTTTATTTCTAAGAAGGCGAGAGGGCTGGAGCCAGCAGTGGACACAGCAGGACAGAATCGGGGCTGTCCCGGGCACCAGGGTGCTGGGCCCCCATCTTGTGGCTCTCAGCACCCACGGGAGGTTTGGGGAAGGGAGGGCTTGGTGGCTCATGTCACCTGCGCCTGCTGCCTCCTCCTGCCAGTCCAGCCCAGGCACCGGACTGGTGGCCACTGGGAGGGGAGGGTGAACAAGAAACACTTGGCAGGGGCAAGACATCTCCCCTTTCCCCCTCTCCGACTGCTCCCCCTGCCCTCCCACCCCTCTCGTGGCTGCACCCATCCACTTCACATTTGCTCCTGAAGCTGGGGTCGTGGCAGCAGTGGGTCCTGGGCCATGCGGGAGGGGTGGCACCGACCCCCTGTAGCTGCCCTCAGCACCCCCAGCCCCTCGCTGGGCACGGGGCTGGGTCGGGGCAGTGCGAGCAAGGTGCGACCGGGGGGTACCCAGGGGATGGGGCCGGGCCTGGGGGTGCCCAGGGGGATCCGCAGCCCCGGGGGCCAACCCCTTCTCCAGGGCTCGTCCGTGCCCCAGGAATGTGGCTGGGGCCGGAGGGGGTCCCGCAGAGCGCTGGGCGCCCCCTGCCCACGGCCGAGGGGGGGGACGGGGAGGCTGGAGGCTGCCAGGGGGGACGGGTCGGGACCGCGCCCCGGCCCCGGCTCCCCCCGAGCCCCCTCCGGCCCCCCCAGCTCCGGAGGTGCGGAACGGCCCCGTTTCCGTGGCAACCGAGCGGCTCCCGCCGGCGGCGGCGTCCCCAGCAGAGGGCAGTGGGCGCCCGTGGATGCGCCGGGGCCGGGGGGCGGCGGGGCTCGGCCGGGAGGGTTCGGCCGGGGGGGGGCTCAGCCCGGGGGGACAGCCCTCGCCCCCGGCCCTTTGCAGCCGGCGGTGGGAAGGGGCTCCGCGGTGGGTGCCCCCCTGCTGCCGGTGGGCACGCACCCGGCTCGCCCGGGGCCGTTCTCCGCCGCCGGGGCCGGGGGCGTCCGGGGCTGAGCCGCCCCCTCCCGGCCGGCTGGACCGACTGCCCCTCGACCCCCCGCAGTGACACCCAGACCTCGAGCCCTGCTGCCCCCCGCGGGCCTTCTTTAAAGCCCCCTGTAGGGCGCTGGAGCGTTTATTTCAAGAGAAACGGGTTCAGCCTGAGCCTGGATGGCCCCGCTCTGCCCGGGGTGCTCGTTCCTGCTGGTTGTGCTCCCAGGGGTGCTGCTCGGGCCGTTGGAGCAGGGCCAGTTCCTCCCGTCGTGGGGCAAAGCCCCCTTTCGGCTCCCCTAATGCCTCTCCAGCCCCATCCGCCTTGGCACTGAAGCCATCTGAACTGGTGCCAAATGCACATCACCACCATCAGTCACATCGCTAAGACAAGCCCTTTATTTACATATTTTATAGCATTAAACATGCACCGCAGCCCACACACCGCACCACAGGGGCTTTCTGTCCCCTCAGCAGCAACTCCTCAGCTTGGCAGGGCCTCAGCTGGCTCTCCCCTGGGTGACCCAGCCTCTCCAAAGGATCACCAGTGGGATCCCCCACCCTGGGTGCTACAAGGATGGCTGATGAGTGGTGGATCCCCCTGCTCCCAGGGAGGCCTGCTTTGCCTTAACAGCAGAATGGCCAGAAGCTTTTCCTGCTTTTGGTCCTGAGCCTTTATATGATGTTGTGCTCAAACTTTCTACCCCTGCCTGCTTTGTCAGGACTGGCTGCACCATCTCCAGTCCCATCGGCTCCCAGTGCCTACGTCCTGGGATGGTGACATGTTTGGGGGCATGGTGGAAGCTGGGGCGTCTCTGCAGCACCTTGTCATCCATGGACATGGTCTGCCTGAATGGGGAAACTTGGTGATGGGTGTTTTATCCAGATCCTGTGTGCATTTGCAAGAGTCAGAGGGAAAGTGTGTACAGATTTCAGTCCTCATTTGAATGCAGATCAGTGCCCCAGCATTCCCAGGCTGAGAAGGAGTTTTCCCCGGTCCCTTGCATGGCTCTGTAGCCTCAGGCACACAAGCACAACAAGAAACATCTGTCCTTCTTTCATGCAATCAGTTTCAATCACTAATAATTATCTCTCCTCTTCCTTTTTCCTCCTCTGCTGGCTGCTGTCCTAGTGCAGCGTGGCACTGCTGGAGACCAGGTATCCACCTGCTCTGTGCCAGGGCTCGCGCAGCGCAGGCAGACCGTGCCCTGCTCCTTTCTCTGGCCAGGCTTGGCCAGGGCTCTGCCTTGCTTGCCAGACTCTGCAGTCCTGGGGATTTTGTTGAAAACCCCAGCTCTTGGAAGTGATGGGAGGATCTCAGCTTTCCTTGCTGGATAAAAGCAGTGTTCTGATTCTATGAAGGGGAAGAAAGCTGTGAATACAAACAGACAAAGCAAAGGCACCAACATCTTTCTTATCATAAGGCAATTTCCTGGTTTTGGGGGGCCTGGTCAGGGTAATGCATCCCTTAGAGCCACCATTCATCTTCTCCCCTGGAGCAGGCAGGGAAGTGAGGATGGTTTCTTAACACTGCAAGAAAACACAACCCTCAAACACATCATCCTTGCTGCTGGAGGGTTTGGGGTGAACGCCCAGCTGGCAGGGTCCCCCTGTTGCTTAGGGACAAATTTGGGTGTCAGCAGACTGCGGGGAGCCAGCAGGGATGGGGCTGGTGCCTGGGGAGCAGCGGGCTCCAAAGTCCTGCAGCTGGGCTCCAGCCACGCAAGGCTGTGGTGCACAAGCAGCAGTGTAGCAGGGTGCTGTTGGTGTGGCTGGCGAGGCAAGGCATCGGGCTAGATCTGGGCTTGTTTTAAACACTGGCAACTGGTGAGCTCCTGGCTCTGAATACCTGTGAAGATGAGACATATATATATTTACACATCTGTCATTAACCTAAAAATAAAATCAAGTGACAGATTACCTGCTGTGGGTTTTCATGGAAATTCAGGGGTCTGAGTGCTTGCAGAGAATAGAAAAGGACTGATCAGCCCTGCAGGTCTCCAGGGAGCTGCTCCATGCCCAGCCGGCACAGCACGGGGTGATGCTGTGAAATGGGCATGGTGGAAGAAGCCATGAGGAGGCCTACTCCATCCTTGGGCACTCAGCACTGAGAGCAGGACAGGGGTAGCATGCAGGTCTCTCACAACAGCTTTTGGAGCAGTTTTCCTGCTGCTTACGGGAGGAGCCCTGGGGATCCCTGTCTTCAGCACCTCCTCTTCTCCTGCAAATGGCTTTATACCCCACAGGGCTTCCCACAAAAGAGACAAGGGTCACCCAGTTTATGGGCTTCTGGGCCATGTAGGCTGACTTCTCACCACCTAAGTGGCCACAAGATGTCCTGGCAGCACAGCTCCCCAGGAGCTTCTCATGGTGGCAGGTGGTAAGATTTCAGTTTTTCTTTTCCATCCACTGCCTCACTCCATTTGCAAGATGAGAACAGGCCCCGCCACCTCCCTCCTGCTGTGACCCTTCAGGGGCTGTCATCCTCTGCAGGAGGGAGGCTGGCAGGGAGGAGGGGGCTTACCCCCAGCCCCTTTTCAGAGCTGCTCTCTGCCAGAGTGTACAGCAGCGTGTGGTCTTCCTTGAGCAGGTGAGTCAGTGGCCACCCCTGAAATCATCACTTTTGGTCATTAGATCGGAGCATCTTGTCCGCTACAGGGAGGGGACGTGGCAGGGAGGTGCCCCCCATGTGCTCTGAGCTCCTTGGGGGCAGTGTTTGCCCAAGCATTTCCAGCACCATGCTGTATGCACGACCTCTGGGCGTCCCTCCGTGTCCATCAGCTCAGACGACCACCGGCATTGCTACGGACATTGCTCCTACCTAATCAGGGAGCTTCACCTCTCACTGGAAATTACGAGATGAGCAGATCATGAGCTGCAGTGGTGGCTGAATGTGAAAGCTGCACAGAGATGTGGGGATCTCTGCCTTGTTCAATTACTGCAGGCTTTTATATCTGCAATTTTGCACTGGCATCCTGAGGGAAGGCCCCTGAGTCACACAGCATCCCTGCCCACCCCCCGAGATAACCCCCCACCCTACTGCTGTTGTGGTGGCCATGAGCCCTGCTGCAGTGGCTCTGGCTACATCCCTTGCCCAAGGATGCAGGAGGACAGGCAGGAGCAACTCAGCCCACCAGAGCCAGACCCACTCCCCAGCTCTGACACCCATGCCCCTGTTGAGGACCCTCGGGACACTCAGCCTCACCCCTGGGGCTTGTCCCCAAAGTGGAGCCACACTGGAAGCCAACCGTGCAGCAAAGGGTGTCTTGTTTCACCTCAGGCACTGTCCTGGCCCTCTGAGACAGCCTACCTGTCCCTGGAGGTGGTGGGGCCCCTCCACTGAGACATCTGACTGCAGACGTGACTTTAGGGGACGACGATAGGTGGAACGAATCCTGTCCCAATGTACACGCTGCGAGGGTCCAGATGGAGAGCTCGCGTAGAATATCAGATGCTCCTCACGTCTTTCCAAAGAAACCTTTGAGTCATTTGCTCCGAGGCTGTGTGGGTGTGCGGGTATTTGTGCTCATGCACGTGGGCTTGCACCTGGCTACTTGTGCAGACGGATTCATCCTGTGCCCATGCGTGCACCCCGTGGGCAGACTGGGGAGTGGAAGTGGGACGGATCCTGTGCAGCCGTGGGGTCTGAGGTGAGGAGGCTCCCGGCGTGGCCACCATGGCTCCGCGCACCGATGCTCCTGGAACAGAGCAGGCTGGCAGAGACAAGATAACGTGCCACGGAGAGCAAAGCTGCTTAGATCACCTCTAAAATGCCTTATGCGATCAGACACTTATCACCTTAAATCCCCAGCTTGTCCTAGGTCACGTACCACAACCGCTCTATTACTAATATCATTAAGATCCCTTCGCTGGCTTCTAAATAATAAGCATAGGCGGGGACACTGTGATTAATGGAGGGCTGATGGATGAAACCCCCTGTCACCATTTAATACCTGTAACAATAGATTCATTAACTAGGATTAGTTTCAGACATAAGCTTTCTATACCCATGGCTATTACTCACTCAGTTCATTAACAGGACAGCATTAGTTCTGGTACCTTTGAGCTAGAATACATCCTGCATACAAATGATGCCCGGCGCTGTAACTTTCAGGAAATGTGAAGACTGTTTATAAAAAGATGGAATCTCTTAATTCAAACCTGTCAGCGAAGACATTTCTGCTCTCATTTTTTTGCACGCTTCATTTCTGAAGGTGAAGGATGGAGGTGAAGTGCCAAAATACATGTTCCCGCTGCCCCAGCTCTGCCCTTGGTGGCTGCTCAGGGCTGGAGGGGCAGAGCTCGGTGCCTGCAGAGTGCTCACCACGGCGTGGCACTCTCGTTTCCCAGGAATTAACTCCGGAGAGCTTTACACAGTGGTTATTTCCCAATGCCACAAAATGTGCTTAAAGGGCCTGGCTAACGAGCTGGCTGTGGGTTGCAGCACACCAAGGGGTGCCACGTCCTGAGGATTGTTCCCACAAAGCGTTCTCCACACTTTGGCAAGAAGGAAAACATTTTTATTTATTTATTTATTTATTTATTTATTTATTTATTACTCTGCCTGGTGTGTCTTTAAGCTTATTTCTGCTCATGTCCCTGGAGGTGGGCAGTTGGACACTGCTTGGTGGGGACAAGACGGGTGCAGGCAGTGGGGGTCATTGATCGCGGAGCAATGTGCAACCAGGTGGCTGCAGGAGGTGGCTTCAGGAGGCTGAGGTGGCACTGGGTGAGATCAGCCAAGTGCAGAGGTGCTGGCACGTAGCAGGCCGGTGTGGGACACACAGGAACACATCTGCTGTCCCCGCAGACTGTCATGCAGGGAATGCTCCCTCTGTAATTGTTGGGTGCTTTCTTAGCTTGGGATCTTGCAGTGGGGACATAGCTGTGGTGGGCATTAGGAAAAAGGAGAAATCTCGTCTTACTTAGCAGAAGAACCAGGCTAGAGGGATATTTGCCTGACTTGGTTTTCCAGAGGCCCTCCTGTGCCTCCTGCACCCCAGGGATGGTGTTCGAGAAGGGGATGGATCCTGCAGTGCAGCCCAGCACTCGCACTTGCACAGGCTGCGCAGGGTGAGTCCCCTGGCTTTGGGTGGTTGCAGGGTCAGGGCTGGAGACCCTAAAAGAGTGACTCAAACATTTTCCAAATGGTAGCCAACACAAGCACGCTCCTTCTGGAGGAGTACTGATGCCCAGGAACGGGGACATTGACTCAGCCGCCCCTCTCTGTGTGTCTCCCAGTGCTCGGAGGAGCTGCGAGAGCTCCCACCGCTGTTTGGGGCTTGGCTGCTCTGCTCCACAAAGCCAAGCTGCAGACAGGATACTCCCCTTGTCAGAAGAGCCATGGAAAAATGTACGTGTATCCAAAAATATTTGAGAGTTGAAGTCAATCTGCAGGATTTTAGTCTACTGTGGAAAGTGCCTTCTCAGTTTATCATAATAAGTGTGATAAGTTCATTGTTACAGAAAATGCACAATATGTTTGGCCCAAAAAGCAAAATAAGGCTTTTGAGGATGCAAAAGCAAAGCTGAGGTCTTGCATTTTGATATGTTTCAGTCTCAGCCTCCTCCCTATTAGTATGCAGTGCCAAGCCAGGGGGGTAGGAACTGTGATTTTGCACATATGGAAAGATAGGGAAGATAACCCATTTCCTCCAAGAACATTAACACGGGCTGGAAGAAATCACTTTGGGGTTGAGTGAGAGCAACCAGGGAGGGAGGGGAAGGAGGAGAGGTAATCACATTTCACAGATAACTCTTTAGATGGAACAAGCTGAGATCACGCACCCTGGCCCCGCGGTGGTGGCGAGCCATGCAGCACTGCAGTGCTCCTCCCCGCGGGAGCTGCAGGCTTGGGTCTTGCTCCTGGTCAACCTGTGCGTGACGGGGATTAGGAAGGGAAGAAGATGCCACGCTCGTGGGGCCATGTGGGCGTTTGCAGCACAAGGTGGGAGTGACACATTTGGCTAGAGGTTAATGTGAGGGGTGGCTCCAGGTCAAGTATGGAAAGAAATTAGGACCTGCAAGGACTGGTGCACACCAGCTGCTGGTGGGAGGCAGTTCAACCAGTTATGGGATTTCCCTTGAGGGCAGAGAGAAGTGCAGAGTATGGCACCTGGGGCTGAACAACATCGTGCAGACGGGGACGCATCTGGTTATGGTGGACCTGGAGGTTACAGAGGAGCCTGGCTGGAGCGTTAGCCGACTGCTCGTGCTCTCTGCGTGTAAGATAAGAGTACCAAGGGGATGGGCAGCACATAGGGAGAAGCTGTGGCCCGCTAATACTGGGATGGCCAGGGCCAGGGGCAGCTGGGCTGGGGCAGTGCGAGCTGGCAGCAACCTGCAGCTGCCCATGAAGGTGAGGGAGCCAAGCTCCTCCTGGCTGCGGCCAACACTATAGTGAGGGGCAATGCCCACGGGTGGCATCTGGGGAGGTTCAGGCTGGATGGGAGGGGAAGCTCTCTCCCCAGAAGGGTGATGCACCTTAAGACAGGTCGCAGAGATGGAAGCATCTCCACCCCAATGGGACTTGGCCAGGCAGAACCACAGCTACCCGAGTCCACTGCTGGCAGCTGCCCTGCTCTGAGCAGGGCACGGGCTGGGGACGTCTTGAAGGTCCTGCTGCCAGCAGTACTGTGACCCTGCGGACACCGGGAGCACTGGGACCAAGGAGCTGTGCCCCAGGGACCTGGTGCTGCCCACGCCTGCTCTCCTGGCCTCACATCGTGCTGCCCACATCCCCGCTCAGTCACTGCAGCCAAGGGTGGCAGTGAGCAGTGTGTGTGTCCTCAAAGTGAACTCGGTGCTTTTTTTCCACTGCAGATTTCAGCTTTTAATCAAAAACTGGAAACAGACTTTGACTATTTTGGAGCATTCCAACAAAAGTTTTTTAATGAAATTGGAACTGTCCACAGGGAATAGAAGCTTAAAAAAAAAAAGTAAATTACCAAGTCAATCAGCTGTCTAACCAACTTTGAGTCACAAATAAATTTAAAAAGAAAGTGTCTGGAAGTGATGGGGCAGTGGTGGGAAGGGTGTTAGGACAGGTGGCTGTGATGTCCGCCCTTGGGGGACAAGTGGCAGTCAGGAGGATTTGGGATGGGCTGAACTGCACTGTTAGCTTGCCGCGGGGTGCAAGATGCTCACCCTGGGGTGCAGGGTTTGCTCAGAGGTCTGCGTGGGGACACTGGGATGCTGCACGGCCACAGCACCAGGGCAGCAGCAGCTCCATGTGTCTGCAGGACGCTGCCAGTGGGAGGCATTTCCTCGCACACGAGTGTTTATGGTGCACACCTGCCCGTGAGCCCACCTGTGTCTGTGTGCTGCAGGAGGGGCAGAGCCAGCGGGGTGAATGCTGGGGTGAGTGGCGAGAGAACGGGGGGACAGGCAGCAGGTGCGGGAGGAGGCACTGGGACGTGCTGGCCTCCAGGCAAAAGCTCAGCCCCTGCTTTGAGGCTGTGCGTGAAGCAGGATCAGCCCCTGCCCTGACTGCAGGTTCATGAGGAAACGGCCGGGGAAACGAAGCTCTCACCTGACCCTGGGCCGAGCTCTGGAAGAGCTGAGGCAGGTTGTGAAGCAGGTCCCACCCGTGGTAAGTGGTAGGTACCCTGTGTTTATGGTAATAACAATAATTTACCCTTCACTATCACCTTCCAGCTGAAGAGCATAAAGCCCTTTGCAGGCATTAATTATCATTAGCCTAATGACATGGTTGATGAAACGGAGGCCGTGAGAGCTGCAGTGATTCACCCAAGGTCCTGAGGCCCCTGCGGTGGCAGAGGCAGGAGCTGCGACCAGCGCCTTGAGGCACGGGGCAGGTGCAGGGGACACCACGAGCGGCACCCTGGGGACACCAAGGTGTGCTACCTGCTCCTCGCTGGGCTGTCTCTGCTAGTGGGCGAGCTGGCAGGGGGACAAGCTCAGAAGGACAGCAGGATGGCTTGGCTGAGGCTGGAGGCAGCTCTGGCTCCATTAGGTCTGACCACCCGCTCAAGCAGAGCCACCTACAGCATGTGCCCAGGACCATGACCCTGACCATCCCCACGGGCTCACCTGTGCCAGCCCTCGGTCACCGCTCCCCATGGCACCGGGGACCCTGTGTAGGGCTGGGACCCTCCTGGGTGCACCCAGGACCGGGTGCGGTGGCAGCGGGGACAGCGAGGGGATGGGGGATTTGTTTGGGGGATGACAGGGGAGCAGCAGCTGGGGCAACCCCAAAGGGGGGGCACTGGAGCCTGTGAGCACCGCAGGGAGGATTTCATTTAAAGGGAGGGATGCCATTTGGGCTGGTAGTGGCTGTGACAGGGGGCAGGTGAAGGATGGGGTGGGGTGGGGGGCACAGGAGGATGCTGGGGACAAATTGGGGCCTGAAGGAATGTGTGTGGTGCGGGGCTGGGAGGAGTGGGGGGGGGGGGAAGAGGAGATGCCGCCTTCCCCTCCTCTCCCAGACACAACCTGCTCTCATTATCCTGAGCCACCATAGGCGCTAACGCACACAAATATATTCTAATTTATTAGAGCTGGCAAAGATCTCTTTGCAGAGAGCGAATGTTTTATTTTTGAGGCTCAGTGGTTCAAGTGTTTGAAAGGGCAGCATTCTCTGTGCCTCCAATGTGGGGCTAATGATAATCTAAATTAGTTATTGGAAATAATTACCAAGGCTTTATTGTGCCAAGCATAGCAGAGCCCTGGAGAGCAGTCGCGCTCAGACACGGCCATGCAGCTAAAAGCTTTGATGCTTCATTAATATTCAAGGGGAGTCTTTGGCTGTTTTCCCTCCTCCCCTTGCGAGCTGCTGCAGCTCTCTGAATGAACCCAAGGCCTCCGGTGACACCAGCGAGGGGCCTGCCAATTGAAATTAGCAGTGGTACCATATCAAAGTTCACTGCACTCCTAATCTCAAATGGAAAAGGTGGGTTTCAGAAGATGCTATCGCTCCGCGCGGCGGAGAGGATTCAGTGCCGAGACAGCTTCTTCTGGCTCCAGGCGCCTGGTTCCGGGCTGAGATAATGCTGGAGAGGTAGCATCTCCAAGGTTGTCCTACACAGCTGGGTTTTATGATATAATGGACCAAACCGGCTGCATAATTAATCAGCCTATATTTTTCCCCTAGTAAATCTTCCTGTGATGGGCAAACAGAAGCCCTGGAGCTGTGTTTGCCTGCCAGATCCATGGTGGTGCGTGTGTGCCTTTTTCTTTTTCTTCTCCCCATCTCTCTTCTGGAATAAATGCTGTGATTTGAAAGTGACTCCAGCGCCGTTCCCGGGGCTGCAGGGATCTCAGGGCTGCTATTATTTTTTGCATGCGAAGCAGCTGCAGCCTCCCTCCCCAGCCCCTGGGCTCCGAGCAGGACGGCAGGATGTATTTTTGGAGGCGGACTTGGCCTGGCAGGGCTCCAGGGAGAATTTCCTCTCCTTGCTCAGGATTCTGCACTAATAAACAATTCAGCCCCGATGCCTGCAGGCAGGGCTCGGAGCAGAGGCAGCGTCCATCGCGAATGTGATAACCATGCTCGGCACATCTCCGCAGCGCCCGCGGGCCGCCCCGCCAGCAGCAGCCCCAGGGCTGCTCCGCTCGGCCAGGGCTGGGGGTGAGGAGCAAACCCTTGCTTGCAGGGTGGGCGACAGCCACTGAGGCTGTTTTCCAGCTGAGCATCGCTGTGCTGCACAATAAATCAGGAATTTCAACCCCTTCCTTATAACCCGCGCCGTGCAATGGCTAAAAACGCCTCAAGCCACGTAAATTTCCAAGCGAGCCTGCCTCTGCGCCGCCGTGGATGGCTGCGTTGGGGCTGAACCCGGGAGCCCAGGTGCTGGTGGGGCGCGGGGAGCTGGTGCTGGCTGCGGGAGGCGCGTGCCGTGAGTCATCCCCGCTCGCCGGCCGCGCTCCCGTCCCACGCCGTCTCGGCGGGTGAGTTATGGGGCTTCTCCTCTGCTGAGCGGGCACAAATCATCGGGGGCTGTCAGGAGTCAGGATGAAGTGGGCTGGCTGGAGAGTCCACACCAGTCCTTTAAGAAGATTGATGCTTTGCTGCTTCCCAGGTCTGAGTTCAAGAATCTATATTTTATTCCTTCCCTTCTCTCCTTTCTCCCTGCCCCGTTTGCTGCTGTAGAAACCGGCTCTTATAATTCCTGGTCAGGTTTGCGTGTGCAAGGTGGTAATGTGTCTCCCTGGGAAGAAAAAAATTGTTTCTAGGAAAGATTTATGAGGAATGAATTATTTAACCTCACACTCCTGCCTGCCCCCCTGCCTGCCAGCACGGACTGCAGGACCTGCAAACTTCGTGTGCTGGTCTGGATGGGACAAGGTCCGCCCGGTGCCGCTGGCATGGTGCAGGGGCTCACTGGGGGGAGAGGACAAGCAGATGCCGGGCCGGCGAGCAGCAGATGTCCCCAGATGTCCCTGCCTGGTGCAGCCTGTCCGTTCTGAAGTGCGGTGTGGAGGCAGGTTGTGCCCGGGCAGGCAGCATCTGCTGCTGTGAGGGAGAGAGCCAGAGGTGAGCAGCTGGAGACACATCTGGGGCGGCCTTCTGCCAGCGCCGGGCTGTCCGCGCATCCCTGCCCCACCAGGGCTGGAGATACCCAGCCACGAGCCTGCTCCTGGCCAAACCCAGCGCCGTGTCCACCCACCAGGCTCAGAGCTGCCCCGCTGTGCCCCCAGTTCATGGAGCACTGGAGGGGCAGCGGAGTGACACGGTACGGTGGGGGCATTGCGGGGCCAGGCGCAGGGAGCACGGGGGAAACTGAAAGGGACAAAATGCCTTTGCAAGGTATTTTTCCCCTGAAAATGACAATTTCTGCAGGAAGTGCCTGTCTGCAGTGAATTTCCAGAAAGAGAAGAAACACACACACACACAAAAAATCAGTTTGTGCGAATTGAAAACAAAAACCTGCCAGACGTTCCCTGCTCCTCACTCGCCCGCCCCCTCGAAGAAATATTGGCAGAAGACGATGAAGGGAAGGGGAGCCAGAAAACTTTTGAAGAAAAATATTAATGAAAACCAAACCTTTTCGGCTTCTTTTTCGGCTGCCAGGGGGAGATGCAGGGCTCCATGCCCTGCCCTTGGGGCTGACCCTGCAGCCAGGCCAGGAGCTGGTCCAGCCTCGCTGCCGCTTGTCGAGGGGCCAGCCCAGGACCCAGAGCTGGGCACGTCTCGCTCTGCCGGCCCCTTTCCCATTGCCCTGGGGTCCCGGAGCAGCATCAGGTCCCTGGGAAGCATCTGGGGATCACTGGGTCCTGCCTGGGGAGCTGGGTGATGTCCCGAGCAGGAGAGGAGCAGCCCTGGCTCAAGGGGGAGCCGGGCAGTGATGCTGTCTTTGGAGGAGGGGATGGAGACCTGATGTCCATGCTGCGTGCAGCAAAGGCAGAGCATGGGCTACTCAGGAGTCTGGGGAGCCTTATTCAGCATGAGGATGGCCTGGCCCTTGGAAGTCCCCAAAAGGAGACCAAGTGCCAGCCTGCCCAGTGACGTGGTGCCCAGCCTACAGACACAGCCACCGCCAGGGTGTCCCATGGCTCCAGCCCCGCCACTCAGCAGGACACACAGGATGGGATTTCTTCCCAGCTGGAGGCTGAGAGGGCAGGGAGAAACCAGCCACAGGAGGACCTGATGGGACAACAGAGATCACCACCGTTCTCTTGAAAAAGGCATCAAATAACTCAATGCCTGCATATTGAAGGCTGCTTCTTCATGCCCCAGGGCCCTGGCTGCAGCCCAGCAGCACGGAAGGGACACCACTGCTGCTGTCCTTAGCATAGGTTCCCAAACCATGCGACTTTGCTGCTGCAGCTGACACTGGCCACAGAGGTGCTTGTGCTGGTGTACAGATGGCAGGCGTCCCAGGACAGCCCCGGTGTGGGGATTGGAAAGGGGAAATGGCAGAGGGAAGGAGAGGAGCTTGCTGACACTGGTGCACCGGGTCAGATCCTGCAGAGGGAAGCACGGGTCCCACGGTTCCATGGGGTCCTGCAGAGCCAAGGGGTGCTTTGGGCACCATTGGGATCCCACCATGACACAGCTGGTGCAGACTGGGATGCTGCGGTGCTCTGGGGTCATGTTCTGGGAGGGGAGCACATGGTGTGGGAGTCCCACCTTGGGATGGAGAGTGCTGGGTCTTCTCCCATAGGACTGTGCAGGTAGATGGGATGTACCAGGGACACTGGGACGTGGTGCTGTTCCTAGGTGAGCTGGCAGCGGTGTGCCACAGCTTGTTGGTGAAGGTGACAGTGACAGCAGGGTTGTCACCATGGGCCATTGCCTCTCAAGGAAAGGGCAGAGCAGGCGGTCGAGCCTGACCCTGCTCTGCTCACTGAGGTCCCCTCGGGGAGGTAATGACCCTGGTGCAAGGGCAGAGCCAGGCCCCTCTGCCCTGCAGGGCACTCAGCTGGCTCCACAAGCTGCAGCGGCACGGGCACAGGGAGCTCAGGGTCGAAAGGGGCTGGGGGGGGGGGCTGTGTCCTGCAGGGAGCCAGGTCTGCTGGCAGGGCAGGAGCCCTTTGCCTCCACATGCCACGATCCATCAGGTCTCTTGCCGTTGCTGCCCCCTGCCCGTGCCTGTCTGTGTGCCCGGGGAGTGGCGCTGCAGGCACCGGCACTGCCCTGGGGCACGGACAGACCCCACCGTCCCCTGCCCACCTCCCCAGGGCAGCGGGCACCTGTACATGCCCCAGGCTCTCGGCAGTCCCCGTTCTGCAGTAAGCAGCCACCAGCTCCAGCCTGCAGAGGTGGCTGAGCCTGCGCAAGAAGCCTGACAAGGCACACGAGGAGGATTACACTTAACAACGCGTGTACATGCGCTGTGCAAGCAGTCATGCTTACGCCTTGTGCATCCAAAACAATGCTCAAAGACACCCACAATAATGCCTCCAGCTTTCAGTTAAAACTAATTTTAACCAGTGAACACCTGCCAAATTGATTTTACGGGTTTGACACCGGTAAATCACTTGAAATTTCAAGCCTCCACAAAATTTGCATTCTGCTATTTTCAAGTCTCTTGGAAATTCTCGACTTTGGCTGGTTTCACTGTGGAACTTTTTGATGAAGCAGCCCAGGGGCCAGGAGGCAAGTAACAGAAAAAAGGCAACACGAACGACTGCTGGGAAACACCGAGTGGTCTGCAGAGGGTTTTTGGATCTGGTGTATGGGTCTGGCTTACCCTGAGCTCGAAGGACTTCTCTCCAGGTGAACAAATCCTTCACCTGATGGATTCTGGTTTATAGATGGGGGTTCCTTGTCGCTATCCCCAAAACAAGAGAGCAAATTATGCTGCTGTCCATCCAGAAGGCTCCAGGGGAGAGCTTTGCTGAGCCCTCTCCATAGTGAGCTTGGAGCCTGCACCCCACATATTTGGCCTTGCTAGCAGGAGCAGGATGTCCTCCACAAGTGATCGTGTGATGGTCCTGATGGATAAAATCACCTCACAGTGACCACATCTGGGGAAATGGTTACAAGGGCAGAATATCACCTGGATTTTGTTGTATCTGCATTACTGGATGCGCTGGGCTGACAGGATAGCCATAAAGCCAGGTTTGTTCG
Organism: Aythya ferina; assembly: GCF_964211825.1. Taxonomy (NCBI): domain Eukaryota; kingdom Metazoa; phylum Chordata; class Aves; order Anseriformes; family Anatidae; genus Aythya; species Aythya ferina. The sequence continues at coordinate 6,531,272 of NC_140322.1, read as the reverse complement.
TTCTGACCCTAATGCATTAAGCAGCTAATGATGCTTGTGTGGAGAGCCATTCTGTTGCTTTTGTGTAACAAGGACATAAGCAATGAAAAATCAAAGCTCCTTTAAGGTATTCCTGAAATCAGCAATGCTGCCAGAGGAGGATTTTTATCTCTGAGCTTTTTAATGGGGTGGATATCCTAGCTGCTGCAGCATGGCTGAATTTGTCCTGCAGTTTCTTTCTTTTCTAAGTGGGCAGCTTGTGGCAAAGGGTCGGCAAGGTGTAGCCTTTGCCATGTGCATGACAAGGTCTGGGTTCCCTTCACCTGTAGCTGTGCAGAGAAGGAAGATCCGGGGTGCAGGTGTGGGGTGATGCTGATGTGGTCTGTCCTGACTCAAGCCCTGCTGCTCCCCAGCTTGCCCTCCCCGTACCCGTGAGCCAGGACATACATTGCAGGAAATGGACCCAAAAGTGCAGAAAGAGCTGGACACTGTGCTGGAGGGAGATGTGGAATTTGAAACTGCAGAGGAGGAGGGAGGGGCTGGGGCTGTAAGAAAGCCGAGGAGATGCAGGTGCCTGTGGTGGGCTCTGCCAGCAGGAACAGGCAGTGGCCACGTTTCTGCCTGCGCAGGCCAGGGGAGTCGAGGCCGGGTGAGAAGGGGAGCAAAGAGGTGAAAACCTGGGTGATCTTCAGGGGAATTCTGCTGTTCCCGTTCAGAGAAGGGCAAGGAGTGGATGCGGTGCAGGTCGGCAGGTGAGCTGAACATGCAGAAAATGCTTTGTCACGGGAAGGCATCAGTGGAAAAAGGCTTGTTCTTTAATGGGGCGTTTCACAGAATTGTAAAAACATCGAAGCACAGAATGGCTTGTGTTGGAAGGGACCTTAAAGATCATCTAACTCCAACCCTCCTGCCATAGGCAGGGATGCCACCCACCAGATCAGGTTGCCCAGGGCCTCATACAGCCCGGCCTTCGAAATCTCCAGGGAAGGGGCATCCACAGCTTCTCTGGGCAACCAGTTCCAGTGTCTCACCACCCTATGAGTGAAGAATTTCCTCCTAATCTCTAATCTAAATCTCCCCTCTTTGAGTTTAAAACAATTCCCCCTCATCCTGTCAATATCTGCCCCCAGAAAGTGACTCTCCACCTTTTAATAAGCCCCCTTTAAGTACTGAAAAGCACTGAAAACTTTTTATAAACCTTTTTTACTTTTTATAAGTATTGATGAGGTCTCCCCAGAGCCTTCTCTTCTCCAGGCTGAACAACCCCAGCTCTCTCAGCCTGTCCATAGGAGAGGTGCTAAAGCCCTCTGGGCATCTTCATGACCTCCTCTGGACCCACTCTAACAGCCCCACATCCTTGTTGTGCTGGTGACCCCAGATCTGGATGCAAGACTCCAGGTGGGGCCTCAGAGGGGCAGAGGGGGACGATCTCCTACCTCCATCTGCTGGCCACTCCTCTGTTGATGCAGCCCAGGGGGTTTTCCCTAGGGACTTTGGGGAACAGTCTTCTGGGGCAGAAGGGCTTTATGACAAGAGGCGCTTGGGGTGAGGATGGAAGGACGGGGGCAAAGATGCTGCTCCTGCTGCCAGGTCTTCACTCAGCATGAACACTGCCCTGGAACTTGTGAGGATGCTCGTGGCCACTGCTTTGGTGGGAAGAAAGCCCCAACAATTTAATGCACAAAGAAACTTGGGGAACCAGCTCACCTCTGCCTCACGGCCCTGGAAGAAATGGTTCCTGAAAGAGCAGGACTGGTAGCAAGGCATCAGTCCAAGGAACTGTCACCATGACTGAGACTGTAAGGAGCATGTCTTCCCTATAAATGTGGGGTAGGCAATGGCCTCTGTTATACAGAAGGGTTCTGAGATCTCGATAAACAGGACAACAGTTAAAGTCACTGAGGTATATGGAAAATTGAATAAAATGCAACATTGGTTCTCCAAGGGTTGTCAGAGACCAAGCGAGCTTTCCTGCACAAAGGAAAGGCATTGCATTGCGTCTGTCTAGATTTAAGCAACTATCAGATACAGCACCCATGGGAAATTATTAGTTAACCTAAGGAAGATGGGATCACAGAATTAAAGTGGATAAAGAACTTGCTAAGGGTGAGTCTGCAGTGGATAATATTAAAAGGAGGTTATCAGGAGGAAGAAAGATTAGTAGTGATGTTCCCCGTGGACTGGCCTTGGTCTGTCTTAGTGAGCATTTCCTTTCTTGGCCTCGGTTGCACCCCGCCTGCAATACATATAAAGCAGGGGATGACCATGCCAGTAGGAGCAGGGCAACCAAGAAAGGAAGAGCAGAAAGCAGCGAGGAACGGGAGAGCCTTACCTTGCCAAAAGCCGACGTCAGGCAGGCCTTCCAGCCAGCCAGTGGACGGCACCTCCTCGGCTGAGAACTCAGATAAGACCAGGCAGAAACAGTTCAAGTATTTCTGAGCCGATGCCAGGAACATGAGCAATAAAATGGAAGAATTAGCAGGCCTCATCCAGGAGGAATGAGTAATCCTGGGAACTGTGGATATGGGAGAACTTATCTTCCAGGGCATAGAAAGCAGAACAAGTGCTACAGATATCCGTGATCAGAGCCAGATTGCACTACCAACTGCCCTGCCAGAAGGAGGGAGGACGAGTTCAGAGCTGGCTTTGCTAAGGAGCAAAAAAGGAGAATTTGGTGCTGGTGACGATCTCAGATCGCACCACTGTGGCCTGCTGTCCTCGCAGGGGCTGGGGTGGACACACACTGCTCTCCCCCCATGGCTCGCATGCGGCATGCAGACTTTGTGTCACGAAGCAAAGCACGCAGTGAGGCTGCCTGGCCAGGGCAGCTCTAAACAAGGACAAAAGCCCGTTGTACCCGGAGCCCATGGCCCCGCGAGGGGACGGGCTGCAGGGCAGGGCTGCAGGTGCCAAGATGTGCCCTCAGCCAGTTCTGCCAGAGGACAGGGGGTGGGCAGGGAGGGGAGGCTGGGGCCAGGAAAGGTGGGACAGAAGCAGGAACGGTCAAGAGCAGATGTAAACAGGCCTTTGTTCAGAAAACCTTGGGGCAGGAGATCTGTGGTGTCTGTGCATGAGTGAGGAACTGTGAGCAGCAGCTGGGGGGTCCCGGACCTGACTGCTCCAGTTGCTTGTCAGGGCTGTGGACCCAGCTCAGCAACCTGGGTGCATCCCTGGTGCTCCAGGCAGCAGGTCCACACCGTGGGGGTCTCACTGCCCTGCTAAAGGCTGCAAAAATGCTGCTTTCTGGCACTTCGATGGTGCGTTTCCTTGCAGCAGGGCCCCAGCCCTCTGCCTAAACCTGGCCAGCTCTGCAGCTACTGGAGAACAAAGCTTTGCCCAGGCTGCTTGTCCAAAACCACCAGTGCTTGGTTCCCTGCTTCTGGGCAAAGAAGCCAGTGAGTTTGAGCACATGGGCACAATGGGCAGCCAGCAGAGCACCACCAGCAGAGCACCACCAGCAGAGCACTGCCTTCCCTGTCCCGCAAGTGCAAGGTCCGTAATGACGTCTTGTTAGGAAAGTGGGAGCAGTGAGTGATGCTCTTTTGTCTCAGATCACTGCATTTCAAGCTACCTGCAGAAGGAGTGTGGTTGGGGATGGGAAGGAGAAACAAATAAATAAATTGATGTGTTAGATATTTCTCTCCCCGTCCTGCATGTGAGGCTCATCCCACGTGCACCAGCGTTGTGGGGCTGACTCAGGGAGGTGTCACCACCCCACTGCCCTCACCCGGCTGCGGGAGCCTCCCAGCATGATGCCGGTCCCCTCTGCGGGGTGCCCGGGGGCAGGCTGGGCTCGTGCTGTGCCCGCACAAGCTTTCATCACTCGCTTCCTCCTCACCGCCTCCTCGCCCCACTGCTGCCGGGCAGCCCCCCTGCATCTAGGTCAGGCGGAAGGTTTTGCTTCACCTCCTGACTTCCACCACGCCTTAGGTGTGTGGGCAATTACAGCCACTCGGCACACACCCTGCCTGCTCTAATTACCTGGCAGGGGCAGTGCAGGAGCACAGCCGCAAACTGTGTCATGCTCCTGGGGCAGCTGCCCCTTGCTGGGGCGCACTTGGCACTGCTGCTGCCCCCCACAGCTGCCACCTGTGGCTGGGGACCTCAGCACCGTACCCATGTCCTGCAGGATCACCACACAGGCAAAGGGGGAATGGAGTTGGGACTCAGCATGGACCAGGCTCATCCTGAGCCTCATGGGCAACAAAATGTCCCTGGTGCCAAATATTCCCTCTAGCAGTGACTGAGCAGCCCCAGGGCCTCCTCGCCTTGAATCTCCTTGTACAGGGTAAGTGTGGGTGCTCTGCTGCTCGCTGCCTCCCCGTCCAGAGCTGCCAGTCCTGCTGTCGCATCCCTTCCTGACTGCATATGCAGCTGCACCCCCCTCAAAGCTGCACACACCTTCTCTTCAAGCCAACCTCCTCCATGGTCAGTCTCAAGCCAGTCGCCCTCCCAGGGCATCAGGAACCTCGAGATTTGCTTGGCTTGTTGCACCCCAGCGTCCTCATGGGCTCGCTGGGGTGGAGATTTTCACCCACCAGCACGGGGCTTCCTGTAATGCCAACCCTTCACGCTCAGTGCCCGCTCTTGTGGGTTCCAGGAAGGGTTTGAAGTAAATTGAGTGAATTTCAGCCATAACAGTGCATTTTGTTGTTGTTGTTGCTGATGGGCAGAAAACGAGCCCAAAAGGCCATTTTGGTCAGACCAAAGCTGGGTGTGAGAGCTGCATTCAGTGTAAAACAGGAGGAAAAAAGGACAATTAAAACATTTTCATTTTACATTTTCTAAATGAAACCTTTCATTGCAAAAGACCCCAAAAGAAGCAATAAAAGGGAAGAGAAAGGGAGAAGGAGAAAGGTTTGTAAAGCACTTCATTTCCTGTTGAACAGAGGCTTTGGCATAACCCAGATTCACTCTTCAGGTTCCCCTTTCTTGAGAGTTGAAATGCTCCTCTTCTGATTTCCTCTCCCCCCTCCTGGGGGTCCTCGAGGGCTGTGGGGGGATTTCTGTGTGGAGGTGGGTGCCTGCAGCATGGTCTGTGAATCCTGTCTGGGGGCAGGGGGGCGCCTGGCAGGTCCTGTCATTGCCTTGCCATTTGGGCACAACCCAGCCCAGATCGCTGGGTGGGAGCATTTCTATAAATGCGAATAAATAAAGGAAGTAAATGACAGTCATTTTGGACATTTTCCTGTATGTAAATGCGTTTCCTTGGTAATCACATCTCTAGTATTTCTGTTTATTTTTATACATCTGTTTTCGGTTAGCCCACAGAGCTCTGTGCTGAAATACAGCAATATCCTTAGATGTCCCTCACCTTGGCACGGGAGCAGGGCCACGCGGTCTCACACGCTCACGTGTGCTAAGACACGGACCCCTGCATGTGCCTGCTTGCACACACGAGTGCATGTCTGTGGGGGGGGGTCCCTGCTGCCCCACGTGCACTTGGCCTGGAGGTGCAGTGCCATGGACGGGGGGGCTGGAGCTGGGCTTTTGTGTCCGTGCCCTGTAGTTTATCCATGTCATGCTGCTGCTCGCAATGACACATTTTTAATAGTGCCTGCTAAGCTGCCCAGAGGCTTTTTGCTCCCTGGGATGCAAAATACCACACCAATACCTGAAGGCTCTCAGGTATGTGAGCTCTGGACGGTGTCCCCAGCCCAGCCCAGGGCACGGGAGAGCGTGTCCCCCGCTGCTGCCCTGTCCTGGGGTGAGGGCAGGGCATGGCGCTGGCTCCCAGCCCAGCTGCGTCAGGGCTTTGGGGTGCCCATCCCAAGGCTCAGTGCTGGCAGCACCCTGCCCCACAGCGCACCGCGCCGCCCCGGGGAGCTGCAAAGCATGGGGCGAGGTGTGGTGGGGATGGAATATGTGGGGGGTGGTGGCCCCGTCCATGTGTACCCAGCGTGGCTTTGCTAGGTGCAAACGATGCTGGGTGCCTGGAGGCCACCTTGCCTGGCCCCACACGTGGTTTTGTGGGGACAGCAGCAGGCTGGGGGTTTGGGCTGCCTCCCGCAGCCCTGGCACACACAGATGGGCACAGATGTCTCTCCTAAGGCACCGCCTGTGAGGGTGGGGGCAGGGAGTGGGACCACAGTCTCCCCCCACTGTCACCCCCGTGTCACTGCTGGAGCCCCAGGTGGGCTGGGAGCTGTGGCTGTTTGTGGGTGCTTGACTTGCGGCCCGTGAAGGAAGAGGGAGACACAGCCAGGGCTCCCCAGCCTGATCCCCACAATGCAGTGGAGGAACCTCTCCAGCAAGGCATTGACACCCTGGATTGTCAGTGCTGATCATCACTAAACCACGGCACAGACACAGCAAGACCACGAGCACCCTGCTCTCTGGTGGGCTCTTTATCCCTTGCCTGACCCTTGGACATTGGTTATTCTACTTCTAGTGGCTCTTGTATTTCACTCTGCCTTTCCATAAGCCCCACCCTGATGCCAGAAGCCAACATTTCCCATCCCCTTCCCTCCTTAGCACCCCATGAAATGAGGTGTTCCCCCTAGGAGACCTTCCAGAGCTCTCAGGGCTGGGAAACCTGCCCTCTGCCTCCCCTGCTGCAAATCCATTGCTGAGGTTACCCCAGGACAGCCCCTGAACATGGGGATGTCTGCGCAGTGCCACGAGGATGGGGGCTCGCCAAAGCTCCACTGCCCATGTGGCCAGAATGGGTGCTGTGGGGTGGGCAAGGACCTGGGGCCACCTCCCTCTGACCCTCCCTGGGGACACCCCAGCTGCTGCTTGGGCACTGGTGATGCGTCAGGATGATGGCGTGTGTCTGATGGAGGGATTGGAGAACAAACCTGCCTGGTCTCGTTAAGGATTTTGTTAAGGATTTTCCTCTAACTTAAGCTAAAATAGAACATCCTTAATACCAGCAGTAGCTCCCTTGCATTTCATCAGTCCACGCACTCCGTTTCCTGACAGCCACAGCCCTGCAGAAGGAAGTTGACGTTTGCTTTGTACCATGCACATCCCCCTCCTGCACCGTGGCCGCACTCAGGACCCGCACCCAGTTGAGCGTGGTGCCCCCTCGGCGTGATCAATAAACTGGGGAGAAGGCGCCAAGGCACGCGTCTGTCTTCCTACCACGCAGCACCTGATAAAAGTTACTGCTGCGAGCATAATCTCAACCAGCACATGGCATTAACCCAAGGAAAAGCGGCATTTTCTCATTCACCTAAAATTATCCACCCACTGAAATAGGTACTATATTCTAGCGATAAACAGGAGCCGGCTGCTAGTTTCAGCACACGTTCTCCTTCAATGCAGCACAGAAAAAGCCCCGCTGCTCGGTATCATCTGCATGGCTGTAATGTCTTCTGCATCTCCATGTAGCTAGTCGGCTGGAAATAGCTGGTGTTCAGTGTTCATTTTGGATGCGAGCTCCTCGATAATGCCTCTACACACACCGATACACGTATTCTCACTGTCTCCAGTCCCTCGTTTGCCTTTTCATTACCCCTCCAGCCCGGTGTTCATTATTTGTGTACTTAACTGTATCCCAGCTGGAGCCCCCGACCCCGTTGTGTTAGGCGCTTCACAAGCCCTCGAACTGAGCGGCAGCTCTCGCCTCGGAGAGCTGGCAGTCTCATAACCATTTTTGGATAGAAAAATATAACACTGCGAGAAAAAAATAAAACCTTGGATTGCATGTAAAGAAATAAAGCAAAATGCTATTCCCCCACTCCTGCTGTCTGTGCTCAAGCCTTCCAAGAAGTTCCTGTCCTCATCTGTTAGGGTATCATTTTACAGCTCGATGACAAACACAGAACTTGCCAGTTTAAACATATAGGTCTAGCTTTTGCTCCCCGGTATGCACACGCACCTACCTTCCTGCAGCAGGGGTGGGTGGCAGGGCAGATGCAGTCCCTGTGGATGGCGGGGTGGGCACGTTGGGGTGCCAGGAGCATCGCCCCCATTCCTATCCCACAGCCCCATACTGCTCTCTGCTACCTGCCTGGCTGAACATGCATGCTCATATGTGGATCCCACTGTTTTTCACCCCGTGCAGGGCTCCTGCCCTGCCCTGCAGCTGGGTACAGGCACACGTGCTGGAGGGGGGCTGCCCCTTGCCTCGCTGCTCCGGGATGCAGAGAACCCCAGCAAAGCCAAATCTCCCTACAGCCATACGCAGGGAGAAAGCAAACCATTGCAGCAAATAAATCACACCAAATGATGCATTACTTATGAAGCAGCATTAAAGTCACACCGCCACCAGCCAAGCTGGTGCTGATCCCTGGGCTTTGTGCAGACCCCAGCCCTGGGATGCTCTGGCTGGTGGGCGCGGGGCTGCAGCACGCCGGCATCGTGTGCTTTGCTCAGCCGCTCCTGACAGCTGCTCCTCGCCGTTTCTTCACCTCTCAAGTCATCAGCTCTGTGCCTGCTGGCACGTGGGGAGAGGGAGCACACAGCCCGTGCCCTGACACAGCCAGCCCAAAGCACGGCGACCAAGCACAGGAGTGCAGGTGCACAGCTAATTGCGGCGATCCCTGCAGCAAATTGGGTGACCAGGGGATGTCTGAGCCATTGTGGACTGCAAGGCATTGTTCAGAGATAAGAGGCCTCATACCAGTGCCTATTTTATGCCATCCACACTTGCTGGCCTTATTTTTCCAGAAGCTTTGATAGGACAGAATGACCACGCCTGGATGGTGGACCACCTGAAATCCTGTGCCTGATGGGACCAGCTGGGAGAGCTGGGCAGGGCATGGGATGAGCAGCTTTCAGTCACAACAACTCTCCTCCCAGTGATGCCAGTCTCAGTGACATACAAAGTCGGGCTCTGGTCCCCAGGTCCTTGTGGACTTCAGGGCTCAGTGAGGCAAGGGTGAGTTGCACCATGCAGAGGAGCTGCTGGCACTGGGGACCTCCAGGGCTGCCCGGCTGATAGTCCAAGTGTTCTGCCAAAACCCTGCAAACTCTTTTTTAATTTTTAAGTTCAGGTGTCAGGTAGAAACCTGCTGTGCCTCATGCATGTAAAAATTGATTATTTCAGTGCATTTATGTTAAGAAAAGGATAAAAGATGACAAGACAGGGTGATCAGTGGTGGGGTTGGGTCCTTCTTGTTTTAGAGGGGACAAGGAGCCGTGCCTGCTTCTCTGCTGTGACTGCAAAGCCGTGCTGGCAGAATCCATGCTGGTGGCAGATCCCAGCCTCTCACCCGGGCACGAGCTGTGCAGGCTGTGGGGATGATGCTACTCGGCAGTCAGGGCAGTGGTGGTACCCAAAAGGCCGTTTGCAATGCCCCTGCTTGCATTGAGCTCAGTGAACAGTGGTGGAAATCTGACATCCTCTGACCTTCCCCTGTGCCAATTCATGACGGTCTCAGTGAGAGGGTGATCCAGGAGCTCATTGGTGGCTGGGTTTGTATTTGGGAGGCGTTTCATTAGGATGTTTGAAGTGGAGCAGCACAAAGACATTCCTGCCACCTCCCCTCCTCTGCTGGGCAGAAGCCACCTGGACATTGGGCTTTGTGCTCGGGGGCATGGTGGGGCAATAGGGGTGCTCCCAAAGGGCTGCCCCTGGCAGCTCGTGTGCCCCAGGCACCACGGAGCCCACGGCAGTGCTGCAGCCAGGGCCAGTGCTGGGGAGCCAGTGCGGTGTGGCAGCCTCAGCAGCACCATCCTGCAGCCAGCAGCTCCGAGAGCCCTTGAGCGCTGTCCCGGCAGGTTCTGCCGGAGAGCTGGAGGAATCCAGCCCTGCGACAGGCAGAACTCCAGGTTCCCAGCCTGCTGCAGCAGCCAAGCACTCGGATAGCTGGCACAAGGCTCTCTCCTTGAATTACTCATCTTTTCCATTACGAGGCCTCCCATACTCCAGCAATCCATCTGTTTGGTGGTGCAGTTTCAGGATCATGCCTTTTGTCAGTGATGTTAATTTTGGCAGGCAGCAGCAGACATGGTGCTGTAGCTCCCCGCTGAGGCCCCGCTGCCTTTTTCTGGGCATCTGGCAGCGCGGGGGTGCCGGTGGAGATGGCACACCAGCCCTGCTCACCCAGGGCTGGGGGTCTGCTGGGGCTTCAGAGACTGCCGGAGGAGCTGGCAGTGGGAGTGCTGGTTGCTGGCAGTGCTTGCAGGAGGAAAGCAAAGTCAGGCAGGTTTGCTGCTCTCCACCTGTGCATTGCGGGCTGTCAAATGTTTTTCTCACACTGTGCTCTCTGGCTGCTACCCTGTGAGGACCTGCCAGACCTTTGCCCATCTCCCCAGGATGTACCTGCCTCACGTCCACCATGGCCGTGACCAAACCTGGAGATGACATTGATCATCTCAGTGACAGGAGAAGCCCTTGCACTGAAGCTGCTCAGTGCCTTGAGGGCACCATACAGGACTGAGTCCCACAGATGTGAGGCTGCATCTGAACCATCCTCAGGCGCTGGATGAAGACCACATCAGCTGCTTCCTCTCCCTTCATCTTTCTGGAATTCTCCCTCTTGGATGATTACAGCCTACATTTCCCTCTAATGCATCTGGGACAAGGGACCCACAGGCAGGGAAGTGCCCAGAATGATGTGAACAGTCTGGGGCATCCCGAGTTGATGTGCAGGACTCAGCAGGACTCAGTGAGGGCTGGGGGAGCAGGATGGAGACAGGCTGAGAAGCCAGGCTGTGCTGACCTGCTGAGCAAGGTGTGCTGGAGACCACAGCACACCCCTGTCCCCACAGCACACCCCTCTCCCCATGGCACACCCCTGACCCCATGGCACACAGCACACAGCCCAGCAGGAACCACAGCGTGGTCTCTGTGTGCAGGGAGAGCAGCACACTTCTCTTGGGGTGGGGGTTGGTGCCTGGAACCAAGCACATGCACTGGGACATCAGCTCTGCTCCCATCACCTGGCTGTCCCTCACTGTGCTTGCCCTCTGGCAAGGCTCTCAGATTTAAAGCCAGCCTCTAGGTAAAGAGCTTAGGTGTACGCTTGCAGCCAAAATTGTGCTCATGTGAGACTGCTGCAACTCCCAGAACTGGGCTCTGGCACAGAAACTAGTCCTGGAGCACCTCCCTCCGGAGCTGATCCACTGGCCTCAGGGCTGTCCCCAGGGCACTGCTCTGCAACCATGGGTGCTGCTGATGCACAAGGTCTGAGGAAGTCCGCTCTGCACCAGGTGTGTGCCCACCCCTCCGCCCAGGTGACTCCCAGTATCCTCGTGCCATTCCCACTGTGCCTTATTTCAAAGCCCCTCTCCTCCTTGCCAGGGGCTTGTCCCAGCCCTGGGGCACTTTTGCCAGCACCAATTCCTCCCTGCTGGCCCTGGCTGCTGCTCCCAGCACCAGATGACACCTCCCTGAGCAGGGCGGAGGGAGAGGCAGCAGAGCTGGGCCACGCTTTGGTGGCCCTACACCTTTGGGAAGGTGTAGGAAGCCCGCAGCAGAGGGGATGATTTACCTGTACACAGGTCTTCAGTAAATAGAAATGAGCCTAAGCTGGTCACCAGCATAATATCCCAGCTGTTTATGGCTGTTAGCTACTATCAAGCTGAATATTCCTGCTCTTCATCTCAATATCCTACCTGTGCTGCAGCCTTGCCTAGGATTAATGTGCACTTCAGGATGTTCTTTTGTGTTGTGTTGTGCCCTGGGAGACCGGGCATCTTTTACAAGTTCAGGACACCCCAGGGGGACCCCCAGTGCCACCAGCTGACAGCCATCCCCAGCTTACATGCCGTGGAGGTGGAGCATTGCACAGCTCACTTGGTCCCTGCCTGCTGACCTGGGCTGGCAGCACTGGGAGCAGGACCTGGTGCTTGGCTGTGTTTTGTGGAGCAGCTCTCCCAGGCGGGGTTTTGAGCTTCAGCAACATCACCGAACACCTGCTGGCATTTGCTAAAGCCATGGGTCCAGTCCTTGCAGGCTTTGTAGCTGCGCATCTCCCTCCCATGTATGCTTGCATGCGGTACCTCCAGCACAGCCCCACTGCAGAGCTGCTCACCCCATCCTGCAGCTGCCTCCATCCGCAGCTGGTGTCAGGAAGCTCCCCCGCAGCCTGGCTGCTCACCCCTGCCTCCTCCTGCAGCCTCCAGCCTGTCTGTGTGCCCTGCTCACTGCACACCAGGTCTTCAGGGCTCTGCAGCCCGTGTCCCCACGGGGAGCATCACGTAGGGGCTGGGGGGGAGCACAGACACGGTTGGGTGGGGAGGGATGGAGAGCTGGGTATGGAGGGAGGGTTAAATTTTGTGCCCCTGTGTGTAAAGCACAGGACACATGTCAAAGATCTGTTCGTGGTGTGGAGCTCGTGGTGCCGACAGTCTGGAGGTGCCCGTGTGCACCAGGAGCTGCACGCCCAGGAGATGCTGCTCCATGTGCCTGTGTCAGTGTGAGCATGTAAGGTTCCTGCATGGCTTGTGTCCTTATGAGCAGAATGTGTGCTGTGTGTGCCCAGCCTGTACCTGGCCCTACGTGCACGGTGTGCTGCGTGTGGGGGGTGCACCGTGGGTACTGGGCTGTGCTCGTGCGTGTGTGCAAGGCACTGGATACGAGGGGAAATGGCTGGAAAAGCTATCCCCACTCCCATTTTAATCAGAGAAATGAAGCAGCTGTTGGAGTGAATAGACCCTGCACTAAAGCAGACGTCTTAATATCTTTTGCAGAGGAGGTGCATTGTGATTCATTCTGTGCATCTCTATTACTCAGCTTTTGATAGGGGCTTACTTGTCTCAAGTGCTTTTCATTATTGCCCTAATGCTATCTATTAACATACTGGATGGAGGCTCTTTTCTCATCTGGAGCATGCATCACTGTGCTTTTAAAGATTATGGGGCTTGCAAATACATAACACTTTACTGCCTCCCTGACATAATTCACTGGGAAAAGAAATACATGTAAATAGATAGGTAAATAGATAACCTAGTTGGAGGGCTGTGGGAGACGCAGAGACAGACGGACAAACCAACCCCTGTGCAGAGCTCAGCATGCGGTTAGTTCATTTGGAACAAATGAGAAAATCGCTGCTCCCGGTGTCGTTCAGCAAAGCTTGGCCACTGGCTGCGGTCACTTGGCCGGCCCCTGCTCCCAGCTCCCCACACCAGGGCTTCAGGAGGCAGGGTGGGCTGCACAGCAGGGGTGGGGGCTGCACGGGGGTCAGGCTTCTGCCCGGAATGGGGAGCGGGGCAATGAGAGAGACAGGGAGCAGCACGTGGTGGAAGCACTACCGAGGGGAGGAGACCCCGGCAGAGCCTGCAGGAAGGGCAGGGACCAGACACCGCAGCATGGAAAGTGCCACGGCCACGCTCTGCTCTGGTGGAGACCTCCTCGGCAGCCTCAGCAACATCATTTCCTCTTAGCCAGGTCAATTAACTGCTTTAAAGACCGGGGAGGCATTTAAACACCTAGATGCAACTTCTGTAGGCAGTCTTCATCAGGGGAAGATTACAGGCGTGGTTTTCTGGGTCAGTGCAGTTGCAGTTATCAATCATTGCTCTATTCGTGGTAGCTGAGGCTGGATTTTCTGATGGGCACGATACCGAGAGAGGGCCTGGATGGGCCCAGAGCTGGAATCAGGCCCCGGGATTTTCCATCCTCTTTTTTTTTTTTTTTTTTTTTTTTGTTCAGCAAATGTCTAACCTCAAAATTAAAACTTTTTGCCAGAAAGGAATGAATTGGAACAATAATTTAGCATCAGCACAAGTGCTTCTTTCCTCAGTTCAGATTTTTTGTTTCAAATTTTGTCAAACTGTGGTAAGAAATGCAATGGCACGAGAGCAAAATTAAACAGACTGAGATTGGCAGAACTAAATCGTTCGGTTGAGACCATGCATTTTCCTTCATTCTTATTTATCTTCATTTATTTTTTGAAGCCCATTTCCCTGCCCCCTGTCTGTGTTGCAGTCACCTCTAGACCTGCAGGCAGCACGGACTCCACACCCTCGGACCCTCCCCATAACCCGAGGGATGCACGGGCAGTGTGACCATGTCACCCCCAGCCCAGTAAGCAGGGACGCGTCTCCCAGCACCGTGTTGGTGCATTCAGGCCGGGACACTTTGGGCACATTTGTCTGCAGAGAGCCCGGTGGCCTCCCCGTGTCTGGGGGGCTCAAAAGCCCTGGGGGGCTTTGTTTGCCCAAAGCCTCCCCAGCCTCCCCCCATGCCCAGCGTCCCTGGGTGCCCCGGTGCCCAAAGCAGTGAGACCTTGCCCACCAGGCTCCCCCCACTGCACTGATGAGGAGGCAGGAATGGGATGGGTGATGCCCCCCCAGAGCCTCAGTGTCCCATGGGGGGCTCAGGGGGTGCCTCCTGCCCTCGGTTAGGACAGTATCTCAGCTACGGGGATGCTGGGGTGGGGCTCAGCCTGCCCTGCTGGGCATGAAGGTCTGGTGGTGGGACACGGGGATGGCTGCCACCATGGCATGAGGTGCGGACTACCTGGAGCTGGCATGGGTTCTTCTTTTGGTGGCCAGCTTCCCTGTGCTGCCCAGTGCCAGCACTGGCCCTGCTCCCAAACATCAAGGCTCCCCCCTCCTGCAGCCTCCCGCTGGCCCCAGGGCTGCCCGCACCTACTGGGGAGAGCTCGACAGCAGCACCCAGGGGTGCAATTCCTTGGGTGCTCCCAGCCTGCGGGTGCAACTTGGCTCTGTTCAATAAATAACCTGCAGGATATATTGCAACCTTTTATAAACCGAGACTGATGCTGGCTCCTAGCTATGGTTAATCATATAAACTTGCCTAATTTTATTCTATCAGCCATCTTGTTGCTACATGCCAGATGCTTGCCTTAAATGAATAGTGTTGGAACAGCCAAGCATCAAGTTAACAGAATACCAGCAAACATTCCCGACAGCATGAGCAGTCTATAAAACCTGGCACTAAACTGTATTAGAGGGAGAGATAAGCTCTCAGAGAGGAGCTGGGAAGATGGGAGGCTTGTTGATTTTTTTTTTTTTTTCCAAATGGCTTCATGCAGCATGTGGTGCAGGTGTTGTTGGAGAAATCCATCCAGCTATGGAAGTATCTCTCTATCTAAGGCTGGCTATGCTATGAATCTTCTAATGGGATTAAGGCTTAATGTCCTAAATAGAATATGAAATAATGCTTCCTCTCACAGATCTGCCAGCTGTCTTGCAAACAGGGCAGAGAAACTTCCACTTTTTGCAGATCGAATCAGTCACTCTCTGAATTGATGGCAAGAGCCTCATCAACAAGATATAATGTTTTAATGATGTTGTGACACGACCTGACACGCAGTGTCATTTGATGGATCCTCTGGTGTCACAGCATATTTCTGACACAGAAAAATGTAACCTCTTTCCCCCCTTCCAAAAAAAAAAAAAAAGAAAAAAGAAAAAAAAAAAAAGAGAGAGAGAGGGGAAAAAAACGTTCATTTCTCTGGTGCCTAAAAAGCTTGGATCTTTTGCAGCTCGCAGCGCTCAGTGGTGCCCCGCTTCAGCTCTGCAATTGCCTCATGTAGTAAAAGATGAATTTCCACTGTGCCTTTCTGTATCTGCTTTTCACCTCTGCATGGCACATTATCACTTGCTAATAACATGGAACAAATAGCATGGCATTAATAACCAACAGAAATCATTTCACCCCTATTTTCAGCTGCGAATCCTCTTCAAGTCACTCTGGACGTTTTGAATTGTTTTGAATGTCTCTGCTGTGATTCCCCACCAGCTTCCTAGAACACCCCCAGGTCTGAGCTGCTTCTCCCCTCTTCTGGTGCCAGTGCTCAGCACCGGGAGCTGGATGGGCTCTGGCTGCAGGTGCCTGCAGCTCAGGGCATGTTTGCCTGGAGAAAGCAGCTCTTCTTATCCCAGCACCAACACTGGGGTAGCTGCTCCTGTGAGTGTCCCAAAATGACGCAGAAAACCCACCGAGCACCCAGCTGCTTAAAAAGAAGGGTGTCTTGTCTGTGTGAGGGACCAAGGAAAGCTGCAGCAGCGCCCAGGCTGGCAGAGACTCCTGCACGTGCCTGGCATCAGGGCTGGTGCATGTTTTGCAGAAGCTGCTCCCTGCAGAAGGCAGCGATGCCGATGTCTCCTGTGGGTGAGGGACACCAGGGGATGCCAGAGTCTGTGCCTAGAGGGGCTCTGCTCAGCTGTCAGCACAGAGGAGCTGTGCAAGCATCAGACAAAAGGTGCAGTGCACAGAAAGCAGGGAGCCAGGCTCCTTCTGGGGAACCCCAGCTTTCTTTGGGCTGCTTGGTGTCCAGGTGCCTCCGAGGCTGGGCAGAATCAGGCCATGGCATCTTGGGCAGCTTTGCTCACTGCTGCCTTCCCCCAGCTCTGCTCATTCCCAGCCACCCATGGGCCCTGGGGCTGGTGGTCCCTCAGCAGCACCACAGCCCCGTGCCATGCCACCCCCTCATCCCTGGGACCCTCAGCAAAACCGGGCTGGTGGAGCTCTGTCTAACTTGTAAATCCTGTGTCCCCAGGCTCTGCTGCCCCTTTGGGAAGCCCTGACACCCCAGAGGCTCTGCAGGGCCCCATTGTCCCCAGTGCTGTGTGACAGTGGGGACACGGGAACTCTCTGAAGTCAAAGACAAGACCCGTAGGGATGGAAAGGGACCTGCAGCCTGCACATCCCTGCCCAGCCCGTGGGCCCGTGGCTCTTGGTGCAACCACAGGAACTGGGGGCTGGGATTCAGCTCTTGGTGCCTGGGGACAGCAGCATGGGCTGGTGAGAGGCCGTGGGGGCATCTGCCTGCTGGGGATACGCGGGTGGATGTCCTCCCCCTGCCTGGGTGCCCTCTGCTCTCCCCTCTGCACATCCCAGAGCTGGCGCTTGCAGTTTGGGCAGTAAATCTGAACCATCCAATCCTGTTAAATTATTTTCCAAATGACATGATTTCCCTGGTGCACATAAATGATCAATTTCATGTTTTATTCCTAGCGCTATTTAAAAAAAAAAATCTCATTAAACTATCTTGATTAGAGAAAAGGGGCTGTCATCACTGGGTGGACAAATGGTGCGAGGGCACTCAGCTATCTCCCTGAATGCGCAGACACCTGCAGAAGAGGCCTTCGAAGACCTGAAGGTTATTTGCCCATATTACAAATGAGGTGAAGGTTAAAAAAGGTGATTAAAAGCATCTGGAAACCAAAATGTGACAGAGTCTTGCAGTAACCTCCAAGCAGCTTGATTTATGACAGGCCGGTCCCACCCGTAACAAGATTATAGCTTCTCCACATCAGCCATTGTGATAAATACCAATTACCTACTTGAGTATTGCCATTCAAATTTGCCTAAGTAAGGAGCAGAATCATACATCTATGTTGATTACATATCAATGATGCGGTGGAAGCCTTTGCAACTTTTAGATCTGCTTAAGATATGCCGCCCTGATTTAGACAGCGATTTGCATACAATTTACCCATAAAGCTTTACTTTGAAAAGTATAATTACTTTTTTAATATTCTTCCTTCTGATTTGAATGTTAGAGAGGCCATATAATGAATTACTGCACTAATGAAGACAAACATGCACTCGGGATGTACAATGGGAGCACTGTTAAATAAACTTCCTGCATGCAACGTATTTGTTGTGGTTAATCTTTAAATGGAGGCTCCGATTAATACCGGCACTTTTCTTCCCATAATTGTGTTCAGAGGGCTGTGACTCCCTGCCAGGGCTGCTCCATCCCTTCCTCCCGCAGCGCCACGGGGCGGCAGGAGCTGCAGGTCCCTCCGCAGTGGCCACGCGGGGGCCTGGGGTGGCCCAGCAGGGTTGGGGTGCGATGTCCCCCTTGCCCTGCATGGGGTCCCATTGGGGACAGGGCTGCAGAGAGCTGCTCGGCTCTCTCTAGAGGCAGGGATGGCTTTTGTGACACAGTGGGGACAGCAGGAGTGCCACCTGCATGGGTGTGGGGGGTGGGACATAAAGCACCAGCAGAGGTGGTCTCTGCGGCCAGAGGACACGCGTAACACAGAGCAGCAAGTCCCTGGGGCTCTTCCTCCTTTGCTTTCCTCCCTGTCCTTCCTTCCCCCAGGCTGAGGATCCCCAAATTAATGTTCATAACCCACTTCCTCTGGCATGCAGATAGGGGCTGGGAGAGCCCTGGTAGCTGAAAGAGGTTAAGAGTCAGGTTTGCTGTGTGGAGTTAGGGTCTGGGGGCTTTCTGTTGGGCATCTGGTAATCTCTGGGCACAGGGCTTGTGGGTGATGGGGAGATCTCCCAGCCCTGAGGAGTAATCCCTCAGCCTGGTCCCCGCACCCTGTCCTGGGCAGAGGAGTTCCTTTGCTAAAGGCAAGCTGCATGCCATCGCTGCTGGCACGCGTGCAGGCAGTGATGCTGAGTATGGACAGGGCTGGCCCCAGGCTGTGGGGAGGGAGCACAACGAGAGGGAAGTTCCCCTTCAGAGAAGGGCCGTTCCCACCCATGACACCTGGGGTTCAGGGCAGTGTACCCTGGTAGCCCAGTTTCAAGACGCTTCCCGTGGGTCCTCTCACCCTGCAGCCACACATATGTGGGAACAGCGAGTGCCTTGTGGAGCTGCTGCTGTGTGTGTGCCCTGCCAGCAGCCCCAGGGAAAGTGCTCCCACCGTTGGCAAAGCCCCGCTGAAGGAGGATGCTGGAGGAGGACAGAGGCCAGGGGAGAGGCAGTGCTCTGAAGCCAGGGCTCAGCTGGGCAGGAGGCCAGCAGGACGGGCTGTGCCACCCTTCATCTTGCCAAACATTCATGGGGATGCTCTTAAAGAGCCTCAGCCAGAGACAGCTCAGACCCAGGAGCTCTGTCCTGGATGAGTGATCTCCAGCTCGCTGCCAGCAGCTCCCTGCTCTCAGCCCCGATGCAGCTTCCCTGGGGGGGCTGAACCATGATGTCCTGGGTCCATGTGTGGTCCTCCACGCGTGGCTCCCTGCACAACAACCCCAGGTCCCGAGGGTCCCTTCAGCCTCCCGTGCAGGACTGTTGGAAGCCCCCAGCCAGGCAGCACACAGACAGACATCCTGGGCTCTGGGGTCCGGAGCCTGGCTGGCCGTACACCAGGTTGATGGGTCCATTTGTCCCTGCTCCAGCACTTCCCCACCCAGGTCATCACCCTGCTCAGCCCATTCTGGGAGCTGACGTTTGTCTTTCCAGCCTGCAGATCCTGTCATGGCCCCACCGCCAGGGCTGGAGGCTCAGCCCGTAGCCCTGCTCCTAGGTGTTCCACTGTGCATCCGAGGCTATTAAAACATATTTTGCTGGAATGAGCCCAGCGAGGGAAGAGATCCAGCTCTGTGTGACCGCCTTATTATTCACCACTCTGCCAATCTTTATGTCATCTACAAATTTTATCTGCAGAGATTTGGTATTTACTGCCAAGTTATTGATGGGATGGTGAATAGCATCTGGCCAAGCACTGACACCCCCTCGGCACCATGATGATGTGGCCAGCCTCGGATCGCTTCCTAGCTTGTGTGCCGATCTCCTCGCTGACCTTCAGGATGTCACTTAGCTCCATATCTGCAAGGGCATTTAAACACATAAATCTCCAGTGACAATAAACGCCAAGCTTCTCATGTACCTAATGTCCTGGCACTGTGTCTGTCCCAGGCGCTGCAGCGAGGCCAGGGATTCACCTGCACCCCTGTAGAAGCACCCTAAGGGCCACCAGATCCCATGCTTTCTGCTCCTGAGATGAAAGGGGCCAGCTGCTGCCTTGAGGGAGCTGCCAGGACACCCCCATGCAAGGGGTGAGGTGGTGGTGTGCCGGCCGAGGGGCCAGGAGCGATGCTGGGGAGGTGCCACTGTGCGAGGAGCAGCATGGCCACTGCCTCCACGCCATGGGAGAGCACCTCCTGGCCCCAGACACCCCGAGATATTGCGTGATCCCAACCCACCTGATTCTGTCAGGTCTTTCCAAGAGGCAGCAGGAGGCTACGGACATGTAACCGGGGGCTTGTTGCCCGCAGTAGGGCTGCGCTGATGTTGGTGCACGCTAGGCACAACCTGTGTCCTCGATGCCCCAGTGTGCCTGGCACCCAGCAGTAGCTGCCGGTGCCCTCCTGCTCTGTACCAGCACCCTGTGGCTGTGTCCCACAGCCCGGCTGGTGCTGCAGGGAGGCTGTCAGCAGCCCCCAAGCGCTGGGATGCTTGATGTCTGCATGAGAGCAGTGAGAGCACTGCCATGGGGCTGCATGGCCCTGCTGGGTGCTGCTGGAGCAGAGGAGGGGCAGGGGAGGAGCGGGGCAGATGATGACCTTGCCCAGCTTGTTAACCTTCGGGTCTCCATGCAATGCACTTGGCTGCTTGACTCTCTGCTTTAATTAAGGCAGAGTGGCGTTTAACAATTAACAGGGCTGAAAGAAGAGCTTTCAGGGAACGGCAGCGGCTGTCCAAAGCTTGTTGAGGCGAGTGCTGTCGTGGAGGAGTGGAGCCAGAACCAGCCACCCCTGCCAGCCCCCAGCTCCTTCTGTGGCGTCAGGGCTGGGGGAGGCAGAGGCCAGCGGGGCAGAGAGGCACATCAGCTTCCCCAAAATGTGCTCCTGGCTTCCCCAGCCCTGCTGCCTCCACAGCCCCGGGGGGGGGATACCTGCTGAGCCTGGGTCACTGCGATGGCTGTGGGGATGTGGTGGCCAGGGCAGATGCTCCCTGTGCTCAGTGGCCTCTGGAGCACAGGTCTTCAGAGACTGGCAGCCCCATGGCTGCCCCGGGTGCCTGGGGGAGAGGCAAAGTCTGCATGAATTTGTTGTAGTCTGTGTTACCCTGCTGGGCTGATTGTCCCAGGAGAGCCCAGGCCGTGGGGTTTGTCTGGCCAAGCGTAGAAGTCTGCAGTGCAGGGGCCTCCACAGAACCCGGCCATCCTGGGGACTTGTTGAGCACCCAGTGGAGCCCAGCTCTCCTGAGCCTGGTGGCTTCTGCTCTATGGAGTGATAAATTGCTCTGGGCCCTGCTGGAGGGGACCAGGAAGCTGGCCTCGATGCAGATGCCAACAGGGAGATGCCCACCCTTAGCTGGGCAGATCCTGCAGACCCTGTGAGCAGTTCCTGTCACACTGAGCACGGTGACTTCTGAGTGCCAGGGGTCTCAGGAAACGCACTGTGGTCAGGCCTGAGCCAGGGGAGCCAGGGAGGTTCTCTGTGCTGAGACAAGTGTTGTTTTTGGGAGGGCACAGACACAGGCCTGTGATTACGTTTCAACAGTTCTTCTGGCTGCTAAGCAAGCAGGACGGTGCCAGGCCTGGGATCCTCTCCACCCGGGGTTCATGAGACACGTGATGTGACCGCTGACCTTCACAGAGAGCAGGGGAGCAGGCACGGAGAGGGTTAACCTCTGCTGGACCCGGTGCTGGGGAAGCAGCCAGGAGCCTGCCAAGGCGCTGTGCATTTTGGAGCAGTAACTCTTGGCTGGAGAGTGAAATGGGGACAGCTAATGAGGCTCATGAGATCTGTTAATACTTAACCTAATGCAACACGTCCCAGCCCTGCCGATAAATCAGATGAGCCTCAGCACACCGACCCAGCCAAGCCCCACCACCCACGGGGGTCTCTGCGCTCTCACCTGCATGGAGTTTCAATTCCCTTCCCTGCTTTCCTTTCCTGGGAGCCTGGTGGAGACCAGCGTGGCCAGCCCTGAGCCAGACCCCTCTCATCAGCATGACATGCTTCAGGGAGGTCTGGGGGCACCAACACCAGCATGGCAGCATCACAGGGCCAGCCCTGGAAAGGTCATGAGCTATTGAAAGTTCAGAGCAATGATCTGCAGATGGAGGTGTGGGGGGCAGCTCAGTGCTATGGTTTTTAAACCTCTCTAGGAAAATTGAGCCTGGGTTTAATCAGCACTGATTAGCCTCCACCGCTGGAGCAGGGAGAGGCTGCAGTCTGCAGGGTTTGATTTCCAGCGCTCATGCTCATTCCCGAGCTGCTTGGAGACACCCGTGCAGCTGCTAAGTGCCACAACTCGCTTCCCATGCAAAAATCATGACCAAACAATAAAAGAAGAGCCCTCCTAGTGGGACCATGTTACAACGTGGTGGATGGAGAGGTGCTCCCTAGCACGAGAAATACTGAGAATGCTTCCACTGCAAAGCATGAGACATTCACACGGCGAAGCCAGACCCCAGTGCAAGCTCTTCTCATGTCCCTGTAACAGCAGAAACTGAAGTGAGTTTGTGAAATCATGTTTGGGGTCCTTTGGTGGAAAAGGGCAGGGAGACAAGGAGCCTCCATCCTGGTGTGGGTGCGTTTCTGGCCTTGCAGTCTGGCTTGCAGGCAGAGGTTGGGAAAAGGCCGATCTTTATTCCTCAGTACTGCTCAGACATCACAGCTACAGAAGAAAATGTCCTTGAAATGCCAAAGCTTCAGACATTCCTGAGCTGGGTGCTCAAGGCTGGGTGAAGATGGCACAGCTGGGTTCCTGGTCAGAAGGTGTGGAGACATCTCGGCAGGACGCTGATGGTTTCCTGCCGAGGAGTGGGCTGTGTTTGCTTCTTGTATATCTGCAGCGACAGTTTCCCTGTTCTTGTTTTTGGCCATGGTGTTTATGGAAGACGGTATAACCCCAAAACCTCACAGGCTGGGATCTGGTCTGGACACCCTCAGACATCTGAGGAGGTGGCTCCAGTGAGGCTCTCTGAAATTTGCCATGATTAGAGCTGAGTGAAAAATCATACATTGGATCAGCAAAAATTAAACTAAATCTGAGCCCTTTAAAAGAAAGGCTGCATTTCAGAGTGATCTCAGTTTTAATGACCTAATAGTTTCCACTGGTTTTATCTCCTCCTTCACCAAAAAAAGGGAAAGAGAAAGGCAGGAAAAGAAGACAAGAAAATAGGAAAGAAAGGGAGAGACAAAAAACCCACATTTGGGAAAAGCATCAGGACATCTGTAATAAACTAGAAAAAATATTTTGGGGAAAAGCCTACAAATGGCAGATTTCTGCCAGATCCTCACAGTGTCACACCAAGGCTCCCCAGGATGCTCTCATGGGCAGCACTGGCCCTCAGTGGCAGCAGAGGCTGAGTTTTTTCCAGGTCTTGCCATTAAAAATCCCCTTTCAGCCCATGGACCATGCATCATTTGGGAATGAGTCTGAGATATTGAACTGAGCCTCCCTGATCGCGGACACTGTTGTCCTCAGCACCTCTAGAAATCCACAGTGAGCAAAAAAAAAAAAAAAAAAAAAAAAAAATATCCAGAAATCCAAGTGACGAAGAATTACATTCCTTCCTGACGTGTTGCCAGTCTCCGCCATTTCACAGAACTTGAGTCATGTTCAACAAGGAGCAATTTTCTCTGTTAAATGCTTCAGATCTGTGCCAACCTTGGATCAAAGATGCTTGTGTGGTGTTGCTGTGCTCTGCCCCCGTTGTGGCCACATGCGGGCTTTTCCTGTGCTGTCACTGACCTTGTCTGGCTGGCATGGGACAGCACGGGATGTGATCCGTGATACTGCTCGTCTGCAGATGGTGTTAGTAGTTCCAGTGCTATGAGGTGAGTTTTGAGGCAAAGTCTTGGCATTTCTTTCCCCTAGTACGCATCTAACTTGGGATACATTCTGCAGGGAGCATTCCCTTTGAAATTATCAAATTCTGTTTTGGGACATTGTTATGGTATTTACCCCAAACGCCTCTGTCTGCTGCTCCTTTTTGTCACTCTGTTTGGAGACTCTGGAAAGGCCACTGCTGAAGCAGCTCTCTGCAAGCCGCGATTTTGCATTCAGCTCATATTTTTTCAATATCATGACTGCTGCATGCTGCCTAACAGGTGCTCTGGACAGTGATTTGGATGGTAGCTTCCAAACAAGGAAAAACAAAAATTGGCCTCCCCCCAGAATCATAAGACTAGCTTCAAAATCAGAAGATTTGAAAACAATTGCTGGAGTGCATCCTGCCTTCTTGGGGTGCTTTCATCATCCCATATGCAAGCAGCCTTACCATCATGTGCCCTAGTAACTTGCACATTTGAAGGTGAGCCAAAGCTGCTTTGCTCACATGATGCTGGGAGCAGAGGCTGTGTGAATACAGCGTCAAGAATCACAAGATGTGCAGTGAGATCATGAGATGTGGTCACCCTGCAAAGGCTCGGGGCTGATCTTTGTCTCCCCCAGCCTTCCGCTACCAGCACAACCTCCCCATGGACGCGCTCTGCCTGCTGCCAGGCCACAGCTGTGCATTCTCTTCTGCTCCTTGGAGAAGCACGCAGGAGGAGAATGGCCACAGGCAAGACCCCGCTGACTTGGGGGCACCCGGGACGGGCAATCCCTTGCTAATCCCCCATGCACAAGGTGACACGAGTCTCATTTCACAGGTGCCCGGTGCTGATCCTCCTCCTGGGACTTTTGTGTCCTCCTGTCCTGGCTCTGGGCCGCCTGCAGGGAGCCAGCTCCAGCCAGGCTCAAGGGAGATGGGCTGGAAGAGCAAGGGACCGTGACCGAGGGCCTGCCAGAACATTTCCCTGGTGGCTTTCTCTCTGTGACAAGTCAGAAAGCAAAATAAAAAGAAGGCAAGCAATCAGCCAACCCACTTAACTGCAGTTTTCCTCCATCAGGATCTATTTAGTTTTATTCAGCCTGACATTGCTCAGAGAGAGGAAGAAATTCTGGGAGCCTAAAGCCAGAGGGAGACCACACAGCGTGTGCTGGCCGTACGGGGGGAACTCGTCTCCCTTATTGCATCTGACACCAGGCAAGAGGAGCCAGGGTCTGTGGCTGTGGGTGTGAGGAGGCTTTTGGGGATGGAGGCAGCCTCCCCCGCTGCTCACTGGCTGTGCAGGCATCAGGATGCTGATTTCACTGTCCTGCAGGACGAGGGGAGCAGCTCCTCAGAGCCCACTGGGCTCTGTACTGGCCCCAGCCCCCAGGTCCTGGATCCCTGCTCTGCTCCACCATGCGGGACAGGTGGCCTTGGGCACAGCCCCGGTGCTCCAGCTGTGGGCTGGGGAGGAGGGAGTTACGGCGAGACATGGGTCTGCAGCTGGATGTTGTGAGCAGAAGCACATCTGTGTCCCTGCTTTCCAGGAAAACCCCTTCTCAGCCCGAATTGAGAGGATTTAATGGTCTGTCACACAATGAAGAGGAAGGAGCAGCCTGCCAGGAGCCTCGGTCCCCTATGGCAAACCCATTAGCTGTGGGATTTGTCAGACACCAGCGGCCAGGGGCTGTAATCAGATACAGGGCAGGGGGCAGAGTGGGAAGCACAGAGGGCTGCCAGCCCTCAGGGGGTAGATGTGTCCCAGCCTGTGGCCAGCACTGCTCAGAGGCTGCAGCGCTCCCATCAGATGCCAGCGCTTTGGGGCCAGCTCCTGCCAAGACTGGCAGCGTCATCCCAAGGACACAGCTCTGAGCCAGTAGAAGGTGCCTGGTGGGGTGGCAGAAGCGATAGCACTGTCACAATGATGTCCTGGGGACACACGTCAGTTTGGGGCTCCATGATAACAACCCCAGCAGCAGCCCCTTGGCCCACCCTGTCCCCCCCAGCCATTTCTGACCGTGCTCAGCCAGGGGTGGAGCAGGGTCTGTAGGAAACGCTCTGCATCGCCCGGGGACCTCTAGAGCACCAAGCAGCAGGAGGCTCGGGCTGTGGTTGTTGGCACGGCTGCAGGACAAGCAGCTGGCTGAAGACAGATGTCTGCATTGCTGATGCCAAGCTGTCCCAGACAGGATGGTCCTGGGGGAGCTCGTCACACCTCTGGCAGCAGCATGGACCCACAACATGTGACGTTCTCAGCTCAGATTCCCTAGGTCTTCCCATCCCTGCACATTTCCCGGGCTGCAGAGGGGCGCAGCTGACCCCAAACCTGATCTGACCACTCCAGGAGCTGGCAGAGCCCCTGAACTCATCCCTCGGGCTACTGCACAGCCCCTGTCCTGCCATCTGCATGTATCCATTTGCCCGGCTCTGTTTGCTGTGCTGTTCCAGCAGCTGACTTGGCGGTGTGGCTCCAGCCAGAGCTGCCCTCACATCGTGCATCTCTTCTCCTGCCTTCCCTCTTGCAAACATGTCAGTCCTAACTCCTTGTTTCTGTTCCCAAAGCCCATCCCATCCTGCCCCCTCTTGGGTTTTTTAAGGATTTCTAAGCACAGAGCCTTGCCCACACCAAGAGCTTGGGCAGAAGGGCAGTGGCACAGCCGGCAGTCCTGGTGCTCGGGACATCACCTCCTCACCTGTCCTGCTCTGGGGACTCTCCCCTTGGTGCAGAGACCAGGAAGGGCTCAGAGAAGGGTGGCAGGAACAAGTGGGGGTTCGCGAGGCCTGGTTGACAGGGAGAGACTGAGTGGCTCAAGTCTATTTAGTTTATCATGGGAAGGTTAAGAGGCAACTTGATCATAGTCTATAAATACTTACGGAGGGAGGAGATTTCTGATAATGGAGGGTTTTTTAATCTAGCAGATAAAAAATGTAATGAGATTCAATGGCTGCAAGCTGAAGCTAGAAAAACCTAAATTGGAAATAAGATGCATCTTTTAAACAGGGAGTATAATTAACCATTGGAGCAATTTGCCAAGAGATGTGGCGGATTCTCCATCATTTGTGGTCTTTAAATCAAGACTTTCTAAAGAGTTGCTCTCCCTCAGCCAGAAGTCACCAAGTTCAGCAGAGCCATTGCTGTGTGGGGCAGATCCATGCCCCGTGCTGAGGGACCCCTCTGGGGCACTGCGGTGACCCCAACTTCCCGCTCCCCTCTCTGGGTGGGTGCCTCATCACCTGGATGCCTACACGTGTATCCAACCCGGGGAAGGAGGGCTCAGCCTCTGCCCTCGCACATCCACCTCGTCCCTGTGCCCTTCCCAATGGGCAAAGCCGCGTCCTGCAGCTCAGGACCTCCCGGGCACCCTACGGGCTCCCCACCGGCTGCCTGGCGGCTGCGCACACTCCCTCCCTGGTGCTGTTACTTCTCTGCTGCTGCCTTTTTTTTTTTTTTTTTTTTTTTTTTTTCCCTTGGTTTCTTTCTGGATATTTTTTCCTGGCTGCCCTAATTTTTTTTTTTCACCTATAATTTTCTCCATTGACTTTAATTAAGCTCTCCCCAGGCTCGCTCTGTAGGCAGGCTTCCCCGGGTCTAATTAGACTCTCATCATAAGTAATCTACATGGAAAGCAAACATGTGTGTGTGTGTGAGAGCCAGTGAGATTTATAGAGAGCATGCAGGGAGCAGATGGGTGCATAAAACACTACAAATAATTCTGGTGCAGATGCAGAAAAGGCAGGCAGTACGGTGGGGACTGGAGTCTTCCCCACACGCTCCCATAAGTCAAATCTCTGTCTCTCTCTCTCTCTAGGTATCACCACATTTCCCACAATAAAATCAATAGTGCAGATCAGAGTAAATCATCTTTGACTGGAAAAGCAGGACTCGTTGATAGCAGCGATTCCCAGATGAGACTTAAGGAGATGTCTCACACTGATCTGTTTCTAACCATGTACTTAAGACCCAAGGTGTATGCTGGAGTAATTATCAGAGGCAGGCTGCCCGCGGTGAGCGCTCTGTGCTGACTGCTCGGGGATGGAGAGCGGGTTATGGTGTGGGGCTGGGCAGCACCACCCAGGGGCTGTGCTGAGCAAACATCACCCTCAGGGGTAGCTGGAGCTTGGAAGTGGGTCTGGGGGTAGGGAGGAGAGGTAGAAATGCCCCAGCCCAGGGCTGGGGTTCTCTTCATGATGCCATTACCTGGGGAGTCCCAGCACTTCTTCTGCTTCCCAGAGCATGAGTGGGACTTCTCTGGAGCATTGTTCATCCACAGGGACTGACCCATGCAGCAATGTGGCTTTAGAGATGGTGTCCAGCCCAGGGCAAAGACTCAGCAGAGCACAGCTCCTTGATTTACTCTGCCTGCTACAGGGTCACCCTCGCCCTTGGAGGGCACAGGCCAAAATCCCTCCCGTGTGCTGTGCTGGGCAGGTGCTGGGCAGCAAGACAAGTTGAACTTAGTGGGAGAGCCCTGGGACAGGAGGAAAGTGCTGCTGGCAATGGGGCATGGCTGTGATTCACTGGGTTTGGGGAGAGCAGACACCACCGGGCCATCTAGATCTGGTGGTTTCAGCTTTTTCTGGTGTGAACCATCACTGGGCATGTTCTCAATGGGTAATTTAAGCCCTGTTGGCAGGCTGAGGCTCTTGTTGGTTGCCTTTAGGAATTTTCTGGCTGGTCTAGTGATGTTTACTAACATAGGCTGGAAACTGCAAGATCTGGTCTCCACTGCCTCCCAGATCAGAGGCTTTCCCATACTGATTTGCAGTTTGAGACCCAAAAATTGTAGCTGAAACATGTCTGCAGAAGCATCCAGAGATGGCAACTTCCAGATCTTTAGTTAAACTCTCCTGTGATAACAACTTTTGTCTGTTTTCCAGCCAGAGTGTTTCTAGCTGGGTGTCTAACCCAGTACATGCTGTCTCTGTAGCTCTGCCAGACATGCAAGTCAATCCCCCGGCAATTTCCAGCTTTCCACATTTCTTGTTGGGCCGTGCTTGGTGAGTTTTCCCCTGCAAGGTGATTTCTCCAGCCCTTGTATCATTTCTGTGGCTCTTTTCTCTGCACCTACAAACTTTCCACTACCTACAGAAATCCCAGACACCAAAACCACATCCAGCCTTCCAGCATGTGCCTCAGCAACGCTTCTCCATGCGGTGTGTAATTATGCCATGAAACTCACTGCCACACTATGTCACAAAGACCAAAAAAGAAAATGTCTGGAAAGGCAGGTTAGACAAATTCCTGGACAATCGGGCCACCGATGACTGCCGCAGGACCTGCAGGAATGACCCGAATGCTACGTGTGGTGCCGGGAGTCCCTGAATCATTTGCTGTCAGAAGCTGGGAAAAACACCGTGGGTAAGGATGGCTCAGTGCCGGCGTTGCATCTCTGAGCATCTGCTGCTGACCTGGTTGGAGATGGTCCAGGGGTTGGATGGAGCTTGGGTCTGGCACAGCTCAGCCTCTCCAACATCCCTGGGTACGTGGAGAGAGAAGCTTCAGATGGCCAAACACATTTCTCCCGTGCAGGTGGGTCTCTTGGGCTGCTCATCCCAGGCACCTCTGTAGACCCTGGAGACAGAGGGGCATTTCCAGGATGTGAATCAGCTTGTTCTCAGCTTCCCGTGTGAAGCAGGCAGACATCTCTCCCATTGGAGCTGGTTCTCCTTGCTGCAGACCTGCAGGGGTGGAAGAAGAGCCGCAGGGCAGCACCATCCTGCACCATCTGGGTGCCCTGCTGCTCCCAGGGAGAAGGACAGCGGCCTTGGCTGCCCCCTGTGCAGGAGTTCTGCCCACTCTGGGGGCTCCTGCTGCTGTAACAGGTGAGCAGCTCTGAGCTAGACTCAGCTCCCCATCACTTCCCCCGCCTGCATTCCCCAGTGGTCATGCACAGGATGATCCAAAGCCACCTCCCAATGGCTGAGGAAAGCGGCCAGCAGCACAGCTGGTACCATGCCCACAGACCTCCCCCCGAGCCCCCTGACATGGGTGCTCTGCAGAAAGCTTGTAGGGTTGTCCCTGGGGTCCGGACACACCGCATCCAGTGTCAAGCCCCCATCTTGGTGGAGGGACGGCAAATGCCTAGAGGAGACAGATGTCCACCAGGGCAGTTCAGCCTCTTGGATGCCAGTTTTGGTGAGATGGTCCTGCTCACCCCAGCTGCGTCTCTCTCCAGCCACTGCTGAGTTCAGTCTGTGCTCTTCTGGCATGTCTGGAGACATCTCAGGCAGAGTCTGGGCTCCAGTCCTGACCAGAATGATGTACCCCCTTTCTCTGGTCACTGGATCATTTAACATCAACACTGGAGGAATGCAGAAACAACCAGCCAGATCTTTTTAGACCCTTATCATGTGAAATTAGACTGATCATTGAGGTTACAAGTATTTTTAGGGTGATTTTAAAATGTTTGTCCTGCATGGATGTTATTTGACGTTCTCCTTGGATACAAAGAGACTGAAGTGCACTTCATTGTCCTTGCATGTTGCAAATGCTTCCTTCCAAATATACAGAGCAGAAATACTTATTGATCACGTCTGCCTCTTACCTTTTGTTATGAGCAATTTTGCCATCTCCACACAGTAGCACCCTTTGCCATCACTAGGGTTTATTTTATTCCTAATATACTCTAAAACCTCTTCATTGTGCCAGCCCAGGAATTTGTCCCCCTACTTTCACCACTGTCACCCTCAGGGCAGCGGAGGAGGCACAAACCTCTGAGTGCCTTGGGAGCATGGCAGGAGGGCACGGGAACAGCCCGAGCTGAGCACGTTTCTGAGCCCTCCTGCAGGGCACGGTGCTGCCACACTGCTGTGGCTGCAGGAAAACCCAAAGGTTTCTGGGGCGTGCATTGACACCTCTCTGGGGAAATAGCATCCCTCTCCAGGATGAAACTGTCCCCTTTGGGATAAACACCAGCTCCTTTCTGCATACAATTCCTGCTCTGGGTTAGGACCATTCCCTCCCAGACCGCTCTGCTCCCAGTTCCTCCAGAGGCTTTAAACAGGAGAGGAGGATGGAGGCGACACATCTGTCTTACAGTTTCTACCTGAGCTGTGCTGGGGACGGCACCCAGCTCGGGTCCTGAGCCTTTTGTGTGCCCTGGGGGAAGGGAAGACCTGACACAGACCTGCCTGGGCTCTGCCAGCCACCCCACGCCTGTTGCACAGGACCAGGAGACGGGGCTCTCCTGGTGCCAGAGCCTGGTCCTCCCTGAATCCCATCTGTGAGGTCCTGTCGGTGTGGCTGGGAGCAGGAACAAAGCCGGGGGATTCCCACATGGAGCCTCTTGGTCCCTTGCTTGTGGTGGCCCTGTCACACTGCAAAGGTGGAGAGAGACATGCAGATAAAGGGCCTGGTAACGAAGCTGGCAAACCTGCCACGGATGTCCCCTCTCGGGGGAACCACATTGATCCAGTAGAGCTGAGAAGAGGGAAGGTTGCACACAGCTGGGAGGAGATTTACCTGCAGCCGACTTTGGGGTCACTGTCCCTGCTCCTTGCCGTGCCATGGAGCACAGGATGTCCAAGGGGATTCTCTCCTCCACAAGTAGCAGCCAGGCACGGTTATATGAAGTTTTCTGAGCTTGCAAAAAGCTGCTGATACAGCTCACGTGTTGAGAACTTAAGTGTGCAGAGATTCAGCAGTAGCAGAAGAGGGTTTTACCCCTTGTTATAAAGGTGATGACAAAGTGTAATGGCTGAGCAGGGAGTGACTGAAAGCCTGTGGTCCCCCAGTGCAAGGGCTGCATGGGCTGTTTCTGCTGATAATAAATTCTCAGTGTCATTCTGTGGGGAAAGCTCTGATATTTGGCTGAACCTTGGCAAGTCATTTTGTCTAAAAGCAAAATGGGGCATGGGGAAGAAAATGTAAGATTTCCATTTTGTATGTGCAGAATGTGCAAAGCATTTGACACTGATCCCCTTGATATCCTTTGTCTCCAAACTGGGGAGCCATGGATTTGATGGATGGACCACTTGGTGGGTAAGGAACTGGCTGGATGGTTGCACTAAAAGAGTTGTGGGCAACTGTTCCATGTCCCGGTGGAGATCAGTAACAAGTGGTGCTCCTCAGGGGTCAGTTCTGGGACCAGCACTATTTAACATCTTTGTTGGTGACACAGACAGTGAAACTGAGTGCACCCTCAGCAGGTTTGCAGATGACACCGAGCTGTGTCATGCGGTCAGCATGCCAGAGGGAAGGGATGGATGACACCCAGGGGACCTGGGCAGGCTGGAGAGGTGAGAAGTTCCATGTGAGCTGGCAATGTGAGCCTGCAGCCCAGAAAGCCAGCCGTGTGCTGGGCTGCACCAACAGCAGCGTGGGCAGCAGGGCAGGGAAGGGATTGTGCCCCTCTGCTCTGCTCTGTGAGACCCCACCTGGAGCCTGCGCTCAGCTCTGGGGCCCCAGCACAAGGAGGACATGGAGCTGTTAGAACATGCAGAGGAGGCCACCAAGATGCTCAGAGGCTGGAGCACCTCTGCCATGGAGCCAGGCTGAGGGAGTTGGGGTTCCTCACCCTGGAGAAGAGAAGGCCCCGGGGAGACCTCACAGCGGCCTGACCGGGCCTAAAGGGGGCTGCAGGACAGCTGGGGAGGGACTCTGTGTCAGTGGGTGTGGGGATGGGATAAGGGATAGTGGCTTTAAACTGAAAGAGGGTAGGTTTAAATTGAATATTTGGAAGAAATTCTTTACTGTGAGGGTGGTGAGGCCCTGGCCCAGGCTGCCCAGAGGAGCTGTGGGTGCCCAATCCCTGGCTGTGCCCAAGGCCAGGCTGGATGGGGCTGGGGGCAGCCTGGGCTGGTGGGAGGGGTCCCTGACCATGGCAGGGGGTATGGAATTGAATGTTATTTAAGGTCCCTTCCAACCCAAACCATTCTGTGATTCTATGACTGTTTTTCTTCTAAAACTGACCATGTCATGGGGGTGAAGAGAAAACCAAGAAGAGAAAATATATACTTTATTTGCAGTGGAGATTTACTTCAGGTTAATTCATAATGTTTCATTTTGCTATTGCTGTAGGAAAAAAAATCAATCAATCAAACAAACAAATAAACAAAAGAACACCAGAAAGTTACTAATTTGGCTTAATACTAATCATTTGCCTTGTGTTTGGCTTTTTGGTCCCAGAACAAAAGCCAGACCCTCTGATGACTTTCTGCAGGTGCCCAAATCATGGGGAATTCCCACTGGCAGCACCTCCTGGCTCTCAGCCTTCGCCGTATCGCTGCCTGGCGCTGGATAGCCCCTGCCTGATGACACAGAGATGGGGGGGTGCAGGATGGAGGCAGCCACCCCAAAACCTCCCCATTCACCCAAACCCCGTCTGGCCATGGGGCCTGGCCAGCCCGGCTGTGCCAGCCTCACCACGCCACTCTGATAAACTGCACATGGAATATTTGTTTCAGATATTTAAATACATCTCAGGGTTCAGATCACAGCTTCTCAACAGCAGTTAAATAAGTAACACATTCATATTTTGTAAACTGTTTCTCACAGCTTGTTTATTTAGGGTTATAACTCGATTTGGGCTCCTTATGGAAGTGTGACTCATTGTTTAATGTGTCAGCTCATTAGCAATACTTGTTTTTGCCTTATATTTCTGTGCTACCACTAATTGCTGAGCCCACTGTGAGCTTCAGCTTCCAATGACACTGTGGAAAATGCAAGAAAATAGATCAGTTACTAGATAAAAGGCAACAGAAATAAACAAACTCACGAATCTGCAGAGGAAGCTTTTTAGCTGCTGTGATTTTACTCCAAGGAGACACTTCCCTCGCCTGGGAGATGGATGCCACCAGATCCTGGGCTCCTCTGCCAGGAGGAGTTGAGCGTGAGCAAGCTAAGGAGCACAGATCATGAAGAAAGTGGATCAGGGCCACTTCCCCACATAGGCACAAGCGGGCTGAATGCCTGCAGCTCCGAAATGGTGCCCTGGGAAAGGAGAAATCCATGAGCTGAGTTTGGGCACTTCCTTCCTTGCAGTTTATTTCTGAGACCTGGCCCTGGAGGGCTGGGATGGAGGTGGTGGTAGCAGCACCTGCCCTCACTTTGGCAAGAGGGCTGTGGTCCAATGCGACCATTCGAGGTGCTTTGGAGACCAGTGCAGAGACTGAACAATCCCAACCTCCTTGGCGAGGCTGCAGGCACTGCTGTGAGCAGTCAGCCTCCCCACGGGCTGGGTGGCCAGAAAGGCACCGGGGCACCAGGGGGTCCCCCCCCATGGCCCCGTGCTCGGGCTCATCTCCTCTGCCACCTGCCCACAGCTCTCAGGACAGCTTGTGGGATGGGGGCTTCCCAGGTTTCTCTCTGCTTGGACCATGCCAGTGACGTCTTCTTGACGTCTTTTAGAACCCGTTTTTGTCATTCAGGTTTCATGTGGTGACCAAGAGCTCTCTGGAACAAGCCTGGAAAATCCTGATGTTCATGGACACATTGTCTCTGGCAAAGCAAATGTTCTGGACGCTTGAAAATCAGCCTTCCCTGCTGGCTGGCTTCCTTCCTTTATTCCTTCCTTTTCTCTGCATCACTTGAGCAAGATTTTTTCTGCTTTGCTGGCACAAGCTTCTTTCTAAGAGAACTGCTGTTAGTTTCCTACATGGTTTTATAAGTTTACACAAAGCATTTAAAGGAACAACAACCACTGAATGAAAAATATTTTATGGGAGAGAGAACGAGAAAAAAAAAACAGAAAATTGGAGGGGTCAGCAGTGATGTCAAAGAAGGCGAAGGGAGCCAAATTGTCTGATTCATGCGTTTAACTTTTTCCCCTCTGCAGAGCCTCCAGGGAGTGTTGCTGGGAAGGGTGCAGTCTGGAAGTGCTCGCTGGTGCCTCCCA
The DNA here is from genome assembly GCF_964211825.1 of Aythya ferina. Classification (NCBI taxonomy): domain Eukaryota; kingdom Metazoa; phylum Chordata; class Aves; order Anseriformes; family Anatidae; genus Aythya; species Aythya ferina. The sequence continues at coordinate 6,497,136 of NC_140322.1, read as the reverse complement.
GCAGCACAAGGAGCCCCCAGCACCGGCAGCATCGGGCCGCGGGTGGCTGCCAGGAGGTGTCGGGCAGGGGAGACACCAGCACCCTGTGGCTGGCGTCAGAAGCAGCGCTGCAATTAGTGAGAGGAAAGCCAGGGAAGGTTAAGTAAACTCAAGCTTTCCAGAGGAGGCTGTGGTAGCCAAAGCTCCAGGGCTGTGTTTCTGGCCAGAAGTGCTGCAGGTTTGGAAAAAGTCGTGGTTGGAGCTGGGGAGCATCCAGCCCGGGTCTGATCCGGGCACTGCTGAGAGGTGGTGCTGCAGGAACGAGGCAGAAGGCAGCCCCCTCCTCCTGAATTGGGTGCACGACCCTGCATCAGTCCATCCGCATTCAGTCCTTATTTGCTCCGTTTTCCAAGGGCTCCTCAGGGATTTTCCAGGGCTTCTGCCCAGGCCTGGTGCTGCTGCGGATGCTCAGCAGTTGGGGCACCTAGCACGGGGGACACACTGCCTCTACCTCTGCTCAGCAGAGCAGGGAGGAAGAAAAATTCATTGTCTGATAGATGTAACAGGGCAGAATTGCGTTTTCCAGCTCCGAGGAGGGTTTGCAAACAATGGAGATTAAAAAATAAATAAAAGCCATAAAAAGTGCTTGACAATGTCCTTTTAAATTATATTTTTTTTCCTGAAAATATGCAATAAATCCCATGCAAGAGTCATAAAAGTACCTGAAATGCTCTTAGAAAGATTTATGGGCATCTTACCACTATTCTCAATAAAGTGAATATGCTGCTTCCAAGATAATTTCTCATCACCCATACTTCAGATTCCTGAACTCCTTTCAGTCAGCCTATCCCAAGAAATACTGTAACGTCAGGCTGTCTGAATTACATCTTCTTAGAAATAACTGTCGTGTCTGATTTATACGTGCTAGCCAGGATCTTTCTCCTTTGTCCACGTTGCTTTTTAGCTTTGACCAAGTGCCAATGAGCCGTCCCTGTAACTTTTCCAGGGAACTTTGTCATCCCAAAGCAATCTAATCACTACCCCAAAGTAGTTTGGAGACTCTGCTTTAGAGACACGCACTCCTGATATGGAGAAGAAATGGGATTTAGTACCTGCCCCGAGAGGTCCTGTGCCAGGGGAGGCAGCAGGCAGAAGGCAGGGACAAGCATTCCCTCTTGCGCCATATAAGTGTCAGACAAGGGTTACAAAAGGGGTGCTGCTGTGGGTCCCACCTGCCCCACAGACAAGGATCACCCCGTGACATCCCCCTGAGCAGAGCAGCTTCTGCAGACCCTGCCCAGATGTCTCTGTGTTGACCATAGCCATCGCTGTTGGCTTCTGCAAGCCAGTCTGCTCCTGGCCGTGCTGACGAACCCCGGGCAGGGCCATCCTGGCTTTGGGTTGGTGCTGGGACTGCTTCTGACTGCTGTCCGTGGCTGGAGGTTTTTCCCGTTTTTTCCCACTGACATCCCAAAGGGCTGATGCTGGGACAGGGCAGAACCCCTGGGCTGGCTGGGGCTGGCTGTGGGGACAAGGCGCGGGACAGGCTCGTACTCTCCTTGCCCTTCTGTGTCTCCTCCATCACCTGTAGCATCCCTCTAAAATCCTCACCCTGGGCAAGTCAGTACAGCTTCTGGGACTTTCAGAGACATCCGCAAGAACCTGGCAGCACTGAGCTCTCGTGGGTGTGGAATTTATTGAGGGGGGAGCAATAGCACTGGGGCAGAAAAGCCCCAGTTGTCTTCATTCTGTGTTCTTCTCCAGCAGGAAAAAAGTCTTTTAATTCTTGGGTTAAAACAGTTGTGACCTGGGAGACATTTGGGTTGTTTATCCTTGTTTCCACCTTCCTTATTTCTTTAATTTACCTGCTAATGAAAGAATGCCCATATTTTTTGTCCCAGAATTCTTAATGACTGTGGGTTTATTTTAGTTTTTCACCTTCTTTCTGTTCCCACAGTCCTTTTCTAATGTGCAGAGGTCTGCAAAATTAGGTAGCAAGGGGAAAATTACAGAAAAGGAAACAAGGAGCAAGGTCAGTGTCCTTCTTCCAAGGGTAACTGGGTTCTGACAGAAGGATATGGACAATAGCAATCTGCTAAAAAAAAACTTGAAATGGGGAAAAGAAAAAGGTAAATTATAATTTTGACAATGACAAATGGAGAATTAAAGAAAATCACATCCATATTTGTTTGTTTTGGAGAAAGGATAGATTTTGATACTAGTTAAATGTAAAATCTGTGAGGCAAAACCATGGACTTCAGGGGTACCCGGTGACACCAATACCATGGGTCCCAGGTGGGCTGTGAAGGGCAGTGCAGCCTTTTTGGGATGTGTGGGGCAGTGGGGTCCATCCCCACCAGCATGAGCGTGAACCTCACCCACGATATCACTGTGCAATTTGCTGGTGGCTTGTTAGTGTGGCAAGCTCAGGAAGGGGCTGTAAGAGAGCATTACAAGGTCCTTGACCAGGCAGTGGGCATTTTTTCCATTTTCGAATGTGTAGTGAGTAAACGCATCTGACTAAAATTTATAGTGCTCAAATATTGCCACTTTGTTCATCATTCAGCAGGGAATAACCTTCTTGCTTTGTGTGGGGTGCTTCTGTGCAACCTTTGCAGAACACAAGCACACACAGGCACGTGTGTGTGTGCACATCACAGAGCACATTCTTCTTTTGAGGTCCCACCAGCCAAAACCCACTACAGCAGCCACAGGAATGGGTGCATGGCCAAGGGAACGAATTCTCTTGCAGATGCCTTTGACCTGGGTGGAAGGAGCTGGGAGGCAGAGGGCTGAGATGAGCCTGGCAGAGCCCTGTCACTGCTGGGAGCACCGGGGGCTGGGGGTGTCCGGGGGACCTGTCCTGCACAGACCAAGGCCAGTGCTCTGCAGACCCCACTCTGCCCCACACCTGGGTGCTGACCCTGGCCATGACCGGGACAGGGGCAGGGGCTGGGGGTGTCTGCTCGCCTCCCCCCGCTGCTTGCCTTGGTTTAGCTCTGGGAAGCCTCAGGGATTTCGCCTCCTGTATCTGTGCTTTCTGTTGGCATGCTGGGGAAATCTGCGCCTACTCAGAATGTGAATTTCCAGGAAATTAAAAAAAAAAAAAAAAAAAAACAGAAAAGAAAATCTCATTTCACTTTCACACATTTCAAACTGCCTTTTTTTAATAGCAACTGCAAAGATAGAAGCAGGGAGGCAGAGCCAGGTGCCAATGAGCCAGGAAGGGGAAGGTCCCTGCTGCGCCCCCAGCTGGGGTGGGGTCTGAGCCCCAGTCAGAGCCAAGGGCACAACGGACCTGGAGCCACCTCCTCCCCGGGCCAGCAGCACAGCCCTCCTCCCTGCCCTCTGATCCTCTGCCAGCCTCGGAAATCAGCCTTCTTAGCACTAACCAGTCCTCGTGTTGGGTCATCCCAATGTGGCATCCCATTTGGAAATGCTCTCAGAGGGCCAGTCACGCCTTTCAGTGGTGGCATTTGTGTGTTTGCTTTTTGCATCGTCACATTAGTGCTTTGCTACACACATGCCTATTCATCCTTTGTGAGGGTCCCAGGCCCATTGCCCAGCCACTGCAGGAACCCCCAGAGTGCAGGACACCCCACGGGGTCCACTCTGGTCCAGCATCTGAGCCTCTTCCTCCCAGGAGCACCAGGCAAGCTTCCAAGGTGCTGCTGTCACCCTGGAGCCAGGGCCCTGACCTTGAAGCGGTGGTGTGGGGCCAGGGGAGCGATTTTCCATCCGGTTGCCCTTGGCTGCTCCAGCCCACGCTGGAGCTGTCCTGCAGCAGGAGGTGCCAGGCAGACGCCTGGCTGGTTTTTGGCAAGCACGAGCACAGAAATAACCAGGGAGTTGCATGCACTGAAGAAAAAGGCAGAGCGGAGATGAGAGGAAGGACAACAGAGCATGGTCTCTGAAACTGAGGATTCAAATAGTTCCAGCAATTAATTGGTTGTGTGATGAGAAGCATGCGCTGACTGTAAAAACGTTGCTGCGCTGGGTCATGTGTCTGGAAGCACTGACATGCATGAGTGTTTGCACAGCAGTGATGATGTGATGCTTGCATTTGAATTCTTGATGCTGTGGTCCTTTCTCTGCAACACCGACCTGCCTCAAGGAGCGCCCGCTGCCCCACCTGCCCTTACCTACCCACACTCCCAGGCCCACAGCCGCAGGACTGGCACCTGCACCTCGCACCCCGTCCCTCCCAGGGGCAATGCCGTTAGGGTGGAGGCACCTGGCCTGAAAGAAGGGAACGAAGTTTGTCAGGTTGTTGAAGGCTGAAGGCAGAAATGGGGGTGAGGGCTGCCTGCACCTCCTCCCCACGTCCTTGCCTTGCTCCCAGCTGATGGAGGGGGATGTGCCTGCTGCCAGCGCCAGGACAGAGAGGATGTGAGCGCTGCGGAGAGACTCCGGTGTCCGCCGTGGTCCCTCTGGGACCCATCTCTCCAAGAATAAGTGTCTGTGTCTCCATGGCCTCCGGAAAGCCAATCAACAACACTCGTTAGCTGCCATTTGGGCTCCCAGTGTCTCCAGCCTATAATTCAGTGGCTTGCGTGCATTAATTGTCAAGCTCAGAGTGCTACAAAGATGCCCAGCCTGGCTTTCTTGTGGTTTGCACTGGCGCCTCTCAGCACCGGCTCATTGTCCTTGAGCTGAGCTCTTTGGCAGAGCAGCCTGGGTCCTGGGCTGGCTCTCCGGGTCACATCCACGGTCCTGGCCTCTGCTCAGCCCCAGCCTACTGGATGTCCCCAGCCTGACGGTAGAGCAGCCCCAGAGCTGCCCACAGGGGCACAGCAGAGCCTCTTTTCCACTGGGCTCACAGACTTACTGGGGTAAGCCCGTGCTGGCTCCAGGTGCATGGGAGTGTTTTTGTGGCTCAGTGCAGGCATGCTGAGATAGAGCCCATCTCAAAACCTTGTCGCTGCTACCCTGAGGATGGGAGTGTGCACACAAACCTCACCCGTGTGCTCACAGAGCCTGTGTGGATGTCACTGTGCACGTCTAACCTCTTGGGGCAGGGCTGTCTCAGTGTCCTGTGAAACACTCAAGACAACGAGCCTGAAGAACAAAGAACCCCAGTGACTCGTCCATTTGCTCAGCAGCCTGTCCGACTCTCAAGCTAATAAGACTGGAGATCTTGGATCTTCCCCAGTTGCAGACCCTCACTCTGTGGACAGGTGTTTGGTCTCTTACCAAGCTTACAGCCAAGGAGAGGTTCCTGGGGAAATGGTAATGTGGACAGGAACCTTTTCATTTGCACTCATCTAGCAGCAATTTTCTGGGCTTCCTGCAACTGTGGTTGCATCTGGACCATCTTGTGGAGTGGACCTTTGCTGGCACTAGTGATGGCTTTTCTGGGGTAATGTTTTGGGCACTCGGTACAAGAGAGACATCAACAGGGTGAAGAAGGCAATCAGGATGGTCAGGGGGTGCAGCTCATGGCACCTGATGCTCATCTGTGGGGACCAGGCTTGTTCTTCTGGGAGGAAAGATTTTAAAGGGTGAGGAGGGGGGGAGGGAGCAAATTTCTTCTGCTGCTACTGAAAACAGTGGTTTAGAGGAGATGGAGCCAGTCTCACCTCAGAGGTGTACAGGGAAAAGGCAAGAGGCATTGGACTCAAATTGCAAAAAGGGACATGAGGAAAATATTTTTCACCACATGAGCAGTACAGACCTGTCACAGAGGTACCAAGGAGATGGAGACTCCAGCTCTGAAGATTTTTAGAAACGGAGTGGACCAGGCACAAGCAACCTGGTGTAGCGTGGAGCAGGAGGCTGCACTGGAGACCCCCAGACAACTCTTCCCATTGAAATCTGTCCATGGTCCTCTGTTTCTGCGGTTCCTAATCTGAGCCCAAAGACCATTTTCAGTTCCACAGCACCAGTGGCCATGAATCTCAAGGTGATTACAGGTGGTTTGGTTTAACCTGACCTTTCTGTGGGGTAGCCTCAGCCCCTGTGATGTGGGACATACCAAGGCTCCCCTCCTGGTGCTTCCGATGGTTTTACAAACCCCTGCCAAACCCCTGGTTCTCACCTGCCCCACGCTGGAGGAGACGTGGCTTCCTTCCACCTGCATGAGATACTTCATTCCCTAATCCTTAGGTCTGCCTTTGGTGCCTTCATCACTTGCATTTCCCTCACTGATGCAGGGATGCCTGGTGCACGTCAGCTGCAGGAGTCCAAGGCTGCGAAGTGGTGTGTGGTGTTGGGCTCTTCACCCCTCTACCTTGGTTTGCCACTTGGTCCACCTCTGAGCTTTGAGCTGGTGGTTCAAACTCTGCAGCGTTTCTCAGCCTGCTTCCCTCAGTAATATGAGCAAATTTAGAGCCCATTCTTGCACAGATGTATGTAGCCTTGTTCTTTCCAATGCACGCTGCTTTATATTCAGTGGTGTTGAATTTCATCTGCAGTTTTATTTCCTAGCTACTAATTGTTGGATTCATCTCTTTAAACCTAGGCTGCTGTGTGACACTTGGCCACCGAGGTCTCCCTAGGAAGGAGACGGTGAGCAGCACTGGGCACAGCTCATCAGAGGGACGCATCCTGGACAGGGTGGGCAGTGGTGGCAGGGCTGCCCCCAGGGGCTGCAGGTTGATGACCAGCACAGCAGGAGGGCTGCTGGCTGCTGCCTGCTGGCTACTGGCCGGCCGTCACCCTCTCTGGGCACACGGCTCTGTGAGCAAGATGTGGGGTGGACGTGAAAAATAGGCAATGAGAAGGGAGTCCTGTAATGCTGACAGCAGATTTCTAGTTTTCTGCATTGAAAACCTGCCTGTTTGAGCAAGCACAGCGAGCTGATGCTGCACCTTCCCACAAAGCCCTCCACCCAGCACAAAGCGGGGCTCAGCGCTGCCTGCCCCAATCTCTCCAGCCCTTCCAGGGGACACGTCTGCGCTCCCCAAACTTTGCTGCTCAGCAGCTCCGTGGTCTCATGACTGGACTCCTTGAATCTCCCCAGTTAAATTCACCTGGTTCTGGTGATTTGCTCCTGTCGATGCTTCTGACTGATGCTTCAGTTTGAAATGCTTCCCAGACCCCATCCCTGAAGACCAGCTCTGGCGCAGGGACTGCGTGAAGCTCTCCCGGTGAGCAATAATGCAGATAATTCATCCGTGTGACCTTTTCCTTGCAGAGTGTTTCTCTTACATCTTTACCATCTCTTGGCCCAGCAGACTTTTTGGCAGGCTCTTTGCTTCTGATGTATTTGAAAAAGCTTTTATTACCAGCTTTTACACCATTAGCAAGCTGCTCCTCCAAGTCTTTCCTGGCTTGATCTGCCAGGGTTTAATATTTAGCTCACTTGCCTTTGTGCCACTCCATTACGTGCTGGGGGAGGCTGGTCCCAGCTAACCTGCTGCTGTGCCTGCCATCTCCCCCACACCCCCAGGCTCTTGCGCTCCTGGAGCAACATGTGGGCAAAACCTTCCCATTGCATTGCGACATTTGGTACTCAAAGCTTTGGTTTCTGGAGTCAGGTAGCTCCGTGGCAATGTCAGCTTTCACCGTCGCCTCCTCCCAGCCCAGAAACAGGACAGCGAGAAGGGAGAGCCCAAAGAGAATGGGGTAACAGGAGCAGTCTGGTGCCTGGGGTGCTCCAGGGTGAAGGAGGGAGGCTTGTGTGTCTGGGCAGCTCTGCAGACCTCAGCCCTGGCTGCCTGCAGCTGGTGGCAGAGGGACCCCTGCACTTCACCTGTGGCATTTAATTGTCTGGGCTGGCATGCCAGTGAGCAGACCAGCTTTCCCCTTGCCCTGCATCCTCAGCTCACACCCCCCGTGCAGGGAGGAGAAAGCCTTACAGGGGGAGAGGGATGGACGCAGGGTTTCGTCTGGATGCTCGCAGGCTGCAGACGGCTGATGACAAGATGCTCGAGCCAGACGGCTGGCAGGAGCTGCCGCTGGCACTCAGCAGCACTCGTGTGACACTGAGCAGAGCCGCTGATTACACCCAAGTCCTTCAGCGGGTGGGGGGGACATTACAATCAATAAGCAGCTCTGGATATTATTTAAGAAGTCAACAGTACCAGCTTCAGGACTCTCTCATCAGATAACTGAATGGCTGGGGGAAATTCAGATAACACCACGGTGAGATCGCGGGGGAAAGGCAGGTTAAGAGGCGCAGCTGCCTCCAAGCAGCACAGACTCTGTTATCTGCGGAGATGCTACCAGGTCTCACTGTCAGCTTTTAAAGCTTTTAATGACACAGCTTGTGAATGGAAATAACCCCTGTAAAATAAAGGGTGGTGCGTTTTTCAGTCTTAGATTCTAAGTTTGTGGTATTAGCGAGGAGCTGATCAATTTTTCATACAAATGTAAAAATCTAGGTTGGTTTGTGTTGGGATGTGATGAATGCTCAGCCCTGTCAAGGTCTTTATATAATCTCACTTGGGTTTGCAGAAAAAAAAAAAAAAAAGAAAAGAAAGAAAATAAAAGAAAACTAGGAGACCCTGGCTAATGCACAGACTGAAAATGTCACAGCACGCTTTGCCCCTGGCCCTTTCCTGGCCGGACTTGGTCTGTCATCCACACGGGATGGATGAGGACTGTACAGGGACCTCGATGTTCAGATTGCAGTGTGTAGTTCTTCCTAAACGCTGTGGGCAGAGGAGCACCTCAGCCCCTGGAGCTGGCTGGGGCACTGGGAGCTGCGGGCACACCTCATGTCTCCCACTGCTGCCTCTTGGCACGCGGAGAGCTCCAGGCGTGGCAGAGTCCTGTGAGCTGAGACCCCCACAGGGCCCCAGGAGCCAGGAGGCTGCTGCCTGCATCCCCTGCCAGCGGTGGTCTCACTGCGTGGTTCCTCCCCTGGGAGGTGGGTGGTGGAGCAGGAGAAGGGGAGGTGCCCATCGGGGGAACTGGTGGTTCCCACCTGCTTCTGGGGTGCAAGGGGATGTGGTGCTGCGATGAGCAGGAGCTAATCAAGCTCCTAATCAAGCAGGAGCTAATCAAGCAAAGCAAGGCTTTTGACACCGTCTCCCACAGCATTCTCCTCAAGAAACTGGCTGCTCTTGGCTTGGACTGGCGCACGCTTCGTTGGGTTAGAAACTGGCTGGATAGCCGGGCCCAAAGAGTCGTGGTGAATGGAGCCAAGTCCAGTTGGAGGCCAGTCACTAGTGGCGTCCCCCAGGGCTCGGTGCTGGGGCCGGTCCTCTTTAATATCTTCATCGATGATCTGGACGAGGGCATCGAGTGCACCCTCAGTAAGTTCGCAGATGACACCAAGTTAGGTGCGTGTGTCGATCTGCTTGAGGGTAGGAAAGCTCTGCAGGAGGATCTGGATAGGCTGGACCGATGGGCTGAGGTCAACTGCATGAAGTTTAACAAGGCCAAGTGCCGGGTCCTGCACCTGGGGCGCAATAACCCCAAGCAGAGCTACAGGCTGGGAGAGGAATGGTTGGAAAGCTGCCAGGCAGAGAAGGACCTGGGAGTGATGGTGGACAGTCGGCTGAATATGAGCCAGCAGTGTGCTCAGGTGGCCAAGAAGGCCAACGGCATCCTGGCTTGTATTAGGAACAGCGTGACCAGCAGGGCTAGGGAGGTGATCGTCCCCCTGTACTCAGCTCTGGTGAGGCCGCACCTCGAGTACTGTGTTCAGTTTTGGGCCCCTCGCTACAAGAAGGACATCGAGGTGCTTGAGCGGGTGCAGAGAAGGGCGACGAAGCTGGTGAGGGGCCTGGAGAACAAGTCCTACGAGGAGCGGCTGAGGGAGCTGGGCTTGTTCAGCCTGGAGAAGAGGAGGCTCAGGGGTGACCTTATTGCTCTTTACAGATACCTTAAAGGAGGCTGTAGAGAGGTGGGGGTTGGCCTGTTCTCCCACGTGCGTGGTGACAGGACGAGGGGGAATGGGCTTAAGTTGAGCCAGGGGAGTTTTAGGTTAGATGTTAGAAAGAACTTCTTTACAGAAAGGGTTGTGAGGCATTGGAACAGGCTGCCCAGGGAAGTGGTGGAGTCACCATCCCTGGAAGTCTTCAAAAGACGCTTAGATGTAGAGCTTAGGGATATGGTTTAGTGGAGGGCTGTTAGCGTTAGGTTGGAGGTTGGACTCGATGACCTTGAGGTCTCTTCCAACCTAGAAAATTCTGTGATTCTGTGATTCTGTGAAATTCTGTAATCTCGGGCAGCCAGTGGGAATTTCAGGCCATCTTCTGGAATCAGGGCATGAGCTGCTACCTGGGGAGGCCTTGAGGTCCTGTCCTTCAGAAGACACCCAATTCCTTGACATTTGCAGGGGGAGGCAGAGGGTACAGGTGGAGGAAAGCCAGTCGGGTGCAAGGGGTGCATGGGGTGGGACACCAAGGGGAGAAAGAGTTCCCACAGGGACAGGATTCAACAGCTTCCTGACATGGTTCTGTAACAAGTCCTAAGCATATGGGTACTGCTCAGCCTGCCTGGCTCGGGGGCCCACCAGAAGATGCTCTTTGTTCCCCTGCATCAGCTGCTCCTAGACTGGCCAGTCCTGATCTCAGCCACATGCAGCACCAGGTCCTCTGCACCACTTTTGCAGACCAGCTTTGCAAAGATGCCCAGAAGCATGCCCAGGGGTGGCCAGGAGCTGACAGCTCCCGTGATGGTGAGAAGGTCACCTTGTGGGGATCTGGCCGATGGAGGCCACAGCTCAGCACACATTGCTGCCCCTGCTCCCTGCTCTGCTGCTGCTCTGGGGTTTGCTTCTCCAAAGGTGTCCCCAGGGCACAGGGCTGGGGCAGCCCTGGCTTGCTCGCAGGCTGAGGGATCCTCATGGGGCATTGGAAATCTGCCTCCTCCACCCAGAGCTGGCTCTGCTGTGTCCCCTGTGCTGCTCCACTCACTCCTGCATGCTCGTTTGTCCTTCTGCCCTCCTCACCCACCCCTCCCCACCTTGTCCCCTGCCTCCTGTCCATTCGGACCCCCCAGATCTCTTTCAGGACTGCCCTACGCCATGCCCTGGTTCACCACTGCTCAGTGACGTCCCCAAGAACTTCCCAGGGAGCCACAGCAGCAGAAGGAGCACAGAGACCTGCAGCCAGCCTGCCCAGCTGCCCCCCAGCACTGATTTTCACCCTCTGGCTGTGCCCACCTCTAACTTGACCTCTGCCTTTCTGCAGACACAACCCACAGCCTTGGCCAGGCTGCACCTTCTGCCCCCTGTCCTGCCCCTGGACCCTGGGCAGGGGAGGTTGTGCCTGCAGCAGTCCAGACTCTGCAGAACAGCCCCGACAGGCAGGTGCTGGTGGGCAGCACCCTCTGGGATGGCTCACGTGGAGCCTCCCCTGAAGGAGCTCAGCCATGTCCCCAGTGCCTGCACCTCAGCAGGGCTCCCTGGGTGACTTCTGCACAGAGGGTGTTTTCGTGGGGGATTTTGGGATGGAAATGGGCCACATGCTTGGAGTGCCAGGCTTGCTGCTTGTTCCTGCCTCATCACTGCATCTCCAGTAACACTCACCCGTGCTGGGCTGGTGCTTGGGGCTCTCTGGGGTGGAAAACCCGGGGCTGCTGGCAGCTTCTGGTGCTTGCGGTGAGCTGAGCGCTCATAAATCCCTGGGGCTGTGATTAATTCTTCTGTTATTATTTAACAGCTTGTCAGGGGTTCACATGGGCAGCTCCAAGAAGATGAAGGTTTGGGGGTGACCTCACCTCAGCGCACTCCAGCAGCAGCTGCTGGTGTTGGGTAGTGCAGTGAGCAACCACTTCTCCATCCATACAGCTGGAATGAGGGACACCACAGTCCTGAGCTCCTGATCCACATGATTCCTCCTCCTTTTAGACCAGTTCCCCCTGAAAACTCCAAATTTTGCTCCCAGACTGATTCAAACTGTGGTTTTCCATCCCTGCCTCCTACAGCTTTGAGTTCCTCAAAGGATTTGTGCTGCAGGCTTCACTATTTCCTTTCCATTATTGGACTTAAAACCCCCTGTGTGTGGGGAGCAGCTCCTTGTGTCACTTTGCCTTTACCACCACACTTCCAGGGCTGCTCCCTGCTTTGCAGCCCCGTCTTCACTGCAGACCTTTGCCTTCTCCAGGGCTGAGGTGACCGGTCCTGGACCTGCTCTCTGCAGTCTCTGCAGGTTTTCTGCTGAGCATCATGCTCCAGCTCCTGCCATCACCTCTCCGGAGCAATAAATAGCACAGCTGTGTGCACAAGATACCCCTTGCTGGGGGAAAGATGTGCCTACAGCCTTCAGCATCACCTTCCCCTTCCCAGCTCGCATCGCTCCTTCCTGCTGCTTGGAAGCCTTGGGTGACACCCCAAGCGGAGCCTGAGCCCCTTCCCACCGGCTGTCCCCATCTCCAGCTGAGGAGGGGCGAGGTTTGGGGCAGGGGAGCAGCACGGTGCTGCTCTGCAGCTCAGCAAAGGTCGGGGTTCAGAGCAGCCACCGGTAGCAGCTGGGAGAGCTGCACTTAGCAGGGATGCCTGACCTCGGACCTTTCAGCTTGAGCTAGGGAGATGAAGAAGGTAAGAGAAGGCACCCGACTGAGCAGCACGGTGCAGACTCCCTGGGGAAGGCAGCTGGGCATCGGTGGCCCTGCTGCCACTGCCCTGCTGCTGCTCCTGCCTGGCCCAGGGCTGGGAGGTGGCTCAGGAGCCCTTCCTTCAAACAGGAGAACAATTAACAAGAAATAAAATATCAGCAAGCCTTGAAAATCACCTGGAAGATAATAAAAAGAAAACAAATCTCTCATTTTTTTTTTGAGAGAGAGCTCTTCTCATCTCAGCAGATTTATTGCTGCCTTTTTAAATTTTAACAACTTGCGAGGCCAATGCACTGACTTCCATTACATTAAAACTTTTGCTTTTTATTCCCTAATTTGAAGCAGAAGGGAAGCTAAATCACCAGGCAGTGAAAGGTTTGCAGTCGACAGGCGCTGCTGTGCGAGGAGATGAATGTCTCTGGCAAGGTGTCCTGTCTGCAAGGTGGCACGGGGGTGCAAGGCAAACGCGGTGAGTGGGGAGGCTCCTGCAGCATTTTGGGGTCCTGAGGGTGGGTGAGCACTGCTCTGAGAGTGTGCTCCACCTTGTCGAGGTTAGACGATGTGTGTTCTGCAGGGCAGGGGCTGGTTAGGGGGTTTGGGCTGGCTTAGGGCACCCATGTCCCTGTGGTGGGATGGTGCTAAACGAGAATGGGGCTGGTCCACCCGCGGACACGGCTTTGGTCCAGCAGAGGTAAGGAGAAAGCAGCTGCTGTGCTCTGCCACTCCTTGCTGCAAGACCTTGAGCAGACACTTCTCTCCAGCTTTGTGTCCAGGAGGGTCCTACAAAAAGCCTTTCCCTTGGGTGTCTTACAAACCTTTTTCACTTGTCACTGCTTGGCAAGGACTGAGGGCCTCAGGGGGATGCTCATGGGGTGCCCGCACCTTGCCTTCACCCACTGCATCTGAGCAGAGGGCAGGATGCTCTGTGTGCCTCCCCATGGGGCACCGTGCCATTACCCTGGCTGTCCCCTCAAACTTCAGAGCTGAGCTGGGGCCCCGTGGGCACGCACGGTGTCTCCCATTGCCCTCAGAAGACCTGGACCACGGGAACCCAGAGAGCTGCAGGATGCCACGAGGGGCACGGCCGTGCTCGGGGTATTCAGAACCTGGTGTCGATGTGTGCCAGACGCCCTGGGCAGTGAGGACAAGTGCAGCAGAGGCTGCAATGTGCTGTGCACCTACATATTGCTGGCTCAGTGCACAGGTTTCCTGGGGTTGTTAGTGGCACCGTTGCCTGGTGGCGATAGTGAATGCTTCACTGAAGGGGCGTGGATTTGGTGTCAGGAGGAGGCAGACTGACAGCCTGGGGTTTCTGGAGGTCCCTGTGCACCAGGAGGGCAGTAGGGGAGCAAACACCACATCTCCCCACCTGGAGATGGGGAGCAGCTTGGGCTGTGCCTCGCACATCTCTGGTAGGTGCCAGCAGCCCAAGGCAAGCATGGACACTCACCTCCGACATGGATGTGGCTGAATGCTGCGGGGTTTTATTTGGCCAGAAGTCAGGGAAACTCCTGAAGGGGCAGGGTTTGCATCTCACACCTTACACCTCACTCCATGTGCAGACACCCACGTGCAGCTCACAGCTCTGTGGCTCATCTGTGGGCTTTGGTGAGGGGTTGGCCTGTGAGCAAAGAGCAGGTGAGGTCTGCCAACCTGTTCTAGCTGAGGCATAGAAGAATTTAGGGTCAGGTCCCCTTCTTTTACAGGCTGAAGGTGTTCTACCTAGGGAACAGCTTTTCCTGGTCTGGGAAACCTGGTGGCCACAGTCCTGCAGGGGTCTGCAGTGCAGCATCAGCCACGCACCACGGGGACCTGCCAGCCCAAAACGAGGGTGCTGCCCGGGCCCCAGATTTCATCAGGGTGGAAGGGGAAGCGAGATGGCACAAGCAGAGGTTGTGCAACCCCGCGGAGTTACTCATGGTCAGATGCGGCATCGAGAACCTGCTTTTCATGAGGAACTTGACTTGCTAATGAGCAGCGAATCTGGGTCAGGCATTTCCCACACTGGGGATGGGTGGACGCGGGCACGGGCACCTTCCCGGGAACCTGGAGACACGAGGCAGGGCAGCCGGGTTTGTCTCTGCCTGCAACAACCATAGGGAAACTTGTGCATGGGGCGCTCTGCCTGCTGCCTGCTGCCAGTTTCCACGGGCTGGGTGCCTCCCCGCTGGCTGCGAGCAGCCGCAGCTGTGCGTCGGGCCCCGGGATCGGCACAGAAACTTGGCTCCTGCCCGCAGTGCCTGCTGCACCGTGGGTGCAAGTCCCTTCAGGCCCCAGCTCCTCCCGCACAGCACCGCGGGTCGCAGCTGCCCCTCTCCTGGGAGCAAAGAGCTGCTGTGTGACGCTCATCATTTTCTGTAATGCAGGAATTGTGCTGCCCTGCACGGGTGTTCGTGGGGGGAGAGGCTGACCAAAGCCGTGTCACCAACCTGCCCGTGGCCCTCTGCTGTGCCCTGGGTCCCTGCTCAGCACCCTCCACTTGCTGGGGTGGGCAGGACCCTCCCCTACCCTGGACCCCCTGCCAGCGCCGCCCCAGCTCCAGCACCAGGCAGATTTTCTGGCCCCCAGGGCTGCAACACGGCAGGGAAGGAGCCTGGCAGAGGGTCTTCCCCTGTGCCCCCCCTGCGCGGGGATAGGGCTGGGTCTTCTGTTCCAGCATCTCATGGCTCTCGGACCAAAATCTCAGCAATTAGGCACAGCAGTCTTTTTCATTTGTATGCACGTCTGGGCACTGGATTTAAACATGAAATTGGTGCACTAAACGGGGGTGGAAGTACAGGCAAGTGGCTAATCAGACCTTTACACCCTGTGTGCCGACTGGGATGCCCTCGCCTGATTTGCAGGTTGCTCTTGCCTTGTAGTCCTCTAATTCCTTGATCCAAGCAGCACATTCAGGGAAAATCAATGTAAATAAGGCTCCTGTGGTTCTGCCTCTCCCTGTCAGAGCCCAGCACTTGAGTCAGATGGACAAAAAAACTGCTCTCAGCAACTTATTTATTTTTTAAAACGAATCCAGCCTACAGCAGGATTACGTGGATTAGCAGCTGAGCATTCCCCTGCCTACAAAACATGCGCAGCCAGCCAGCCAGAGACTCACTGACGGGAACCCTGTCCTCCAAACACGGCGTGTATTTGCATGGCCTCTTGGCTGCTTGCACCCGAGCCCATCTGCTCAGCTGGTTCAGGGTCTGCCCACACCCCCGGGGTTGCTTGGAACGATGCCCCGGGGCAGGGGCAGCAGCCTGGGGGTGTGTGTGGGCAGGAGGTGCTGAGGGCAGGCAGGGGGTCCTGTGCTGTAGCTCCCTGCAGGATGCTTCCCTTGCCGGCAGCCGGCGGGTGTCACGGAGCCTGGGGCACTGGGGGCTGAGGGCTCTGGCAGGAGGCTCGCTGCTTCTGTGGACAACTGCTGGCAGAGCTGGTGGCAGGATTTTGCAGACCCCTCAGGACCGGAGGGTGAAGCATGGCCTGAAGTCATCAGGATGAAACCCAGGCTGGGTGTAGGGAGTATTGGGGCGCAAAAGCACATGTGTGGGAAAAGTGCCCCAGAAAGCACCTTGTGTGGGAGCATCACTGGGGAAAAAGGGTGGGAACAGGTCCCCCACCTGCACAGAGAAGTCCCAGCTGCTGTCACGACCAGTCCCCTGAGCTGTCTGACAGGCTGGGCTGGCTCTGAGCCCCACGGAGCAGTATGGTGATGGAGCTGGCAGCACCCTCAGGAGGGTCATCCCTGGGTGTGCAGCCTCCTGTCCTCCACGCGGCCCCCAGGGGCTGCGGCTCTGGGGGCACCAAGCAGGTGGTGGCAGCAGCAAAGCTGCAGGGATGCCAGCTCTTTGCTGTGTCCTTGCTCTCCATCCACCCTTGCTGCTGGGAGGATGCTGAGCCCCAGCAAACGCTTGCAGCCCGTGGCTAAGCCAGGTCCCCTGCTCCCCGTCCCCTGTGGGAGCTGCGCAGCCTCCAGGGCTGATCCCTGCTGCCAGCCCCGCTCCCTGCCTGTGCCTGCCCGCCTGGCACAGGGCAGGCACCGCGGCTCAGGGAGAACAGCCCAGCCCCAGCCCCCGTGCCAGGGAAGCCCGCTTGGCTGAGCAAGTTTTCACTGACACTTTTTTTATCTATTTATTTATTTATTTTCTGCAATGGAAGCATGTCAGCAGATTTGGAGCTGCTGTCGGCGGAGGGAGCCCAGCTCCCTGCGTGCTCCATTGGGGCTGCTCGGGGAGCGCAGCCCCTCACCAGCACGGCTCTGCCTACAGAGGGTCGGCTCAGCCCTGGCTGCAGCTGCTGGGGGGGTTTGGGCTCTGCCCAAGGGGCTCAGCACCAGCCTGGGCAGGCGCTGGTGACCTCCCTCCCCTCTGGCTGTGTCCTTGTGCAGGCAGCCTGGGGGCTGCGTCCCCCCATCAACATGGCCAGAGCCTTGCTGCTCTCCTGCCCTGTCCCTCTCTTCTTCCTAGGACCTGCCCCTGGGATTAAACGACAACTTTCAAGAGGCAGATGTATGTGTGGAGCAGGTGAGGTGATCGGAGATAGTGGGATGGAGGGAGGAGAACACAGGTAGTGCTGCTACATCTGAAGGTTTCCTTGGTTAATGTACATCTGGTGCCTGCTGTCTCAGCACACCAGGAGCAGCACGGGCCCCTTCTGCCTTGCTCGGTGCAAGACGTGGACGTGGACAAGCCTGTGACTCACTGACTGGGGAACAGAAGGTGCTGAGCAGCTTTGTCATTCCAGATGCATCATCCCTCCTCCAAACAAGGCAGGAGCGTGTGCTAATAATCCGGGATCTCGTAATTAAATACCCTGCAGCCTGAATATGTATAAGAAGGCACAGTTACTGTTCCGAGGACTATCTCACTTGTGACATTTCTGTGGGTTAGAGTTGCTTTGCTTTGCAACTTCAGCGCTCACGCAGGGCTGGCTGTATGCGGCTCGCTATCAATCACGGGTGTGAAAAGTCCCCCAAGCCACCAGAAAATGGAAACAATCTTGAATGCTCCTGAAGTGAAAGCAGAGAGCCATTCCCAAGACATTCCTTCACCAGCAAAATGGCTTTTTAAGGAATTCAGACAGAAGAGGTAATAAGGGAAAAGCTGTACAGGAAAAGAAAACCCCACCACCTGCAGCAACACAGCATGATAGGAAAATTCAGGGTGGAAGGGACTCTGGAGGTCTGACATGCAAGCTCCTGCTCCAAGCAGGGTCAGACCAGGCTGTTCAGGGACTTTTTTCAAGACCGGTTAGGTCTTGAACGCCTCCAAGGACACAGACTGCACAACCTCCCTAGGCAACGTGCTCCGATGTTTGACGTCCCTGTGATGAAAATGTGTTTCCCCATATCCAGTCCGAACTGATCCCCATTCAGCTTGTGCCTGTTGCCTTTCATCCTCCTACCCTCCCAGTGCCCCCCTCTCAGGTGGTCTTGAAGCTCCCCAGAGCTTCCTGGCTGCACAAACCCGCTGCCTTCCGCCTCTCCCCAAACACCCTCCAGCCCCTGGAGCTGCGTGGTGCCAGCCCCTGAACTGCCTCCAGTTTTGTGGTGCCCACCGTGACCCAACACACATGGGGTCTCTGGGTGCAGTCTAATGCGTGCTGTGCAGAGAGGAGCACATCTCCTTCCCAAACACCCTGACCGTGTGTCCTGCATCTCCGGGCATGGCCTCAGCCATCCAGACAGAGCTGGGTACATGGGGAGGTGGCCACCGAGGGCTACCCAGGGGATCTGAGGACAAACAGTGAAAACCCAGGCAGGAGGGGATCAAAATCACCATCTGGGGGCTCGCTGGGCAAACCAGCAACCGAAGCTGGTGCTGCAGCACCACCATTTCCAAAGGAAGCAGCAGCCCAGGGGGAGGATTCGTCCCCTGTGGGGCAGCAGCGAAGCCCCAGCGCCTGCCACCCCTCCCGAAGGCTCCCCGGGGAGGTGGGAGGAGGCGATGCCGGGCAGGGTGGGGATGCTCAGGGTGGGGAAGTCGGCTTGGCTGCAGCCTCCCCGTGGAAAGGAGAAAGTGCAGCACCGCCCTGCGCCGGGCACGGGGCCAGCGCGTCCTGCCCCGGCAGGCAGCACACCCCGTGCTGCAGGGACGCTGCTCAACGCGCTGAGCTGCTGCCTGTCGGCCTGGGACGTCCGTGGTGGCCACGGTCCCGAGCTCCAAGGAAACATATGGGGTGACCCCTCAGTGCTTTGGGGGAGCAGAGGACCAGTGGCGGGCACCAGCTGCGGTGGGAGTGCTCGAGGTGTCAATAAGCAGCCTTCGGTGTGGCTTTATAGCCAGTGCTGGGCTTCTAGAAGTGGTTTTGGGGGATGAAGTGTTCCCACCCCAGCACACCGTATCTATCCTTATGGAGCAACTGTGGCAAAACCTCCCTAAACCAGTGCAAAGTGGGGTTCCTGTAAGTCTGTCCCGTGCAGGGGGAAATGATGGTGATGAGGGTCTGTGCAGAGCTCACCCCGTGCCTGCAGGGTGAAACACAGGGCACTGTGTAGCCCTGCCTGGAGATTCAAACACCACCTTCAGCAGGCATAACCCCTTGGTGGCTTCCTCTCAGGTATTCTCTGTGCTGAAGGCCCAAATCTGCTGAGCTTTCCCACTGACCTCCTTCAGGCCCCTCTGTCTGTGCTGCCTGCAATGCACAGCACAATGGGGCTCTGGGACACCCCCTGCTCCCAGTGCCCCCATTTCTGCGTGCACCCACCAACTGCTGGGACCGCCTGGGCACGGGGCAGGTCCTGCTGCATTTGGACATTACTTAGGTGTGATACAGCTTGCAAGGGGGTAGTAATTGCACGGTGTAGAGTTCCTCCTCCGCTGTGTTGAGCAACCATAAATGAGGTTGCATTGGCACCATCAGATGCATTCTGTTACAATAAATAGGGAAATGTGTGTTTCTGGGACTTTTCTATAGAAAAAATGGTCAGATCTCCATTGATGGACAGCCAGCCCCTTGGGACATGCCACCAACAGGGGGCTGCCCGTGCCTGAGCTGGTGGGCTTCCCCGAGAGCGAGGACATGGCTCGTGTCAACCCTGCTCTAGGGCCGGGGTGCGCCTGTGGGCTCCCATCCTGACGTCTTCTGACACAAGTGAGGCACCCAGCGCTGCTGTTGTCCTGCTCCGTCCAGGGCCAGGTCTTCTTCTGGGCACTCAGTGCTGGGGCAGAGTTTCGGTGCACTTTGTGAAGATTTCGCTGCCAGCTTCCATCGCCAAAGCGTTCCTTCACCAGCCTGTGCGCAGCAGCCCCGTCCCCACCTCTCGTGGCGGGGCAGTGGTGCGTGCAGTGTTTGAGTGCAGATTGCCTGGCACTGAAATTCTCCATCCTGTATTCGCTGGTGCTTAAAGAGTTGTGCAGATTGTCCAGCTTTTAAGCAGCTAATTGCAGAGCTATTGGCATGTCTGCAGTGCATCGGAGGCTCGAGACATATATTTTGTTGTAGGCCCGCAGAAGATTAGATAATTTGTCCACATTTGCTGACAAGAACAGGCTTTGACACAGTCTCCCTAGCTCATTGCCAAAGCCAGATGAACCCATGATGGGCAAGAGGAGTGTTTGCAGGGAAGCACAGCCTTTGCAATGAGCCTTGCAGAAAGACAAAGCCCTGGGGACATGGCACGTAAAGCCCAGCCACCAAAGGGTTTGGGGTTTCCACCACCGTTTGGGAAAAGCTTTCCTGGTCCTTGTCCAGGTACAACCAACAATGTCCTGCTGCGTGGGGGCTGGATGGGTGGGGAGCAGAACCTGGGCTCCAGCTCATCCTAAGGGGCTCCAGGACTTCTCCATAAGCCTGGGGGCTGAGGTTGTGCAGAATTTGCGAGGGGCTCGTGTGCTGGTGCAGGTGTGGAGCATGCCTGGGCTGAGGCCGAGGTCTCGAAGGTGGCTGGTCCAGGAGCAGCACTTTGTGCACTGCCCCTTGCACAGCTCAGCTCCCACATGCTGCACCAGGCTCAGGGGAAACTGAGGCACTGCCGCAGCCGGGGAGCACTGGAAGTAAAATACACGCAGCACCAATTGACCTGTCTGTCTCCAAGGCAAGCCAGCAGCAGGTGACCGCATCCACCCTGCACAGGGAGGGCCCCGCGCTGTGTGTCGGCCCAGCCGCTGGAGAGGTGCCGTGGGTGAGCGCACGGGGCGGGGGGCCCAGCCCTGCTGCTGGAAGCCGGCACCCGCGGGACGGGGCTGAGCAGCCACAGGGCAGAGCCGGCAGCCTGGGGCGTCGCGAGGAGCCGCGCGTTCCTGCGGCGCTCTTGGAAAGGGTTTTCCTCCCTGCGGGCAGGGGCCGGGAACTGGCCGTCCTCCCCGAGCCGCCCTCTGCTCGGGGTCAGCAGGAGCGCGGGGCGGTCGGACGGCGTGCTGCGAGCGCTGTGCTCGGGTAAAAATATCCTCTGACCAGCACCTGCCTCCCTCCCCAGCACAAACAGCGAGCCTCTGCCGGGGAAAACATACCACCAAGCCCTTCAGGAGAAAAAAAAATAAAATAATAAAAGCATCTGTAATTTTCCACGGAATGAAGGCACATTTTTGGCCTCCCCAACCCTTGGCCACCCTTTCGGGGCTTGCAGCCAGGGTTTCGTGGGGCCAAGAGCCTGGGGCGGGGGCGAGCATTGCCTTCCTGCAGGGTGCAGCCAGCACCCACCCAGGGCTTCCCAGCAAGGGACTGGCACAGCTGGGTGCTCGTCCCGCACAACATCACCACCCGCTGGGGTGGGAGGCAGCGGGGAAGGGCTCGGGTGGGCTCCTACGGGCTGGGATGCCTGACCCCGGCTGGGGTTTGGAAGGGGAAGGAGGTTCCTGAGTCCATGAGGACGCCCCCACTTTGGGGATATCCAGCTGTGAGCACAAAGTGGAGGGGCAGGGCCACAAATCTCCCGGGTCAGGCACCGAGCTGTGCATGTCCCCATCTTGCCGTGCAGCCCTCTGTCTCACCCAGGTGTGGTGGGGCCCTGGGGCACCCAGCTTCCCAGCACCCAGCCCCCTGTACTGCCCCAGCTCAGCCCCATCTCCGCAGGCTTGCCTGAGGCTGCAGCCTGTCCAGCTGCCTCTGCCTCCAGCTGGGCTCCCCTGCATGCCCCGTCCTGCCCGCACCCGCTGCCGGGCTGCCTGGGGCAGGTAGGAGCCGGGGGGGATTTGGAGGGGGCACAGAGGGGAGCAGGGTGCAGAGAGCCAGCAGTGCAGGGTGCTGCCAAATCTCCCGGGGGGCTCCCAGTGCAGCCCAGCCCCATGCTCTCACGCACCCCCAGCAGTGATGCTCTCAGCTATGCGGGACCTGGGGCTGTGACGGGGCCATGATGCCCACGGTCACTGCAGGAGCCAGGGGCTGTGCCTTGGGTGGAGGTAATTTCCCTCTTGCAGCAAACCCCTGCAGAGAAATGCTCAGAGCAAATAAGACCCATGCTCGTGCTCATCCCTGCACCACCTCCCCGCAGCCTGGTTGCACTGGGACGTCCAACTGGGCCACCTCCTATCGCCTTCTGTCTCCACCTGGGACCCTGCCCACCTCCCCTTCGGCCAGGCGGGGGCCGTGCACGCAGCCCCCACACCCCTCCCGCAGGCGGGTGTTCCTCCTCCCCGCCTTGGCGATGCGGGTATCTCGGTGTGAAAACACAGAAGTATGAAAATACCGCTCAGTCCAAGCTCAGTGACCTTCAAAACCACCCGGCACATTTGGCTTGGACACCAAGCCCAGGCAGATGGCCCCTGTCAGCCGTTCTGGCCGGGCAGCGCAGGGACGGGCGGCACAGTGTGCCAGCACGGGAGGCCTCGGGGTCATTGATGGAAGAGCAAAGAACAGGGCAAAGTCTGGGTCTGGAGGGGATGGGGTGCAGCTAGACGCCCCCTGCAGCTCACTGTCCCCAGCTGGGGCTGTGTGAATGAGGCTGCAGGCGGTGGAGGACAGCTCGGGCACCGGCTGAGGGCAGCTCCCCTGCCTGGAGCTCGGGGAGCCGGGCAAGGTGGCTGCTGGCTGGTGGTGGGGACCAGAAGTGACCCGTGCCAGGTGGGGGAAGGCATGTCCTCCCTGCCTCCACTCCACGGGGATGCTGACACCCACATCGCTGGGAGCTCCACGGCTCCTGAGGGCCAGCAGAGGAGAACCAAGCCGAAGTCACATCACCTGGAGGAAGGGAAGGGTTAAATGGCCCGTCAGGGCTGAGACTCTCTGGAAGCAGGGGAGACAGCTGGAAAAGATTTAAATAGCTCATAGCTGTGTGTCTGCAAGCCGTGGGTGCCAGCGAAAGGTAGTCTTATTTCTGATAATATCTGCTCTGACACACTCAATGTGTTTAGCAGTTTTCAGCTCACTCAGGCAGATGAGACTAACTAGGAAGCTCTCATGCAGGGACTCCTGGATGCTGCATTAACATGCACCCTCCGAGAGGGATGCTTTCACCTCTAAATGCAAATAGGGGCTGAAGCTATGGAAGAAGCCGTGGCTGATCTCAGCCCAAGGAGTCGGGCTGGCAGCTTCAGGGGCACCCAGGCCCTGGTTTGGGTGCAGTCGTGCCTGGAAGCAGGGCAAAGCCCGACCGGGGAGCACAGAAACGAGGGTGGGTGTTGTGCCCTTACCTGCAGGAAGCCAGCACCGGGAGCCAGCCACATCTCACACAGGTTTCTTGCCAAATGGTCCCTGCTTTGGATGGGGATCCCCTGAGGAGGCAGTGGCACATGGCAGGGAGCTGGCAGCACCAGGCTGTGCCGGGGGATCCGGGCGGTGCCGGTGCGGGGCCGGGGAGCCGAGCGCTGTGCCGGGAGCTCTCGCTGCCCGGTGCTGGGACACGGTAGCTGGGCCAGGAGGGGAGGTTAGAGGGCTCCTGAACTGGCTGCATGACATAACACGGGTCTCTATCGAGCAAAGATACATCTAATCACATGGAATTAGTACCAAGAATTAGCACTGAAAACTGTTATTAAGTGTTGCTATTATTAAAGAGCGGAGCGCTCCCTAAGCGCCGTTCTGGAGCAAAATTCAGTACCGACAGCGAATGCCATAGGCTGGTAAGAAACGTTCTCCCCAGTTATGTTTCACAAAAAAATGGAGCTATCAGCTACACGAGTGTGCTCCTGAACTATCCGCTTGGTTTTTCAGCCCTTTGAAAATGAAGATTTGGGTTTTCCACTGAAAACTTTTGTTCCTGACATGCCCCTTGACAAGAGGTATGTACCACCCGCTACAATGTGATTATGGGAGAGGACGTGGGCAGGGATGGGGACGGTCCCTGCACCCTGGGGTGACCCCGGCCCTGGCAGAGCCCTCAGGGGACTGTGGGACCCCAGCCCCGGGGAGCCCCCAGCCTCCATCCCAGGAGGTGACTGGGAGCCTTGCTGGAGCACTGTGCCCTGAGTGGGGCTGCAGGAAGACACTGCCTGGAGTGGTTTTCCATCAGAAAACAGGTTTTTATTGAAATCAAGCCTTTTCCTGGGAACTTGTCGATTTTGCTGCCATTTTCTCCAGGAAGAAGTCTAGCGGAATCACTTTGACTTTCTTGTTTCAGCAGTGTCAAAATGTTTATTCCGATCATGTCAAAACACCAAGCTCATTTCTGGAAAGTAAAAATATTTCATTTTGACTTTATCATTTCGTTCGCTTAACTCCCAGTTTATGTTCCGTGAAAGCATTTTTTAATACGCGCCGCCTGAGATCCTTTAGCGCCGCAATGTAGGGACGCGGCGAGGAGACATCTCCCCATCACACACCCACTCTTCAAAGGCCCCGATCAGCACTTGGGCAAACCTTCATTTTGCAGGGCATGCCAGTGCCAAATGCCGGGCTTTGCCCTTCAGCACAGGGCGGGCTGCTTGCACAGGCAGACGCCCCTATCTGCCTCGCAGACAGTCCCTGTCCCTTTGGCTGTTGGTGGCTCTGTGCCCAAGCCCCGCTGCCCTGCTTTGTCCCCAGGGAAAAAACGCTGCAGGGCTCAGCGTGGTCCTGGGAGTCCTGGAGATCCTGGGGGTCCTGGGGGTACCGGGGGTCCTCGTGCTGCAGGTTCAGTCCAGCTTCACAGGTGCCTTGCAGGTGCCCAGGCCCGGAGCACCCCGCAGCCCCCCGGCACTGGGGGGTCCCATTGCTGGCGGCTGTTGCAGGCCTGGTTGGTGCTTTCTGGGGGCAGCGCTGGCACAGGGCAGTCACAGCCACCTTCTGCCACCTTCATTTGCAAGGGGCAGTTCACGTGTGCAGAGCAGGAGGTCACTGAGCTGGCCCTGCTCACCCTGTCCCCACTGAGCTCTGTGTCCCCTTTCAGCCTCGTTCTTCCCACCCTGGAGAGGGCAGGCACCTTGCTGAGGCTGGAGAAACGCAGGACACCTCTCCTGGAGCTTCAGCTTCATGGGATCACCCAAGCTGCTGAGTGACATCATCATCATCTTCATCGTCATCTTCATCATGATCATCAACACCCAGAGAAAGGTGGAGCCAGTGGAGCTGGGGGGCGCACCACACCCCAGTGGGAAGGGTTTGCCCAAATGCTGCTGGAAGCTGGCAGGAAAAGAACAGATTTGGCAGGTGGTGGGGTGGCCCCTGGGGACACAAACCTGGCTCTGATGGCGGTGACAGCCCTGGTCCCACCGAGCTGCATCGGCAGCTGGGGTGGTGCCCGGTGGTGCCGCAGGGTGCCACACAGTGCCGCAGGGTGCTGTCACCCTTGTGGTTAGGACACGGGAGGGCAGCTGGGGTGACAGGTTTGCGTGATCCCAGACCGGCCGCTTGTGCAATCTGGGGAGACGCTGGCACAGCCTGAGCTAACCGGCCCTGCTGCCACCTCCAGCGGGGCTGGGAACCTGCCGGCGTGGGACGGGGCTGGGGAGGGCCTCCCAAAATGCCAGCACTCACCCCCCTGTTTCCCCCAGCACGGCCACGTGGTGCCAACACCCCCGGCAGCAGGGCATGCCCACGGGATATTCCCACTGCCGGCCCCGATGTCACTGGGATGGTGGCACCGGGTGCCCCCAGCCCTGCTCCCGAGGCCGCTCTCGCCATGCAGCAATGCACGAGCAGCCAGGCCTGCTGCTTAACGGGCTGGTGGCAGTGTGCAGCCGGCTTAATAGAGATGCTCCCGCCTGGTGCCAGGCGGTTAAGTGATAATTAACCAGGTGCTGGGGAAGGTGATGCTGGAAGCCAGCCCTGCGCTGCTGCTGCCGGTGCCAGCAGCCTCAGCTGGGACGCGCTGCCCCTGCCCGGGACACGGCCCTGTCCCCCCCAGCTCTGCGCCTCCACCCCGCTGCAAGGGGCTGCGCCCCGGGCACCGTCACCGTGGGGCTGGGGGCTGCCGAGCCTGGGCCGGGACCCCGGGCACGCCGGGATGGGCAGCGCTGGGCAGCTCGGGTGGCTCCAAGGTGCCAGGAGCCACGATGGTGCCCGGCACCCGCACCCCAGCACCGGGTCCTGCAGCCACGGAGGGGTCTGCCCGTGCCAGGAGAGGGATGGGGGCACCGCGGGGCTGAATGGGGACGTGAATGGGAGCTGGGGGGCAGCGGGAGGCTGGGAACGGGGCGGGAGGAGGGGGAGAGGGGTGCGGGATTGGGGACTGGGGCTCAGGGCTCGGTGGGATCAGGGACCAAGGCTCGGGCACAGGGGGTCGGGGATCGGGGATCGGGGTCGGGGATCCCGGCTCCGGATCGGGCCCCGCACGTGGCGCGCCCACCCAGCCCGCGGGGCGTGGCTTCGCGCAGCGGGCGTGGCTTCGACCCGGGGGGCGTGGCTTGCGCTCAGGCCGCGGGGAGCCCTCGGGGGCGTGGCCTTGCGGCCTCGGGGGCGTGGCCTGCCGGCGGGGGTCTCCCCCGGCCCCTCCGGCGTGGGCGTGGCGGCGGCGGGCTCGGGGGCGTGTCCCGTAGTAAAGGGGCGTGGCCTGGCGGCGTTGCCCGGGGCGACGCGCGGATGCGGCCGGATCCGTGACGTCACCCGCGGGGCGGGGCGCAGCGAGAAGGGGGGCGACCCCCGACGGCGTCCCGCCGGCGCCGCGCCAATGGGCGGGCGGGAGGGGGAGGGGGCGTGGCCGCGGGGCGCCTCCCGCCAATGAGGGGGCGGCGGCGGGCGCGGGGCAACAATGGGGGGCGGGCGGGGGGGGGGGGGGAACGGAGGAGTGGGGGGGGCACCACGTGGGGCGGCGGGGCCGGGGCGGGGCGGGGCCGGGCGCGGGCACAGGGAGCGGGTCCGGCCCCGCCCCGCCCTCCCCCCGCCCCCCCCCGGGCCCTCCCCCTGTGTCACGGCGGCGCCCGCATTCGCGGCGGAGCCGAGCGCCGAGCACCGGGCACCGAGCACCGGGCAGCGGGCACCGAGCGGGGCCGCCCCAGCATGTGGCCCGCCCGCCCCGTGGCGGCAGCGCGGCGGCGGCGGCGGCGGGGGGCAGGTGCGCGGCCGGTGCGCGGCCGCTGAGCCGGGGACCGGGGACCGGGGGGCCGGGGGGGGGGACCGGGGACCGGGGACCGGAGCCGCCGCCGCCGCCGCCGCCGCCCGAGCCGATGGACGCGGCCCCGGGAAGCGCCGCTCCGGAGCCGCCCCGCGGCTGCTGAAGCCCCGTCTGGCCCCGGGCTGGCGGCCCCCGAGGAATATGCGGCGCCCCCCCCGGCCCGCCGCCCCCGTTAGCCGCCCGTTCCCCAGCGCAGAGCCGGTCGCTGCCGCCCGGTAGAGCCCGCACGGACCCGGTGCCTCCCCGCACCCGCACCCGGACCGGTGCCCCCGCCCCCGTGCCCGTCTCCCCCCGCCCCGGAGCCCTTTCCGCGCTCCTCTCCCTTTTTTTTTCTTTTTTTTTTTTTTTTTAATTTTTATTTTTTTGAAAGATTTTTAAAAATTTTTTTTGGGTGGAAACCGACCGTACCTGCTGCTGGGGCGGGGGGCGGGGGGTGGGGGGGTGGGAGCGCAGCGCCGGGAGCTGGGGCGGGGAGGGGGGACCATGGAAGAAAAGCTCCAGGCGCATCAGGTGGAGATCGACCCGGATTTCGAGCCGCAGAGCCGGCCCCGCTCCTGCACCTGGCCGCTCCCGCACCCCGACTTCGCGGCGGAGGACGAGGATGGGGGCGCGGCGGGGCCCCCCCCGGCGCTGGCGGCCGGCGGAGCCGAGGGCACCGAGAACGCGGCGGCGGCCCCGGCCGAGCGCAGAGCAGCCGCCGCCGCCGCCGCCGCCCCGCCGCCGCCCGGTGCGGATGTTGGACAGCTCCGCAAGGCCAAGACGTCCCGCAGGAACGCCTGGGGGAACCTCTCGTACGCCGACCTCATCACCAAAGCCATCGAGAGCTCCCCGGAGAAGCGCCTCACCCTCTCGCAGATCTACGACTGGATGGTGCGATACGTCCCCTACTTTAAGGATAAAGGAGACAGCAACAGCTCCGCCGGATGGAAGGTACCCGCGACCACCCCCACCCGCCCCGCTGACCGACTTTGCCCCGCTCCCGGAGCCCCCCCCGCCGGTGCTCGGTGGCCCCGCGGCTTGGTCGGGTTGCGGGCAGGGGAGCGCTGCGTGCCCCGGCTCCGTGCGCCTCGGCCCCGCTTCGCCGGCTGCGCTCGGGCCGGTGCCGGGCAGGGCCGGGGCGCCCCGCTCCTCCCCGCACAGGGCACGGCGGCACCGGGGCGAGGGGCGATCCCAGCGCCCCTCTGCACCGGGAGCTCCGAAGGGGACGGCTTCGGGATGGAGGCCGGCGGTGCTGGGGGTGCTGGGGGCTCCCAGCCTGCTCCCATCCCACCGGGGTGTGCAGCACACGGGGTCCCCTGGTGTCCCCGGGCAGGTGTCCCCAGGCTGCCTCGCGCCCCGTGTGTGGCAGCACGGGGGCTGCGTCCCCTGCCCCTCGCAGACCCCACAGCTCCACGCTCGCGTCCCCTGACCCCTCTCCCACCGGTGTCTGCGAGCCTCCTTCCCCTGGCTGTGCCGCACCGGAGCCGACTGGGGGCACCGGAGGCTGGGGGGGCTGCCCTGACCCCCACCACCCCCCTGGCACACTGCTGCTCTCCGGTTCCGTGGTGGGCAGGGGAAGAGATCGCCTGTGTCCAGATGGTGTCAGTAAAAAGGAGACGGTTTCTCTTAAGCCCTCCCCTAAGCCCTGTCACCTCCAGCGTGATTAGTGTGTAACGAGGCTCGGGGGCTCTAATGCTGCCCTGCCGCGCTGGTGGGCTGACCTTGTGCTGGCACCACGCGCCCCCGTCCCCTGCAGGTGGCCCAGCCTGGCTCGGCCGCTCGGGGGGCTCTTTTGGGTGCAAACAGGGCCCTTTTGGAAACAGCGAGGCCAGATGCTGTCTGTCTGTGCCACCTGCAGCTGGGCTGTGGGAGCTGTTGGTGCAGGTGGAGGCTGTGCTCCTGCTGGGTGTGCAGGGGCAGCGGTCCCGGAGCAGCCGTGTCCCCGTCCTGCACTGTCAGGAGCTGTGGAGGAGGCAGCAGGAGGCACTGGTCCTGTGGTTCTGCTCCAGCCTGTGCCTCTGGAGAAACCAGCATGGCCTCGGGCATGTGTGGGGGGAGCTGGGTGTCCCCAGGGCTCCCACCCGCTGAGGACAGCGTGGGGGACACGCACTGAGCGGGCCTGGGGCGCAGCAGGGTGCTGGGCTGGTGGCAGGGAGTGCTGGGTGTGCTGGGGGCTCCCAGCAGCAGCTCCAGTCACCGGGGTGTGGAGCATGTGGGGGTCCCCTGGGTGTCCCCAAAGGGCAGCTCCAGGAGCAGGATGAGGGGACGGGGCCGTGTGTGGAAACAAGTTCATGTGCCGAGCCGTACATGGGGATGGGGCCGCGTCTGCCTCTCGGGGCTGGTGCTGGCACACGGGAGGTGGGAAGTGCCGTCGAGGAGACACTGGCAAAGCCCTCCCTGTCCCTTGTCACTGGGGCTCAAGCCACCTGCAGAGGGGTGACCGGTGTCCTCTCTGGGCGTGCAGGGGCTCAGACAGGGCCACAAGGGGATGGTGGCGATGCGTGGGTGTGTTGGTGTGGGTGCGCGAGGCGGTGGGGGCTGCCTGTCCGGGGCTGCCCGTCCGGTGCCCACTGGCACTAGCTCTGACTTCTGGCCTCTGAGCAAGGACAGGCAGGACTTTGCAGGCAGGACCCTCGTGGTGTGGCCTCACCCTCTGCCAGCTGTCACCTGGCTGTGCCCTTGCTCATCCCATGGCCACCAGCAGCGCCGGCACCCCAGTCATGGGCCTCCCCCAGGGAAGCCTCCAGCAGGGAGCGTGTGGGAGCAATGCCGGGTGCCCAGCTCTGTCCCTTGTCCCCCACACCCTTCCTGGTGTCCCTTGTCCCATGGGGCAAGGATGGCGGCTGGGCTGTTCGATGTCTGGTGCCAACCGAGCCACTCGTCCTGCACAGGGCGTCATGGATTTGGTGTGGGGGCTGTGTTGGTCAGAGGGGCTGTGTGGGTGTGCCAGGGGGGCCAAATGCGTGGCCCCACACTGCAGAACTGTGGTGGTGTCAGGGCATGGTGGTGCTTTGGTTCATGGGGCTGGGGGTGTGGGGACCCGGGGCTGTGCTCGCGGTGTGTGATGTGCCTGAGGGATGAGCTGTGTGCTGGGGTGGCTCTGCAGGACGGGGACCTGGCGCTCTCCAACGCGTCCTGAGGAGTCCCATCACCAGCCAGAGTGGCTCTACGGTGCCTCTGCCACTGTCCCCCCACTGCCCCCCACCGCTCTGTGGTGCTGCCTCCCTCGTCCTGGCACTGGAGCAGTGTGTGGGGACCCTCCCACTTGGTTGTCACTGCCTTGGACACCGTTGCACCAGGGGTTAAGCACCCGTGTCCCTGCTGGCTGTGCCCTGCCCAGGGCAGGCTGGCAGCTCGGTGAAGCCGCGGGAGCACCTGCAGCGCTGGGCAGTCAATTTTGTAGTAACGAGCTGCTCGAAGCTTATTAAAGAGCCCCTGGAGATGCCACGTCCCTCCTGCCCCAGGCCTGGGAGAAGCATCACGGATTTAAAGCGTTTCATTACCGAGCACAGTGGCATCGGAGGGGGGTCTCGGGTAATGGGCTGCTTCTTTAATTAGCTCCTTCGCAGCCTCCCCATGCTGGGGAGAGCAAATCGTGGAGGTCGGAGAGCCAGGCCGAGGGCTTGGCTTCCCTGTGGGGCCTCAGGGTGGGCTCTGCCACCAGGACTCCATCCCACATCCAGCGGGCCATGGGGACGCTGCGTCCGCACCCGGCAGAGGTGTCTGATGTGTCCATCAGGGCCATGCTCCCTCGGGCTGGTTCTGTACCTCGTAGGGGAAGGATGCCAGCACAGGGTGTGTTTCGTGATTTTACTGTGAGGTAAACTGAGGTACAGCACCTAAACGCTTCTCTGTGCTCAGCAGTGGGACCAGGACCCTATGGGGCAGGGGTGCTCCGGCCCCGTGGAGGATCCCAGGGCTCCGAGTGCCGCAGCGGCTGGGCTGGCGCCGCGGGCACGTGTGCCGGGAGCTGCTGCTGCTGCTTCCCGATGCAGGGCAGCAGGCGCCCGTGACTGACAGTTCTGCTTAATTAGGGAGTTGTTATTTTATCAATTCCAAAGCGCTTGAAGTTTTCTGCTCCAGCTCACGCTTTCCACTTGTTAATGGGAAACCAACACCCTCCGTCAAAAAGGCAGCGGCACGGATGCATTTTAAAGGTTCTGCTCGCTGCGGTTTGACATCCAAAATATAACAATCAAGCAATCAGCTGGTGGATGCCTGTTTGATGTGGCTCTGACAGTGCTGCAAACCTTAATTTCTCAGCCCTCCCCTCCACCTCCTCCTGTATGGCACTGGGGCTGCAGCGTGACGGCAGGCAGGGGCATGGAGACACGGGGTCCTGGTGGCCTGGGGGAGCACGGGGCCTCTGCAGAGACCCCCAGTGCTGCTGTCCCCATCGTGGGGTGCAATGGGAATGAAATGGGGAGAAAAAGGAGTAGAAAGGGCGTTAGGATGCAAGGATGGCCCAGGGGCCCTGTGCTGTGAGGTCAGGGTGTGCAGGGGGCTTGGCTCCCGGTCCCTTCCTCTCCACAGAGCCCATAGCTCCCTTGTAGCCCCCGCAGTGGGGACAGGGCCAGGCTCCCCCCGACACATGGGGGACCCCAAACCCTTTGAGCATCTCAGGGATGCAGCGGGGGCTCCTCGCCTGCCCCTGTCCCCAGCTCGACAGCTTGCTCAGCCCCGAGCCACGGTGATGTGCTCCCGTGCACCACGGTGAGTGCCAGGGGCACGGCCACGAGGAATCCCCCAGGATCCGCTCCTCCTTCCCACCTTGCTCTTCTATCTCTTTCTGGAGATTTTCATCTTCCTTCCCTTTCTTAATTTTTTTAATTTTTTTTTTTCCCCTCTCTTCTGGAATCGCTTTTCACGCAGCGCTAACTGCTGAAGTAACACAAACCTGCTAAATGGTCCGGCTTTATGATAGCATAAAAATGATACTACAGCAGTGAGTGGGGCTTTATTAAACCCAAGGGAAAGGCTCCAAATGAACAGCTTGCTCCGCTCTTAGCTTCTCCCCCCCACCTTATTTTTAATAACCGCTGGAATATAAACTACAGTTAAGATCCTGCGGAGTAGATGAGCACTCGCAGCCCGGCGCCTGCTATCTGTCTGTCTATCCGTCCGTCCATCCCCGCGTGCGTGTCCATGCGTGCGTCCCTCCCTTCAGCTCGCTGTCCGCAGCCCGGTGCTGTGACGTGAGTGCCAGATTCCTGGGCTGGGAAACGAATTTCCTGGTGCTTGGCTTTTGTACTTAAAAGGCCTCATAAATATTTTGTGTGGACGCCGTGCCCCAGCGGAGCGGGCTGGAGCCACGGGAGCTCCTCTGCCCCGGGGGGGCCTGGGCAGGGTGCTGCCACCAGGAGCTTTGCTTTGGACGCTTTGCTAAAACCCAGGGGATTTCCATGGCAGCCTCTTCCCTGCAGTGTGTGGAGGCAGGGGCAGGACTCGCACGCTGGCCCCCATCCCTTGGTGCAGTTTTTGGCTGGGGAGCTCTGCGTCGTGCCTATTGCCACGCATGGGGGCACCCCCAGCCCCACGCTGACCTCTCCATCCCCGCTGTCATCCCCCAGCCCCGCTGCCTCCCTCAGCTCACACGTGGCCGCGGGGATGCTCGGGAGCCAGGCACGGCTCTGCCGGGGTCTCCCCGCCCGCATTACTTTTAATTAGCCAGACGCTGTGCGCCAGCTCTGCTCTCCCGCTGAAGGTGCCTGATTAGTGCCGAGGTGAAAGGCACTTTGGGTTACGGAAGGACACTCGGAGAGGCTTGCCTGTCTGCTGCTGAAGCTCATTTTGGACAGCATCTGTTCATTATTATGTGCTGCCTTGGCCGCCCGCCAGCAAGGAGAACTGAAAGCACGGCACAAAGATTGCTTTCACCCGCCAGGGGGGCGGAGGCGGCCGGCGCTGGGAGGGGGCGCGGCGGCGACGTGGGTGCCGGGTGGGGACCCCCGGAGCGGGCTGGTCCCTTCCCTGCCCAGCCCCGGGGTGTCCTGAGCTGCCCCCTGCTGTGGTCTGGATGGGGGTGTCCGGGCCCTTGGGACTGCCGCAGTGGGGCTGAGCAGTGGGGTCTGTAGGGGGGGCTTTTTCCAGAGTCCCCACCACCTCCAGCACTTTGTGCCCACTGCAGGAGGGACGCAGCAGCTCCCGTGGCTGTGGGACAGAGGAGGTGTCCCAGGGGTGCTGGCAGTGGGGACTCATGGTGATGCAGGATGGGTGCTTGGTTTTGCTGCCTGGGCTCCGGCATGGCCAGGGCACAGTGAGCGATTCTGTGGGGTGCCCGCTGCATCTCCACATGCTTGAGCACACATGCAGCAGCTCAGCTTGCACACCCTCCCTTGCACACCCATGTGCGTGCACATGTGGTGCACGTGCAGCCCCGCTGTCCCCCGGCCACGCGTGTGCACGTGCGCAGGGCTTGCCACGTGCGCTCCCATGTGCGTGCACGCCCGCACGTTGCAGTCGGGCACGCGTCGTGCGTGCAAGGGCAGTGCAGGGAAGGACTGGGAGGGCACCCCTAGAACCCGGCCCCCTGGGATTTGGGGTTGTCGGGAGCGACCCCGTGTCCCCGAGGGACAGGGAGGGGTCAGGGCCTCGCTGTTGGGTGGCGGAGGCCGGGCTGCTCTCTGAAGTCATGGCTGCGTCTCGGTGGGCATGGGGAGCTGAGCTGGGAGCCGAGAAGCCACCTTTGGTTTGCTGGGAAGAAAAAAATGGAGGGGGGGGGGGGAGAAGAAAAAAAAAAAAAAAAAAAGGAAAGAAAAGAAAGGCGAGGGTTGTTCGAAGCCGCCTGCCACCTGGCGCGGTGCCAGCCCGGGGACGCTCCGGAGCAGACATGCCAAGCTGTAATTGCAGACAGGCTCATTTCAAGAGACGAGACGGTTATTTTTAACTCGCGTTAAGGTAATGCACTGATCTCCAGCCTGCTGGTTCAAAAGTTCAGCCCCACCGTGTCCCCCCCCAGCTCACCCACCCCACACTGCTGCCCACCAGCCGGGGGCTCCTGGAGAGTGTGGCCCCTTCCCGGAGCATGGCCAGGCCCCTCCGTGCCCCCCGTGCAGCCTGGGCCGTGCCCCCAGAACCTGGCTCCAGTCCTGCCAGCAGAGGAGGCGGCTGTGACCCCAGGTGCACGTGGGTGCAAGGGAGCACCCAGCGGTGCCCCCCCGGGGACCTGCAGGCTGTCAGGGTGGTGCAGGGATGCTGATGACCGTCCCCATCTGCAGGGTCCCCCCCGTGCTCGTGGTGCGCCCTCATGGTGGGGGCTGAGCCTCTGGGCCGGCTGCTGAGCCCGATGTGCCCAGTGCCGCAAGTTGGTTCGCAGGGGGGTCTGTGCTCTGTGGGGCTGGAGACCCATTGGTGGTGGGGCTGCCCGAAAAACAGGCACTGTTTAATTCAGCTCTTTTTATTATTATTTTAGCTTAAAATGTATCACAAAGCACCAACGGGGCTGCTCCTCTGCTGGGGAGCCGAGCTGTCGCTGGCGGCAGGGCAGGGAGCGCGGGGATGAGTCTGGCACCTGCTCCCCGAGCCCCTGACCGGAGCATCGGAAAGAGGAGGAGAACCCCCCACGGGGTACCAGCGAGGCGAGAGCTGTAATTAGCACTTTGTCCCCCTTCAGCCTCCCCTGCCAGGGGCTCAGCCGCAAGGAGCCAGTGCGAATGGAAGCTCAGGGTGCTCCCGAGTGGGAGCAGCCTGTCTGTCCGTCTGTCCCTGAACGCCCCCACTCTCTCCTCACCCTGCTTCGTGCTGTCAGCAGTTTGCGAGCTGTCCCGGAGCTCCCCGCGGCTCTGAGATCCTTTTGTCCTCGGCCATCGCGTGGCCGGGATCGCAGCTGCCGGACATGGCTGCTTTCGGGTTTTTGGCAGAGCACGGTCTGAGGGGACCCAGGGGGAGCTGGGACCTGCTGGGCCGGGAATGCCAAAATCCAGCGTTTCCCGCGTGCTGCACGGAGTTCCGCCGCTCGCCAGGGCTCGGTGCTGGCCCACGTGGCTGTGCTCTGGCTGCCGGGGCCGATAAATCAGGGGGAATTGCTCGGTGCGTCGGCGGGGAGTCGCAGGCTGTTGCTGGTAATGAGTTCAAGCAGGGTGGCACCGGGGCTGCTCCTGGGCTGTGACCCGGACAGGACACCTCCTGGCTCAGTGCACGGCCAGCCCCACGGGGGATTGTGCACTTCCACACCCCACGTGTGCAGATCGGGGCCGTGCAGCGACCATTGGCTGCATCCAGCATCTGCTGCTGCTGCACCGGCGAGGCCTCGAGCATCCCTGGTGCGGGGCCGCCTGGCCGTGCTTGGGTCCGGGGGTTTTTGGTGCCACGTCCTGGGCTGGCAGCACTGTGCTCCGGCCCCAGGTGCAGGGTGCGTGCAGAGAAGCAGGCAGGGAATTAACAGGCTCGAGCAGCGACAGGCTCATAAATTTGGATTTTTTTTTTTTTTTCCCGAGTCTGTCAAACCTATGTCTGTCCCAGGGATGTAAGACAGCGTTTTATTGCTGCCTGCTTGATGGTTGTTCCCTTCTCCTCCGCTGCCGTGATTTATCTCTGCACTTTGCGCTGATTGGATTAGAAGTTTAAATGCTAAGGGTGCATAACAATATATTTTTCTTATTAATATTAAAAAATCATTATTGGATTTTTTATAGTTCTGTTTTGAATTGAATCCCCTTGCTTGATTTATTCTCTCTCCCAGAGTAGAATTTAATGCTAATAGGAACAATCATTGCTTTGTTTTGAATCTTTGACTGTTTGGAAAACTTTCCCTGCAAAGGGAAATTACAGCATTATTAAGAGTCCATTAAAAGAGGGTTTGCCCATTCCTGGCTATTACCTGCGAGCTGGAGAGAAAAAAAAAAAAAAAAAAAAAAAAAAACAACAAAAAAAAGCAAAGACAAAGAGTCTCTTCTGTAGGGCTTTCTGCTTACACCCTTCCCTAGGTGTAACGCAATTATCACGCCAATTATTGTAATCAGCTCTATTATGTTGCAGGTATTAATTGCAGGTCCCATCGGTTAGGTTTCTTGTGGGACGCCGTGCCGTGGACACGCACATCGCGGCTCAGTCTGACCCGGCCGCGTTGGCCTGGGCACAGGCGGTGCCGGGGGACTCGGCCAGCTCCGAGGGGCACCGGGTGGCAAGGGGACAGTGGGGCCAGCTGCCCGCTGGGCTGCAGACTTTTAAGACAGACGGGAGAAGCGCGGCAGCAGCCCCGTCCGATGCTTTTTGCTGCAGTGCCCACGGGCAGCGGGTGCTGTAGCAGTGCAGCGGGGAAGCTGTGGAGTGGTGCTGGAACCCCCTGCCCCAAAATTTGCACCCCAGACTCTGCCCCCTGCATGCTTTGTCCTGTGTCCCACTCCCTGCACCCCAAACCCTGCTGCGTGCACCCTGCATGCTTCGTCTTGCATCGTGCACCCCTATCCTGCACCTTTCATCTTGCATTGTGCACCCTGACCCCAAACCCAGCACCCAGAACCCTGCACCCCACACTCCGCACCCCACCTGCCCAGCCCTCCAACCAGCCATTGCCCCTTGCAAACTGTACCCACGCCCCTCGTGCAACCCGTACCTTGAACCCCCCTGTACACCCCACTCCCTAAACCCACACACCCCGAAACCCACCTGTGCTCACTGGGCACCCGGTCCCCGCACCCCACCACCCTCCTACCCATACCCAGCACACCCCATACCTGGAACTCATCTCCCACCACCTGCTCCTTGCTCCTGCCCACCCATAGCTCTGTTTTCCCGGTGCAGGGGGTGCTGGAGGGGACAGCTGGGACCTTGGGATGTGCCTGGGACACTTTGGTTGCACAGGGTCACTGCAGGGTGCATCAGCTGGGGGCAAGATCCTGTCCCCCCATGCCTGCTGTATCCTGCACCCCATCGCTCCTGGCCTGGACCATGCCCAGGGACCTGGGAGTGCGGTGCCACCCCCAGGGTGTGACAGGGTCCCCAACACCCCTGCCCACAGCCCCAGTGGGTGCGATGTGTTTGGAGACCATGGGGGGCCCCGTGCTGTGGGGATGCTGCTGCCGCTCCCGCTCACCCCGCGCTCCCACGGCGCACTGCCAGGCCTGCAGAAGAGTTTTTCCACCGCTGTGGCAAACGCGGGCAGCAGAACAGAAGCCCTCAGTGTAATGAGAAGATGCCAGACGGGTGCGTCAGAGCTGGGGCTGCTCGGGGCGAACCCAGCCCCGCCATGTGCCCTCCCTGACCCACGGCGGGGGCAGCCCTCCTGCGGCGCTGCCTGGAGAGGGGCCAGCCCCATGTGGCCAGGCTGCCTTCACCCCACGTGCAGGGGCGTCCCCCACCCCATTTCCATGCAGCCCTGATGCAGGCGCCGTGTCCTCAGGCGTCCTCCCCGCTCTCTCGGCCAGGCTGCGTGGGGATGCTGGCGCTGGCCTCTGCTCACCATCCCTGCATTTTTTCGTGGCTGTCCTGCTCTTGTTTTCAGTCTGTGGTGGAGCCTGAGCCTACTATTGAGAAGTGGCTGCGTGGGGCAGCTCCCGCCCAGGGCCCTGCTCTGGTTGTGGGGCCATGGGGATGGCAGCGGTGGGGGGCTGAGGACAGAGGCATGTGGGGTCCCCAGGGTGCACAGTGCAGTCCTGGCTGTGTCCCAGCACGTGGCCTGGCCCTGGCCCCAATTCTGCCTGTGGCTTCTCAGAGGAAGGGGGGACAGGATTTGGGCACCCCCAGCACAGGGTGCAGGGCAGGGGGGTGCAGGTCTGGGTTTAGGGGCTTGGGGAGATATGGGTCCTGTACCAACTGGTGTGGGTCACCCTGTGGCACCTGGGGCACGGCATGGGGAGGTTTGGGGTACGGCACCAAGCAGTGTGGGGTGCAGGGCTGGGAAGTGTGGGGTGCTGCTGCTATGGGGAGGCGTGGGGCAGCAATGGCCTCGGGGTCCCAGATGCTGTCCCCTGCCCTCCCCGTGGCACAAATCCTGCTCCTGCCTGCCTGAGCGAGCAGGACCAGGGGGCTCCTGTAATTATCGTGCGCTCTGAATAATTCATGGCCGTTCCCAACAAAGCCTCTCCCTGCCCCAGCTCCCCCTACACCGCCTGGCAAGCACCGGCTGGGGCCGGGGGTGCTGTGAAGGGCAGTGAGGTGGGGACAATGTCCCCAGGCTGTCTCCATCCCAGAGAGGTCCCCGTGGTTGTCCCCTCTCCTCCCTTCCTCCTTGTTACGGTGCTGCTGACAGTCCCCGGGGTGACTGGCACAGGGACTGGGCTCTTTGGGGGTCTTGGCACAAGCACTGAGCACCCTGAGCCGCCCCTGCAGGGCCGGGTTTGTGCCGGGGGGAGGCTGAAGCTGAGTTTTGGCTGTGGGGCCGGGGGGGCTCCTGGCACCGAGCATCTGCGAGGCTGGGAGCCGCCAGGGGTTAAATGAAATAAAGCCGGTGTGAAACTTTTGGCTCGGGAGCTGCAGGCAGAAAGTGCATTTGTAGCCGCAAGTGGCCGCCTTGAAGACAATCCAGATCTGTCTGGGAGCCGTCTGCTGCTAAAACCCTTTGATCCACTTACTCCTCCCCGGGGAGCTCCCTGCAGCGCTGCTGCTAATGCCCCCGTGGCGACAGGGGCTTAGCTGCCAGACGGCTGCAGGAAAGCCCCCCCCTGCCAGGGGGGCGGCAGCAGCAAAATGGGGAGAGAGGGGCTTCTGGGGGGGCAGGAGGGATGCCTCCAGGCTGTCTGCGAGGCTTGGCGAGGATGCTTGGTGCCAGCCCCATGAAGATTTTGGTGCCACACGAGCCCAGCGTGTCCTTGCACCTCCTGCACTGGCGTGCCGCGGGGTGCTCCCGGGGGTGTGGCTCCTTCACGTCGCCACCCCTGCACCCCTGGCAGGGCCCGTGGGGCAGCTGTGCCCCCGTGTTTGGGCTTTATCCTGGTGGGGTTGTGCCCGGCCTCACTGTGCCCAGCTGGCAGATGCAGGGATGGGGGTGTGGAGCTGGGTTTAGAGCCAGTTGGGGACCCTTTGCTGGTGGGGAGGCTTTTCTGAGTAGGAAAAGCAAATTTGGGTCAAATTTGGCCCATTTGCAAAAAAAAAAAAAAAAAAAAAAAAAAAAAAAAATAAAGAGAGAGAGAAAAGTGGCAAAGGGCAGAGAGGAGGCAGCCCCTGTGGGGTTGGATGGGATGGGGGTGGTTTGGGGCCACGCTTTGATTTGACTTCAGGAAGTGTGCAGAGAGCCTGGAGCTGCACCAGCTGCTGTGCATGACCTCATGTGGGTCTGGGGGCTTGCAGGGTGCACCCAGCCTCCCACTGGTCCCCGCTGCGGGTGGGCGACTTTTGGATGGACCCAGGGGGCCTGGAGCAGGATGAGGCCGTGGGCAGGAGCAGGGGCCCGGTGCTGCCTTCCCCCGCAGGGGCTGCAGCCGCTGGGCTCTGGCACGGTGCGGTGCTGCCCGCATTTTTGGAGATGCCGAGCATCCCCAGCGGCAGCACCTCCACCCCGAGCCTCGGAAAGGGGACGAGTGGCCGGGGATGGTCGCGGGGGGCAGGC
The DNA here is from genome assembly GCF_964211825.1 of Aythya ferina. NCBI lineage: Eukaryota > Metazoa > Chordata > Aves > Anseriformes > Anatidae > Aythya > Aythya ferina. Next base: position 6,457,858 of record NC_140322.1, on the reverse strand, counting down.
GGCGGGGGGCCGGAGGTGTGAAAGGGGGCGACGGCCAGGCGAACAAAGGCTGCATTGAGCCCCGGCGCTTGGCTGCCCCGCCGGCAGCGGAGCAGGAGGCCGGCCAGGAAAAACAGGGCCGGGAGCGGGGAGCACATCGTGTCCCTGGCTGGGGCCGCCGCAGCCCTCGGTACATTCTGTAGTGGAGGAAGCTGGCGCGGGGACGCGCTGCCTCGCCGGCCAGCCCCGCACATCTGACCCCGGCGGGGCCACGGGCGCTGCGCCCTCCGACCATGCTAATTATCTGCTTAATGAGCCCCCCCCCCGAGGCCGGCCGGACCCCTTCTCCCACCCGCCCTGGGGGGCCGCAGGCTCCTCGCTTCTGGGTCACTGCAGGGGGAGGAGGGGGGGCGGCTCGCAGACAGCGAGCGGGCGCCGTGCCCAGGAATTCGAGGATGGTTTGCAGGCTGCTCTGCCCAGGCAGCAGCGTCTAATTCAATTAGAGCTCGGTGTCACGCAGCCGGGAGGCCGGCAGCGCGTGGGAGCGGGTGGGGGCCCCTGCGGGGATGGAGCCCGACTGAAGGGCTGCCAGGTCCCCCGGGAGACGCCCGGATGTCACCAGGCTCCCCCCCAGCCCCCAGCGGTCGGGGTCCCCGTGTCCCCCCACGGCCATCCCCTGGTGCGTGCTGGGCAGGAGCAAGTGGGTGGCATCGCCCTGGTGGCAGCTGCCTCCCCGCAGTGCTGGGGGAGTTTCCAGGGCTTCCCCCCCCTATCCCAGCCTCATCTTCCTCCTCCTCACTGCCCTTCCCCTCTCCAGCCCCCAGCTGCCCCACAACTGCCCCCCAGCCCTACTGCAGCGCTCGCCCCCCTCCTGCCCCACCATGCAGAACCCTAAAGCCCAAATTAGCGACCACAAGGGCTGGATGGGGCTGAAACCTGCGTGGTTCTGCCTCTCCCTGCACCCCGGGGCCTGCGTGCTCCTCGTGGCCCCGTTCTGGTTCCTCCTGTCCCTTTGCCAGGCATTTTGTCACCCCTGGTGCTGGTTGGCAGGCGGGCTGTGCCACACAGAGGCCGGGCAGGTTTCTGGGGTACTGTGCTCTGCAGAGCCCTGTCTGCACCAGGAACAGCCCCGAGGGCGCTGGCTCCTCCAGGTAGGCGAGGGGGACCTGGCCCCACTGCAGCACCCACGGCAGAGCTTGGGGCGGCCCCACGGGCCTGGGGCAGGGCCAGTGGCTCGGGCAGGCTCCGGCTGATGCAATTCTTGCTGTGGCAGGTAGCGCTGCCGAGCTCCTGCGGGAGCGGCAGGAGGGGAATTGTTGTGCTCCTGTTGCTCTGCAGCATCCCGCGGGGATGCTGCCGCCTGCCCAGGTGTGTCCGCATCCTGCTCGCGCTGCTGATGCTGTAGGTTCACCCCAGAGGGGAATTTCGGGGGCTCCTCTGGGGGAGCAAGTGTTGTGCACAGCTCTTCCCCTGCCCCTTCTGCTTTGCAGCGTCCCTGTGTGGCTGCGAGTGCAGCCCAGAGACTTCCCCGTGGATTTCTTGTCACCCTGTAGCATCTGGGGGGTGGCACCCTGCCTGGGGGGATGGCATGTCCCCACCCACATGCATCTGGGGTTTACAGCTGGGGAAGTTTGGGGCATCTGGGGAAATCTCGTCGTGTTCCTGGTACTTCTGAGCCCAGTCCAGGGATGCTGGGGGGTGGGAGCAAAGCCCCTGGCCGGGCACTGCGGGATGCACTGGTGCTGGGGGGCTTCGTGCAGGGGGACCCCCCTGTCACCCTCAGGTACCTGCGGGATGTCGCCGGCCCCGCCGTTTCCCTGGCAACAGCGATGGCATCCCGAGCACCTCGAGCAGAGTTCCCCTGCATCCTGCGATGTCATCAGCCGTTGCCCGGGCAACCCAGCATCCGCAGCCGGGCGGGCGGCGCGGGGAGCACCCGGCACAGCCCCAAAAGCAGGGCGAGGGGCGAGGGGTGAGGGGTGAGGGCCGAGGGGTGAGGAGCAAGGGGTGAGGGCAGTGCCCAGGCTGTGCCTGGGCTGTGGCTGTGGGGGCCGTGGGTGGCCATGGCCATGTGGTGGGGACGGGCTGGCAGGCCCCAGGGTTGTGTTTTTGGGACCCGGGGGGAAGATGAAGCACGTGGCCCGGCAGCGGCTCTGCCTCGTGCTTGGGAGTCCAGCAGCTTGGAGGTGGAAGGGGAGAGGTGGCTCAGGGACGTGGTGTCCATCCCGTGTCCCACCCCATGTTCCATCCTGGCACCGCTGGGCTTGTGGTGAGTTGGTGTTCCCAAATGGTGAAAAGCCAAAAGAGGCTGAAAAAAAGGCTCTGGGTCAATGGTGTTTCCCTTTTTGTGTTCACCGGTGTGCGCCTGCTTGCAGCCAGGTCTGGAGCAGCAGCCTCAGGGAGGGCACTGGGGGGCTCCATCCTCAGCTGCAAACCCCCCTCCAGAGCCCCAGGCTGGTTGTACTGGGAGGAAACTGGAGCCTATGGTGCTGCCCCCACCTTGCGCAGAGCGCCTGCACAACAAATGGCACAGGTCCCCGCTCTCATGGGGACACGGGGGGCCGTGAGCCCCCCGCCCGCCCCGGGCTCGGCAGCTGATGTGCATGGGGGAGGCCCCCCCCCCGCCGTGAGTAAGCGCGGGCTGGCGAGACCCCGGCGCGAGGAGCTGCGGGGGCGGCGGGGGGGCCGCAATTAGCAGGTGCAAGGCAAGCTGCTGCCGGGGGGCAGCTGAGTCACCGCAACGCACCGCCGGCTGTGCGCCTGTGCACGCACACGTGGGCGAGGGGGGGCCGGGTAGGGAGGGGATGCATGGGGGGGGGGTGTGTGCCACGTGGGGGTCTTGCCAGGGGCACACGTGCGTGGGGTGACGCAGTGACGTCCCGCTGCCAGTCAGTGACATCCCCGGCACTGGGGGTGACATCCCACCTCCCCGGGGCTGCTGGGGCCGCAGCGTCCCCATCTCCCTGTGGTCCCGCAGTGGCCTTGACCCGCCGAGGTGACATTGACCCGCCGAGCGTGTCGCCTGTCTCGTCCCGGCAGGATGCTCGCGGCAAGGGGGCTCTGGGACTCCCCCGGTGTTGCCCCCTCTCCCAGCAGGGGCTGCGTGCGGCTGGGAGACGCTCGATGTCCCTCGGGTCCCTGCGGCACAGCACTCGGTGACAGCTCACCCGTGCCACATTTGCCTGCCCCGTTCTGCCCATCCTGCGTGGGCAGCGGTGGTGGCATGGGGCTTTGTGCCCCCCATGTTCCACACACCGGGGGTAGCGATGGAAAAAAGGGAGATGTGGGGGTTTGGGGGGATGTACTTTGTGGTTTTTTTTTTGGTGGTGGCTACCTGCGGTGCTGCGTGTGCCGGTGTGGGCGTGGGGCTGGCTGGGCTGATGTGTGGTCAGGCTGGTGCAGGTGGGGGGGAAATGGGGCAGATGGGGCCGTGCTGGGGGTGCCGGCTGCAGCGGGGCTGCTGGTGACATTTTGCCTCCAGCTTTTCCACCGCTCTTTTCTGGAGCCCTGTCACCGGCTGGGGCCGCAGCCAGCCCGCAGGGTGCCGGGGCTGTGACGTGCAGCAGGCGGAGCTGGGCAGGGAGCGGGGACAGGACGGGGGCGGCGGGGACAGAGCAGGGGGACCCGGCACTGCCACTGGCTGGGAATTGCGCATGATTTTCACAGACATTTGTCAAATAGGGACTTCGTGCAGCATTTCACATTTCTGCGCCGTGCAGCCAGGCCCCGTGCCAAATGTTCTCTCCTCTAACCCAAAGGCTCGGCATCCCCAGCCCTCCCCTGCACACCCGTGGGGCTCAGACCCACACAGGTATCTGCTCCGGGCTCTTCAACAACCAGGTCATCTTAACAGGAATAAGGCTGGGGCACAGAATGTGTTTCACCAGGAGGGATCCAAGGCAGGGATGTCCCCGCAGCCCCAGCCACCTGCCTGGTGCCTATCTGCCGCAGGCTGACAGTGATGGTGATCCCAGTGCTCCCAGTGCTCCCAGTGCTCCCAGCTTGCTGGCAATCCCTGCTGGCATGGCCAAACCATCCCCTCGCCTCCAGAAGCAGGACATCAGGGGTGGTGCAGGAAGACACTGGGGATGGAGCAGGGTATTTGGGATGGAGCAAGGAGGATATCGTGATTGGAGCAGGACATTGGAAACGGTGCAGGGAGGACATCAGGGATGGAGCAGGAGGACATTTCGATGGACAAGAAGAAGGAGGGTTTGGTTCCGCAGGAGCAAGGACTTGCTGCTGCTCTGAGCACCCCCACCATGGGGGTCCCAGGGGACCAAGGGGCTGTGGTGAGGCCGGGCAGATGCAGAGCAGGGCAGGCTCCCTCCTGTGGGTCCTTGGAGACTTGTGTGCCCTGGTGCATGGCCCTGTGCCCAGCTTCCTGGGCCACCTTTGAGTGCAGTCCAACTCCGGAGTATATCACAGCCCAGAAAGCAGGAACACCGCATGGCTGGGTCCTGTGGTTCCCTTGGGAGAACCCCCAAAATGTTTTTTTTTTTTTTGGGGGGGGGGGTTGCAGCTCTGTCCCCAGCCAGCTGCGCCCTGGTACCTGGCTTGGGGGCAGCCAGTGGGGAGTTGAAACGATACCCGAGGAAAAGGGAGCGTGGCTGCTTTAATTATTTGGCTGCGGTAAGAACTTGGTGTGGAGGAAATTGAACCCAGGGGAAAAAATACTGTAATTTCATGCAAAAATTACATGGCAGCTCCGTGTGATTTACTGCAGCTATTTTGGTGGCCAACTCTGGGGTGTAATTAGAGTATTACTGGATAAGTGGCTGATGGTGGAGAGGGTCTTTCCAAAGCGTCCCAGCTGGTGTGGCGCGATGGAGGGGTCCGGGCAGGCCGGGGCTGGGGCGCTGGTGGGGACGCAGCAGCCCCTGAAGGCTGGGAGCCTCGCTGCCTCCTGCAGGAGGCAGGCGCCGTGCATGGCATCCCTGGTGGTGCCGGCGCCCTTGGGACCCCGGAGGGAGGCACCGGGGCTTCTCCAGCTCTGGGGAGTCTTGTTGTGGGGTGAAAGCATGGCTCTGTGTGTTGGGTCCCTGGGGGAGCAGTGCTGGTGGGATTTCCCAGCGTGTGGAATTTGTGGGGTGCCGGGGGAGGATGTGGTTTGCTCTGGGGCTGGCTTGGTGCCATGTGTGGGACTGGGTGGGCAGCACTGCCAGGGGGATACAAAGGGAGTGTGGCCTGACCCCGTGCCCGCCCCATCACCTGCAGCCACCCCTGCTGCTGCTGCTCACCCCACAGCATCACCGCGGGACTGGGCTGCATCCTGTGGGCACGGACCCACAGCCAGGGCTCAGAGACACACCTGGGGGACCCAGCCCTGCACCAGCCGCCCTGGGAGCACCACATTAATTATCCAAGTCTGTCCTGCGGTGATCTAACGAGCCCTCAGGGAACGCACAGGGCGGCCCCGAGGTGCTCGGAGATCAGAGGTGGTGCAGCAGCGCAGGATGGTGGTGGTGCAGGTTCCTCCCTCAGCATGCACCGCAGCAGAGCCCAGCAGTGTAGGGATGGTCCCAGCAGCATGGGGGCTGTTTTGGCCCCTCCTGGCCTCAACACACCAGGGAGAGGCTGTGGCTGGAGGAGGAAGTGGCCCTGGGAAGGCCCTTGGTGGGTTTTGGGTCTGTTCCAGGAGAAGCCAAAGGAGGAGTGGAGCACACCCTGGGCCGGGCTGCAGGAGCTGCCCTGGGGGGGTCACCTGCTCACTTGGACCCTTTGGGTGGCAGCCGGGGTGGGCTCAGCTTCCTCTGTGCCTGCCTTGGCTGAGGCTGGGTCCTCCCTGTCCCAGCCCTGGGCAGCTCCTGGGCAGCTCCACCAGTCCCAGGGCACCCCCGCATGCATCCCCAGGTACCCTCAGCCCCACATTCGGGCACCCGGGCGCTGCCTCCAGCATCACCTGGCGCTGTCCCCTTGCACCCGGCCTTGTCCCCTGAGCCTCATCCCCGAGCAGGGAGGATGCTGGCGCTGTGCTTGTGCCCTGGGGGCAGCGGGGAGAGACTGCCCCACCACAGGGGGCTCTCAGCGCTGGGGACGAGGTGGGGGCACGGGGAGGATGCTTTTTGGAGGGGGCACGGAGCGGCAGCAGCTGGCTAAAATAAAATAAATCGGCTGCCATGGCGACGGACACACTCCCACCGCACAACTCGTAGCAACCAGCTGTTTGGCAGCGGCGGTAACCAGGGCTGGGAGGGGGATGCGCGGCCGCCCCATGCCTGCCTCCCCTGCTGCCGCCACTGCCGCCGCAAGGAGCCTCCCGTGAGGAGGCTGGCAGAGGCCGACCTGCCCCCTGCTGCCCCCACATCCCCTTTGGGCAGCCCTGGTGTGAGGGAAGGGCCAAACCCAGCAGCCTGTGCTGTTTATCCAGGGTTTGGCACCCGCCTGGGGGGCTCTGGCACCCGCCCGGGGCTCCCAGCGTGTCCCCACGCTGCGTGGAGGCTGCTGCCGGAGGCTGTGGGGCAAACGCTGGGCATGGGGGGCAATTGGGGGTGGGTGGGGGCCATGGCTGGGTTTGGGTCAGTGCCTTCTCCTGATGGTTTGAAAATAGCTGGCACCGCTCATGGCCAGGATGGGAGGGAGGCACGGAGCCAGCCACGAGGCTCAGGCCATGCCAGGCCCATGGGGTAGCGAGGGGGGCACAGCAGGGCCAGTGGCTGGCCCCCCCCCCCAGCCCCAGCTGCCCCTCTGCCCCCCTCCCCCCAGGGGTGATTAGCGGCCCCTAACAAGATGCCGGCCGGGCTTCGCCTGACATCCTTGCACTTCCCATAACACGGGAGGCAGGCAAGGCCCAACGCCAGCCGCACTCATGGCCTCCAGGCTGCCGCTGGCCTCCTCACATGTCAGCCACCTGCGTCAGAGGGCTGGGGATGGCCGCGGCCCGTCACGCCTCTAATGGGCGCCTGCTTCAATTAGCAGCAGTCAGCCCGGCTCTGCTCAGCGGTGCGCTGACCCGAATTCGCTCGCCTCCGCTCGGCAGCCGCCGGCGAGACCCCCGTGGTGGGCGGCTGCCCCCGCACGGCGTGGGGCTCCCCAGGGAGGCTGGCGGCCTCGCTCTGCCCCCCAAGTGCCCTTCCCGGGGGTGCCCTTTCCCCCCTGAGCCCCCCCTGCCCTGCCCGGCTGCAGGAGCAGTGCTCGGGGGAAGGATGGGCTGGGGAGGGCCCTGGGTCCCCATGGGGGTGTTGTGGGGCGTTGCAGGGGGTGGCTGTAGGGTGCTATAGGATTCTGCAGAGACAGCTGCGGGGCACAGCTTGGGGTGCTGCGGGGCAGCATCAGGGGCTGGCTGTGTGGCTGTGGGGCAGCTGGCAGGGGGTGCTATGGGGCAGTAGTGCCGGCTGCTATGGGGCAGCACGGAGCACGTGCAGCCACACCGCTTCCCACCCGATGGGGGGCTGCCGGCTGCCAGCGGGTGGGCACTGGGAGAACGGGGCAGAGGCTGGAAAATTCCTTATGGAAGAAGGGAGCAGTGACAGGGGTGGTGTCCCTGCTCTGTGCCGTCACCTAGCAGTGCTCAGTGGCAGGAGGTGCCGCGGGCACCGGGGGCGCAGCCACCCCCTGGCACACGGCGCTGCCGCACCGAGCCGCTGCCATCTGCTCGCCAGGCAGGCGTGGGCTGCGCGCGGGATGCGCCGCAGCGGTGCCAGGGCTGGTGGGCTGAGCGCAGGGGCTGTGCCCACGCTGGGGCAGCGGGGGGCACGGTGACATTGGTGGCAGGCAGTGGGGCTTGGCTGTCCCCAGGGGACGGTGGCAGGAGATTGGTGGCTGCCCAGGGCATAACGGTGCCTCAGTGCTGGTGTGGGCTGTGCTGTCACCCGTGGGAGGACGATGCCTTGTGCTGCTGTCACCTGGCAGCGAGCGCCCTGTGCCACCTCCAGTCTCTCCGTCACCCCTGCGTGGCATCCCCCCCGGGACAGGGCACCATCAAGGCTGTTGGCAGCCTCTGCCCCTGCAAATATTTCCTCCAATACTGGCAATTTTTGTGTGTGAGGAGTAAATAAGCATCAATTAACCCCCGGAGTCACACTCATGCTGCCGGAGAGCGGGTGGCAGAGTGCTCGTTAGTGGCCCTACACTGCTTCCTCCCAATAGCCTTTGTGCGAGGCCCCGCCAGGCACCGGGCTCATTAGTGGGCTGCAGCTGCAGACAGGGCAGATGTGGCCAGTGTGTGGGGCCACAGGAGGGTGCAGGACATGCAGGACAGGGCTGGATTTGGGGTTTTTGTGGTGTTGGACTTTTGAGGTTTTGCTCAGAACGTCCCCAGGTGATGGATGGAAGGGTGGCAGGCCAAGGGACAGTGCTGGGGACAGCACACAGGAGCGGGAACCGTGGCAGGGACAGGGCAAGTGAGCATGTTGCAGATGAGCCCCAGTTTGCCTGAGCTCTTGGCGCAAACTCGCAGGTGGCTCCAGAGAGGTCCCTCGGATGCCTGCTGCCCAGCTCTCCATGGGGGAAAGTGCCCAAAATCTGCTCTTGACCCCAAAGTCAGCGAGTTGGGGTCCTGCAGGGTGGGTGCCCCAAATGATATTGGATCTGGCCCTTCCCAGGGGCTTGGCACAGCTGTGGCATGGCTCAGGGTGCTGCAACGCAGCTGATGTCTCTGCTGGGTTTCCTGGGAGCCAAGTGTTGGCTCCCAGCGGCTCCTCCCTGGGACAGGGGATGGGGGTGTGGGGTGGCACCCTCGGCACTATGGGCCCTGCCTGGCAGTGCCAGCCCTGTGCCCAGCTGGGCCTTGTGCGCTCCTGCTCTCGCTTGGGTTGCACTTGTGCCATACCCTGTGCACCCCTGTGGGATGTCAGCCCCCCACACCCCCACACCCCAAAGCCTGCAGCCCCCCAAGGCTGGAGGGGTTGCAGGGCAGGAACAGGCATGTGGGCAGCAGCTGGGTGCTGGGGGTCCTTGCAAGGGGAGTCCCCCCCAGGTCTTCCCCAGCCCCCTGGGTTTTGCCGGGCACGGCCCCCCGCAGGCAGCCCCTGGCCGGTCAAAAGGACGCGGGGAAAACGCTCCCAGCGCTGCTAGATGCAAATTGCCAGTCGAGTCACTCATCCAGACAATGGGGTCCGGCTAATCCTTTTACAATGGGACTAATTGCTAATCAGACCGATTTCACACTGCCTGTTCCCCTGACAATGAGGCTCGGCGGAGAAGGGGGTGAGGATGCTCCAAGGGAGCACCCACCCGCCCCGGACCAGGGCACAGGGAGCAGCCCCGGCAGCCGGGCTCGGGGCAATGCAGCACTGGGGCAGCCCCTGGCATCGCCCCCCCCCGGGGTGCACAGGGCTTGGGGCTGCCTGCAGCGTTTGGGCAGCGAGGTGCACAGCCCAGGGCGCCTCCTGCTCCTCCAGGCTGCTGCCCGAGATGGCAGGGGCCTGCTGTGGCTGGGGGGAGCCCTGGCATGCTGCGGATGAGCTTTGGAGATGGGGGGTCCCTGCCCTCTGCCGTGGGGCTGTTGGGGGGCAGGATGCTGAGCCTTGGCGAGGGGCATGGGGTGTTGGATGTGCAGGGGTGTAGCTGGCACATGTGGGGACAGGGAGGGGGCGCAGGCTGGGCAGGGAGGTGATACAGGACAAAGCAGGGCAGAGCAGTGCAGGTGGGGTCCCTGCGAATGGCATTGGCCTTTGTATGCACCCCTGCGCCCTGCCAAAACCTGCCAGAGCCCCGGTACGCCCCAGGCAGGTGCTGACATGAAGGCTGCTGGCCCTGCAGGCTGCGATGTCCCCTGCATGTCCCTGCCCCGCTGAGCCCCACGTTTTGGGGCAGGCGATCAGGCCCAGGGCTGGGTGCTGTGGGTGGCAGTGGGGTGGCAGGGGCAGCGGGGTGGTGGCAGCAGCTCCCTGCCCACCGCTGCTAATCAGCTCCTGCCTGCCCCTGCCCTGCGCCCTGCACCCAGGGCCTGGCGCGTTGGGGTGCTAATGAGGAGAGAGCCGGACTCGCTGTGCCTCGCGATTAATTGCTGCTGTCTTTTGGCTCTTAATGAAGCTCTGCTGCAGAAGAGGCAGCAGCCTCACCTCCTCTCCCCCTGCCAGCCTCCTCCCTCCAGCCAGGTCCCTGCCTGATGCCAGCCTGGGCATGGGTGGTGCAGGTGCCCCTGGGGGTCCTGCCCTGAGCTGAGAGCAAGAGGCAGGCAGGAGCTGGGGAGGAGGCTGGCCCCGTGCTGACTGTCCCCCATGGCCAGCTGAGAGGAAGGCAAGGACCCCAGAAATTGGTCCCTGTCCCTGCTCTGTGCAGGGCAGTTGAGGGCTGCTACATCACCTGCATGGCAGGGCAGAAGCAGGGCCGTTCTTGGCCCCCTGGGAGCATCCAGCTGGTCCTCCTCCCCAACTCCAAGTGTCCCCATCCTCAGGTGTCCCTGTCCCCAGGTGTCCACACGTGCGTGCGAGGTGGCACCACGGGGCCAAGCTGGCTGCTGGCTCTGCAAACCTGGTGAAAACCACATGCTCTACTGTGGTCCCCTGCAGCTTGCACTGCGGTGCGGTTACACGGAGGGGAGCTTGGGCCATCAGGTGTCCCCAGGGAGGGGCAAGAGGGGCAGGGGGAGCTCTCTCTGCCCTGCTCCCTTTGCTGCAGCTGGAGGTGCTGGTGGGTGGTGGGGGCAGCCACTGCCGCGTCCCAGCCTGTCCCAGAGCTGTCCCAGCCACCGCCTGCCCCCTCCCCAGCTGCGCGTGGGGCCATGCAGGAAGGGGTTAATGGCTAGCCCATACCTGCAGTTGCATTTTAAAGATGTGAAATTAAAGCCCGTAATTTATTCTCCCCACACACGAAGGAGCAATTAGTTCTAAACACGGCTTAATCAGTCAGCGCGAGATTGATTTCTGTAGACTTGGATTTGGTGGCTGCTGGCGAGGAGCCAGCCTGGGAGCAATCTCCAAATAAATGAAGTGCAGAGAAGTAAGCCATTACATAATATGATAGATGAGGCTGGAGCTCACTCGCCTCTTCATTAGTATTCCACTGTACGCTGGCGACGGCACCAAACTTTCTCCCCAGCACCTTGGTTCCTTCCCCCTCCGCATCCCTCTGTCCTCCTGGGGAAAGCAGGGAGCTGCAGCGGCTCCCTGGGGGCTGCAAAGATCAGCACGTGTCCTTGGCCCCTCTCCTCCCCTGCCCGGCACTAGGAAGGACCCAGGACCACCCAACCCATCACCCCGAGGGGCTGTGGATGTAGGCAGAGCGTGCCCGTGGGGATGAAGCTGGGCTTGCAGAGCCCCCCCACTGTGGCACCAGTGCCTCTCAGAGCTCACTGCTGGGAGCGGGCTCGGGCAGGGTGCAGGGGGCTGGCACCCAAGGGTGTGCACCCGGTGGAGGGCATCCCCGATGGAGCTGGTGGAGGTGCAGGGTGTGGGGTGGTGGGGGCAGCAGGCGGCTGCTGCTGCTGCTCCCTGTGGGCTGGGAGTGCTGCTGGGCTCTGCTGGGCACGTGGGTGGTGGGGGCAGGAGGGATGGAGAAGAGAGGAACCCCTGCATGGACCTCGCTGTCTTCGGTGCAGAGCGGGGCCTGAATCTGCCCCTGCTGCAGCTGCCTCTGCCCCTCTGGCCCAGACAGCCCCAGGAGATGGAGCCCTTTCCCCCCCACCCCCCCCTCTCAGCTGCCCTTGCCCCCGGCCACGTCTGACCGCCCCCTCTGCTTGTGTCCCCGCAGAACTCCATCCGGCACAACCTGTCCCTGCACACCCGCTTCATCCGCGTGCAGAACGAGGGCACGGGCAAGAGCTCCTGGTGGATGCTGAACCCCGAGGGCGGCAAGACAGGGAAGACGCCCCGGCGGCGGGCGGTCTCGATGGACAACAACAGCAAATTCCTGCGCATCAAGGGGAAGGCCAGCAAGAAGAAGCAGCTGCAGGTGACACAGGAGCGCGGGGAGGACAGCCCGTCCTCCCAGCAGGCCAAGTGGTCGGAGAGCCCCGCGTCCCACGCCAGCGACGAGTACGATGCCTGGGCGGACTTCAGGACGCGGGCCAACTCCTCGGCCAGCACGCTGAGCGGGCGCCTCTCGCCCATCATGTCCAACCACGAGCCCGACGAGCTGGAGGAGGACGATGGCACTCCGTCCTCCCCGCTGATGTACCCCAGCCCCTCCAGCACCATGTCTCCTTCCCTGAGCGCCCGCTGCTCTGTGGAGCTGCCCAGGCTGACCGACCTGACTGGCACCATCAGCCTGAACGAGAGCCTCGGGGAGAGCTTGCTGGAGGACCTGCAGGACGGCTACAGCATGAGCCCTTCGCAGCAGCTGCCCCCGGCCGCCCTGCGGCAGCGGAGCTCCAGCTTCACCTTCAACTCCAAGTGCTCCAGCATGGGGGCTGCCACCAACACATACTGCGGGACCATCTACAGCCAGCCAGCCATGAGCCTCATGCGCCGCCTGCCCATGCAGACCATCCAGGAGAACAAGCAGGCCACCTTCTCGCCCGTCAGCTCCTACAGGAACGCCTCGCTGCAGGACCTGCTCTCCTCCATCTCCTACGCGCACAAGGAGAGCATGGTCCCGGGGGACCTGCCCTTGCCGCAGGCTGGCCCCATGGTGCCGGCCCGTGGCCACAGACAGACCCCGCTGCTGTGTGGCGGCGGGGAGCAGGGCTTGTCCTCCTACCCAGCCCACTCGGCCTCGCTCATGAAGAGCAGCGCTTTGTACCACCCGTCACCAGCCAGCCACCACCCTGCGGTCAACACCAGTGCCTTAGCCAATCCTGTCAGCCTTATGAGCCTGCCCAGTGACACGTGCAGCATGACGGCCATGCCGCACCACGGGCACCTGCATTCCTACGCTACTAACCAAGGGGCACACATGAGCTTGCTGGATTCGCTGCAGGGCCCCTACCCGGGGGCCGTCCACCCCCCCGTGTTGGGCCAAGACAGGTTCCCAGCAGACCTGGACCTGGACATGTTCAACGGGAGCCTGGAGTGTGACGTGGAGTCCATCATCCTGAATGACTTCATGGACAGCGACGAGATGGACTTCAACTTCGACTCGGCGCTTCCGCCGCAGAACGCGCTCAACGTGCCCGTGTTGCCCGGGGGCCCGCAGCCCACGAACCAGAGCTGGGTGCCCGGGTGATGCCCGCCTGGGCGCCCGCCACCAAGACGTCGCGAGGGGAACGCCGAGACAAACTTTTTTTTTTCCTTTCTCTTCTGCCTTTATTTGTTCAGATGGGCTAGAGCCATCGGGTCAAACTTGCGATGAAACACAAACCCTAGGGTCAAACGTTGAGACGGGGCAGGGGCCGGCCCCAGACGGGCACGGCGGCGCCAGGGGACACGGGGCAGGCAGGAGCGGTGGAGCCAGGCGGTCCCAGGGCGGGCAGGGCAGCGGGAGGGGAAGCCCTCTCCAGGGGGTTCGAACACCGGTGCCGGCTTGGCTCAGCCCTGTGCCGGAGGTCCTGGGGCTGGGTGGTGGAGCAGGGGCAGTTGGTGGTGCAGGGACCTGCTCTGTGCGCGTCATGTTCCAGAAGGGGACCCTTTTCTCAGAGCCACCTTAGGAAGCGAGTCCTCCAAGTAGAAGTGTCAGGAGAAGGGAGCCTGCCCCGGGCCGGGGAGTTCATCACCCCCAAAACACTTCTGGGGACCTGAGTGCTACCCGTGCGCCCAGGCCCCCTCCGCTGCTGCGCTTCTGGCAGGTTTGTCTACCAAGCAACAGGAAGGGTCAGTGATGGAGGGAAGGGTGTGCAAGCTGCAGCAGCACATGTGCACTGTGCAAGCCAGAGGTCATGCTGTAGTGCCACAGTTACACTGCAGTGCCGCAGTCATGCTGCAATGCAATGGTCATGCTGCAGTGCCATGGTCGTGCTGCAGTGCCATGGTTACACTGCAGTGCCGTGGTTGTGCTGCAGTGCCATGGTCACTGGTGTGGGCTGTGCCGCGGTGGCTGTGCCAGAGGACGTGCTGCTAGCCACGTGCCCTGTGCCAGCGCAGGCCAGGGGGAGTCACAGGGTCGGGGAGGGGGGCATATTTATTTGATTTCATGCACTCTTTTGCCATTGAGTTATTGCATTGGAAGGAAGGGTCGAGCTTAGGGAGAGGAGAGAGGCCAGGGGTAGTGTGTGCTCAGTGGGGGCCGCGCCCATCGCATGTCCTGGCTTGGCTCGGCTGTGGTGTTGGATGCTGGGGCCGTGGGCAGAAGCAGGAGGCGTGGTGTGGGTCACCCTGGCTGTGTTTCTGTCTGTGTGTGAGAGGGGGGACGTGGTGCCCACCCTGCCCTCACCTCCCCAGGTTCCCAGGCCAGTGTGACCCACACTGCTGGCCCCATGGGCAGTGCTCAGGGAGGTGCCATGGGGCTCACAGCTGGGACAGGAGCTCCTGGGGTCGTTACTGGCTTCAGGAGGAGCTCCTGCCCCAAGAGCTCGCTGGTGCTGGAGAGGTGGTCTGGGCAGACGGGCTGGAGGAGTCAGCAAGAGGTCAGCCCCGGTGCACCAGTCTACCAGGGGCTGGTGCTCAGTGGGGACAGGGACCACAATTCGAATGGAGCAAGGCTGAGCCCTTGGACCGCTGTGTCCTGCCCTGCTGAGCCCGGGGTTTCTGGAGGGGGGCAGCCAGGCAGGAGCACGGTCCAGGGGAGATGGAGGGGCTGGGAAGAGAGGGCAGTGGGAGCCGCTGCTCTGTCCCATGAGATTTGTCTTCCTCCTGGGCACTGCAGGCTCTCTGGTACACCATGCCCCTGGGAAGCAGCGAGGGCTGCTGTGCGGAACCAGTGCGTCTTCCCAGCCCGGCTCTTCCCTTCCCACCGCGGTGTCGGTGCTGGGTCCCACCAAGCCACAGGGACAGCACGGCTGCTCGGAGCTGGGGCAAGGGGACCCGTGGGTGGGCACCCCCTGCTCCTCTCCTGGCCCTGGGTCTGTGGCAGAGCGTGCGAGGGGAGCCCCACGTGCCACCGCTCACCTCCGCCCTGGGCACACAGCGGGCATAGTCTCTAAAGACATTCTTACAGGTTAATTAATTATGTTTACATTATTTGATCATGTACAGAATTTAATATATTCTATTATATATAATCTTTCTTGAATGCTTTTTTAAAAAGAATTATTCTTTGGGTCAGGATCATTCGTTTTATACACCACCTCTTGTTTCAGGCGTATTTAAATCATCAGAAACCAATTGCGATTGCAAATGGCTATTTAGTACCCAGCCCCCCAGCTCTGCATGGGGGTGTGAAGGAGCTGGCGAGGAGAGGCAGGGAAGGCACTGGGGCTGCCATGGGAGAGAGTGGGGGTCCTGCCCTGTGTGCCCCCCGAGCAGGGGAGAAACAGGGGGGGTGTCTGCATGATGGGCACACCCAGCAGCTCACCAGCACCCGGCACGCGGGCGTTTGCAGGCGGGGGTGCCCGTACCCAGGGACCCCCCCTCCACACCAGCAGGAAGAGAAGAGCCCCCAGCCCCGGCCCTGCTCGCCTCCCCCTGCCCCGCGGCGCGGTGGCCCCGGGCGTGCACCCCCGGGGCAGGTCCCATTGCGAAGCTGTCTTTGTGGTTCGTGACCGTGGGGTTGTCGTGTGTGCGGTGGAGTCGTGTTGGTAAGCGTCGTGTGTACAGTCGTTGTGCGGTGCGGTGCGAGGGACAGCAGGCGGCGGGGAGTGGGGCCCCCAAAAAGCAACCTGGGGAGGGGTGGGCAGGAGCTGGGGGGCTCTGGGTGGAGGGGATGGGGATGGGCTGGACCTGGGTGCTTGGACCACGGCGTGGGGGGAGCTGATGATGCCCATGGGGCCGGCAGAGCCCTGGCGAGCCTGGATGCTCCCAGCACCCCCCTGCCTGTGCTGCTGCCGGATGGAAATCAGGGCTGGGTTTCACTCTGGAACCTCCACCAACAGCTCCCCAAGCACCAGCCCATCGCCTCCCACCTCGCCCAGCTCCAGCCCTCCCCCCCGCAGCCCCTCCTGTCCCCCAAGCCCCGTTCGTGCCCCACGGGACAGCCCATGGGGCAAGGAGCACCCGCTGCTCCTGGCCCTGCACCCACCGAGCCCCAGCCCTGCCTGGAGCCAGGAGCCGGCATCGAGGGGATGCTGGGGGGGGGGCCCACCGGTTTGCTTCATACGGCGGCTTCGGTCCGTCCTTTCCCTCGTATTTATAACTGTACAGACTGGGGGGGAGGGTCTCTGACAGGCGTCATCTCTCACCACGCATCTATCGTAGGCAATGGTAACTTTCTTGGTTGTGCTATTAGAGTTTGTGTATGTGGCAATGTAAAGAACTGTGTATAGTGCATTGTACAGCATATTTTCATGAATAAAATTGTTTTAAATATTACAAGGCTGGGCTGCTGGCTTCGGTGCTTGCGTGTGTCTGGGCTGGGATGGCGGGGACTCTGCTGGACCGGAGGGACCTGGGGACACCCACAGAGAAGCCGTGATGTCTGCAGAAGCAGGGCTTGTCCCCCTGCTGGGCTCTGGGGGGTCCAGGCAATCCTCGCTGGCCAACGCCTCTGGAGATACTCCTTGGCAGCCTGCAAATAGATCCATTTACTGAATGTGCCAATATTTTTTGAGGCTAGTGGCCAGCTGCAGCGTCATGGCCAGCCCTGCCCTGCCCAGGGCACAGGGATGCCCGCGCCGTGCACCCACTGCCCTTTTGGAGGTTCCCTGGGTGCAGCCCCAGAAATCCCCTTCTGTGCAGCTGCCTGGGCTGTTTGGGCTGGAACATCCCCTTCAGTGGGTGAATTCATTTCCTGCCCCAGGAAAAATTCCTGAAACTTCCCAAGTGGATGCAGCTCCTGGTTTTGGCAGTGATTTAGGGTCTTGGGGCAATGTGTCTCAGTTCAGGGGTGGGTCTTTGCTCCCAGACCCCTCAGCTGTTCCCAAAAGCAGGACTCAGCCACCCGAGGGGCTCCTCACCACTCATCCAAGCAGGCTGGAGAAGCTTAAACCCATCCGAGGGTCTCTCAGAAGCCCAAAGCAGAACATTGCCGCTGAGCCAAGAGGTCCCCTCCAAAACCCCATGCCCGTCCTCCTCCTGCAGATTTTCAGGTGGTTTCTCCATGGGCTGTGCAGGGAGGGCAGCACCTGGGGACCAAGGAATGGACCAGGCCTCCTGGACCCCTGCTCCGAGTCCCTGAGCCAGGTGACATTCAGCCACCCCCACTGGCTGCTGGTTGAGCATCTTCCACTCTGCTCTGGTGGGTCCGGTGTTGTCCCCAGCTCACAAGCTCCAGCACAGCACGCAGTGCCACCCTGGGGACCCGTTTGTCACACGGGGCTGAACGGCTGGGTGGGCATGAAGGAGCAGACCCGTGGTGTTATCTGGGGGGCACATGGGGCTGCGTTCTTCTCACAGCTTTCCATAGGAAACTGCTTGAGGCAAAGCTGCCCAGCGTGCCCCATGAGGAGCCCTGCACTGCAGCTCCCGGTGCCCACTGAAGGCATCCGCAGGGGTTGCAGGGCCTGGTGAGGATGTGGTGGTGGCCGTGAGCCAGCCGGTGCAGGTCTCTGCCAGGCAGGGGGAGCTCAGCAGTCTGCAGGAGCAAGGGGCTCCAAGGCCAGAGCAAAACTTTGGTTCAATCCTGATCCAAACCAAAGTCCACCAGGACCGAATGCCCAAGCACAAGCTGCCCTGGTGTCCCGTGGAGTGCTGCAGCACCTCCGCGTGCTGCGAGAGGTGAGGCTGCCCTCCAGCACCACTCTCCCACTCGTGCACAAGGGATGGGGACTCCAGGGGTGCCCAGCAGAAGCGCGTGTCAGAGGCACAGCACCAGCTCCTCCATGTCACTGGTGCTCCTGCTGCTCCAGAGACACAAAGCCAGGATGCACCTTCACCACGAGCAGCACCTTCACCCTCGGGCTGCCAGCCCCAGGGTCCCTGCCTGGATTTTGCAGCATGGTTGGACCCCAGCGGGCGCTGCTGGGATCCTGGCATCCAGCGGGACCTGCCAAGGAGAAGAGTCCCCCGTGGGACCATGCACAAACTGGGAGCTCTCCAGCCCAGTATTGCCTCACCCGAAGCCCCCACATTTTCATAGCCTTGTGAGGAAACTTCACGCTGTGCCCAGGTGCCCTGCTGCTGTTACCTGTGTCCTCAGTGAACCCCACTACCTCAACAGGGGAACTTCTAAACCCAGTTTTTTAAAAAAAAGGGAAAAAAAAAACACACACAAAAAACAGGAAGAAAGACATCAGCTTGGTTTGACAGGATCTATTTTCCATAAATCCCTGTTGATTGGCATTAATTATATCACCCTTTCTGATTTGTTATTCATTGCATTCCATATCAGCCGTCCCATTATTTTGCCTGGGATCAATGTCAGGATGACAGACCTGTAATTACCTGTGTCGTCCTGTTTCCCCTTTTAAAATATTGGGCCAACCTCCACTTTTCTCCCAGGGCCCTGGAAACCCCCGTGTGCCTGGCATCTTACCAAAACTCAACGGCAGTGCAGAAGCCAACGCCTCTGGGTGGTGGCTTCCTCCCTGCAAGGCTGATCCCAGGAGCACCCCTGGTACCTCTGGCATGGCACGTGGGGATGCAGCCAGCTACCACACAGGTTTAGGAAGCCAGCTGATGATGCCCTGGTGCCCTGGCTGTGGCTGTGGCTTCCCAGCCAGGAGCTCAAAGCCCTGCTGCAAACGGAGGGGCCGCTGACCACGCACAGTCCCTGGCAGGACACAGCAGTCCCCTCTCAGGCTATGGATGATTTCCATCTGGCTGTGAAGATGCTCTGCACATGTCCCACCCCCTGTCTTGCTCTGGGGCTTGGGAGGAAATGCTGGAGGAGGACCACGAGCAGCTGCACGGCCCTGAGCTGGGAGCAGCTGCAGGCAAGGTGCTGGCGGCGCCCGGCTCCCGCGGCTGTGGCAGGGGGGAGCTGCGCCCACGGCTGCAGGGACCACGGCTCCGAATGCTCTCCTCACGTCCTGGTCTGCAGGGACCACCATGGAGACCCTCAGCCAGGATGGACCTGGGGTGGACATGAAGAGCACAACAGATGGCAGTGGGTTGGGTGGGATTTAAGCCTGAGCGGGATTTAAGCCCAGGGTCATGAGGAGGAAAGCTCTGGGGATGGCGAACAAGGCTGAGAGACCAGGAGCTAACCCACCTGCTGATGTGGCCACTGCACACACATCTTCCCCGGCTACCCAGGGAGCCCTCTGAGACCTTGTCAGAAGCACAAGGTCCATGAGAGCCCTTCCTTCTGCACGAGGAGAGACAAGAACGGCTGCCTCTCCTGCAGCCTGGGAAGGGTTCGCAAGAGATCACTCTTTGGCGATCCTTGCCCAGGCCCTGTCCTCCAAAGGACTCAAAAAACATCCCCTCCGTGTGGGCCTGTGGGCATCCTGCAGTGCTGCAGGGCCGTGGGTGAGTGGGGGCAGTGCTGGGGGGAGCAGGGTGGGAAATGGGGAAATGGACGGAGCAGGGGCAGGAGGGCTTGGAGGAGCCCCTGGTCACATCCTCAGGCAGAGCGCTGAGATGTGAGGAGCCAGGGCAGCCCAGTGAGGAGGTTGTGCTTCCCACTGACCCCAAAGCCTTCATTTTTTTGCCACAAAAACACCTCCACAGGGGCTGTGCTGGGTGCTGAGCAGGGAAGGTGCAGGAAGACCGGGTGCCCCCACCTCCCTCACGCCCAGCCAGGGGTCTCCACAGCCCCGTCCCCTCCCTGCAGCCCAGTGGCACCAGGCAGTGGCACGGGGACATCGGCCTCGTGGATCCAGGAGGGGGGAAGTCAGGGCAGGCTGAGGGCACCAGAGCAGAGCATCCTCAGGGCCCTGCGTGCCTGGGACGTAGCCTCGGGGACAGGTTTGCCTTCATCCACCAGGCAACCAGGGTGCCATGGTGGAGCTGGGACTGGTTCCTGCTCACCATTGCTGGTGGCAGGCTTGTCCTGAGAGGATGCTTTGACACATTTTGCTATTGCATGAGATAACTGGCACTTGAGAGGCTTACTTGGAGAGCTGCAGAAGTGTGCTGCTTCCTACTCTGTGAAGAAAGCAGTCCCCGGGTGGCCACGAATGCTCGCTTGGCTGCACCAGCGGCCTCCCCACTACCCCCGTGCATCGTCAGCTCAGCTCCTCAGAGCCCCTGGGCGAGCCAGGGGACCCAGGCACGGCGCTGCTTTGTCACCAGGGCTGAGTGCCAGGCCCTGGGGAGGGGACAGCGGTGCCTGTGGGCACCCACGGGACACAGGGCAGAGCCGAGGCTGGGCGCAGATCCGCATCCCGTGGGCAGATGTATCCACAGCCGCCCTCGAAGCATGTGGAAGAGGATGAGGACAGAAGGCTAGAGACAAACGAGGAGGAAAGCCTTCAGGAGCATGTGTCTGTCATAAGATATTCCCTTGCAGAAATCTTGGAAACCTTAGAAAGAGTTTTTGCTCAATGTTATTAATTAAGGCAAAAGAATCCCCATATGGAAAGAGAAACAGTCAAGTTATATTTTTGCTAAATACGCGGCACCATATGGTAACATACAGAAAATTGGCCACATAGGCAGCCTAGAATATATGTTACCATATGTTCATATGTACTTTATAATTTCTTTGTTTTTCAAAGAGGGCATTGTCTTATGGGGCAAAAATGAGCAGCCCACCCCAGGGAGAAGGAGAAACATCACAAGCTGCTTTTGCTGAATTAAGCCCAAGGAAGCAACCCAACCACCTGGCCCGGGGGCTGCGTGCGCAGGCAGGACGGAGGAGGCAGCGGGAGGGCAGGCGAGCTTCTTCCCCTGCTGCAGCCTCCCCTGCGCCTCCTCGGCATGGGAACGCCACGAGTGCTGCTGACAGCGAGCTGCGGGCTGGGAGACCCGGAGGAGGAGCGAGGAGCCTCCCGCTGGGCTGTCCCCAGGAAACCTGAATTCCCCTGCAGTGAGGGCCAGAAGGGAGAGAGGGAGAGATCTGCTGGGAAAGCCCAGCAGGGTCAGAGGCAGCTCGAAGCCCATCGAGCCCCAGCTGGAGCCTGGCTGGCAGCTGGTGCCGGCAGCGCTGTGTGCCCGTGGTGCAGGGCATGGGGCATGGCGAGGTGTCCCCTGGGACCAGAGCTTGGAGAGCGGGGGCTGCTTGTCCCGGGGGGGCTCGATAGGGGCCCTCAGCTCCGTGCAGAGACAGATGCAGCCTGCCAGGAGCAGCAGTGCCACAGGCACCCCAGGGCCACCCATGCAGGGACACGAGCGGCCTTTGGGTCAGGTCTGGCCGCTCGGTGCCCATTTGCTGTCCCTGCCGGGCTTCTGCTGTCCCCACCACGCTATCCCCTGGGAGCGTCAGCTTGCGGTGCTGCATCTCCATCCCCCTCCAAGGACACAGGCCAGGCTTTGTCCCTGCTAAGTACAGCCCTACCCATTTTCCTAACAGTTTTTTTTTTTTTTTTCCACCGCTTCTTCCCTCCATCGACCCCAAATCCTCCTCTCAGGGCAGCTTTGCCCGTGCTGGCTGCGGCAGCGTTGCTCAGCGCTGCCCCGAGCGCAGCCCCAGCTCCCACAGCAGCGGGGCCGGTGCCCTCCGGCTCCTCACCACGCCGTAATTTAATCCACAGACCTGAGAGCAGGGCTTTGGGGCTTGTGGCCGGATGATTAATAGCCAGTGAGTCTGCGGGCTCATGGCCTTCCTGGCTGCCCTGTGCTGCTGCCGTGGTGCAGACTTTAATGCGGAGCCACAGAGCGCTGCCTGCACAGGGCTGGGGAGCAGTGCTGGTGATGTGCCTTGTGCTGTGGCAGTGCATTGCCTTTTCCAAAGCCGGGGGGGGCACAGCCAGGTGGACGAGGTAGAGGCCTCTGCTGGCATTCAGCTTTGTGTCCAGGTGCTCAGCCCCTGTGTGTGTGCAGCTCTGGTGCACAGCCCCTGGCCACGAACACACCTGGCAGCTGCAGAGCACCTGCAGTAGGAGCAAACCTGCTCTGCACGGCGAGCACCAGCCCCTCTCACTGCTCCTCCTGGCCAGCTGCCCTGCCCTGCATGGCAAGGGCTCGATTGCACACACGTCCCCAGTCCTGGGGTGGTGAAGCCAGCAGTAAAAATGTCCCCAAAGGGAGCGCGGGCTGCTCCTGTCTGGGTGCAAGCTGAAGGGTGACACCCATGTCCCCACCCCCCCGGCATCCTGGGGGTAGTGACCACTCCTCACTGTGCCACCTTCCTCCAGGCACAGGGCAGGACCCACACCAGTGTCCCCCTGCCCGGGGGCTCCTCGTGGGCTGCGTGCTCTTGGGCACCCGAGCTGGGGCTCAGGAGGGGGCCACAAGACCTCCCCAGCACCGTGCCGTGCCCCCGTCCCTGCGGGTGGCCGGAGAGGGACACCCCCAGCCAGGGAGCCAGGCAGGGCTTGGCAAGGGGGACATGTGCGTGCCCACCCCTGGAGAGCCAGGGGTCCGCAGCCCCCCCCCTGTGCCCCACTGCCCCCCTGGAGGCTGGCAGCCCCCCGCCGCGGCCGCGAGCCATGGTGCCGAGGGCCGGGTGGTGCCAGCCGCCAGCCGGACTGCACACACGCAAAGGCAGGGCGCGCTTCCAGCCCCACTTCTAAGCCCCCCCTCGGCTCGGAGGAGCTTCATTAAAAGGAAACACAAACCAGAAGCAGAAGGAAGCACTTTTAAGTTGCTGGCAGCTTTGCCTGTCTATGAGTTATGAGGTCTTGCTTTATTCATGGGGCAGGAAAAAATGCTTATCTCCTAAGAGTCCATTATGCTTCATTTGGAGCCCGGGTGCGATCGGTGCTTTGGCAGAAAAATCCCCCTGCCCCGCTCACCCTCCCGAAACTTTATCTCACTATTTCATTACTGGGAGTTGCGCTCGCCCCAGTTTATCAGCGGTGATGGAGTGGATTGCTGACTTCTCTGCTGTCCTAGCAAAAATGAGGATGGAGACATTCTGCTCCAGGTTCCTGCTATTTTCAGAGACCTTGGCTGCATGATTTATTCATAAAAAAGCCATTATTTATGCCAAAGAAAGAAGACAGAATGGGTTAGCTTTTTAAGTGCTTATAATGCATTATATGGTACCTTAGCCTGCCAGACATCATTTATAATTGTAGAATCCCTTAACCTCCTTTTTCTCTTTTTCCTACCCTTCACATCAGTGCGGAGGGTGATAGCAAACTCGGTAATTAGCAGAAGTTGACAGATGTGGCAAGGAGAGGTAAGGTGAAATATCATCGAAGGAGACGTTTCTGCAGCACCTGAGTGAAGAGGGACCCTCCCTCCTCCCAGCCTTCATCTCCAGCGCCAGCAGCTCAAGAAATCGAGCACCAGGATGGAGGGGTTGGCCGGGGGGCTGGGGCTGGCACCCACCTGAGCCCCCAGCCCCGCTCCCCTCCCAGCCTCTGCCTCTTCTGATGGGCTGCGGCTGTTCCAGCTGGTTCCCAGCTTGAAAGGGGTCCTGAGAAACCCACCCCTGCTCACAGGCATCGTGAGGTCCCACACCAGTCCCAGGGGAGCCTCGAGGCTCCCTCAGCTCCTGCAAAACGAACAGTGAGAGTCAGAAGAGCCCCAAACCTCCCGACGAGAGGGTCGGGGCTGGAGCATCCCCTCCCAGCAGGGGGAGGCTGTCCTCTGCCTCTGCCTCTGTGCCCAGCGGGGTCCTGTGTTGCTTTGGGGTGACCCCAGGAATCCCCCGGAGATGGGGAGGTGCACGTGAGGGGCTGTCCCCCATCGTCCCCCCCAGGTCTTGACCACCTCCTGCCAGCACAGTAACATCTGGCCCACAGGTTGTTACCAGATTTCTCAGGGGCTTACAGCTGAGTCCATTGCCTGAGCTCAGCTGTATGAGTCCCTGCCAGCCCAAGTGCCCCATCATTGTTTTCTACCTTTGGTCCTGGCCACACGGTGAGAAATATGGGTGGGCACCAGCACAGCCCTCTGTCTCCAGAGCTGAGTCATCTCATGCAAAGAAAAGGGACTAAAGGGGATTTTAAACAACTCCGTGGTTCCTGGGTTTCCTGGCCACATGTGGCCTGTGCCCCACATCACTGCTGAGTCCTGTCGAGGCTGAAAGGGAACTATATGCAGGGTGCCGGAGGAGACCGCGACATTCCCAGTGTGACCCATCTGGCGCTGGGTGCAGGGGTGTTGGAAGGTGCCATGTGGTTCACCAGAACCAAATCCTGTGGTGCTGGGGAGGGCTGGGGGGTTCCCACAGGGAGCAGAGCCCCCACCAGCTCACCCCAAGCGTGGGGGGCTGTGCTGTGCCAGGCACGAGGTGCCCACACTCCTGCCTGTGAGGTGGAAAGCAAGGAAAACAATTAGCGAGGTGGAGGTGAGAGCAGCCTTCCCTCCGGCTTCTCCTCTAAGCCGGTTTCAAGTAGGAGAAAATCCCCATGAAAAGGCAGTGCCATTTCCAAGATCCTTGAGTTCAAATGCAGAGACAGAATCTCGGCTCTGATTTTGCTTTTTAAGCCTAAGATAAATAAAAATGTAAGAGATGGGAAATAATGTAATGTAATCATCAAGGAGAGGAGAAACCAAAGGCTCAACTCTCTCTCACACACGCAAATATAAACACACACGCAGAACACATTTTAAAACCAATTAAAATCCCTTTGCAGAGAAAGCTCTTTCACCCACACTCCGGGATACAGGCTATCTGCTTCCTTGGCGCACTGTATATGAATAATTAAAAGCTAAACATATGTTAAAAAATGCAAACAGTACATGATCCTGGAAACTTCCCCTCCTTATTATTATTTCCACAAGAAAGCTGTTAAATGGTTATAAAACTCGTGAAATACGCCAACCTTGGCTCCTCACGCAATTCCCTGCTTTGGTTAGGAAGGAGTTAAAGCCATTTGGCAGAGACTAACCCATTAGGCCTAATAATTATGAAATTATAGAGGTACTCAGGTGACTGTTAATTTCACACATACTGTTCAGCTCTGTGGCTAATGAGAGCCTGAAGAACTCAAGTGCCTCATCTTTCTTGTTGAATGGTGACCTGCAATTAATGAGCTTCTGCAAGAAAAGGCAGCATTTTGCACTTGGGGCTAATAAGATGGCTTTTGTGCAGCAGCATTGTGATACCGGGAGCTTTCGAATGAAGATTAAGAACTTTTCCCCTTATTTATTTATGAGCGCGGCGCAGTCCAAGGGACCACACATGCAGAGAAGCAGCCCTGGTGTGAGTCTTGGAAGAAACTTCGGAGTGCGCTGCTCCGGGCGGCAGCGAGGAGCCTCCACCTCCTGCGCTGGTGGCAGCGAGTGGGGGGCAGGAGGGGAGCACACGGCCAGAGGGATGGGAGCAGGAGCACCAAGGGCTGACTTCGCCCCCACCAGTGCACGTGGACAGCACTGCGCTCACCGATGCCAGGGATTTCTTGGGGTGCTGACACAATTTCTGCCTTCCAAAAGCGTTCTGGGAGCTGTGTGGCTGTGGTGTTTGTGGCTGGGCAGCTGCAGCAGGAAAGCAGGCGCAGGCTGAGCCTCTCCAGACCCACAGGGGAGCGGGGTCGCTGCCTGCTGGCAGGGCTTGTGTCCGCCCATGGTGGCAGCATTATCACGGACACTGGTATCAGCAGCACTTCAGTCTTTCAGTGCCTCCTTGCACTGACATTCGCTTTATGCACACACGCATATGAAGTAGTAAACCCCTGCCAGCCAAAGCCAATGAGCCTTTTCAGGGTGTTGGCTCCATCACCTGTACCTGAGCAGATCAGAAATCCCTCCCTCACCAGCCCTGAGCATTTTCCACTCCCCGAGTTACCACCTGAGTCTTGTCCCCCTGCTGCGCTCAGGCATGAGCAGAAAGAAGAGGAGCTGGCCCAGGACACGGCTTTGTGGAGCAGCAAGCTGGGGGCCAGGAGAGCAGGCTGCCTCCCCGTCCTTGCTGCTTGGGCACACACAGAGCTCATCCTGTCCAGGCCCAGTTCCACCTGGATGGGGTCCATCACTGGGGGCAGGGACCTCCCTGTCCTGATGACGAGGCTGCCTGATCTGCAAAGAGTTTCCCAGCTAAAAGCCGTACTGATACCATAGGGCAGGCAAACACTGAATGTTTCCCTCAGCAGGGCCTCGTGTGGCTTTGGTTGTCTCTCCACAGCTGCATTCTTCTCACGCCATCTGCCAGAGATGGGGTGAGGCTGGAGGGTCCCAGAGCATGGCCCTGCGCAAAGCTCTCAAAGCCCTCTGCCTGGGGCACCGTGCTAGCAGGGCCAAGTGCTCCTTGCTCTCGTGGCTCTCTGAAGATGCTGCTGCTGGCTCTGTGCCTTCAGGAGGCACTCTGTACCACAGGCACCCTTTGGGACAGTTGCCCTCTGCTTGACACCCCCATGCCATGGCTGACCTAGGCCCACCATAAATGACTCTTAATGGAGAAGCTTCCATCCCTACTCCAGGACACATGAACTTTTCTTTAAAACCTACCATAAATAGCTGCTCCTTCATTTGCCCCAGTTTCTTTGGGCCATACCGAACACGCGGGTCCTTGCCTGGCTGGTAGGTGTCTCCTCACAGTAACTGCTCTGCCATTATTTCTGCAGCCTAACCTGAAAGTGCTTGAGATAGGAATGACGCCTTCTTTGCCTCTGTCTTCAATGCCGATGATGGGCTTCGGGACCCAGGGTACCCTGAGCTGGAGGACCGGGACGGTGGGGATGACAAACTCCCAACTGACCCTGAACATGTGCGGGATTTGCTACTCCACCTGGATCCCTACAAGTCCATGGGTCTGGATGGGATTCATCCCCGGGTGCTGAAAGAGCTGGTGGACGTCATCGCGGAACCTCTCTCAATTATTTTTCAACGATCCTGGGAATTTGGAGAGGTCCCGGTAGACTGGAAGCTGGCAAATGTTGTGCTGATTTTCAAGAAGGGTCAGAAAGAAGACCCTAGCAATTACAGGCCTGTCAGTCTCACGTCAGTGCCTGGTAAAATCATGGAGAAGATGGTTCTCGAACTTATTGAGGCGCACCTGGGGGACAAAGCAGTCATTGGTCCCAGCCAGCATGGGTTTGTGAAGGGTAGGTCCTGCCTAACTAACCTGATTTCCTTTTATGATAAGATCACCCGTATGGTGGACCAAGGGAAACCAGCTGATGTGATTTTTTTGGACTTCAGCAAGGCTTTTGACACGGTTTCCCATAGGATCCTACTGGACAAAATGTCCACCATACAGCTAAATAAAAACATCATACGATGGGTGAGCAATTGGCTAATGGGCAGGGCCCAAAGGGTTATGGTAAATGGGGCTGCGTCAGGCTGGCGGGCGGTCACCAGTGGGGTCCCTCAAGGCTCCATTTTAGGGCCGGTACTTTTCAATATTTTTATAAACAATCTGGATGTAGGAATAGAAGGTATTTTGAGCAGGTTTGCTGATGACACCAAACTTGGAGGAGTTGTGGACTCGAATGAGGGTGGAAAGGCCTTGCAGAGGGATCTGGATAGGTTGGAGAGCTGGGCGATCACCAACCGCATGAAGTTCAATAAGAGCAAGTGCCAGGTCCTGCACCTGGGACGGGGAAACCCTGGCTGCATGTACAGACTGGGCGATGAGACGCTGGAGAGCAGCCTAGAAGAGAGAGATCTGGGGGTCGTGGTAGACAGCAAGTTGAATATGAGCCAGCAGTGTGCCCTGGCAGCCAGGAGGGCCAATCGTGTCCTGGGGTGCATCAAGCACGGCATCGCTAGTAGGTCGAGGGAGGTGATTGTCGCGCTCTACTCTGCGCTGGTGCGGCCTCACCTCGAGTACTGTGTGCAGTTCTGGGCACCACAGTATAAAAAGGACATGAAACTGTTGGAGAGTGTCCAGAGGAGGGCTACGAAGATGGTGAAAGGCCTGGAGGGGAAGACGTACGAAGAACAGCTGAGGTCACTGGGCCTGTTCAGCCTGGAGAAGAGGAGGCTGAGGGGAGACCTCATCACAGTAAGTCTACAACTTCCTCGTAAGGGGGTGTCAAGAGGCAGGAGACCTTTTCTCCATTAACACTAGTGACAGGACCCGCGGGAACGGGGTTAAGCTGAGGCAGGGGAAATTTAGGCTTGACGTCAGGAGGGGTTCTTCACAGAGAGGGTGGTTGCACACTGGAACAGGCTCCCCAGGGAAGTGGTCACTGCACCGAGCCTGTCTGAATTTAAGAAGAGATTGGACTGTGCACTTAGTCACATGGTCTGAACTTTTGGGTAGACCTGTGCGGTGTCAAGAGTTGGACTTGATGATCCTTAAGGGTCCCTTCCAACTCAGGATATTCTATGATTCTATGATTCTATGACCCACAGCCCTCCGTACAAACACCCTGTGAGGGCCTGTGCTTGCCAGACCTCCTGGGTGGCCACTGCTGATAGTGCAGGAGACCCTGAGGCCCTTCTGTCTGCGGACAGCAGCTGTGGATCCTCCCTGTTCCTGCAGAAACTTCTCACCCAGCATCTTGTCCATGTCCTGCTCTCGGTGGACACTGGGTGCTCAGCTTGGCCTGGGTGGGCCACCAGGAGCTCATTTGCTCCAAAAGCACCCCGCAGGAGCCGGGTGCTCCAGCAGCATGTGGAAGCCCAAAGATGCCCATCAGCTCTTTGCAGACCATCAGCTCTCTCTGAGGACCACCACGCTCGTGCTGGGGGACATCAGACCCCCATAGGTGTGACATGGCACAGACATGCTCGAGGAATATCTGTCTGGCCCCACGGCTCCCCTGTGGCTTTCTCCCATCACTGCGAGTGTGGCCCTGCTCTGATGGGTGACTGCCCGTGCAACCCCAGCTGTGTCACCGTGGCCCATGGGCAGAGCCAGGACAGCACCATGGGGCTGAAGGAAACCTCCCTCATTTCAAGGAGCAGAGGGCTCACTGACGACATGCCCTGGCTTCCCCCTGCCTCCCTGTCCCTGTGCTGCAGCCCCTGGCATCACCAAACGCGGCTCACCATGGGCAGTGCCTGCAGGCTGCCCTCCCTTCTCTGTGAAGCAGCGACCTGGGGTGGCACAAACATGTCCTCCCCCTCCTTCTGCCCAAAAGCCTGCCCGTCACCGCTGGTCCCCTCGCTCAGGCAGACATGGACGTTCCCTGGAGAGGCTGCACTGCTCGGTGAGATTTGTGTTTGAACATTTCACTCCCTGGGACAGTGGCAGAACTGCACGCGCTTCATTCTCTGCACTGCCTTGTGTTCTCCATGGGAGAGCTGAAACCCCAACTCTGTAACACTGTGGTGGGGTAGGGATGCAATCCTTTCCACCCCGTGCACCCACAGCTTGGGAATGAAGGTGTCCAGGCAGAGAAAAATGGTATCTGGGGAGTGTCTGGACCTCGGTACAGGAGCCTTGCTTTAGCCCGGCAGCCCTGGGTAATGCCGAAGTAAGCCTGGGCTCTCCCAGGCCGAGCCACCCGAGCGCAGGCTCTGGCACCCAGCCTCTCCCCACCTGCTGCTCCCTTGTACGAGGAGATGAGGTTGTGCGACACGCTGCTCGTGATAAACCTGGGCTGGTTGTTAGCCATTTCCTTGTTATCTGCCACCTGCTTGCAATAGCTTGTTTGATTAATTGTTCCAGTGCTTTTCGGAGAATCAGCTTTATGCTGGCTGGTAGGGAAGTCCCAGCTCTCCTCCCCTCAGCTGGCCCTTCCCTGGCCCTGGGGGCTCCTTGTCAGGGCCGACAGCAGCCCCAGGGGGACCCTGTCCAGCCCCCACCTCCTGGTGCCGATGCTCCCAGACCCCGGTGTCAGCTGTCAGCTGTGCCCCTTATCACTGGTGGTGATGTGGTGATCAAATGGGGTGAGGCTCAGCAAAAGGGGGACCAGCAGGAGGGAAGGAAGATGAAGGTGAAGGGTGGCATCAATGTCCCTGCCTTCCTTGGCTGGGGCCAGTGAGCACTGGGGCCAGGGAGTGCTGCAGGAGCTGGGGGTCAACAGCCGCTGCGCAGGGCTTGGCAGAGAGGGGCTGGGGGCCAGAAGGGGGCTTCAGGCCCAGCCTAGCTCCAAGTGCTGCACTTCAGGTGAATGTCTCTCCCATTTTGTTTACTGCCATTGATGGATTTTTGCATTTTTCTCCCACGTTGCCTTTCCATGTGCCCAGTGCTGGCCCAGCAGTGTTTCTGCCCCTCTTGGCTCAGGGCTGGGGGCACTGCCCGAGGGGCTCTTGGTGGGCTGCCACGCGGGGCTCGAGCATGGTGAGGCCACTTCTGCTTGTGCAGACAGCTTGGACACATGGAGAGAGCAGCCTGCCCTCTCTCCAAAGGAGCACCAGGGGCTCTTCCCAGCTTGCAAGAAGCTTTCTGGCTGCCTTTTGGTCACCCCCTGCCACACTTTCCCCATCCACATAGTGGCCAGGAGCAACCCAGTCCCAGATACTAAGGGCTCCTTAATCTTGCTGTGAAAGACAGACTAAGGGCTGGCAACTGGAAGCAGAAGCTGCAGGAGATATATTTAGAAAGGAGGCACATCGTTAGCACAGGCTGGGAGGGAATGGGTGCCTGGGGGCGATTCAGTCCGAGGCTGGACACCGCTGGGGCAAGGAGACCCAGCAAGGAGCCCCAGCAAGGCAAGGGCAAGCTCTGCCTGCAGGGACAGTCAGACCAGTGACAACAAGGCCACGTGGTCCCCTAATACAACTGGGGAAACTGAGGCATGGAGGGGCAGCTGTCTGAAATACACACGTGCAGGTTCGGGAGGGCTGGCTACGTGCCACACATCCCAAGCACCTATGAGCTCTGGTGCTCCCCGTAGCGCCGTGCTGGTGACACCCCCATGCACCCTGGTGTCACCCACCTAGACGCCATCTGTCACGCCAGAAGGACGCAGGTTTCCCGTGGATCCTGTGTCACCTCTGCCAGCCCCGAGGAGGCAGCTTGGGGCCCCCTGAGCTTCTTGAATTGCACCAGGTGCCTTCGCTGAGCGGCTGAGTCGCACCTCTCATTTGCAACCCCTGCTATCAGCAGCGTAATTACTTTGTCTCAACAACCCCAGCGCCACCCAGGTGGGTGACGCCTTCGCGTCCCTGTCCCCAGACACTTCATTACAACAGCCCAACATGAGGACATCTCCGATCCCAAGCCCTGCCAGCTCCAGTCCCCAGGGAGCTGGTGCCGTGTGGTGCCTGCATCCCAAGTGTGGCGGCTCTGTGCTGAAGCACAGATGTTCAGGCAGCGTGGCTGATACCGGGGGATCAGCCCGTTGTGCAATGAGGTGTGTAGGTGCTCAGATAGCCCCATTACCTGAGTTACTTGGGGGTCTAAGCCCTGCAGGGTCCCACTGGCCAGGTTCTTCTGTGAAAATGGAGTTGGCGGGGTGAAAGTTGGGATCCATCGATGCCTCAGGAGAGATTAAGGAGAAAAGGCATCCCCAGACCCGACGTCAGATGTCCTGCCAGCATCGTCACAGCTGGGTGGGAAGCTGGTTTTCCTGATGAGCAGGACCTGGCTTTGGAAGAGCTGTCCGTCTGCGTGAGGGTGACAGGCAACCCCCAAACAGCCCCTTGTGCTGCTCAGCCAACCCGCATGTCCCCAAGGAGCAAGGGACTTGGCTGCTCCTGTCCTCTACAGCGCTGGACCACGACCAGGCCATCTGGCTGGGGCTGGCAGCACAGACACCCTGCCTGTCTGCATCAGGATCCCATCACTGTCCCCGTGCCAGGGGTCACCCTGTGCTGTGCAATCAGGGGACCCCGCACCCCAGGCTTTCCCGATGCGTGCTCACCCTCTGTGCCCTGCAGCACTGGCAAAAGGGGGCACATCCATCCCCAGAGACCCGAGGGGCTGACATGGCTCGTAGGGCTCTGCATGCTTTGGGGGACAGAGCAGCATGGTAGCAATATGCCAGCCCCACTTCATGCCACCAGACATCCCAGCTGATACAGAAGGGCTGGTCCAAGCCACAGGTCTGTGCTGGGTGGGGGAGCTGAATGCCGGGAAGCTGAACATGCCCTGCTAGGGGCAGACCTGTGTGCTCAGCAGCCTGAGCGGAGCCGGGGAAGCAGCGGGAACTGAACAAAGGGCTGCAGGGTGGAAAACACACACAGATAACCCTGCACACCTCTTAACCACTGTGAGGGGCTGCCAGCAGTGCTGTTGCAGCGAGCTTTGCACCAGCACACATGCCATGGCCAGGGGCAGAGGCCCTGGCAGGCTTCCTGAGGCAGTGGCCGTGCCATGTTCCAGCTGGCCGAGGAGGGCAGCGGGGAGATGCCCTCGGTGCTGGCACACCACCAAGGGGAAGGGCTGCAAAGTCCTGGAACATCTTCTGCTCCTGGGCTGTATCATGGCAGAAGAACGGGGATGAAGCTGTAAGAAGCCAGGTAATCCCTCACTTTGCCCAGCTCACAAGGGGCTGGGGAGGAACGGCAGGGCTGCAGGCATGCAGGAGGCTTTCCAAAACCACGGCACGTCGCTGCCCGTCTCACCTGCTGATGTCTCTGGCTACAGAGGCAGAAAGACACCTGCAGCCTGCCTGCGAGGCTTGGGGACAATGTTGCCTGGCAAGCCTCCATCTGCACAACCTATGGTGTTGACAAGCCCCACTGAGCATTGGGAAGGAGCCAGCGTCTGGCCGCCAACCATCTCCCTCCTCCTTGGCTTCAGTAGCACAAATCACCAGAGAGAAATCCTTAGTGAGTGTGAGTGTGTGTGTGTGTGTGTGTCCCTGTGTCTGTCCTCAGGGGACACCCCGTCACCTTGTCACTGCGGCACAGCCATGGGTTGCTGCTCTGCAGAGTGCCTCGGGCCAAGCCCGTGCCTGTCACGCAGCGATGCCGGCGAGATGCCTGGTTTTGGCTGGCACCCGCAGAAGCCTCCTCTGGGAATCCTTGGCTCCTGCCCCAGGAAAAGCCCCTGTGCCCAGGCTGGAAGACAAGGCTGAGCTTAACAGCCCCACCAGGGACCTCCAGACCTGCAGAGTGAAGCCTTCAGCTAGGGTCTGGCAGCAGTGCAGTGAGTTACAGCTGGGAAAGGTAACTCGTCCTAAGTGACCTGGCATTTATTGGGCACGGGGGACTGGAGGGATGTTTGCAGGCACAACAGCAGTGTGGCAAAGCCCTGGGGTGACCCTGCATGCCCAGCCTGCTCCCAGCTGGTCTCCCCTGCCTGCTTCTCTGGCCTCCTGCACAGGAGATCCTGCCCAGGGCTCCTGTCCAACGCATGCTGATGCCACCCCCTCTGGAAAGACACTGGGTCTCTCCCACCCCAGACACAAGCCCACAAGCTCAGGAACCCAGCGGGGGGTGCATCTCCTCCAGACACCCAAAAGTAAGCCCTCAGTGCCATGGGACGCTGTGGAGCAGCACAGGACAGGAGCTTTGTCCTGCCCATGGCTCGGAGGCACAATGGGGCTGGGCACAGCTCCTGGGGGACAGCCTGGTACACGTCAGCGTGGGTGACAGCCACATTGGGCCAGGGGCATGGAGCTGTTGGAGCAGGTCTAGAGGAGGCCACCAAGATGATCAAGGGGCTGGAGCATCTTGCATGTGAAGGCAGGCTGAGGGAGTTGGGGTTGTTCAGCCTGGAGAAGAGAAGGCTCTGGGGAGACCTCCCAGTGGCCTGACCGGGCCTAAAGGGAGCTGAGGCTCTGTGTTGGGGGTGTAGGGATAGGGCAAGGGGTAATGGCTTCAAACTAAAAGAGGGTAGGTTTAGATTAGACATAAGGAGGAAATTCTTCACTATGACAGTGGTGAGGCCCTGGCCCAGGCTGCCCAGAGGAGCTGTGGGTGCCCCATCCCTGGCAGTGCCCAAGGCCAGGCTGGATGGGGCGAGGGGCAGCCTGGGCTGGTGGGAGGGGTCCCTGCCCAGGGCAGGGGGGATGGAATTGGATGTTTTTTAAGGTCCCTTCCAACCCACGCCATTCTGTGACCCCATGGCAGGGCACCTTCCCTGGGACACGGGCTGAAAGAGCAGCCTCATGGCAGGGGAGTCAGGGCTGGAGGAGCGGGGCGGGGGGATTCTGCCTGCTGCCCCCCACCTCCTCCGGGACCGGCCAGCAGCGGATCGCACCAGCGGTGGACACAGCCCGTGTGGGTGAATCAGCAGTGCCCAGGAGCCCCGCTGCCTTCCCCCGGAGCCAGCCGGGGCCGAAGAGGAGCTCTGCCCCCAGCAAGGGCAGCGTCCCCCTCCCCGGAAAGCTCCCACTTTACAGCCCAGAAGGCACTGGGGAGACTGGGATTCGCAGGCACGCTGGCTGGCCGCGCTCCAGCCTCATCAGCATGCCAATTGCTCTCTCACCCGCTCCGTTTCAGATCCTACCCTTAACATTTAACCACTCCCCATTAATTTCCGAATTGCCACACACGTCGCGGAGCCGCGCCGGGGCCGGGCGGTTCCCAGGGCGGCCGGGCTGGGGGTGCCGGGGGCGGCCCCGGCCGAGCACCCCCAGTGCCGGGGGGTGGGAACGGGGCCGGGAGGAGCGGGGAGCCGGGGACCCGCCGCTTGGCTTTGTCCTGCGGCAGACACATGGAGCACATTAGCAGCCTTTCAGGGGAAGTTTGATCGATGGGGAAGGCTTTCTAACTGACTATCAAAGCACGCATGGTATGTGAGAAGCAGACACCAATTAGTGATGTCTTTTTAAAGGCTGCCTTGTTAAGAGGGGAATAAGGGGAAAGAATGAAATTGGCCAGAAAACATGGAGCTATTTAACCTTAATTAGAAGAAAGGTGTGGGCTTTGTGAAAAGGCCATTTCTGAA
Organism: Aythya ferina; assembly: GCF_964211825.1. NCBI lineage: Eukaryota > Metazoa > Chordata > Aves > Anseriformes > Anatidae > Aythya > Aythya ferina. The sequence goes on along the minus strand of NC_140322.1, from coordinate 6,423,418 downwards.
AAGGGTTTTTCTCCCTGGGTATAAAGAGATCCTGCCTACTTGTTAGAGACTTGTTAGAGTTTATAAGACTGGGCAGGAGGCTAACTTGTAGAAATGCCTTTTATGCCACTTGAATGTGTGGCTTGCTTATTATAGTCTGCCATCCTGCCAGGGTGGCTGGTGGAGAGGAGAGGAGAGAGCAGCACTGCCAACTGGCTATAAATTTCATGAACATCATAAATGTAAGTGCTTTCTGGAGAGCTGTACAGATTGCACATAAAAGTCCCCCTTCTGTCCCTGTAAACTAAAAAGAGGGCTTTTTTGGCAAATTAAAAATTGTAGAGTGTATTCCATGCTGAGCTCGGAAGCAGCCAGGCTACAAATCCACAGCTACAAAGTCGCAGCCGCACAGGGAGGTCTCCCGCACACGCGGGCATCTCCGCTCCCGGCTCTGATGCGGCGCTGGGGGCAGCACGGCCGGCACCAAGGGCACGGGGGGGCTGAGCATGCCCCCCAGGAGGGCTCCTGCAGGGAGGTGGCCTACGCACCACAGCGCTCGTGTTACAGCCAGGCAAGGCACGGCACACCGGGACAATCAATTGCGTGTGCTGCGGGCACAGAGAGCTCATGCTCTAGGAGCTGAGCATTGCTCCCGTGGCACTGGAGGGGCCCAGCACACCAAGAGGGGCCCTTTGGGATGGCACCACGCACTCGTCCCCCGCTGTGGATGCCGACACCGGACATGGTCAGTAGGCACAGAAAGAGGAATTTTCCCTTCCAGCTGCCCAGGATGGTGCCGTGTCTGCCGGGAACACCCCCGGCCTGTGCGGCTGCTACAGGCACGGAGCTCGGCCCTCGCAGGGCTGCTGCTGGAGTCGAGGCTCCGTGCGCGGATGGCGCCTGCTGTCTGCACATCCGAGCGAGTTCAAGTTCTCGCTGCACGTATCAGAGTTTTTTCCTTCCCCCCTCCAGCTTAATAAGGGCCATAAATATCATCTAATGACTGCATAGAGCAAGCATTTATAGCAGGCAGGACACACACACACATGCAGTGTGGTGCTTCCCACCAGCCACCTGAGTCCTTTGGGCAGCACATTCCCGCACAGAGGGCAGGAGGAACTGCTGCCAGACCAGGCTGATGGCTGAATCCAGAATCCAGGCTAGGAAGCTGGGCAGGTGGAGGGGACACAGCACCTATCTGATCTTGTTCCTTACTGTCAGCTATCCCCACAGAGCTGTGATGGCTGCACGCTGCTTAATCACATTCCAAAACTCCTTTCTGTGGTGCACAGCCAAGCAGGGCTAGCCAGGACTGCCCTGTGCAGGCTTGGAGCTACGGAGCCCTGCCATCACCCATCTCTGTGAAACACCCTGAGCTAGGTTGGGGTTCCTGTGTGCTGCCTGTGCCCCATCAGCACCTGCTGGGACACTGGGAGGGGACTTGGGTTTAGTGCATGGGGAGCTCATCGTGCCTGTGCCTATGAGCACCACTGGCTGTGCTCCTGCCTGGGACACGGACAGGGACGCCACGTGCCAGACGTCAGTGTGAGCACCAGGTCACTGCCCCCAGGGGACACCTGCATCACCCCGTGCCCTCCCCAGCTCCCTGTTGCTCCCAGGCAAGAAAGGTTCCCTATTCTCATGGGGTGCTTGCTAACATTCAGTCCCAGTTTTCCCAGGGTGTTAGAGGAGAGCTTTGCAAAATGCACTGCATGCATGTGGGCACTGTTAACCCAGGGAGCAGCCCTGGGCTCTGCAGTCCTTAGGGTGGAAGGAATGTGGTGCTGTTAAACTGAATCGCCCCGGGCAGCACCCTGAAACAGATCCCTCTTCACCCTGTTCAGGATCATCCCTGGCCAGTGCTGGGTCCCAGCAGGATGGTGCAGGGATATCTCTGCCCCCCGGGCAGCTGTGGCCTTTGCTTTCCATGGGCTGAACCCATTCAGTATCAGCTCCTGCCTGGAGGCCTGCAGGCGCGGGTCCAATTCTGCTCTGCAGGAGACCGCAGCGTGCACAGCTCCCGGGGGCTTTGCAGCCTCGTTGCAGAGCAGTGCGTGATGGCACTGCTATTGCTCCTTCCCACAGCCATCAAACTTCTCTTGTTGTTGCACCTCCTCCAGTGTCTCCCTGCACCAAATGGGTGGCTGCGGGTGCCAAGACCCCGTGGCTCCTTTCCCTTTCTGCTGCACACACGTGCCTGAGGACCCAGGAGCAGCAGGGATCTGTGGCTTCGGATAAATAGAAACCAGGGCTCAGCATGGCTGCCTGCTCCAACGTGACAACATGACAGTGTGTGAAGGAAGCATCCTCGTGCTGAAATCCTGGGGAAAAGCATGTTTCTTGGGTCTGAGTGCTGATTCCCTTGCGGCCACCCGGTCTCCCAGTAGCAGCACACCACACTTGGGAGCAGAGCAGTATGTCCCCACCGGCCCCTCAGCCACTGCGCCGTGGCTCTGGGCAGCCCCAGTTTGTGCCTGCCTGGCCCAGCTGCTTCCCACCCCCAGGGGACAGGTTCCCAGCCTGTGACTTTCCTGGGCACCGCAGGGACTTGTGCTGTGTGTTCCTGCCCTCAGCCTGCAGCTACACCCCCAGCACACCGAATCTGCCATGCAAACACTTTGGGGCAGCTCTGTACCATAGGGGACTGTTGCCGCCTCTGTGCCAAGCCCCCGGATGCCGCAGGCTTTATCCCACCCCAGCACTCCTCTGCTCGACCCAGGGCTGAGCACGTCCCAGGGGATGAGTGGGAGGCAGCAGAGGGGAGCAGACGCGCTGGTGCCAGCCGGCTGGGCTGGTGTCAGCCTGTTCCCAGCTCAGGGACAGGCTCTAGAGCATCCCAGGGGAGCACGGGTGGCCATTCAGGACTGAGGCTGTTCCAAAACCGCAGATAAAGCTCTGCAATTATCCTGCACTGCACCCTGGGGACTCTGTGTGTCCCAGCACTGTGGGGCTCAGGCAGAGAGCTTCCCTGAAACCCGCTCTGCAGATGGCTGTGACCCCCTGCACACCCTGGCCGTGCAGAGACAGGCTTGGATGGAGCGTGACCTGTCCTCAGACGACTGAAGCTAAACCAAAATAACCCCAGTCCAAGCCAAGCTGAATTGCCAGGACAGCCTTTTGCATCAGTTCCCTAAATTAGAATAAAACTGAAGTGAAGCTGGCATGCGGACAGGGAGGCAGGAAGGACAGCGAGCCATTCCCAGGCCCCTGCCGTGGTGGTGGCTCCGGCTTTCTCTGGGGCTGCCTCCCAAGAGTCAGCGGGGCTGGACGTGAGGGCTGCGGGGCCTGAGCCTGCACACACGTGTGCTGGGGAGCATTGCTGTGCCTCTCCTGCAGGATGCTTGTTCTTTTTTAGCACTGCGAGCTGCAGAGCAGGGAATCAAGTGCTGAAGGCTGGTGTGCATGGGGTAGGCCTGTCCTCCAGGCACCACGGCAGCAGGCCCGTGTCCAACACCCCACCGACCCCCTTCAATGTCTGCAGGAGAAGGCTTCAGGGCGGGGATGGTCCTGCTGCATGGCTGGAGAGGGGGCTCAGAGATCATCACTGCCCTGTGGGACACTCGCGGGGCCAATCCACATCCCAGGTGGTGCTTCAAGACAGCCAAGGGCACATGGGGACAGCTCATGGTGCATGGGAGTGGGGTTGTGCCCCCTGGCATTGGGACCTGTGGGATTTGGAGCCAAGCAGGTCTCCCCCCTGTCACCCTGTGTGCACTGTGAAGGAGGACCTGCTCCACCCAGAGCTGTGTCCCTGCCCTCCGACCCTTTCCTGCTGCTTCCTGGGCATCCTGCTTGGACCCACACCATGCCCCAAGAACGGTGGCCGTCACCCTGTCATCACCTCCCTGTTACTGCACGGGGCACTTGTGACAGTGCCAGGCCACTTGCAGCAGGGTGAGCAGTGTCCCTGTGCCCTCAAAGCCCGGCCATGGGCACAGCGTGGTGGTGGGGACACCTGGGGACACCCCTGGGTGCTGGGGATGCGCTGCCAGGCAGGAGCTGCGCACCCCGCGCTGCTGCTGAGCACAGCAGGGACCCGGCACCTGGGGGAGACTGTGGAGCCCAAGCCCTTTCCTTGGAAAAACACCCTGCCTCCAAAGCACGGCTCAGCCCAAGCAAGGGCAAATGCAAAACTTGCACATTTTGGCAGGAAAAGATTTCTGGGGAAATTTCAGCCCTGCAGAACGGAAACCTCAGCACGCACAGGAGCAGGGGCCAGGCCTCTTTCAGCAGGGTTCATTTCCATCTCCCCCTCCTTAGAGGAACCAAGAACCAGCCCAGCTTTCCCCACGGAAACATTTTGATGTTGGTGGAGGAACCAAGAAGCCTTCATCGCCCAGTGTCATGGGCACTGCTGCCCCGGTCATGGTGCAGACGGAGAAGCGCAGGGGGACCTCAGCTCAGCTGCCAGCCACACCGAGCCTGTCAATGGGGCAGTGCCAGCCAGTGACAGGCAAATTGCTGCCTGCTTTGGGGATGCAGTCTCTCTTCTGGAGTTGCATTAAGCAAATTGGATGCCTGGTGAAGCAGGGCACGAGGTTTCCCCTGCGATACTTGTGGAAAAGCCAGTTTTCAATGGGCATCCTATGGGGGCTTTGGAGGATGTGCAGAGCTGTAGTCCAAATCATGGGCTCTTCAAGGCTGCTATTTAAAGTGGTTTTATTGTATATTGTGTGTTGAGCAGCATGAGAAAAGCCCCACCACAGTCCTCCTGGGAGGGAGGGGAAGGGGAGTGAGAGTCCTGCAGCCTCACCATGGCCCGACCTCAGCTACTGGAGCCAAGGGGGATGACTATTTTTTGTGATGCCCAAAACTTCCAGAGAAAAACCTGAAAATGTGTCAGAAAAATCAGAATACAAAGCTTCTGAAGGATGTGTCCTCTAGAGGATGCACCGGGCCCTGCCAGGTCTGCGTTCCCACGGCCTTAGCATCCTGCCAGAGCCAGTGGTGCTGGGAGAGGTGCTGGTAATGAGTGCCTGTGTCTGCAACTGGGAGCTGCTCCAGCAGCTGCCATGGGTCAACAAAATGGGCTATGAGAGCATCCAGGCCAAGGCAGCGGCAGAATCCTTAATGAGAGTGTCCTCAGTGGTGGCTGATGAGGATAAAACCAGGCTACAAAGAGCCACAGGGGCACAACTCCTTCCTGCTGGGCTGAGCCATGTCTTCCATGTGGCCCTGCGATGGGCTGGGTGAAGGCTCCGAGTGACCCAGCACGCGAGGGGATGCTGCGGGTACCCTGCAGGTCCTAGAGGCTCCAAGCTCCCTGGTGGCACCGGCCACGATGTGCTCCACCCAAGAAGCATTCCCTGGATGAAGCATGAGGTTTCTGCTTGCAGAGCAGGAGGGATCATCTGCCAGGGGAGGCAGAGCCAAAATGTGGGCTCCCAGCAGCCAGGAGCATCCCAGGACTGCCGGGTGCCACACTGTGCCACTGTGGCACTGGGCTGGCTTTGTGCTGGCTGTGACCCACATCCATCGACGTCCCACCTGGACCTGTGATCTGGGAGGATCCGCTCAGTGCTCTCTCCGACTTGGCTATTTCTCTGTGCCTTAAACAGCAATTAAGAATAAAAGTGGAGCTGCTTTTGCCTGCGAAAGGCTCTGTCTGACTCCTGTCTCCTTACTGCAGTGCTGCTCTGATTTCCATCTCATGCATATCTTATTTAACATTCTGGATACTGTTTTGAGTGCCCCAATATTTTAAAATAAATTGCTGCATGTAAAAGACTTAATGTCACATTCTGTTATTCTGACTGTTAAAAGAAAAGTGAAATCTTCAATGGGGCTAGTGGAGCAGAAGCAATCACACAGAGGGAGGTCCTATTAATGTGTATTACGTTTCATTATTCCAGCACTGCATGTCAACTAGCTTCTCATCAGAACTCACGCAACAGATCACAGTATTAACTCCTTGCAACCAAACAGGGGGGCAGGCTTTTTAAACTCTTGCTGTGTTCCTTGCTTCCCTGGATCCATCTCTCTGATGTTGTTCCCATGTCCCCAGCGTGCTCCCGCACACGTTCGGTGTTGCCTTCCTCCCCGCGGGGACTGGGCTCGGGGGGAAACCAGGTGGGACAGGGCAGGGAAAGGGGGACAGGCAGAGGGGTGGGAGAGGGAAGGGGTGATGGAGAGGGAACAGGGGATGGAGAGGGAACAGGGGATGGAAAAGGATGATAGAGCTGCGTGTAGGAGAAGCAATGGGGAGGAGGTGTGGAAGATGAAGAGAGGGTTGAGATGCCAGAAGAAATTGGCTCCCCACCATCAGTACACGTCACCTTCTCCCAGCTACCCAGCTCTGTGAAGGTAGGGAGTTCACCCCAGTGGTTTCCTACTCCAGAAGGTTTCTCCAAGCCCACATATTCATGTCTCTTTTTCCCTTCTCATCCTGCTCCCTGAAGCTGCAAGCCAGGCTGGATGGAGCTACCAGGCACCCACTGGTTCAGGCTGTGACATCCCCAACGTGGTGGTGGGAGAGGGGCAGGGAAGGGGAGGGGGCTGCAGCTGTGGTCCGGGCACAGGTCATGGGTGAAGGGGAGGTGGAGGGAGCCCCATGGAGATGGAAGGAGGCAGCAAGGAAGGAGAAAGCACCTGTCCCAGATGCAGGTGGACCCAGCACAGTTGGCAGGTTTTTAATCTTCTTCTTTCCTTGTTCCTTGTGGAGAAGAGATTCCAGCCCCATTGTGGTCCGTAAGAAGACAGGCAGCTCAGTGCTCCCATGCCCAGCGCGTGCTCAAATGCTGAAGTGCAGGAGAATGGGCTCAAGATCCAGCTTTTGTTGTCAGTGCTGCACGGGGCTCAGTTGAGCAGAGTGGCAGCTCAGCTCAAAGGGGATGTTCTCCAGAGCAGGGAGGCTGCTAAATGCAGCACCCCCAGCACTGAACGCAACACCCCAGGTCCCTGCCACAGCCCACTGGGGATGGGGGTGCTCAGGGCAGGCCCATGGGTTGGGATGGCATCGGATGGAGGGGGGAGCAGGTGAGTGTTCCCCTGCTTCCATCAAAAACCTCCTCCCAGGGCACTGCCTCACACCCCCTTCCCCAGGGTGCAGAGGGGGCACCAGAGCTCTCCGGGCACCCCAAACTGGGAAGAGGCAGGGGGCTGTGGAGGGGACCTCAGCCTGCTGAGCACGCAGGGGACGTGGGACAAACATCTCTGCTTGTGCTGGGGCTGGGCTGGGCTGGGAAACCCCAGCTGTGCCTGAGCCCAAGAGTCCCTGAACAGCCTGGGCAGGGGAGCCGTGCCAAGCACCCCGACTCTGCGACAGATTGCAGAGCATGTGTATTTAAATCACACAGTGCAGAAACATCCTCGCAACCAATTTGGGGAGCGAAACGCCGCGGCAGGCAGGGACACGGATAAGCGAGGGGCCACGGCGCTGCCCTGGTGGTGTTCATGCTGGGGGATGGCGTACGGAGGGGACGTGGGGAAGCTTCAGGCCTGGAGGTGTCCTCAGGACATGAGGGGATTGGAAATTCGTGGGAGACAGTGCTAAAGCCTGAGCCTCACGCTGACTTTTGTGCTTGTGGTCCCTGGGGAGCTTCCTGATTGAAAATTGATGCTTCCCTGCCTGAAAACCCTGGAAAAATCATGTAAGTTGGGTGGTTTTTTACTTTCATTTTCTGTAGGTTTGTTTTGTTTTCTCCTCCAGCTTTTTCACAGCCTCTGTTCTTGCATTTGCTCCATTTTTTTTTTCCTTGTGGTTTCGAACGATCCGTGTTTTTCTCCAACACAAATTAAAGTTTGGGTTAGGAATTTCATGGATGGTGGGGAAAATAACAGCTTGTTTTTCAGTTCAGCTCATTTCTAACCCAATCCCTGATACTCCTAAGCCTCTGTCCTGGCTTGCACCAGGCACATCACCAGCACTGCAGCAGGAGGGTGACGCTCATCCCTTGGGTGCTGAGGGACCGCAGGGGCAGGAATCCCGCTGCGATAGCACCCTTGGCCCACCCAACATCTCTGGAGCTGCTCCCACCCTTATTGTGTCCCTGTGGGCTCAGGTTGGTGGCAGGGAGAGGGGACAAGAGGCATCAAGTGTAATGTCTCCCCACACCTTCCTCCTCTTCACTTCTTCTCCCAGAATTTGAAAGAATTTATTAAAAGAAGAGACATCGAGGGGCTGGGATGAGGCAGAGGAGCAAGGCAGAATGGAGAGGAGGAGGAGGACGGGCGGTATTCCTTGCTCTGCCCTCACTGGGGCTATACATTGGGACACCAGAGATGCTTGCCTTTCATCGCTACCTTCTCCTGACTGTGTCTGAGCCCAGATCAGGCAGCACTTCACAGGCACTCAGCATCATCCCAGAGACCATACCCCTGGGGACAAACGCCACATCCCTCGCTCCTTCCAGTGCCCCTCCCGGTGGGGCTGATCCTTACCCTGGCACAAGGAAAGAGCACAGAGAGCCCCAGAGACGGACAACATCAGCATGGAGCAGCTTCATTTTCAGAGCTATGCACCCCCCACAGGGCAGGAGGAAAGGCGCCCGGTGCTGCCTGCCCCACCAAGGGCTCTAGAGGTCCAGCTCTGCCTCACCAGCTCCATGGCTGGGGGAGAGACCAGCTTTGGCCAAGCTGTGGCTGCTCGTCTTGTTCAAAGGACTGATGGCCCGGCATCCTCGGGGTGTGGCTGCCAGTCCCTGACTCTGGCACACTTGTGCAGCTCTGCCCCAGTGTCGGGGGACTGCTCGTCCATCAGGCGTGTCTGATTTATTTGCACTGACATCCTTTCCAGTCCTCATTAAACTTGGTTTGCCCAACACCAGCTGGCAAACGTGATAGCCAGCCTGATCCAAAGTGGTCTCACCCCATGCATGACGTGGATACTAGTGCTTTGGTGAAGCTAGGAGATAGCTGGGCTGAGCTTTTGCTACTTGGACCTCTCCCAGCCCTGACCAGGCCCCAGATGTGGATGCTGTGAGATGCCCGAAGCTCATTTTATCCAGATTATTGTGCCAAGAGGCACTGAGCTGTAATAGTAGCTGCAGCAGTCCTGGGTCACGCACAACACAGGATGGCCTGTTCCAGTGATGGATGGGGTCAAGTGATGGCTGGAGCAGGACGCATACCTTCATGCCAGACTGGCCTGCACAGCCCCATCTGAAGCTGAGCAGGACGCAGCATCCCACCCTCTCTGGCTGGGTGCCCCCCTCCGAGCCGTCCCTGTGATGTGTGTGACCCGGGATGCCCTTCGCCTCTGTGGCCACCCCCAGCCCCAGCCCCCGAGACCCCTGGCTCCTGCTTTGTTCCCTGGGGCCAGCCTCGCCGCGGATGCCTCCTGTTGCTGAGCGGCTCAGGAGGCTGCGGGGTGACCCCTGACATTAACCTAATTGTTCCCTCTCTTTGATTAGATGCACCACAAAGCTGGTAAATGGATCAAATTAAATTTGAGTGGCGGCAGCACAGCTTTGGAACGCTGATTAGATTTGAAAATACCACATTTAAATATCTTAGCATTTGTGGGGATTAGGAGAGAGAGGGGGAGTGTGAGCAGGGGGAAACAGAGGAGGGAGAGATGGGGGAGGCAGAGCCAAGCCCCCGCTCACAGCTCAGTGCCTGGGTGCCCAGCGAGTACCGGCCCTGGGTCTCCTGCTTGGCACAGGTGGGGGCACTTCTGAGCTCTGGTATGGGACACCTTGCTCCAGGCTCACCCGAGGTTTGGTGTCCTCGGATGGGATGGGCTCGGTCCCCACTGCACTGCTGTCCCCTCCCACCCCACTGCCTGCTCTTAAATGTCACCCGGCGTCACTGAGATTTATGCTGCACAATGAACAGCAGCACAAGGCCATAAATGGGAAAGAAAACTGGAGACCAGTCCTGGTCTGGGTGCTGGCTGCTGGGCACTGAGCACCCCCTCCTGCCACACCGTGGCTCCGTGCAGGAACCAGCCCCAGGCAGACGCAGAGCCCGAGGTGCGGGGTACGCCAAAACCCACCCTCACCCCTCTCCACCAGCCTCCTGCATCCCGGTGAGTGCTGATCCTGGGCAAGCTGCACCACCAGAGCCATCACTGGGCCACCCAGACAGGCACGCTGGGAGTGCAAACCCAGGGCACAGGGGTGCACTTGCATACCCAAAGTGTGCGTGCACATGTGCACACGAGTGCACTGGTGTGATCCCAGCTCCAAGTGCGTGTAAGAGCATGTGCAGAGCTGAGCTAGGGAAAGGCATGTGTGCCCTTGTGCCAGCGCTTGTCCCAGGGCGTTTGGGTGTGCTTGTGCGTGCGGCACGGCCAGCAGCTCCCTGCACGCTCAAGGGGAGCGGTGCGAGAGCGTGGGCGCGCCGTGGTGAGCGGGGCTGCGGTGGCGTCACCGAAACACGGGTGCATCCTCCAGGAGTGCGCGGAAGGCAGCGCTCTGCTAAGCAGAAACAGCTGGAGCACATCTGGCTCCCATCAGAGGGACTCCAAAATATCCTTAGAAGAAGAAGGGACAGAAAAGAGAGAGTAAAGCTCCTGCTGGGGCGTTCCTGAGCATCCCAGCACCCCGTACTGTGTCCAGCCATGACCCCAGGGCCACGTCCCCGCTCGCCTCCTCCCTGCCATCCTCCAGCCAGAGGAGTTCCAGGAAAGGCAGAAGCGCAATTCAACGGGAACACCAGCACAGTGGGGCCGGGGGGAGGAAGGGAGGAGCAGGACAGGCTGCGGGGAGCTCTGTGTTTGCAGCCTTCCTGCAGCAGGCAGAGCTGGAGCTGCTGGAAGCTGCTGGGAGCTGCTGGGGCAGGAGATGAGCAACGGGGCAGGCAGCTCACCTCGCCAGCCAGTCCTGGGGAGGAACAGCACCACAAAACATCTCTGCCAGCAAGTTTTGGGCTACAGAGTTGGTCCAAAACAGCCCTTTTTGAGGTGCTGACATGTCCTCACACTGACCAGCCTCTGGACACCCATCTGACCACTCAGGTGGCCTCGGTACTTCGCTGAGCATCCTCATTCTCTTGGAGAGCACTGGGGCGTCAGAGCTGGGGAGGTTCCCCGGGGTGAGAAGGGTTTTATGGTAATAGCAACAAGATGTGGGTGATTCACTTGCCAGCAATAAATCCTGGCCCAGAGAGGACAGTTAAGTAGGGAATTTCAACACTATTTCCATTCTGAGAAATTAATAAAAGTTAAAAAGCTCAGAGTCCCAACACCTCCATAAGGTGTGACTGCAGGGGTGGGACTGCAGGACACGAGTTCATCTAAACAAAATGCTTTTGTCCTCCTGAGCAGGAACACTTTGACATCAAAACGGGGTGCTTTGAGTTCATCATAGTTTGCGGTGGAAGACGCAAGCTCTTCTTCCCACGCCGGATGGTGACGATGTGTGCAGACAGGCTGGGGGGAGCCGAGCAGAGCAGTTGGGAGCCCACTGCTAGGTCTTTCCTGGATCCTTGCCCTGAACTGAAGGCTTTGGCTCCTTCACCCTGAGGTGCTAGGGCCCAGGGATGCTGTGTTTGCAAGCACTGAAGGCTCGTCAAGGCAAGCATAAGATTATGGAGGTTTGTGAGAAGGCTGCAGCCGTGATGCCAGCAGGTCTGAGACTCCCCAGGCAGGGAGAGGCAGAGCTGAGCTGTGCTGTTTCACAGCTGGGTGCAACACAGATGCAACCTGCAGGGAGCTGTAGGTGCTTCAGCTGCTCCTGACCCATCTCCCACCTTCTGCAGGCTTCCCTTTGCTGAGCCAGGATGCCTTGCAGTGACATGCATGGCCTCGTGGCCTCTGCCAAGCTCCTCCACTGCTGGTGGTGGTGGCAGAGAGGCACCTCCTGCTCCCCTCACAGCATCCGAGGCTATCACTCCTGGGCACCCATAGAGCCCACGCTTGGCTTGGGGATCTCCCACACCCTCAAGGAGTCGTGCTGGTGGTTTGCAGGGGAGGGAGGGCTGGGGGACACATCCATGGGAGTGTGAGCATGGGCTGGGGGCTTGCTTTGGGGTGATGTGTTGGCATGCAGGTGGGTGAAGAGCTGGGCGTCTGCATGGGTGAGTGGTGCACGGTGCCTGCAGCCCTCCTGCATCCCCTGCCCAACAATAAAGGGCCTGTGGGCTGAGGGAGGTTTGTGCCCTGCACGCCGAGTGCACTGCAGGGTGCACACAGGGGTCTCTGCATCCCCCACCCGCCTGCCCGGGCTGCAAGGACTGAGCTGCCCAAACCACCTGCAGAAGCCCCACAGCATGGGGCCAGCAAAACCTGCTCCAAAACAGGGTGGGTCCAACACAGCCCCTGGCCCTGGCAGTGTTGTCCCCAGCTGAGGCCACCTGTGCTGCATGGGGACAGGGCGAAGGCATCGCCAGGGCAAGCAGTGCAAGATGCAGCTGAAAATCTGGGAGACAGGGAGTTGTGGAGGCTGGGAGGGAGCGGCGGGCAGACAGCAGAGTGGATTTCTGCTTGAGTGGTTATTATACCGTCGATTTGAAGAGACAGATGACGGCAGTGGCAGAGGAGGCAATAATTGAAAGCGCCATGAAACATTAATGAATGCCCAGGGACTGGATCAGGAGTTGTTAACGCTCACTTCGCTCTCTCTGTCTCGCTCTCTTTTTAAAGTCAAAATTGTTCCACTGCCCTCTAGGCGAAGGATTTATTTTTTTTTTTCTCCCTGATTTAAAGGTGCAGGCGCCCACCGAAGGAGCCCTGCCTGGGCGGTGGGTCACGGCTCCCCCCAGCCAGGGGCAGCTCGAGGCGGGCGGTGGTGGGGAGCGATGTGCAGGGCTCTCAGCTGCAATCAACAGGTCCAGTGCTTGCGCTCAGCACAGCACACAGCTATGGGCTGAGCCTGCTGGTGGACAAATCCCTTTCCTGCCCCCAGCCAGGACGGGTGAGCCACGATGCTGCTCAGAGGAGCAAGGAAAACTGCCCAGAGAGCATCCCCCTTCCAGGGCACGCTCCTCATGGGCGCCGCAGATGCTCTCCGTGCTGTTTGCCATTTAGAGGGGCCTTGGGGGCTGAGGAACAAAGAGCTTTTAGCAGAGCTGTCAGCAGCACCAGGGAGGTCTGCGACCTGCAGGTACTGGGCTGTCGCTCACACAGGGCTTAGGCACAGGCTGGGGGATCCCCTGGCTTTGCACCAAGGGATCTGGCGTCACGTAGTGGTTGCTGCTCTGGTCTTAAAAGGAAATTAAAAGCCCTGCCCTAGGAAGGGTAAAGTGGAGGTGAAGGAGAGACAATGCGCTCAGAGCGGAAGGACAATGAACTGAGATCCTTGTGTCCCCTGCATATCCAGGGTGCCAGCAGGGCAGGGGGTGTCAGGGGAGATGGGCCCTTTTCTAGGGCACAGGAACACCAGAACCAGCCCCTGGGGACAGGCAGGCTGCTGGTCCGTGGGGAGAGCCTGTCCCAGACCATCCTGACCATGAGCAGGGCCCCAACAAGCTCCACAGGTCCTGGGAAATGCCAGGAGCAAGATGCTCATCTCCCACCGCGGGCACACAGCAGGGCAGCATGGCAGGACACCAGTGCTGGTGGCAGGGACACGTGCTGCACCCCCAGGGACACCAGGCAGCCTTGGCTGTGCTCCGTGGGACAAGGGTGGTGGTGGCACTGTCCTCCAGAAGACAGGGGGGATCCAGGCTGTGCACCACAGAACTGACATGCCAGGAGCTGGGGTGGAAAGGAGCAGAATGTGGTGTTCCCAGATCACTGGTCCTGTCCACCCGAGCACCCTGGGCATGGCAGGACACCCCTGGACACCCCAGCACCCTGCAGCTCATCTCCTCCAGCACCTCATCCCCACAGCAGCCCTGCACAGAACTGGGGGGAGCAAAGGCGGTGATAACGATGGAAACATTCCTAATGAGGTGAGGAGACCACGAGCTTCTCCACCGCCCAGGTGAGGTCTCGGAGGCTGCGTGGTGATGGCGATTGGCAGTGACAGCATTCAGCAGCCCTGCTGCAAATTGGCGCTGTCATTTCTCCTTGCTGTCACCGCAGCTGGTGCTAGGGAGGCTGCTCACATCCCGTCTGGGTCCCCATCCCCGGGGTCACACCGGTGCCCCAAGCCTTTCCCACGCCGTGCCTTCCCACGCGGCCTGGCCAGAGTCACTGCCCGGGATCATTTTCGGGTGGGAAGCACTGCGTTCTCAGCCCTCAGTCCCACCCAGGGTATCTGCACCATGGGAACTGATGGCAGAGGGATGGCCTTGGCACTGGGGCTGGGCTCGCTGTGACCACAGAGCCAGGCAGTAGCATGCTAGCCCAGAGCAACCCAGGCGCCCTCTGACCACAGCCCACACTGCCTCTGCCCAGGCTCAGCAAGCAAAAAAACCTTAAAGCTGGAGACCGAGGAACGACTGAGTCATGCTCATGAGGCCAGCAGGTTGCACACCTTGTTCAAACCTGGTGACCATCCTTGCTACGGGATCTGTGAATCTCAAGGGTCTCAGAAGGGCCATTTGTTTCCCTTGCTGGTGGAAAGGACTGGGCTTGAAGAGGCACAACATGGGCACAAAGCAAAAAATAGGACCACGATTCAGAATTTCCTTCCCATAGCAGCTTTGAGCACCATAGAGACAATGCAGTGGCAGAGGTGTCAGTAGATGCTGCACCATGATGGAAAGCTTCCGAGGAGCTCAGGGCAGATGGTGCCTGCACCAGGGCAGGTGGGGAGGTCCCAAAGTGCTAACATGTTAGCATGGCTCAAGCCTCTGGCTCCCCATCTATATCATCCCTGGCATCCTACTAGCTCCTTGTCCTCCTGCTTGTCCTGCAGCTCCTGGACAACTCAGCTCTTGTGCAGGTCCCCACATCCCCTAGAGCCTGGCTTTCAACCTGGCTTTCCAGGCTATGGACCCAGCCAGCTCCTGCCCCATCCCACCCAGCCCATTCGCCCCCAGAGCAGCCCTGACTCCCCAGAGGAGGTGTTGCTCTGCCCTTCCCCAGTCACAGGGATGGAGAACTCCCCCCCTGGCTGATCCAGACACCCATCAGCAGTGCCACATCCCTGCTCACATCCCACACCCCACCAGCCCCGGCTGTCACTTTCCTGGGAGAGAATTGCCAGGGAGGTGCCGAATGTATTTTTAGCTTTGCCGTTCGTGTCTGATAAGTGTTTTGACCTTTTTGAGCAGAGCTAATCGTGCTGTCTGCTCACTCCATCTCAGCTCATGCTCTGCCTGCTGGGGAGCCGAGGGAGGAGCTGCTGGATCGTGGTGGGAGCAGGTCCTAGCTGAGGTCCCAGCCCTGCGGTGGGGTGCGCCCTCAGCCTGCTCTTGCAGCCTCCTATTTGTGCTTTGGGCTCGGGTGGGATTTGAAGATCAGAAAGCTCAGGATCAGACCTCATCACCCACAGAGCCAATGTGTGCGGTGCCAGATGAGGGATGCTGAGCTGGGAAGCACAATGGCATGGTTGGGGTGGTCATGAGGCTGGGTTGTCTCTGGGCTGGAGTCACCTGGCACCCCTGGTCTGGCTTTTTGGCTTCGCTCCCATTTCTTGGCCACCTCCCAGTATGGCTGGTGGCCACTGAGGTCTCCACAGAGCCCAAGGCCCTCCCAGATCCCCTCGGGCTGAGGCAGGGCTTCAAGTGAGCAAATGGCATCAAGGAACCGAGTGTGTCCCAGGCACCGTGCTCCAGTGGTACCCAGGGATGGCTGCTGGGAAGGAGCCAGCACATCTTGGTGCAGACAGCACGGCCCTCATCCTGGCAGCAACTGGAGACACGATGTGGGATGCAATGGGAACAGCCTGGGAACCCCCTGTCAAAAACTGTCCGTGTCAGAAAATGAGGATTTGGGCCAAACTGCTTGCCTGTGAGAGGTATGTCTTTGCCACAAGGACAGCTGAATGGAGGAGAGGTTGCAAAAAATAAATCAATAGTGTCCCCTCATGAATTTTCAGTGAGAAGGAAAGAATTTCTACTGTGGGAAGGTCTCTGTGCTGATCCCTGGTCACTGGAGGCAGTGAGACAATTTTTCAGCCTTTTTTTAGCAATTGAGGGCAACATCTCCAGCTGCATGCCACTGTCAGGGAGTGCTGGGAGAGGCAGGGAGGTGTGAGTTGAAGTGCCCAGGCCCTGCAAGGGGTTGCTCACATCCAGCCACCTGTTGATGGGATACTGGGAGGAAAGCCGGACCTTGGCCATGTGCAGATTGCTGCCTCCAATGCCCCCGTGCTGTTTTGTTATGGTAAGACCCTGGCACATCTTCCTGTACAGTAAGAGTTCATGAATGCCTCCAAAATGTGGCCTAATCCAGCCCCTACTCCCACCAAAAGGCTGGCCATGCTGCCCAACACCCTCCTGCTTGGTGCTGGACCACAGAGATGGGGGAGCCACAGCGGTGCCCTGAGCCCTGGCTGTTCCCTGCTTGGGGCTCCACTCACCCCTCAGCTGCAGTGTCTCCAGCCTGCCGACCCAGCCTGGTCCCACCTGGGACCCCCATGAAAACCCTACAGCGATGTCCTGGAGCAGCTCCTATCTCCTGCTCCCCTCTCTCTGTCCCGTCTGCAGCTTGAGCACTGTGAGAAGATGCTCGGGCATTTACCAGGTGTGTGTGTGGCCATCACCATGCACACACCACGTCTCCACCTCTTCCTTCCAGCCTGCTGCTGGAGAGGCAGGGAGAGGTGTGCGCCTGGCCAGACCTGGGAGCAGGGTGAGATTGCTCTGCGGATCACTCCCGACAAGCCTCGAGCCCACGTTTAATCTTGCTGCCTGGGAAATTAGGCAGAAAATGCTCCGATTGAGTGTGAAGGCCTCCGCTGTAATTTGGAGCGAGCAGATGACATGCACTCATCGTCAGAGGGAGATGAAAGCTTTTAGAGCTGGTGAGCACTAGCAAAATCTGTGAAAATCCTTTTTTTTTTTTGGGGGGGGATTTTTTTGTCAGGAGTGGTAGATACACAGGCAGATGAAAGACAGAAGATAAAATTAGCCCGTATGCAAGAGAGAGAGGGAGAAACAGAGAAAAGAGGGAATATTTCTCAGAGGACTCTTGGCAGAGAAGGTTTCTAACACCGGTGACTCAAAGGCAAAGGGGAGTTGTGTGTGTGTTTGTGTGTGCGTGAGGACATGGATATGTGTGCCTGCATTCGGCTGTGCTCCCACGGCAACCACAGCACCTGGGGCCGATCCTTTTGGAAGCCAAAGATGTGACCATGCTCACCTCTTTGCTGCAGCTTCCAGCTGTGCAACCCTTGCCCCCATCCCTGACATGAGGAAGCAGGACACCCAGCCTTCGACATGAATTATAAGTCTATGTTAACATACATATAACATAAATATTATCTGCTGAGAGAATGTTGCTCTGCAGACGGCTCAAGTCCTGCACCTCTGCTTGGAGCTGAGTGATGCTGCAGCTCTGGCGGCTGGTTCTGCCCACAGCACAGGGCACAAACGCAGCCCCCTTTGCTGCTCTGCTCTTGTCCTGGAAAGAAAAGGCGTGTTGGTGGCTCTGCTGGCACCATGAGGCGGAGGGCCTGGAGTTAAGTCTGGCCCTGCAAGCATCCAAGTGTGCTGGTGGGGCCAGGACAATGGGGTCCCTGTTGGAAGTCCTGCTGAGTGCATCGCAGTGCAGGCACCGTGCTCATGGCCAGTGCTGCTCTCTGAGCCTTGCACCGTCCTACAGGCTGTGGGGATGTGGGGATGCAGACAGGGAAAGGCCTTAGAGCTGCTCAGGACCTCTCTGGGGTGACCAGCAGCTGGATGACAGACTTCCATGGAGGGAAGGTGAAACACACTCTGCTCTCCTTGCTCTCTGCACTGGGTGGTACCAGAAAGCAGAAGGACCTTGGCCCTAAGAGCATTGGGCAAAGCTCTAAGATATATGAGTTAGCTCTTAGGCTGCCCTGTGTGGAACTACTTGATGATCCTCACGGGTCCCTTTCAGGTCAGGATAGTTGTGACCTGTCGCCCACCCGCAGTCCTTGCTGCACAAAGGCCCTGTGTTGCCATCAGCACTGGTGCAGGTGTTACACCCAAGGAAGGGTTACAGTCCCCTTGGGATGCTGCAGTGACACCCACCTGCTGAATGAGGATGATCCTGAAGAACCACAATGCTGCTTGCAGGTGCAAAGGCCTCCGAGACCCCAGGCCACTTTCCAAAACAGAGGACACTGGGGATGCTCCCTGCTAGCCTGGGGAGTGGAGGCAGGGGGACTTCCCCTTGCCCTCACAACGCAGTCCCAAGAGGCACAGAATCAGGAGACCCCCTCACAGGGTTCGACGCCCACCAGCGCTGAGTCAACAGGAGCATTAATAACAACCAGGAGAATCCCCAACACCTCCTCCTCCACCTCGCTCAGTGCGCTGTCATGGCTTATGGGCTTGTGGGCTCAGCTCCTGCTCGCCCACCCCATGGTCCCCCTGCCCCACTGCCTCACCCCATGGGGACGCTGGCGGTCCCTTGGCACAGCGGTGTGGTGGGAGGTGCCCTGGGGAGCAGTGCCTGTCCCCCCAGCTCAGGACAGGGCAGGGGGATGCAGGATGCTCCACAGGAGCGTGGTGCCAGCCTGCGTGTGCCTGGAGAGGGGCACCGTGTGCTGCTTTGCTCAGTCATGCAGGCAGCTGAGTGAAGGAAATAAATAACCCAGCTGCGAAAAATAAGCACTGGCCAAAGCCTCTCAAGAAGCCGTCTGCACTCCCCAGCTGCAGTCCCCACTCCTTGGCTCAGCTAACCCTCTGGGAGCAGCAGTGGGGATGACGGCTCCCACAGCCCAGCAGAGATGCAGACCTCTCCCTCCTCCAGGCCTCCAAGTGCTCCGAAATGCCTTTCACCACCAGAATAATTAGAAACCTAATTCCTATTTCTCCTGCTCAGCTAATTGTCTGTGGACAATTTGATTGTAAGAGCGCCCAGCGATGCAGAATAACCATCTTATTGCTGCTAGACATTGCCTTTGCAATTAGCACTATTGATTGCATGGCTCTGTTCTCTCACCTGCCAGCTCCCGGGGGATGAGGCTCTCACCTGGCTCCCCTCCTGGCACCGTGGCTGGGGCCATGCGATCCCTTCTGCAGTGCTGTCACCTGGCCCGTCACATCCCATGGGGGAGCAAGGTGCTCCCTCCAGCACAGATCCTGCATTGCCCCCTGCTCCGGGCGGGTGACATCCCCCCAGGTTTCCATCAAGTATGGAGGGGCTTGGACGGAGCTCCCATGGAGGATGGAGCACATCTCTTCTCCTGCTGGGAACTCTGTCTGGCAAGAGCTGAGAGGGCATTTTTAAAAAAATAAAAAAATTTAAATAATCATATTTGACAACACCAAAAGGTTCTGGAAGAGTGGAAGAGTAGGTCAATTCTGCTGAATGGTTTGTTTGGAGGCAAAAGAAAAAAAAAATTAAAAAAAAGATCAAAACATTTCATTTTAGCATTTTTAGAGTGAAATGTTTTGATTTTTTTTTCTCTTCCAAATAAATTTGTTTTAAAGTTTCCCTTAATTTTATTTTTCTAAACATCAAAAAATATTCTGTGGAATGGCTGTGGTTGGAAGAAAATGCACTGGCTCGGTCACAACAAAACCTTTCGTTTAACCCCCACCCCACCCGCTAAGAATTTCCCCCACCCCTGATTTCTGATTTATTAGCATTTCCAGGGTTTTTCGTTTCCAGGCCAGCTCTGAGTGACATATTGCGTGCTTTCCCAGTCATAGAGATCTGGTCCCCCTGTTGTTTCTGTGAGCACCCTGGGTTCATTCGGGTCTGATTTTATCCCCGCCAAGGGTCTGAGGCAGACGCCTGACTGCTGGTTTCGGAGCCAGGATGCTCTGCCTGCCCTGGGCACTACCTGGGGACAGGGAGGGCTTGCAAGGGCTTAGGCACAGCAGAGCAGGGGGTGGAGGTGGCAGTGGTGAGCTCCATCCCAGCTTTCTGGACAAGGCAGGAACCCTCCTGCCCATGCAGGTGATATGCAACTGTGATGAGCACCCAGGCAGGCAGAGACAATTCCCTCATGCAGCCCTGGAGTCACCACCTGAAGAGCTTCCAGCTCTGGGCCAAAACGCATTCGGGCTCCATGGTCCAGATGGCTGCAGTAGCGAAGAGCTTTCCAGAGCAAGAAGAAATCGGTGTAAATAGCAGACTGTGCAATTAATTGCACCCACACCAGATTTCTGTCCCTGCAGAAAGAGAACAGCCAAAGCGCTCCCTCCTGTCCTGCTGCCTGCTGCAGCTGGGGAGCTGCAGTCTGGGGGGAACCCGTGTCCCTGCAGACCCATCTCCCATTGCTCTGTAACCTGTGCTGACATACCATGCAGGGGGACCAGACCCCATAGGGAGCACAGAGATGCCCAAACCTCCAAATACCAGGAATTCCCATTGGAGAGAGGCGCAGGTGATCCCTGCAGCGGCACCATCCAGCCCATGGCGTGGGGTGGACGTGGGTTTCCCAGCACCCAGAGGCAGGGAGCTGGGGCCGTCCAGCAGTGGAGCAGCTCCCGGGAACGGAGAGGTGCTGGGGAGGAATTAGTGTCCGGATCTATAAAACACTTGGTCCCAATTATTGTAATGCACTGATTAGGGGAACTCAATAGTTCTGCTGGTGGTTAATGGCAGTAATTACCCAGATATGACTACAGTGGCAATATTAATAACTCTGGGCCATTAGTATTTGTGAGCAATGAGCAGAATACACATCCACGAACCTCTCACTCTGTTGCTCTCCTTCGAGGCTGGGAGCAAGGAACTTGGCTGCAGAAATACAGCCCAGGACCCGGCTGGTGGTGGCCAGATCCAGAAGAGCGTGGTCGAAGCACACAGGTGGAACTGGTCTGCGGTGCCCCCAGAGGAGGGTCCCAGCCAACCTGCCCAGTCCGTGCAGCACCTGGGCAGCCCTCAGGCAGCACCTGCAGACCGATAACTTGGGTATGGAAGGGAGCTGAGAGCGAGCTGTGCTTCTCTGGGTCGGGCTGCAGCCACCTCCTTGCCTTCCCCGCCACCTTCCCCGCGGGCGTCTGCCTGGCTCCTCCGTTCCCTCAGGGAATCCCCTCTGACTGCACGCCCTGTGCTGACTCCAGCCCAGCTCTGTGGTTTCTCAGCTATTTCTAAACAAAAGGGGCGATTAATTGCTCCCTCATTCACCCTCAGCAGAAGATAACTCTCTTCCATCAGACTCTGGGAGTTTGGTGATAGCTGAGGGAGCAGAGATGTGCTCTGGGGAGATGCCCACCCTCCCTCCAGCACGAGGTGCTGCCAGTTCTGCTCTCTGTGCCCTGAGACCAGGTGGACTTGGGGATGGGGACAGCAGGGTGCTAGCAGGGTGGCCAGGAGCCAGCTGGATGGGGAGCATCACACCCCCTGCAAACCCAGCCTCGCTCTGAGCACCGCTGGGAGCTTCCCCACTCCTCTCCGGCTGTGCCGTAGGGATGGCTGCATTTAGCACAGGGCTCAGCATATGCAAACCCTCCTGCCACCGGAGACACCTTGTCACCCAGGTGACATGCCTCCTGCACGCTGCCCATGTTGCAGCCGCTGCAGCGTGACGCCCGGGGATCTGGGTGGACCACAGAGGAGGTGTGAGGTGTGATGCTGCAGTGTGGCCTCTGGCAGGGGAGCTTAAAGGAGGCAGATAAAAATAAAATAATCTCTGGTTATTTTCCATTGCAAATTTTGTAAGGAAATGTCTTTTTTTTTTTTTTCTTTCTTTTTTCTCTTTTCTCTGCGTTGCCATCAGATTTTCCCCTCCCTGCCAAATCCTTGCCTTTTGTAAATGAAAATCCCCAAACAAAAGCTGTCAGGACAGAAGATGGTGAAGATGCCTGGGTTTCCAACAACCAAAGCCTGATTTTCCTAACCCAGACCAGAAACATTTTTACCCTGAGAATTTCCAGTTTCTCGTCTTCCCTTACAAAAAAAGGAAAATTTCCCCCAGGTCAGCATTCTGCAGAAGTCACTCAGTGAGTGACCAATATTTTGACATAATTGCACAGTGATTAAGCTGTTTGCTGCGGTTTCACTCCAGATGCCAGAGGACAACACCCTACACCCATTACATGCCCTGGTCCCTGTGTCCTGCCCGCAGTGGGGCTGGATCCTGGTCCCTGGGCTGGCCCTGCACGCAGCTGCAGCATGCGGGGCTACAGGCACAGGGCTTGTACAGTGCTGGGTACGGCACGGAGCAGCCCTCACTCATCCACCGCAGCCCATCGCTGGCTCCTCTGTGCATGGGGAGAGAGGCACTGGGGGTGGCAGGTTTGGGATTAGGCTGTTTGGAGAGAAATGTCCCATTTATCTCCTGTTCAATGCAATACCCGATGAACTACATATATCAAGTACATGAACGTAAAGCCTCACCTTTCCTTCCTACTGTGTTTTCTGAGGAGTTCCAGCAGTGGGTTAGAACTTTTTTTATTTTTTATTTATTTATTTTTTTTCATGCCTCTGCCACCAATGCACTGGTGGCTTTACTTTGTCTTCTGTCTAATTTAAAGCTTTGCCAAGGGCCCTTTTGCCCTGTCTCTTAATGTGTTGTCTCACACTCCAGAGCCAGACCATTGCAAGCGCTGGGAGCGGATGTGCCTGAGCCCTGCTTGCACCCCAAAACCAGGGGGCAGGGTTGGTGCAGGGTGTGGAGGCAGGAGGCGGTGGAGACATCTCCCATCCCTCCTCCACGTGCTCCGGGAGCGCGCTGGGATGCTGCAAACACTGCAACTTGGATTCTGCATGCGCTGTTCCTCTGCCACCTCCTCTCAAACCCTGTGGCTGGAGCTTGCAAAGGGCTGGATAATTTTATGATCAATAATAACATTGGTAGTTATTCTTGTCAAGAGAAGGTTAATTGCGCCTCCTGCCTAAGGGCACCAGCTGATCACCACAGGGGCCAGGAAGGCATTTTCTGCCTGTGTTCAGCATTGCACGACCCGCGGGGCTGCAGGATGCAGGGGCTCACCATGTGCTGAAGCATCAGGTGCTGCTGTGGGAGGTGGTGGGGGAGCGTCCCTGCCCCTGCCCCTGCCCCTGCCCCTGCCCCTGCCCCTGCCCCTGCCCCTGCCCCTGCCCCTGCCCCTGCCCCTGCCCCTGCCCCTGCCCCTGCCTCTGCCCCTGCCCCTGCCCCTGCCTTGCCTGTGGGACCCATACAGCAATGCTCTGGGGCTGGGCCCCTTCCCCCTGCCATGGCCCCAGGACCACCCTGGGGTGAGAGTGGGGGGAACCCCCCCATACCCTCCCAGCACCTTGGGTGGGCACCTTGAGTGAGGGTCACCCTGTGCCCTGCAGCCTGATGCAGCAGCACGAGGGATTCATCTCCCCGTGATTTGGTGGCTGAGTGGCGCCTCCGCCCCCAGCCCCCGTGCAAGGCTGTGTAACTGTAAAATTTTATGATTCGAGGCTGTCATGAGGATAAAGGCTGTGTGTCATGCAGCCGGTAGTGGGAGAAGCTAGAGGCTGTTGCTCTGAGCAGCCTCCCCACATACACCCAGTGGGTGAGCGCGCTGGTACCGCGCTGTGCTGGGCGAGGGGCACTGGAGCTAAAACTTACAGAGCTGCTGGGGGCAAGAAATAAATCAGCGAGACCTCTGCCTTTACACAGCTGGTGGGAACATGTGGCTGTGTGTCTGTCTGTGAGGCCCCCATGCTCTCTCACTGCCCAGCCCCAAACTTCCCTACCCCCTCTCCCTGCCTCATCCCTCTTGCTTTTGTAGGCTGCGCCCGTGGCCTTGGCTCCAGCCTCGCGCGTGACCTACTTAGCGCACAGCCCCGGTTCTTGCCTTTTCTCTCCTGAACAATGATGCCATCCAAGCCGCTGTGCTGTGCTCTCCGAACACAATGAGAGTGGCTCTCACAGAGCCTTTTACCTAGCCTGCACCGCACCTCCTGCTGCAGCCCCCGCCGTGCAGCACCCACCGGTGCAGCACCTGGTCATGCAGCACACCCCAGTGCAACACCCCCCAGTGCAGCATCTGCTGGTGCCAGTGGGTGCAGAGCTGCTGGGAGGAGGCTCAGTGCTCTGTTTGGTCCTGCTGCAAGGGGCAGGCTCGAGCATGGGCTCTGGGATTGTCCCTGCCATGGCTAGTTTGGGTTCGGGACTGAGCCATGGGAGAGGCAGGTGCCGCATCTGCTTTGGCAGCACTAACATTTGGATCTGGTAGTAGGAACAGGTTTGTTTCACGGGGATGTGCTGGCCTGGCAGCAGGCAGGATGAGGCCACACCGGCTGTATCGCTGGCTGCTGCTGCTCGCCCTGCACCGTGCTGCGGGCACCCTGCAGGGAGCAGCCGCTCCGCAGCGTGAGCATTGATTCCCTGAGGAAATCTGGGTCCTGGATAATCCCCAGGGAAGCAGAGGGAGAGCTGCTGCATCGCACACAGACACACGGAGAGCACGTGCACAGGCACACACCTGCCTACTGCACGAGCACGGGTGTGCACACAGGAGGCCACGCTGCACACACCCTGCACCCATGGGTGCACACCCTGGGTGCTGAGGATGGTGCTGGTGTAAGGGGCAGAGGCAGCTGGTGACTTTGTGAAGTGCTGGGGCTGTTGCCACTGCACATGAGTGCCACTAAATCCATCTGTGAAATGATGGTGAGAAGTGGCTGGAGCAGCGAGATCCCATGCGTGGGCCTGAGCACAGGCTGCCTGCGGGTGTACAGTGAGGAGGGGGCTCCCCATGTCCATTAATGAGCACAACAATGTAATTAGGGGTACATACTCAGCATGAAGGCAGGGTCTGGCTACCAAGCAAGCACCAAATCAGCAGATCACAGAATCAGAATCACAGAATTTCTAGGTTGGAAGAGACCTCAAGATCATCGAGTCCAACCTCTGACCTAACGCTAGCAGTCCCCACTAAACCATTTCCCTAAGCTCTACATCTAAACGTCTTTTGAAGACCTCCAGGGATGGTGACTCCACCACTTCCCTGGGCAGCCTGTTCCAATGCCTCACAACCCTTTCAGTGAAGAAGTTCTTCCTAACATCTAACCTAAAACTCCCCTGGCTCAACTTAAGCCCATTCCCCCTCGTCCTGTCACCAGGCACGTGGGAGAACAGACCAACCCCCACCTCGCTACAGCCTCCCTTGAGGTACCTATAGAGAGCGATAAGGTCGCCCCTGAGCCTCCTCTTCTCCAGGCTGAACAAGCCCAGCTCCCTCAGCCGCTCCTCGTAGGACTTGTTCTCCAGGCCCCTCACCAGCTTTGTCGCCCTTCTCTGCACCCGCTCAAGCACCTCGATGTCCTTCTTGTAGCGAGGGGCCCAAAACTGAACACAGTACTCGAGGTGCGGCCTCACCAGAGCCGAGTACAGGGGGACGGTCACCTCCCTAGGCCTGCTGGCCACACCGTTCCTGATACAAGCCAGGATGCCGTTGGCCTTCTTGGCCACCTGAGCACACTGCTGGCTCATATTCAGCCGACTATCCACCATCACTCCCAGGTCCTTCTCTGCCTGGCAGCTCTCCAACCATTCCTCTCCCAGCCTGTAGCTCTGCTTGGGGTTATTGCGCCCCAGGTGCAGGACCCGGCACTTGGCCTTGTTGAACTTCATGCAGTTGACCTCAGCCCATCGGTGCAGCCTATCCAGATCCTCCTGCCCCCACACACCCGAATGGCTCTGGAGGGCTGCTCTCCTGGGACGTGTGGCTGCTCTCTGGCTGAGGACGCTGTCTGTCTGTCCTTCCTCCTGCCATCCCTCTCCCCATGGTCTCTGTGGCAAGGAGGCACTAAGAGGTGTTTCCACCCTGAGGAACTGGGCAGGAGAAACAGCAGCCCCCATGCTGTGGTTGTGCTGGTTTGCATTTGCCTCAGCAACACCTAGTACCTCCTGTGTGCTTGGCTCGAGGTTTCCACTCAATAGCAAATAATTTCAGCCCCATCCTGCCTCCGAGCCCCATCCAGCCCCAACTCCCCGTGCTGGGAAGTGGTGCACGGACAGGGGATGGGGGCTGGAAGGACTCACATCATGGCGCAGTGCTGAGGGTGCCCATGGCTCCCAGGCTGCTCCCTCATCCCCCAGCCTCTGTCCCTGCAGAGCATCATCACCTATGGGCTCCAGCAGCCCCTCCACCACCCTCCGCTGCCTCTCAGCCCCTGCCAGCCCCCTGCCCACAGCTGGTTCCCAGTGTTGTGCTGGGGCTGGGGGCAGCCAGGATCCGGCCCCTGCCCACAGCCACTCCGTGCGGCTCCCCCGCCGCAGAGGCCAGGCGCGGAGTGCTGACAGGGGCTGTAAATTGTCAGGCCCCGTAAAGCATTTAATGATTTTGAATTTATCTGCATCGATAAATACATGACAAGGTAACAGTCAAATAAATACCCATTAGTGCACTCGCTCTCTCTTTTTTTTTTTTTTTAATTACGAGCTTGGGTGTAACCAATCATTTTCTGCTAAGCAAGCGCTCCAGGAAATCTTCATTAGCGCCCGGCAGCAGCGAGCTCGGCGCCCGAGGAGAAGGGGGTGAGCGAGCCAGGGGTGCAGCCCCTAGGGCAGCTCCTCTGAGCACGTCTTGCTCCGGCCTCGAGAGGGGTCATGAAAATAAATGAGGATGCTGAGGGAGTGGAGCGGGCACGGCTGAATTCCCAGCGCTGCTGCAGAGCGTCTTCGCACGTGAGCCACGGCACTGCTGCCCGCACCGCTTGCTGCTGGCAGTGAGGAATAGTGGAAGATGTGCAGGGAGAGGGCAAAACGCACGTCCTTACTGGCATGGTCCCGTGCTGCTCTCCCTGGGCACGTAGCCTGGGTGCAGGTTGTTAAAGGAGTAGAGCCGAGGGCAGAGTCTGTCCCTCTGGAGCATCCCTTGCATTAATCTTCCCTCCGTGCCAAAACACTGTCTGAGAGAGGGAGCAGAGGGAGGAACCAGCTCCTTTGCTCTCCCTTATTTCTGGCTGGCAACGTTTTTCCAGCAGAGCAGCCTTTAAAATCTGCACATCTCCTGGGAACATGTCGATCCTGATGATTTTTTTTTTCTATGAAGAAGTGTCAAATCAAATGATTTCAACTTTCACATTTTGTTTCAATAACGTTGAAAGGATTCTTTCCAATGAGAGACGAACATTTCAATTTGACATTATCATTTGGTTTCATTCCATTTGGGCTTTTATATTATCATATTACTTCAAATCTACATTTCTATTCTATCTAACATTTTTGCTGTTTAATGATTCAGCAGCGTCAAAACCCAGCTAAACACTTTGATATTTCTGGGTGGAATTTATACCCCCAAATCCTTATGTTGGAGATAAGCCTGAATGGGAAAGCAGCAAGCACAGTGGCAGGGGCAGCAGCCATACAGGGGCACTTTGTGCCAGGGGAAGGACATCCGATGTGACCTGCTGTCCGCTGGGTAGAGAGTGGCAGGGAGGGAGCTGCAGGCATTGCAAAGTGGAGAGCAGCTCATCCACAGGAGTTAGGAAAGGCGATGCCCTCGTTACCCAGGGGAGCTCCAGGAAAAGGGTTTTCCCCTGCAGAGCTGAGCAGGCTGGATGCAAGAGCCTGGTCCATGTAGCAGGGGGAGAGCATCAGCACACAGCCAGGCTCTCCTGGAGGGGATCTGCATGGGGTTTGGCTGGGGGGTGATGGAGAGGATCCAGGTTTTTCCCAATGTGAGCCTCCAGCCTCCAAGGGCCAAGCTGTGGCTCTGCTCCTGTTCAGCAGGGAGGGCAGAGACCAGCTTCTCCTTTTCTGGAGCTGGTGGAGAGGGGCTGAGGCTTCACCGTGCCTGGGCACAGGCTCTGTATTTCACTCCAGTGTCACACCCAGGTGCAGCTGGAGCCCAGGACTGTATGCTGGGCTGGCTGGAGCCCTTTCCCCAGGGGAAGCAGTGTGACAGCATCTGTCCCATCCTGGCCACGGCTCCGTGCTCTGCAGAGATGGCTCATCCCATCCTGGGGAGGCCGGGGTGCCTGGTGTCTGCATGCCACCTGCTCCCTGCACGCAGCCTGCCAGGCTCCTGTCTCTCACTCTCCAACATCCCCGTTGTTAGCAGGGCAGATTAAAAGCCGGTTTAATGGATATTTATGATCCCCATCACAGCCTTTTAGTGCCTGTCCTTTCGCATTACAGGCAGAGCGGCCACCACGTGCCCACATGGTGGATGGGGATGGGGTCTGCCTGGAGCCCTCAGCATCCCCCTGGCACCCCCAAACTAATGCTCCAGCAGATGGGTACCCCCTGTTCTGATGGCATCTCCTCACCTACCCCATTGATCTCAGGGGACAACCATCCAGAAGTCATGTCTTTTCAGTCCTGCTCACCTGCTCAGATGGGGAAACTGAGGCAGAGGGAGGAGTGAGTGGACACACCACTGACACCCCAGCCAGCCGTTCCCCACACATGCAGCACTGGGCACTGGCACGCTCATGTGCACGCAGATCAGGAGATGGACATGGAAGGGGGGAGGGGTGTGTCATGGTGCTCACACACCTACGGCATCCAGAGCCCTGAGTGTGCATTTTGGTGAAGCTCCTGGGGGGCTGTTGGTGCATGTGGCACGTGTGCATGCATTGGTGTGGCAGAGCAAGGGTGTGAGCAGCTGAGAGTGGCCATAACACATGATTGGGGTGTGTGCTGGGGGGCAGTGCCATGGGGCAGAGGCAAGGGGTCCTGGTAAGACCCACAGGTAAAAGCCAGACCTGGGAGAAAGTGACAACCCCCCTCCCAGCACTTGGTGAGCACAGCCGGCTGCTTTCTGATGCTGGCAATGCTCTCGGACTACATGGGAAATCCTAATTGAATCCCCTGCCTCCTTCTCGCTGGCTCTAAATGAAACTCCCCCAGGATAGCATATTAAACTTGACCTGTGCACCACCTCCAAGATTAACATCAGAGGAGGCAGAATTAAAGGTCTGCGGAGGGCAGCGCGGGGAGGAGGCAGGCAAGGCTCCCCGCACCGCTGCAGCACGGGGTGGCAGGGCAGCTCTCCAGGGAGCAGGGTGGCCCAGCACGCTCTGCCCTTGCTTGCTGGCGAGGAAAGTTGTTGTTCTCCTTCCCCAGCTGGACGATAATGTGAAAGGCAAGAAATTCCCTCTGAGGCAGCAGGGCAAATCAGGCAGCTCCTGTGCTTTGCTGCTTTTCCGCAGCATGGATGGTGCCGTGCTGCTGCTGGCCCTGCAGTGCCCCTGGGGCTCAGGGCTTTGCAGACACCACGGACATGAGTCACATCCAGCCCATTGGCTGGGAGCTGAGCCCTGCTTGGGCATGCTGTGCAAGGACAGGTCCCTCTGTGCTGGGTCTCAGATGCTGCTGCACCTTCCAGAGGGATGGGAGTCTCAGCCCTGATCCTGCTCCCCCTGCTAGCGAGGGAGGGAGCGTTTGTGCCTCAGCATCATGCTCGCCCCATCAGCGAGCCAGAGGCACTGCAGGCGCTTGCAGCTTTCAAGAGCTGACAGGCTCGTGAGAATGAAAAGTTCAAAACCAGTGCTCGGGATGTGTAAGTGTCTGCGGAGCTAACTGCCATCCGGGTCGGAGCCGGCGCGCAGGACCCGTCTCCTCCCTGGAGAAAAGGTCAGCCTTCAGCAGGCTGGAGTCACCCAGCCCGCCGGGGGGGACGCAGCTCCCGCGCCTCTTAATGAGGTGACCTTCGCCGCGGTGGACACGAGCAGCTCTCTTCGAAGAGTCGACAGGGCACATTAAGCAGATGTTTTATTCTGCCCTGTCTCCGCCTGCCTGAAGTCGGAGCGCAGGACAGACCGAGGCTGGAACGAAGGCGTCGCGTGCCTTCCCTCCTCCCTTCTGCCCTGGTTATTTCACAGCCTGCAAATGCCTGGCAGGATCCTCGTGGGTTCATCTCCGTGCAGGAGCCGTTCAGCGCCAACAGTGCTGGGTGTGTAGTGTGTGTGCTCTGCAGTTAGGAGCTGCGATAGCAGGGCTGATAGTGGAGCTGATACCAGAGCTGATACCAGTGCTGATGCTAGAGCTTATACCAGAACTTGTACCAGGGCTGATAGTGGAGCTGACACCAGAGCTGATAGTGGTGCTAATACCAGAGCTGACCTCAGTGCTGATACCAGAGCTGATACTGGAGCTGACACCAGTGATTCCTGTTCCCTCCCAGGCTCCCAGGGCAAGTGGATGCATTGACCACTGGTTGTGACCGGTGCTGGCGATGCCTTTGCCATGCTGTGCAGTGTGCTGGGCACTGCCATGGCCACACCAAGAGCTGACCCTTCTGGCACCAGCAGCTCAGACCCACCCCCTCTTCCCCCCAAAAAAAAAATTTCTCTGCTTTCAGCTCTGGAGTGGCTTATCACAGCTTCAGCTTCTGGAAGGCTCCTGGGGGCAGCAGCTACTTGAAATAGGCTATGGGGCTCCTGCTGGCCTGTTCTGGCTGTTCTCCAGCCCAAAAGCCCCGTGTAGG
The DNA here is from genome assembly GCF_964211825.1 of Aythya ferina. Taxonomy (NCBI): domain Eukaryota; kingdom Metazoa; phylum Chordata; class Aves; order Anseriformes; family Anatidae; genus Aythya; species Aythya ferina. The sequence continues at coordinate 6,393,244 of NC_140322.1, read as the reverse complement.
GTGCACGGATCTTTCTTCTCTCAGCAGGGCCACAGTGACCATTGCCAACCTCTCCAAATGTCATGGCCCCTGAATGGGGTGACAGCACAGAGATGGTGGTGAAGCCAAGTGGTGATAAGGGGAATATTTTACAGGACACAGGGAGGAACCTACTGGGCACACTGGGATTCTGTCCTGGGCGGTTCCTAGACTCCGGTCTCAGGCAAAGCACAGACAAAGTAAGATTAGAGCAAGTCAGGAACAGCAAGACTGATTGCTGGCCACACTAAAGGAAGTTCCTCGGATGGGTTCCTGCCTCCTGATGAGCAGGAACCTCTCATGAGCTTAGTGCAGGTCAGGATGGAGAAGACTTTGTTCTGAGCTGGTGTTTGGCAGGGAGTGGCGTATCTGTGGTGAAAACAAGGGGACATTTAGCCCTTGTGAAGGCTTAAAAACTGTTAACAAACAGCTCTAGAGTCACAAAATGCAGAAACTATTTGAGCCCCTTCACTCACATGTCCACACAGCCTCAGGACGGAGCTGTGCAGCCTCTGACCAAAGCAGAGCCAGGGCACCACAACCAAGCCAAAGGCAGGCGAGGTCGGGGGCCAGGGCTGGGAGCACGAGCACAGAGCAGAGGGGCAGGTGCCCGGGGTCAGAGACCTGTCCCATCCGCTCCCCACTCCCCCAAGGGGCAATTCTCACCGAGGGCTCTTTCCGTGAGCACCAGCCCACCCTGTGGGTCAGCCCTGCGCTGGGGGCCATGGCGGAGCGAGGAGAGCCCAGGGGAGCTGCTCAGGCTGCTGATGTGCAAACACAGAGTGCAGCCAAGCACAGGGTGCTATTATGCTGGTGTCCCTGCAGCAGAGCAATTTCATTAGATAGATTTATCCTGCCACAGATTCTCCCCCCAGCGGGTCGCCACATCTTCTCAATAGAGTAATGCCATTTCTCAGGGTAGAAACACTGACTTTACTGAGTCCAGGACTGGAAAATGGAGTCCTCCTTTCAACGGATGCATTAGTGGAGCCCCTGGGCACTGCCAAGCTGAGGACCTAGCAGAGACGAGCGATGGAGGGGAACAGCTCCTCCCCATTGCCCTGCCTTGCAGAGGGGCACTCCTGCCAGGAGAAACAATCCAAGTCAATTCCTCAAACAGGGAGATGAATCTGAACCTGCCAGTGCCCAATCCATGGGGCTCCCTGCACTGCTGGGCAGGCAGTTTGCTTTGCAAATATGCATTGTGTGTGGCCAATCTCCCAGGGAATTCCCTGAGAGGAGGATATGGACCCCAGTCTGAAAACTTAATTTGCAAAGAGATCGCAGAATCACAGAATTGTAGGGGTTGGAAGGGACCTCGAAAGATCATTGGGTCCAACCTCCCTGCCAAAGCAGGTTCCTTAGAGCAAGCTGCCCAGGTAGGCGTCCAGATGGGCCTTGAATATTTCCAGAGAATTAGACTCTCTGGTAGATGGTCCTACCAAGTCACGATGAGCCAGAATTGCTGGCGTCCATGGAGCACCTGCATCGACCTGACCTGTCTGTCTTCCAGCAGCCCTCTTACCGGCACTTCAGTGCCCTGACTGTGCCCAGCTGCAAGCTGCAGAGGGGGACGCAGAGCTGTCTGTGGGGCTGGCCCAGCACAGAAAGCTGCTCTAGCTGATGTGATTCCCACAGTCAGACAGCTCCTGACCCCTCTCTGTGCTGGCCCATACTGCAAAGGCGCTGCCTGCACTCATGCACCTGTCCCAAGGCCAGGAAGAAATTCTGCCTCCTGGGCTGCATTTAAAATTTCACCTGCTTACAAGACCTGGTGCTGGGCAGAGATGACCTCCATGCAGCAGATTCCTGAAAGACCACTTCTGAAGGGAGAAAGAGCCCCAGAGGCCACAGCATGGAATTACTAAAGTGCCTTGGACTCCTGCTGTGTCCATGAGGAGCTGGGTCAGCCCCCACCAACCTCATCCGCTCCCTCCCTGCAACGTGGCTCTTCCCACAGAGCACAGGGCTCTCTGGACAGGGGAAGGCACCCTTCCTGCCTGTGCTTTGTCATCCCCCCAGCTAGCCATCTGCCTGCCACGTGTGCTTCGTCTCCTCAGCCCAGAGTATCTCTCCCAGCCTCAGCTCCATCTCACCAAAATCCCCCTACCTCCCTCATCCCAAGCTGCTTTTCCTCCCTGTGCACACACCCGGAGTGGCGGTGAGCAGCTTCTGGCGTGGGAGGAAGCTGCTCATCCCTCAGGGGACGAGATGCGTGCGGTGGCTGCTGTGCCTTGGCCACCAGGAAGCAGCTGTAGGAACCTCTGCAGCAACGTCACCCTGTGAGAGTAGAGGCAGCGACGTCCCTCTGGGCTCCGCGAGCGCTTGTGAGAGCTGCTCCGTTCTTCTCCGCGACAGCAGACGGGGTCGAGATGAAAAGGACCGGCGGGTGAAGCAGCCTGGGTTTGCTGCGGTGTTAACTCCCCAGGGGATGGGTAGCAGTGTGGGTGAGGAGAGGCAAGGGACTGCAGCAGCAAGCAGAGCAAATGGTTCTTTATTTTATCTCTAGGATAAAAAGGAATACGGAAACCAGGTTCCTAAGATGAGGTGCCTTCATCTCGCTGCACAGCGTTTGATCATTTCAGATGTTTTACAAGGAGATGTATGGTTGAATTATCATTAGAGGAGGCGATGGAACTGAAGAGTAACAGAAAACTTCCCCCATGGTGACCCAGACTCACGTTACGTGCTTGAAAGCAGAAGAGCGATAAAACACAGGAGCCAGCTCGGATGGGGACCAGCTCACAGGAGCAGCTGTGCCCCAGATTTCCAGCTCCCCTCTCCTGCCTGGGAAGGGAGCACACTTGGGGGTGCATCAGAGCCCTAAACTTGAGAGAGGCTGCAGTAAAAAACCATTGGTGTGATGAGAAGCCAGTAGAGTACAACCTGGGTTCGTGTGGGCTGGGGTACTGGTGCCAGTGTGCTCCTGACCAGGGGATCCCATGGGTGGCCAAGGTCCAGAGCAGGGGCATGTAGCACCAAGGACAAAGGGACCTCAGAGCCAAGGATCCCAGGGCTAGAAGCGCTGGCATCCCACTTAGAGCGGGAATTCTCGCCTCTTTTTCCGCATCAGTGCCCCTAATCATCCATCCATCACCCATCCCTTCTGTCCTGAGTCCTCCAGCAGGTGTGAGGATGGATGGCATGCCTGAAATTGCCAAAGCCTGCTCTGTGTGCATGCTTGCTTAGCAATAGAGCAAGTGCCATTTCCAGAGCCTCATTAGTATTTGCATTGTTGCATGGCTGTCTAAGAGAAGTAGCAGCTAAGTGAGCCAGTCAGATCTTGCTAATTTGCATGTTAATGAAGCCCAGAGAACACAGCTTAGAGAGACTGGCAAGTAGACCTCCAATTGATAGATCTATACATGCAGCCTGTATATGCTTTAGAGACACAGCAAACACTGTAGGCAGACACCCAGATGGCTAGAGAGACAGACAAACAGATGGTTATATACAGACATACTGGAAGTGGGGAAAAATCTTTGTGCAGAGGGGTAGGATGAAGCACTGCAAAGAGGGGGGAAGGTTAGATAGATAGATAGACAGACAGACAGATAAAAATATGAGCGGAGAAACAGATTAGTCAAGGATTGTGAACATGCTTGGAAATAAGAATATTTCTTTTTTTTTTTTTTTTTTTTTTTTTTTTTTTTTTTTAAAGGTTGTGCATAATCACTTGCAGAGCACAGGTCCCGATGGGGCTGCGTTTACATCTTTGCATTGGATGATGCTGCCCTGTGGTGCTGCAGAGGACAGACACGGCATGGTGGGTGGACAGACAGACACGGGGGCTGGCTGCTTGGTAACTTCCCAACCCCAACTTTGGGAGGATCCTGCCCTGGGTGCAAGGACTGTCCCCAGTCACTGCATGCCTTAATTCTCCCTTGGAGGACTGGAAAGGTTCCAAATGGGTTGTGCTCAAAGGACGTGTAAGTATGCACATCCCTGGTGAAGTGAACGTCGCCAGGCACCAGCCAAGGGAGCAGCCGGCACAGCTCTTGGGGGAGCAGAACAAGGGAGCCCAGGTCCTTCCTGGGATGGAGCCCCTGCTGGTGAAGGGTCAGGAGACTGTGATCTCCCCAGCCCTGGGAGCCATGGTGAAAGCCACGAGCCCCCTTCTGTAGGCATTTGTGGCCCAGCTGTGACAGCTTTAGTCCCACACCAGCATCCCCACGGGCCAGTGCCTCCAGCACTTCCCCCTCTCTGTGAGACTGGTGCGGGGCTGAGTGTGGAGGGAGATCCCGACATCTTCCTACTAATCCCATCTCCTGGTGGGCTGGGACTAGGCTGGGACACTGGCCCAAGAAGACAACACTGCCTCCCTTGGCTGAGCATCACTTTATCCAGCAGCCTTGCATGTAGCATAACTACAGTTTAGAGACTTGTGTCAGCAAGCTGGACCCACCAGCAAGTCCCTCATGGGTCCCTGGGAAATAGATGCTCATGGTCACATCTCCCCTCCTGCCTTTATTTGCTCCACCTTGCTCTGCCCGGTGCCTTCTGCCACGAGGGCTGCAGGCAGGTAGGGCAGCGAGCAGCCTGCCCCGCACAGGGCTGTTCCCTGAGGGCCCTGGGTTTCCAAGCAGGCTGCCCTGGAGCCCAAGATCTCCCCACTTGCATGGCCTGGGTGTCTGCAGACTTGCAGGGAGAGGAGGAGGCCAGTTCTGCACAGGACAGGGCTGAGGAGAGGGCTGGCGCACAGCTCTGTGATGGAGCTGCCAGGTCTCACGCAGCTCTGATGTCTGCCACATCAGTCAGCACAGCCGGGACCCGCCGTGCCCATTAACCCCAGCACTGGTGCGGATCAGACCTGTGCCCTGACAGCCCCTGCAGAGGGGCAAACAGTGCTGAAATGGGGAGCACAAGCACAAATTACAGATTCCCCACCCCTGAGTGCATGCGTTCCCCCTGAGCATCCCAGAGCTGGCAGGGACCAGGGACAGGACGGTGACATCCCTGAGCACCACTGCTTTGCAGCAGGCTGAGCTTGGGCACCTCCTTCCAAGCTGGGTCCACCCAGCTCCTCCTCACTAGTGCCTGCAATGTGCTTTGAAATCTCCAGCTGGAAGGGCCGATAGACAGGGCACATAATTAATTCATGGCAATGATTGTTTCGGCACCCTCGGCCTCGCCTCGTGTTTCTCACACCCTGCACTCTCTGGGGCCTGGGGAAGCCTTGGACACCAAGTCCCCCAAGCTATTAGGGCCATGTCGCATAATCGAGGTGATGCCTTGGTGATCTGTCCTATTTGGCAGGAGGGATTTTTATGCAGCAGGGAGTGCGGGGCCAGTGCTTCCATGGTAATCCACGGCAGGGCAATCACCCCTTGCCCCCGTGCAGGATTTGGGCTGGCAGCATTGCTCCGTGGCTCTGCTCAGAAGGATCCTCACTGCTGTCCTCATCTGGAGCAACTCAAAGGGTCCCTGTGAGCATGATGGGGGATGTTCTGCACTGCCTTCTGGGCTATCCCTGAAGAAGGAACAAAAGCAGGCAGTATGATGCTGGAAGCTGACTTGAGCCCTGGCTGCCAGCAGCCCCACACCTAAGGGCGCTGTGGTAGCAAGCAGGAGATCTTTGCCCATCTCCCATCACCTTGCCATCAGGCTGAGCACAGGTGGTGATGGCTGTGGGGTGGCCTGGCTGTTCAGAGCCCCCATATTGGCTTTCCAGGGTTTATCACAGCTTTGCCTCAATTTCCCAAGCTTTGCAGCAGCAGATGATGGGCAGATCTGGGCAAGTAGAACCTGAGCCATGGCAGCTTTTCCCCCAGTCCTGCTGGAGCAGCCTGCCATCGTTGCTGCTCCGGGCTGTGTGATGTGACCGCCTGGCTCAATCCCTCTCCAAGCACACCAATCCCAGGGATACTTCCAGCATTATCCCAGTGTTCCTGAGTGGCTCTCAGGAAGTTTCCATCTCAGTTTGGGACTGGCAGCAAAGCACTGGGCTGACAAGTGCCACAGCAGCAAAGGGTCGTGTCTGCACACCGGCAGTGCCATGGGGAGGTGGGGGACAGTGGGGCTGTGCTTGTGGGCACCTGCCCAGGAACCAACAGTGGCTGACAACATCTGTGGTTTTTCCTTATTCATGCTGCAAGTTTTCTTTGCTTTCTCCCACCCTAAGACTTTTATTAAGATTTTCAGCTCACAAACTCACTGCCTGTTCTTGCAAGCAAGAAACAAGTCCTGCTTGCTCTTCCCACTTGCTGGGAGGACTTCACCCAGCCCGTGGCCATGCCCTCTTTCCCCTGGGTGAAATGAGACCCTACCTGCATCCTGACCCTGTACACTTGGGCCCTGGCCCATGGTGGTCGCACCTGAAGAAATACAAGCGAGATGCGCCTTGCTCGCCATGGCTGAGAGCAGCAGCCAGGAGCACTCAGTGTCCTGCAGCCCAGGGCATGCATCAGCCCTCAGGTCCAGCAGAGCTGGGACAATCCTGATGCCTGTGCCTGCTGGGAGACCCAAGCATCCCACCGGTGGAGCCAGCCTTTCAGGTAAAAGTGTCTCTAATTATTAATTAGCTGATGAGGGTTTGTTACGTGTTAGCATGGCTCTCTTGCTGCTATAACACTTACTGACAAAGAGCAGGAGAGAGGGCTCGATGCTCCTGTTGCTCACATATATGCAAGCTTTGCTGTACGAGAGCAAATGATCTACAGGGGTTGTGAGCCCTCATCCCACCAGGTGCAGGGGGCAGAGCTGTAACACCTCCTGCAGTGGGGAAACCCAGCCCTGTGCTCTTTGCCTGCCCTCACTCAGCCCTGCTCGGCACCAGTTGCAGCACATAATATAGCCTCAGTGCGCCACGGCCACGTCATGTCTGCTCTAGGGTTTTCCAGGCAAGGATGGGCCTGAGAGCACACAGAGGAGCTGGCACCCGTATCGCACATCCTGGCTATGATTCAGAGTTGGACAAGGAGAAGGAAGCCTGCTCCCAGCTGCCTCCTTGTAGTGATGGGGTGCCTGTGCTCTGCTGGAAGTGAATCTGCCATCTTCATCTCATCCCATCCCCATCCCCACCCCCATCCCATCCCATCCCATCCCATCCCATCCCATCCCATCCCATCCCATCCCATCCCATCCCATCCCATCCCATCCCATCCCATCCCATCCCCACCCCTGCTGCTCTTCTCCTTCATGACACCCCCAGGCGAGGTGTCTCTGCTGTCACCTGCACTCTGCTGACCAGGGACAGGTCCCCCCATCTGCAGCCACTGTGTCCGTGCCGGTGGGCAGCCTGTGCTGCTGACTCAGCCCATGCCAGGCTGCTGGAAGGGTTAAGTGCGATTGGGAGGCTCTGACATTTTGCTAATGTGCTGTGTTAATTGATTCGCTCATTTCCATTTGTTCCTGTTAAAGAGAGACAGATGAGAGTGGTCCTGCAGTGCAGCGACTTGGCAGGGAGCGTCTCCGCTGCGTGCAGATGTGCTCCTGACTCATTTATTACCATCAGGCCTCTGAGCTACCAGCGAGCCCGAGCATCGCATGAGGCTGCTTCCCCCTGGCCTGGGGGAGAGCGGAGCAGCGGTCCCTAAATGTGCCTCCCGGGGCTTGACGTCCACGTGCCCAACTCGTTGGATTGCAGAGACTGAGCCCAGCTGGGAAAGGTGAAGCAACATCTGCATGTGGGAGGGGAGAAGCAGCTCCTGGTGGAGGGAGATGACGGGGACCAGGGAAGCTTTGGTCCGGGCTGGGGCCAGCCCAGGTGTCCCAGCCCCGGCTCAGCAGGCTCTGCTGAGCCACAGGGCGGATGTCACCAGCTGAAGTGATGCCAGGCAGGGGACAGGCACGGGCAGACATGCACCTTGCCAGGGTCCCCAGGGGTGCTGGTGCTTGCGGCTGCTCCCTGCAGGGGACGTGGCCCCGCGCTCAGCAGCGGGGTTGTGCCTGGAGCCTGTGGTGGTACCTGCAGGGCCTTACTGCTGAGATGCGATGCCCAGTGACGTACCAGGACTGAGCCACTTGACCATACATTTATTTTTCCTGTTGAAAAATGCAATTATTAACAAAAAAAAAAAAAATCAAATTGCTTCAGGGGAAGAGCTCAATTTCAGTAGAAATGCTTATTAAAAACATATTTGTTCTGAACCTATTCAGTGCCCAAAGAAGAATATCTCAATCCAAGTGTCATTATTTGCTCGAACTTTTCCATAGAAGAAACCTGTCTTCCAGGCAGCCTTGGTACAGAAGGGCCCGTGCCCAGCCCAGCACCAGGTTCTGCCATGGGAGAGCGAGCAGCAGTGGGGGCTGCGAGACGTGGGGTAGCACAAAGGCCAGAGCCCCTCACAGGGACATGTCCAGCCTCCAGAGGCACATCTTTTTGTGAGAGGTTCCAGCAAGCAAATGCATCACTGGGTTTGCCTAGGTTTGAGGAGGTGTTAGCGTGCATCCCTGGGTGCCTGCTGCTGCTGCATCTTCACCCCGTGGCCAGGCCTCTCTCACAGGGTTACAAATGGCATCGCTGCTGAATCTGAGAATACCCGAGTTGGACGCACAAGGATCATCAAGTCTTATATTTTTTTTTTAATTTACTTTTTTACTTAAAAAAATAATAAATAAAATAAAAAATATATATTTCCAAGGGCCTTTTTAGTGGAACTTTGTAGGAACACATTGTGCTCAGGTTATTCTCACATGTGAATTGCTTTCTGCAGCCTTTTCCAGGTTTGCCCATTCTTTGCTCTCAAACCCCATGGCAGCTGCTGTTGAAGAAACGATGGGTCAGAAACAAAGGTGACCAATGCAAAGAAAAGAAGACAAAAGGATGCTCTGGGTCAAGTAGGTCCTCAGGGAGGAAAGAGCAGAGCCCCAGGGCAGGGTGTGCTGCAGTGTTGCTTGGGGAAGGGCAGCAGGGCCTGGGCACCATTCAGCTGCCTGTTTTAGGGTCCAGGTCAGGACTCCACATGGGAATCCTCACTGACCCTCTAGTGCTTCATTTTGGACTGAAGAGTCAGATTTCTTCCCCACGCAGTGGCAATGTGGGTCCCTGTGTCCCAGCACCCTGACACCTTGCCCACCCGCACTAAGGGAGGAAGGCTCAGGAGGAGCCCAAAGGGCTACATGGAGCTCCCACCACTGTGGCTCTGGGCTTCCCCTGGCTTTGTCTGGCTCCAAGCCCCCTTCCTGGCCTGGCTCTGCCTGCAGCTCATAAGCTGCTTGCTCCTTCCACATCAGTGTCTCAGGGCCACGTGGCACCCCAACGCCTGCAGGCATCAACCAGGACCTTGGGGCAGAAGAAAGGGAGCTCCTCCCCGACCCCGTGTTCCACGTCACTGAGCCAAGGGTGCTGCACAGGACAAGGACAGGGGGCTAGGGGCTGGTAAAGCTGCCCAAATTGGCACGGCTTCCAAAGCATGGGGCTGGGACCTGTCCCCCTCCGCCCTCCCCCCCCCCCTTCCCCCCCCCCCCGCCTGTTTCTGCATCTCTGCTGCCAAGTGGGAATATTGTGGAGAGGATGTGAGAGCTCCTGTCCATATGAAACCTGGATGGATTTCAGGTTTGCCTTACTCCCAAGGCCACTGATCCTTGTGCTGTGCCCGTGTCCTGTGCAGATGAGCTCAGTGCCCCCTTTCCCCTGCCTGCCTGCTCGTTGCAGTGAAGGCACCCCCAGGAAGAAGGCTGGAGGGCAGGAGGTGTGAGTGGGGTGGGCTCCCCATGGTGCAGAGCAACTGAAAGCAGCCAGGCTTCTCTCCACGCAGCTGTCTCCTCGGTCTGAGCAATGTGCCAGCCCCGAGGCCATGGCAGCCTGCTCTCAGAGATGAAGGAGCAGGGATTTCCCCAGCAGAGCCCTTTATCTGTGCCTGGGGAGGAGACAGGGTCTGCCCCATTATACATGGGGGAACACCCAGGAGTGGGCAATTCCCTGCTAGCAATGCCCATGGCTGCTCCTCCAAGCCCTCTGCCTCCTCCTGAAGCAGCATTGCGTCTGTGTCCCTGCTTGCTCTTTGCTTTCCACTTGCCTTCTGCCAGCCCTTCCATGTCCAGTCATTCTCCTGGGAGACCCTGTTCTCCTTCTGGGTCAGCTTTCACCAGGCTCTTCCCTCGCTTAGCATTTCTCTTCCTAAAGTCACTTTAATCCAAGAGGAAGAATAATTGCTTCTTCCATTTAGCTAAAATGCAAGATCATAAACTTGCCCATCAGCTGCAGCAAGGTCAGGAACTGCCTGTAAATGGCAGAAGGCATTTATTGCTACCAGAAGAGCAGATTTCACTCCCTCTTCTTTCTGCATCCCCATCCTGATGCCTACAGTGAGACCGCACTAGAGCTGGGTGGATGCAGCAGCATAAATTGGCTACAAGGAAGGATTGGCATCTTTTTTTTTTTTTTTTTTTTTTTTTTTTCTGGGGGGGGGAATATCTCCAGACCAGATTTGTACTGTACAAAGCAGCAGCACTTTTGGCTGTCCTCTGCTTGATGCACAGCAGGTCAGGGCCATCCCTTGGTAGCACGCCTGTTCTTGACGGGAGGAATGGCCCTGTTTGTAAACCAGGGCTTCAGAGGCCTTAGAGATTGCAAAATGCTGCTGTGACATCGGGAAAACTCCACCATAAGGACATTTTGCTAGAAAATGAATTTCTATTGAGATTCACTGCTGACAAGAAGGACCAGTGCTCCCAGAGAGGTTGGCTGGGGGAGGTCTGTGCTGCCTTTCTGTTGTGTGAGGCTGGTTGGTAAGAAGTTACTCACTTTGAAAGGAAAGAAATGTACAGATGCATATTTCTTTGTCAGAATTTTTCATGAAATTAAATGCAGCTTTGGGGGGGGCAAGGCCTTTTTTCTCTCTCATCTCAAACCTTCTCCCTTTTCAAAGGGAAACGAGGAAGGGGGATGAAGCGACAGCAAACTCCCAAGCTAAGTTTTGTCCTCATTTTTTTTTTTTTTTTGGAGATGAGCTGTAATCTATCCATCTGGGAGGAGGAGAAGGGGTAATACTTTACTGCTGGGCTGAAAACATTTCAGTACTTTAACAAGCTGAGATAGAAAGATTTGGTCTCCTTGACTTTGATGCCTGGTAGGTGTCACTTCAGCACCGTGACAGGCAGAGGGGGGCCTCCTCCCTCCAAGCCACCCATGGAGCGCTCCCCATGCCAAGCATCCAGGGAGGAACAAACTGTGCCCGGGCAGCAGAGCCCCATGCCTGTCCTTGGTGTGGATGGCCAAGATTTGGAAGAGGGACCCTTGGGAGATGAACAAGCCCATCGATCCATGTTTCTGCCCCAAAGGGTGTGCCCGGTTGCTTCCTAGTCAGGCAGCAAACCCAGATGTGCCTAAAGTTATTTGGGAGATCCTAGGGAGAGTGCATCAGTCTGTTTTCTGGGGGGATGAGTGAGGTGCAGGGAGGTGCTCAGCACCAGGCAGGATTGCCCCACACTTTGGGAGTGGGATGCCACCAGCCTGTGGTGGGACTCACAGGTTTGGTGCAGCCCCACTGCGCTCCTCACCCTGACACAGCCCCAAGGCGAGGATGCTCCAAACCCTGCACCCGAGCGGGATCCCGTCCCCGGCACCCCACACACCGAGCTGTGCCAGGCACGGATTTGTGCTGGGGGCAGGCTCAGCACTGAGCCATGGCGCTGCCACCCTCCTCCCCTGCGCCCACCTCTGTGGCAGTGACCGATCCCGATCCAGAGCCCCGGAGGTTGTCCCTGGTGAGCACATCGCTGCTCTTTGTCCGCATCGGGCCGAGGTCAGACTATCCGTGCGATTCATATGCTGTGACTCCGTACTCGCCTGCCTCAGCATCGTGAGATGCCAGTTGCCACAGCAACGCGATGCAACACATCCTGGCATCGCCCAGGCGAGGTTTTCCAAGCTGGCAGGGTGGGGAGGTCGTCCTCTCCCCTCCTTCCCGAGGAAGCTCGTCATCCGGGCAGGGACACAGCGGGAGATGCGTTAACGCGAGCCTCCTGTCACTGACATCTGCCTCCCTCGCCCTCCTGAAACCACCCTCCTGGCCAAGGATTGCCTGCAGGCCACATCCTGATCTCTCTCCCCGCACCCATGCCTGGCAGCTGTGCTACCTCAGCTGGGGGGGTCTCTGCAGGGGGGTCTCCTCCCCTTGCAGTGCTGCCAGCGAGAGCAGAGCTTGGCCCTGAAGGCAGCATCTGCAGGGCTTGTGCTCGGGGGGGAGTCTTTGTCCTGTCACATCCCCAGCAGCCCCAGGAGCGTGTCTGGGAAACAGTGAAAAAACAAAAAACAAACAAACAAACAAACAAAAAAAAACACTGCGGGGGAAGAGCATCTTCGTGCTGTTGTGTCCCTGGCTGACCCCATCACTAGGGCTGGAGCACCCGGCATTGACCAAGACGTGAGCCTGCCTCCTGCATGTCAGCCCCCAGTGCTGGCTGATTCTGGGTTCCTCCTTGGTGCTGTCATTTCCTGTGAAAAAAGGCCTGGATTTCGTCCCAGTGCTGCCTGGGACCGATTTTGAGGTCTCTGATGGGAAGGGAAGGCCATCTGCCCTCAAGCCGTGGTTGCAGCAGACACAGAGTCCCATATGAGGAGGATGTCACTGCCCAACATCTCCCCTGAGCCCACAAAGTGTGGGTGCCCACCAGAGGCTGCACCAAGTGCTACCTGACCCTCTGCTTGCTCTAGCACAGTGCGTACTACAACAGCTGTAACAAGACAGGCTGGGTGGGACATGGGCAGAGACCTACAACAGGGAGGTCCTGCACTCATAATGTGGAGCGGGGGGACACAGGGCAGAGCGGGCTGCCCCAGGGGGACAAGGGCTGTAAGAGTTTGAAGAAAGTGAGAGGGGGCTCTGAGAGGTGCCTAAAACAGGCAGGAGGTGCCCCCCATCCCAAATTTGGCTTTCCCAGCCTGTGAGGCACGGGACAAGGGCAGAGACTTGGGTGCACTGCAGAGCTGGGATGGAACCTGTGACTGCCTGAGTGTGCAGAGAGCCTGCTGGCATTGCTGGCCATGCTGGTGGATGCCCACAGGGCCACGTGTCTCCTTGTGGTGGGAATGGCCAAGCTGCTAGCCCGAATGCTGCTCTGTGCATTCGTGTCCCTGCCTACAGCCCCCCCAACAGGGATCGCTCACAGCAGTCCCAAGAAGAGGATGCCCTGTGGTGAGAGGACAGCCCCATCCTCCCAGACACGTGTGTGTTGGGCTGCCTGATTCTGCCAGCACAGAAGGAAAGCAGCAGCCCCCTCCTCTGCATCCCCTGCCCCTCCACTGCTTGTCCCAAAGGGGAGAGTGGCAAAGTGGGGAGATGTCCATGCCCCTCAAGGGGCAGTGCCCCCCTGAGTGCACACTGCACAGAGAGGCTGCCTCTCAACCCCCTTTCCCCCAAACCATCCCGGACACTACCTAAATCATTTCTTCAGGGTCCTTCCCCTCCAAGCACAGGCAGGTCCAGAGCCCTGGCAGGTAGCGCTGACCCAGGCAGGGGCTGCGGCATCGCTGCACCACCAGCAGCGGCTGCGCTGGCCACACTGCCAGCCTCCTGGAGCAGAGGTTAGTGGGCAAAGTCTATTTATAGATCCCCTGGAGCAGAGCAATCATTTCCCTGGAGTCAAGAGCAACAGAAAATGCCAACGTGTGGAGGATGATCATCTGCTTCTGCAGCCCCTGTTAGCGCCGAGGCTGCCTGGGTTCGCAGGTCCTGCTTTACACTTTCCTCCAGGCTGCTGGGACACGTGCCAGCCTGAGAGACAGGAGCCAGGCAGCCAGAGCACAGCGTGGCCGGAGATGAAGGCTTGTGGCCCCTCTGTGGGCTCTGTGCACATCCCTGCTGCTCCCATGGGATTGAACCCCTGCCTCCCTTCATGGCACATGGCTGTCCCCACGGTGCCCCACGCTGAGCAGGGACCTGAGCGTGTGCTCAGCTTGCAGTCAACTGTGGAGCCAAATGGGACTGTCGGAGGTGTCAACAGCAAGGATCAGTGGTGACGCCTGGCTCACAGGGCTCCCTCTGGGCTGCTGCTCAGGGACTTGGCAGAGGTGCCCCTGAGAGCAGAGCCCGGATGATGGCTCTGCACTGCTGGGGGCTGCAGGCGTGGCTCCGTGCTAAGCTGGGTGCTGCCCCAGCTGTGCAACGCAGGAGTGAATGGAGCTGGAGCAGGGGGACCCTTGCCTCTGGCTGGTCCAAGCTGGTGTGGGGAAAATAAGGCCAATTTAGGATGTGTAGCTGGGGCCAGGCAGAGTTCAGATCACAGCATGAGAGCTCTGCAGGGAGAGCCCTGCTGGGCAAAGAGAGTGCAGCAAGGGACATCTGTCCATCCACACCTCCCCTCCCTGACTCCTCTCCTTGCTCATCCCCAGGCTGGACACCACACACGCTCTCCAGCAGCCTCCTCCCAAGCATGTTGCTGCCAGCCAAAGCTTTCCTTGTCCTCACATTTTGTCCTCTTTGGGAAGCCTGGTCTGCAGGAGACAGCTGGCCAAATCTCATCCACCTGCTTCACCATGCCCAGGAGATGCTTTTGGTCTCCCCAGCAGGAGGGATGGTCCTGCTTGGGGTGGGGATGGTGGGAGGATGGAGAGGCTGCGTTTCCGCCTAGGAAGCTGCTGGAGCAAGGACAGGTTACAGAGTCCCTGCAGCGATCTCCGTGCAGTCTGGAAAGGGGAGAGCCGCAGGGAGAAGCTCCTGGCCAGGCTGACCAAAGTGGGGTTCATCTGTGCCCACGGCCAGTTTCCAGGGACCTCAGGACTTGTTCCTGGTGGCTCCACACAGCAGCTCTGTGGGATGAAAACAGCCCCTGTGGCACCGCAAGGACTGGTTCCATGGGGAGAGAGCTCCTGGAGGAGTGAAGAGCGGATGCCTGTGGGTGAGGCATGGGGATGCAGCGCTGTGGGGTGGAGGAAGCAGGAAGAGCAGACACCTGAGGGATGCAGGTTGTGCCCCCCATCACCTCCAGCCCCCATCTCGTGCATGGGGCTGGGGCCGGCGGCAGTGCCTGCTCCCCTCCTACCGTTCCATGGGGACGGTGCCTGCGCCGAGCATCGCCCTGGCAGCGGCAGCCACGGCCTCACGAGGGAAGCAGCGGAGATTGAGAGCAGAGCCCTCGGCTGCTGCCACTTCATGGCACCCTCTTCGTGATACACCGTTGCCTTGACAACTGCAAAGGGTCTTTTACTGCCTGTCGGCAGCTGAGACAGAAAGGGGGGGAGAATTAAGAAAAAAAAAAAAAAGAGACAGCGGGGGAAAAAAATAAAAAAGAGCATTAACTCCCAGTTCCTCAAAGTCGTTTGCACCATGGGAACAGTGTCCTGTGTGCGGCAGAGCCTCGGCTGGGGCA
Source organism: Aythya ferina (assembly GCF_964211825.1). NCBI lineage: Eukaryota > Metazoa > Chordata > Aves > Anseriformes > Anatidae > Aythya > Aythya ferina. The sequence goes on along the minus strand of NC_140322.1, from coordinate 6,377,974 downwards.
TCCCCCAGCGCCAGCAAAGCTGTGGGCATCGCCTACCCTGGGTGGGGAGGCCGGTGGCTGCTGGTGGTCCCGAGCTGGCTCATTGCTGGTGAATAAACCCTGGCAATTTGTCGGCTCCGTGCCCCTGCTTCTCACTGCCTTCCCACGACCTTGTCATCCATCAGGAGCTGTGACCACCTCGTGACATGGTGTGGCCTCGGACCAGTGCCTGACATCAGCTGGGCTTGTCAGCTTGATCAATCAGCCCCGCAATTAGGGCCTGCCCCCCCCCGGCAGTCCTGCATGCTGCCCTTGCTAATGGGAATGCAAACAGCCTGGCCACGTCTCCATCTGCAGGCACCAGGATGGAGCTGCCCCGCAACGTGGGCTCCATGTCCCGAACCTCAAGGGTCAGATGGGTCAAAAAGTGGAAATGGGCATATCTGGGGGTTGTCTCTCATGTCTGTTTCCCAGACAATCTGCCCCATGCCTGGCATGCATGGTTCTCATTTCTGCAGGCACAAATGGTGCTGGCCATGCCACCCTCCTTGGTCTGAAATGCTGTGTGAGAGCTCAGCTCTTACCAAAAGGCACACCACCTTGCTGTAGGGGTTTGCAGCCAGGCTCACTGCCACTTGATTAAGCCCATGGTCAGCTTTTGAGATCTCAGACACAGAGGGATGGACAGAGAGGGAAATACTTGGCTCCTGGTGATGCAGGGCATGATCAGTCTCTGATTTCAGGCACCCTGGCTGGACGTAGATGTTCTGTGCTGGTGGGTCAATAGGAAGAAATAGCTGCTGGCAGACAGACCCCTCTGACCTACTCTGGACAGCTGGGAGCTGCAGGGCGGCCCAGCACCCTCCCTGCCTGGGCTGGCAGCTGTCTAGACAAGGAGTGCTGCTGCAGACATCTGAATGCAGTCAGATGGACCCGATCCTGCTGACCAGCCCTAGGGAGGGCTCAGACCCCGATCGGGAGCCTCTTGGACAGCCAGCCCTTGTTCTGCTTGTGCCTGGGTGTCAGGTGTTGTGTGAGCAGACAAACCCACAGGGAGAACTGGCGAGACGGTGGGGCCGGGGTGTGGGCAGTCATGGGGGGAGTCCTGCCTCGTGGTTTGCTCTGGGGGGTTCACAGGGGTGGCACCGTCCCAAGTGTGGGCTGAACGATGCTCACGCTGCAGTCGTGCCAGCTCAGCCTGCTCCCCACAGCCTGCGTGCCTCAGGGCTCACAGCAGCACGCTGTGATCTGGAGGAGCAGTCTGCCCTCCCAGCACCCTGCTCTGGAGCCAGCTGCAGCTCCGACTGCTCTGTCCCTTCCCCGGTGCACATGGGCACACACGCTGTGCTCTGCACCCCCAGACCTGGTGACACCAGGTCACACGTGGAGGGGACAGACCACGAGGTGGCCACAGCTTCTGATGGATGCCAAGGCTGTGGGAAGGTTGTGAAGGTGCAGTCATGTTGCGTGCCAGCATGGACAAGCACCCGCTGACACCCCTGTGCCAGCCCAGGGAAGCGGGGCAGACCCACACGTATCTCACAGAGAGAGCTCTTGTGTGCTGCAACCACAAGTCCTTCAGAAATGGCCACCCTGAGCAGAGGAGAGGTTCTGGTTTCCAGGGGCGTTGGACAGAAAAGATGCATTAAATTGGGCTTTAAACACAGGGTGGATGTGAGGATCCATGGGTCCTGAGCTATCCCATGGCTGGAGGCAGTCTCCCACAGCCCTGGCTGTTGAATCCAGTGATTTCCCAGCCAGGTTACATTCTGCAAGTCCTGGCTGAATTTGGAATTGCTAAAGGCATGCAGGGTAACGTATGCAAAGGAGCCCCTGGGTGCTGCAGGGCCCTTCCCAGCGCGGGGTATTGCCCTGGCAAAGGGGCTCCAGCGAGGAAGGGTTGGGAACACACTGCAGTGTGACAAAGTGCCACGGATTCTGGTGGCTCCCGTGGGTGCTGGCAGCTCTCCAGCTGCTTGGCCACCTGTGGCAGCTGCTGCTTTCTTCAGATGCTGCTGCTATTGCTTTTAAATTGATGATGCAATTGGGCCGTATTTAAAGCAACAGCTCTTTCCCTTCCAATACTGCTCTTTGATGGATATTGGCTCTACTTCTCTCCCTCTCTTTCTCTACCTCTTCATCCGGACTGTGAAATGCCCAGGGATGCGTGTGGAATGACTTTCTACCCATTGTCAAGCACTTACAGTATCCCATAAATAATCTAATACTTGTTTGGTCTAAATGTAATTAAGATCCTTACTCCATGCTTGGCGACACTGACCGGCCATAGCGCCAGTGATTTATTGTGTTGTATTGTTTAGGGCTTTAATTGCATGCTGTAGTTTGGCACTCCACTGACAGCTTCTCCCAGGAATGATATGTTTACGCTGCAGAGGAGTTTGGGGTGATAACTGTATAAAGCAGCTTAATAACGAAGAGCACGTTTCTAATGCAGAAACCTGTTGAAGGTGTTTCTTTAGGAGGTTTATTCTGCAAGCAAAGTAGGAAGTTCCCCAGAGAAAATCAGCTCCTTTTCATGCACAGAATATTTGCAAGCTGCTTGTGATTGTAGTGATTGTTACGGAAAATTATGTGAGTGTTATATTTTCCTTCAAATAATTTAACTCTGTGGATCCTGTGGGTATTTAGTGTGGGCTCTTTGAGCTGTGTCGGCCACATGGCAATCAGTCACGTTAAATCACATGGCTCTGCTGCCAGGGCTGGATTGGAGAATGCATTGGAACTTACTGTGAATATTCATGAACACAAATGGGAAATTCAGTCCTAGGCATGTGTGCATGCAACTTTGGTCGTGCTTTTGTGCCAGAAGGCAGCGTGACACAAGCGTTCAGGTGGTGCACACAAACCCACACACACGATGCTCCAGCCCCTGCAGCTCCCCACTCACTGCAGCACGGCGGGGGTCTCCGGCCAGCCCCCCACGGGGGCTCATTGCTCCTCGTGCAGAGCTGTGACAGGCATGTGCCTCATGCCCTGTGCAGTCCCCCACCTGCAGGCAATTCAATCTGCCTGTTCTCAGCAGCACGTGGTATTTCAGAGCCCAGCTGGGGGAAACCCAGGGTGTCCTCAGCCTTGCAGCTTCCCTCTGCTCACCCTCAGCAACTCCTTCCCTGGCCCTGCTTCCAAAGGAGGAAAGATGCTGTCCCACATCTCTGTGTGGCACTGCTTCCACGGGGCTGGCAAAAGCAAGCTGGCTTCTCCCAGCCCTCCCAGATAAACAGGATTAAAATCCTCACTTATTCCTCCTCTGCCTGAGCAAGGGCAGGAGGGACTGAAGGGGGGCCTTTATCTCTTCCTTATCTGTGGTGCAGCTGCTTGTCCCCCGGTGGAGGAGGAGAGATGCCCCCAGCCCCGAGCAAGCAGATGTGTGTCTCTTCCCGCGCCTGACAATGACCTTCCATGTACTAACAGGGGCCTCTCTGGTAACACCGGTTTCTTTTTAGCTGTTGCTGAGGCCTCCAGGGAAAACCTTCAGATACCTGATTGCAGCAGATACCAAGGGAAAACCACAGCAACCCTGATCCCTCTTGCTCACGCCTATGCAAACACAAGTGCTTACAAGCACCTGAAAACCACAGTGCACAGGGCTCTCACAGCTCCGTCCCCTTCTCTCTCTTACACCTAAACGGCCACAATATCCCACTGGAATATCCCTCCCAGAGGGACAGGTGGGCTCAGGGGCTTCTCCAGGGCATGGCCTCAGCCAGACCCAGGAGCTACCGCTTCAGCAGCCTGTGTCTGCTGTCAGAGCCCTCTCTGGCTGGGAAGGTGTCTCCTGACACAAAAAGCTTCCCAAAGGTGCAAGGCATTGGTGCTGTGCACCTGCTCATCAGAAAAGCAAGCTTGGGTCTCTCCTGGCTGGAGCCAAGCCATCAGAGCTGGATGTGGCAGCATGGCTGGGTTTGGAGGTGCTGCTGCACGTGTCCCCACCAGTACTCCCCATTCACTCCTGGGGCTGCCCTGGCACTCACCCTCTCGCAGGATCTCCCCAACTGATTGCACTCCAGCTGGGATCCAGGCAGAGCTGAGAGAATGTCTTTCCTTCCTCTTCCATCATCCTGGCCTTTTACCCAATTGAATTGAGATAAAGCAAGGCTATTTGGCACCTGGAGGTCTGTTGGCACCTTGAGTTATCACCACATGTGTGCCAAAGCTACCAAGCATGCTGCACAGAGCATTGTGCTACCCTTAGCCTTTTGGGTGTCATGACCCCCTTTGTGGTGTATATTCTGCCCTATGGATGAAAAGTGCTGTGTGAGAGCTCGGCTGGTGACTGCAGGAAGTGGTGGGATGTTGAAGCCTAGCACAGGAGTGGTGCTCAGGCCCACATCCAGCACGCAGACACTCAGCCAGGTCTTGGCCATGCTGAGGATGGAGGAGAGACTCCTGGCCAGGCAGTTGTGGGCCCGACTGAAGCATGTTTTGGGGAGTACCCTGTGGTGTGGGGCCATGACCGGACCTCAGCAGCACCTAACTGCCCCTTCTTCCATCACCTACACACGATGCAAAGAGGAGAAGAAGGCTGGTCACAGTGAGAGAGGTGGGAGCTGTGCCCTGGAGCCTGGACAGGTGGAGACCCAGAGCCCACCAGTGCTCACCGCTCCCACGTGCACGAGGGGACCTGAGCCTCACCATGAAACCATCCTGGGCTGTGTATGTCCTACAGGCATAGGTGTATTTGCATACATTCACCTTCACTGTGCACACTTGCTATGCACACACACACAGACATTCTTGTGCACCCAGGCATTAAAACTGGGGGCGGTGAGCGCGGGTGCCAGGAACCTGGGTGAGGGCTTTGCAGCCCCGAGCGCTGCCGGCAGCCCAAATCCTCCTGCCCTCACACCTGGGCTCCGTCTTTCCCCTCTCCCTCCCTGCCACACACATTAAGGGATTACACTGTGATCTTTTCAATCTCTCTGTCAATAGATCTCTTTTTTTGCCAGCCGAATTTTTTCCAGCTCCAGCTCTTTCACTTCATTAATGCGCCCAGAAGGGAAGAGCAGCTGCCTGCATTGTCTGTCTATGAAAATTTCTTGCGCTGCTGGATTTGTAAAACAACTGATTAAAGACAATGCAATTAATTATTCCTTGATGAAATAGTGGAAATTATCCTGAAAAATGAAGAAATTTAGCAGTGGAACATTAAATCCCCATAATTATGTCATTTCTACAAAGGGGGCAGGGAGGTGAGGAATAAAAATAAAATCCAGCCGCAGTCTTTGTGCCGGCGCCGGGCCCCACGGCTGCCTGTGGGTGCCCTCGGGTCCCCCTGTGCCCCCGGGGACCCCTGGCACAGGCACTCTGCACTCCCCGATGAGGGTACCCGTGCAGCCCTGGCAGGGCTGAGCCGAGGCAGCTCCCGTGCCCCGGGCTGGGTGTGAGCATCCAGCTGCGCTTACAGCATCCTCATCACATCCAGCAGAGCCCGGGGTGGGGATGGGGGAAATGCCCACGCCCAGGCAGTGCCACCACCCCTGCAGGGACAGCCCTGGAAAGTCTGAGAGCGCTTGGAGAGGAAGCGGTGGCCCAGCCTTCCTGCTCTGCATGGAGGGGACGAGACCTCTGCTCTGCCCCTGCACCCTTGTCCTGCTCTGCCACATGGGCAGAGCCAGCTGTAATTGCAGGGACCTCTGGGGACATGCCCACAGGGCTCAGTCTGTGGTGCCTCACCCCAGGGTGTCCCCAAGCCGTGGTTCCTGGAGGTCCTCTCCACACCTCAGCAGCATGACCACCATCCACCCACCTCCTCCAGCATCCTCTGCTCCGTGCTCAGCTTCGGCTGCCTCTCACCTGCAGTCCCTCCATGGCTGCAACACCACCAGAGAGGTCTCCGGACCTCTGGTCCTCCATCCTCTGCCTCTCTGACCTCTCTGGTCCCCTCCCCACCACATTGCCCCACCATTTCTTTCCGCCCGCATCCCGTGCAGAACCCAGAGCTGGGAGGAGAGCTGGCCTCTGGCGCTGCTCCGGGTGCCCCCGTTTCACACATGCTGCCTCTCCCCATCCTCCGTCGTGCCTGTGTGTGCGTGTGGCACCGTCAGAGCAGGAGAATCCCCGCACCGGGAGGAGGGGAGCGCTGAATCACAGCCCCGGCGCGGGGGAGCGTGGGAGGCGAGGGGAGCGCGTTGCATGGGGAGAGGATATGCCTCCTCCGCACTCGCAGCTGGGGACTGTTGATTTTATTTATTTATTCTATTCTGAGATTTATCAAACGTGGGACTGGAGCCTTCCCGAGCCTGGTGTGTGTGGAACGAATCCAGGCCCCACATACCACCTGCCGAAATGTAATTACCAGATGCGTTAAATGAATAAATCTTCCGGGCACCGTTTTCTGTTAGCGCTGTTAAACCCACAGGGAAAGCCTCCGACTCTGCTCCGAGCTGTCTGTGCCACCTCCGAGCCCCCCGTGTGCTCTGGACACCGCGTCTGGGGTCTGGACAGGTCTGGGCTGAGCTGCCCCAGGACCTCCCCTCTGGGTTGTCCCCTACAGGTCACCCAGGACCTGGATCAGATCTCTGCTCTGGGCAGATCTCCGTCCATCCTGGTGCGGGGGGTGGCCCCCCGCGGCGATGCTGGGTGGGTGCTGTAGCTCTGCAGCTAGCAGATTTCACACTTTATGTTAGTGAGCACTGTGCTGCAGGGATTTTGGGGGGGCTGAACCCTCTGGGTCATCAGCCAGGGTGCTCCATTTAATGCTGTGGTAGTGACGAGCAGTGCTGGGACCCAGGGCTTGGACAGGATCTCCACTGCAGACCCGGCACCTGCACCACCACCCAGCACCGGGACCTGCTCCCAGCCTTAGCTCATGCCTTCTCCTGCACACACCTGGAGAATTTTGCTTGGAAAACCACCCAAATGGGACACTTGAGCTTTTTTTTGGGGGGAGGATGCCCCAGATCATGGCACAGTGCTCTGTGAGGAATTCTTGGAGTAATCACTGGGCAGAAGCCAAACCTCTGACTGTGGTTTATAACCAGGATCTCTGTGTTTTTCCCTGAATTTTTATTTCATCCCTATAGCTCTTCCCTGGGTTCCTCCTGTCGGTGCTGTCTGAGGTCTGCAGGTGCAGCTCCCACAGATAAACATTTGGTCTCTAAAGACCTCCAAGCCAGCCCCCGCCCGGCCGTTATCCCTGCTTGCTCATCCTGCAGTGGGGCTCACCAGCAGCTCTGCTTTCTGTTTTTCCGTGCTTTTCAGAAGGGGCTGCTCTTTCTGTGGGCACTGAGTGCCCTAAGAGAGCAATGAGACCCAGGCAGGAGAAACCTTCCATTCGGAGGTTTTACCTAGAAACAAAGCATGAGAAGTTTGACTAATTATTATGCTGGTTAATATTTTTCTAATTTCATTAAAATAAATAAATAAATAAATAAAGCAGCAATGGAAATGTATGCTTAAGGAGACTGGGTGTTGAGAACAGCTCATGAAATTTGTTTTGCACCCATTTTCTGACCATTTCTACTAATCACATACCATGAAATGAACAGTTTGCAAACACCCCATGGGCTGAAATTTGTTTGCATAAACTATTCAGCAAACACTTGCAGATAACAAATTCATTTGCAGAAATCAGGATCGGCTTCTCAGCAACTCACAAATGGGAAAAAAAAAAAAAAAAAAAGGAAAGTAAGCCTTCCCTGAATCATGAAGGAGATGATTCTACCTGCAGGACCGAGGTTGCCTTCCCGCAGTGAGGGTGTTTTTGGTGGTGGTGCAGAAGGGCTGCGGCACTTGCCAGTGCAGTCAGAAAGAGCCAGGATCATTTGTGGTGAATCGTTTCTGGTGGTTTTATTTAAAGCACTGTTTGTGTCAGAGGGTCTCTAGGAAAGGGGTAGGGATTTCAGAGATGCAGGTCCCAGCTGGGTCTGCAGGAGGGGCACTGCATCTGTAAGCAGCCCCCAGAGGGATCTGGTTGTGACTGAGACCTTTGCAGCAAAAGGTTCTTTATTTTAAATTCATTTTAAATAGGAAAAGAATAATTAGAAAATTCCTTTTTTGGGTGCTGACAGCTGGGTAAACCCAGCCATGGTCCAGCAGGATGGGGCCTCTTTTTGCTGCCTCCCAAGGCACCCATGCTCGGAGCAGGAAAGCCAGTGGGGGCGCCTGGTGTGCACGGGGTGAGCAGGACCCTCACCACCCCAGGAGAGCTACAAGGGTTTGGCGCTGGCATCTCTGCTGTTGCGATTTTATTACGCTTCCCCCAGGTACCCCCACTCCTGGAGCTGTGCTGTGGCTTTCATTATTTAAGAGTGAAAAATGCAGTTGGCCTAGCAGAGTATGCAGCTATCCCAAGGCAGACAAATTCAGTACAAGGAAAAGTCAAGTTTCCAATCACCGTTTTTCCTTAAAAAAAAAAAAGAAGAAAAAAAAAAGATATTTTTCCCCTCCAAAGAAGAAAATTTGATTTCAGATGCTTTCTCACATTGTGAATTCTGTTTGATGCTTCTTGCTAACCCTCTGTTAGGGAGAGGGATGCGCTGATACCCGGACTATGGTAACTCTATATGGGTGTAGAAAAAAAATACCCAACCGCTGGGTCCTTCCTCACTCATGGCACCCTGCTGCCAGTGATGTGCCCTCCGCACACCACATGGCCTGGTGGCACTGGAAGGGAATGTGTCCTCCTCCTCTGTGGCTGTTCCTGCATGAGCTCTGCTGGGCACGTCCCAGGGACCGAGAGGTGGGGATGGGGCTGAGAGCTCCTTCCTCCTGCCCCTGCTGCAGCTGGTGGGACCCCCACCCCGCAGAGCCCACCCCCTCCATCACAGCAGCTCAGGCTTTCCAGGAAGGAGCCGAGCTCCAGGAATTAAAAGCTTTGCGGTGAGATGTGACAAAAAGGAAGAAAATGCCTTCAAACGCGCCTCCTTCATCTCTCCCAGCACTTCACCTTTCCGTCGGCTTCAGTTATTTCACAGCCTCTGGAAAAGAAGAAGAAGAAGAAAAAAATGGTTAGGAACTTGCTGAATAAATCATATCCGCTCCCTCCCCCAGCCTCCCTCCTTTCTTTTGTGCAAATCAAAGGCTGGGAGCTGCCAGGAGCTGCCAACGGTGCCCCCAGCCCCCCCTCGCCATTCCTCGCGGCCCCCCGTCCTCGGGAACTTTGGGGGAAGACGCGGCGGTTTCAGAGGCAATCAAGCTCTGACAGCCCAGCCGGAGGGACGGAGGGGAACGGGGAGAGGCGAGCGCCGGTGCTTTGCTGCTGTCGCTCCTGCAGGCGCTTGCTGGCTGCTCCCCGTGGGTCTTGTAGTTTGGAAGCAAGGTACCGAACATGTGGGGAAGGCTGATAATCTCCAAAGTGTCTGTGATTAAGTGAAACCAGCAAATTGAGATGCTTAGACAATTAGTAATCTTGGCGTGAAAAAAAAAAAAAAAGGAAGAATCAAAGAGGAACGGAGGGTTTGGGGGTTATTTTTATTTGGTTTTATTTAGCTTATTCTATCCTGCCCTGCCCCCCTTCCTTCTAATTTCCTAAGCTTGCTCTGGCTGGGTTTGAAGCGAAGCTGCTCCCTGCTTGCCTGCCGTGCAAGAGCCTGGGGACAGGCATGCCCCCCCGGTGCTGCTGGAACCTCTCACCGGGCTTCCAGCCTTCCCTCACCGCTGCCAGGAGCTCAGTTCCCTGCCATGGGGCCAGGCAGGAGGCAGCGAGCCTGCCCAGCTGCACACCCAGCCCTGTGCATCCACTTTGCCTGCCCAGCAGCTTTCTACATGGCTGGAGGTGGTGCCCAGGCATCAAAGGAGATGGTGCTGAATGTGAGCCCTGCCCCAACGTGGCAGCTGTCCCACCACCATGCCAGACCCTGTCCTGGAGGCCTCGCCTGCCCCACAACACTTTGCTGCCAGGTCAGGGCACAGCTGGGTTGTGCCTCTGTGCAGTGCGCGGTGAGTCCAGGGCATTCAGGAGACACCCGTGAATTTGGGGCAATTCTCAAAGCACCTCTCTGCCCCCACATCCTTCATAAACCCAGCTGATTTCTGTGTCATTGGCTTTGCCTCACCCTGCTGCCATTGGTGTCCCCAGGCAGCTGAGCACACTGTCACCCTGAAATGAGTTCCTCAGCCTTGGCCACTCTGTACCTTTGAAGGGCTCAGAAGCATCGCCCCAGGCTTGGAGGATGCCACCAGTCCACATCACTTAGTGTGCAAGCCATGCACACCGGGGCTGCGAGTCGTGGGACCAACCATCTCCTCTGTCTAGACAAGGACCCTCTGGGCAGATGCAAACCCCCAGGGCAATCCTGTGTCTCTGCGCCACCCTGTGTGCCTGCACCTCCCTGCTCACCAGCTTTTGCCTCCCAGCTCCTGCAGCCCAAGAACTGTGTTAAAAGCTAGGGGCTGGCTCAAGGTTTGAATCTCGACTTTCAGGTTTCATGCTGTGTTTGCTGTCCCCAGATAAAACCTGGAAGAAGCAATGTGCTTGCAGGACTCTCCTACAGCTTCCCCACGGGAACTGCCACCATCCACACCCACAAAGCCCTGACTGGAACTTAAGTGAAAGGGCAACATCTCTCCCTCCACAGATGGGGAGCTGCCCTACTGGGACCTTCTGCACCCAAACCAAAACATCTTATGGGAACTGCGGTGTTCACCCCAACCTCCTGGGACCAAATGCAGAGGTCCTGTGCATCAAGAGGTGCCTGAACGACAGCGGCAGCCACACTCCAGTGTGCCTGGGGGAGCTCTTTCCTTGCTGCAAACCTACTGGAGACCCAGATACCCTCCTCATCCTCACCCCCCCCCCCCCCCACTTACCTGACATTGCTTTCTGTCCCTTTGCAAAAACACCCTTCATGACATTAGACTTCCTTTCTTCAAAGACAACTTGTTCGGCTCAAGCAGCCCATTGTATAGCAATTTTTGACCAACTTTCATTTATTTTTTTTTCCTTCATCTCCTGTCTCTTTATTTGTTTAGAGTTTTATCTCTGGGATTCAAATTCCTCCTCGGGAGGTTGTTGCATAACTAGCCTCCATACTGATTGTAAGGATTTTAATTTGGTAGCTTTCATCTTAAGCTGTTTCTAAGGCACTTCCTCATTTGTTTAAAATCACCCTGCCTAAAGCTTTCGAACTGTTTTTCTGGCTTGATACTTCCCAAAGGGCTGCGGGACTTAATTAGAGTCCCCGCTCCTTTGTGGTTCAGTGACAGTTCTCTGGATTAAGTCAAGAGTTGCCACTCCACTTGTGTGCTCCAGACCTCGCTCTGCTGCTCTGACATCGAGACATCTCCGGTGCAATTGGGATCTCTCAACTCACAGGGAGCTGCGGCCACTTGTAGCAGCTCTCCTGGCTTCGTGGACTCCTTGAACTCCTGTCCCCGGGCGGTGAGAGCCGGGGGGTGCACAGCCCAGGGAGAGTACCAGGCCCTTCCAGCCAAGGTGAGCACAGGCACCTGGCCGGCACCCAAGTGAGTAATGCTTTATTAGAGGATGGGGAGGAAGGTGGAGGGGACAGACATCCTTCCCCACCAGTCTGCTCCCCCTCTCCCTTCCTGGCATGGGTTGTACCCATCCCTTTCTTCCCCTTGGGACCTCCACGTCCCGGCCCTTGGTGCTGGACGGGAGCTGCCTGCGTGGGTCAGCCTCCGGCCAGCCCCGACGTCCTTCACAGCGGGGGTGTTTGCCCGAGCCCCACCTCTGGTTTACGGGATGTGATTTATGCTGATTTAATTGGTGTCGGTTTAATTGCCTCATCCAGCTCCCATATGTGTTGGGAGAGGGCCAGAGAGAGCATTAAAGGATCATTACACATTACGGGCATTTTTTCCATCTCTTCTCTGTTGCCCCTTCCCCTCCCATACAATTTAGGGAGCCAGGACACCCCAGCATGAGTTGGGGACATTTTCTGGGGATCCTGACTATGGGAACCCTGTTGAAATAAGACAAAGTGGTAGCTGATGTCTGAAGCCACATCCACAGTGCCCAGTGCTCCCCTTTCCCACCAGTCCCCCCAGCAGCTACCAGGCAGGGGCATCCCCACCACCGAGCATGGGTCCCCACATCCTGCAGGAACTCTGTTGTGGCTGGCTTTCTGGCTGCAGTCACCACAGAGCCTGACCCCGTCCCTTCCTGCACCGCAGCACTTTCTGCAAGGCAGCATGGCTCAAGGAGGGACACAGCCCTGTGGGGCAGTGGGAAAGGGGTGAGCAGTTGTGTGCCCCAGGGGCTGGAGGTGAATATCCTGATGCAGGGCACACGTGGGACAGGATGGTTTGGGGACAGGCTCAGAGGAGAGGGGATGTTCTGCACTGCACAGGACAGGGATGGAGCGAGTGGGATAGGGAAGGCACTTTACATGGGGAGGGATATTGTACACCTGGGTAACATGAAGGGAGAGTCAAGGCAGCGAGGACCCCACCTGCCCTTTTGCCCTGCAGAAGTCCCCGCTCCAGGCTCCTGGAGCTCCTCTGTCACAGCCCAGTCCTGTGGCACCACCCTGCTGCCAGCTGCCCCGTCCCTGTCCCAAGGCTGGGCTGCACACTTCCCTCCCAGGGCCCTCTAAGACCATGTATTAGGCTAAACCCCCACTCTTTTCCCCCTCTGGGATTTCTCTGCTATCCCAATCTGCATTTTGCATGCTGTCCCCTGCACACACAGGCACACACTGCCCTCGCACCCCCAGCTCATGACACCCCCTCCCATTCAACCAGTTCCACCAGCTGCCTTACACCCTCAGCCAGCAGCAGGGCTGTCCCCAAAACTCCCTTCCCTGCTGGACGTTGGCAGTGTACCCCGCCACCTGCAGCCCATGGCAGAGCCATCCGCTCAGACAACTCGCAGCTCCATAAATGCCAGCGCAAGGAGAGCCCCAGCCCCACACACCCTGTTGCTGCTCCGAACACCCAGCGCAGTGCCTGCAGCCATGCAGATGTCTTCTGAGCTGAACATGGGAAGTGAGCAGAGCTGCTATGTTCAGTCTTTGCTCTGGAGGGAAAAGAGTGACAATTGTATGGAGCTATGCCTGCTATGCCAAGAACCACATGGGCACCAAGTGGGGCAGCTCTGCTCCAGCCACCTGGACCAGGGTCCCTGACCACCTCGTGGCTACCAGAGAGAGGAGCTCCTCCAGCCAGGTCCCTGTGGATGCTGTGCCCACAGAGCAGAAGTTTTGGGCTTCTCACCCATGGGGAGCTTGGATTCCTCCTGGGTTTTGCTGGCGACTGCCCATGCCTCCCATTGCAATTTAAAGAGAGGAGCCTGTGGGATGCAGAGTTCCCACGGTGACATTCCCAAGGCTGCAGCAGGGGACCCCATTCTGCCCATCCCAAGAGAAGGGTGATCCAAGGTAAGACATGAGGTCCTCAAGTCATTCCTCTAACCTGACCTGTGACTTTCCTAAACCACTTTGGAAATCTGCTGCTCCCTCTGTGGAAGGAAACCCCGGAGGGGCGAGCTGCAGCCCTGGAGCCGGCGGGCGCTGAGAGCTGGTGCCGGCTCCAAGAGAAGCTGGCTGCAGAGCTCGGTGCTGCTGCCAACTTGGCACAGCTCAGGCGGCAGCCCCAGTCCCAAGCCACCCAAGCTGTTGGGAGTGGGTATAAAACAGACCCTGCTGGCCGGTCCCCAAGGGGAAGAGCTGGCTTGGGCAGGAAACATCATCACTGACATTTAAGAGCTGGGGAAAAGCGCCCAGTTGGCAGGCAGGGAGAGCAGCACCCGGTCCTCCAGCACCCTCCTTCCCCCGCAGGGCTGCAGTCCCCTTTCTCATGCCTCACCGCTGGCTCTGTCTCCCGCTGCTGTTTCCCTTCAGCCTCTACAAAACAGCCCAAAGCTGCCACGCTCCCACCATCGCTGCTCACCACGGCCGGAGCAGAGCTGCCCAGTCCTGGAGCAGAGCCATCCCTGCAGACCTCAGCGTGCCAGCTTCAGGGCCAGGGCATTTCCCATCCACACCAGCCTGACCCATACTGGGTCCAGGGAGCTGCACTTCCAGCTCACATTCTGGGGCAGGATTGGCCCTGACTTGCCAGAAAACATCCAGAAGGATGCTGTGCTTTGGTGATGGGGACTAGGAGCTGAGCATCCCCTGCCTCCCCATCCCCATGTAAGCACACAGAAGACCCTACCCCACCAGTCTGGGAGCTGGGGCAAGCTCCAAACCTGACTCAGCAGGAGCTGGAGCCCCGCTCTGCAGACACCACTGGCCCCAGAGGGCTGATTCACCCCCAGCCATCAGGGGAAGAGCCGGGTGAGCAATGGGCCCTGCGGTCAGGGCAGGAACATCTGCGGGGGCAGCCAGGAGCAGCTGGCAGCACAGCTCCACTGCTGCTTCCCTCCCTCAGGGTGCACAGGAGGCAGCTTGGGGTGGCTGATAGGGCTCAGCACAGGATGGGGTGGGCAGGTGGGAGAAGCCCACAGGCAGGGGATGGGGACCCCAGCTGCTTCAGGAAGCTGCAGGTGTCAAAGCAAGCCCCATCGCTGCAGAGCCCAGAACTTGTCCTGGGCAGCCAAAGCTTCTTCCGAGATGGAGGTGCCCAGACTGGAGATCAGTAAAGAGCAGAAGGGATGGCAAGGTCCTGCCCTCACCCTAACTATCTTGTTAGCATGAGAACCCTCACCCCACCACCATCACAGGGGAGCATCAAGAGACAAACCCCACACCTGGAAGATGCCCACAGGGGGCCTGGGGAATGCTCAGATGAAGCACCCAGGGCTGGTCTCAGTCCTTGCCACATTCCCAGTGGTGGGCGGGTGGCTGCACTGTGCAGGAGCAGCCAGGGGCACTACCAGACCTCCTAAAATCCCCACAGGCTGCTGGTGAAGCCCAGTGTGAGCATCTCCTGCAGAACCCACTGTGTCGAGCCAGAGTACGTACCTGTGAGCACAGATGGTAAACTCGAGCAGCAACAGAAATACGGAGATCATAATTATCTGAACATAATGAAGGGTTTCATTAAATACACTTGGAAAACAACTCAGCAGCCGCACAAAGTTAAACTGCTGGTCTCAACTCTCCAAACTATTTAAAATTTATTAGCTTCCCCTGCGGGTCTCAAGCTTTTAAGTACTAGAGAATTCTTAAAAATAAGAGATTTTTTCTTTTCTTTCCCATCTTTTTCCAATGTTTTTTTGGTGTCTCAGAAACATCTGAGGGGTGGAGACCACCAGCCTCAGCTCTGTTGTTCACAGTGTCCCTGCAGACACCCTGTCCTGCCACCTGTCCCTTGTCACTGCTCCCTTGCCCCAGGCTGATTTTCACTTGGGCTGCAGAGCACGGCTGTTTCCAAAGGGATGATCAAATCAGAGACACCTGCACGCTGATCCCTGCTAAATCCTGGGCTCCAGACTGCAGGTGGTTCTTGTTGCAAAGGGATTAGTGGGAGGCTGAATAAACCTGGGCTTGATCTACTGCTAACTGGCATGGGGGTACTGCCCTTGGCTGGGATGAGAGTCACTGAGCCGTATCTCTTCATAACGTGAAGGGGAGGCGGTGCTGGAAAATGTTTTTTTTTTTCCTGCTCAGAGAGACATATTCTTCTTTTTGAATAGCAGCAATGGCTCTGTGCTTGGGAAAGTGCTGGAGCTCCATGCTGGATCTGGGCTCTGTGAGGCAATACAGGGGTCGCCTATACGCTAAAAGCCAGGTTAATGCTTGGGGCTTTGTCCTCTCCCCCCAAGTCTGTGGGGAAGGATTCCTCTCTGGGGAGGCAGGGACTCCATGGTGAGCCATAAGGAAAAACCAGGGGAGCTTCTGATGGGGTTGGGGGCTGTGGGGCTGAAGAAGCACCAGAAGCTGGGCTGGAGCCTTTCCTTTCTCTGCTGAAGGATAACAGTTGGTAACATGGGAAAACTTTGTGGCTTTCCCTCTGTTTTGGTGAAGAACTTGTGTTGAGAAAGAGCAGGATGGGAGAAAAAAAATCTTGGGGCCAGGCTGCTTCATTAAAATCTTCTGATTTACAGCCCTGGGCTTTCAGCTGGAAGGCAGCCTCAAATGTAGGGATGATGTGGTGGGATCAGGTGAGACTTAATATATCTTCTCTCTGTGTGTTTAAAGCCCCAGGAATTGTCACTGACAACCACAGAGGTGTTCTATTCCCCCACATCTTTTTTGGAAGTAAAACTGAACTGAGAAATTCAGTTATTGGCCAAGCTTCTAAAGAACTCTAATAGCATCATCCTGGGACTGCACTCCACTGTAAAGTGAGCAAAAGCTGCTGGGAGTGAAAATGTGTCAGAAGAAAGGGAAGGAGGCTTCCTTGCATCGGGGTAAGAGAAGGAAATGGGTGTCACTCTCTGCCATGGGATGTGCAGCCGTACTGTGCATCCAGGCTCCTTGTGCCCGTGCTCCAAGCCCTGCAGGCTGTGTTACCTGCTGCTCACAGCCGTGTAGGTCTGGGCTCTCCAGGGTTTGGTCAGCTCAGACCATGCGTCTGCCAGTGAGCACCCGTGCAGATGTGCTGCAAAGGGCGTGCAGGGAATGAGCTGCGTGCCAGGAGCTGAGGGGACAGAGCAGTGTTTGCACAAGGCCAATAATGGGGCTGTTCAGCTATGAGGGAGCAGGGGACCAACCTTGGAGCATGGCCCTGCTGAGCAAGCTGTGAGGGGAGAGGCTGCACAAGCTAGTCATGTTTGCAGAGAGCTGGGTAGAAATGACACAATTTCAGGTGAATTATAATAAATCTCAATTCCCAGGGATAACCATCAACTGCCTTAAGCCTAAGAGGACCAGGACCAGAGGCAGGAGGGCTCTGCAGGCTGCAGAGCTTCGTGGGTGGGCAAAGTGGAAAGTCCCAAAACATCCTGCAGGAGGAACAAGCGCAGGGCCAGGAGAAAGAGATGGGGATGATGGAGCTTGTGGGTTCTCTCGTTCAAAGTCATTCTCAGACCAGGAAAGGGGATGCAGGGGGTGATGTGACCACAGGGAGGGTGGGAAGAGGGTCTGCTTCTGCTGTGGGCTGCCTGTAAGGTCTGGGGGATTGGGGAAGAGCAACTAGTGGAGGAAGAGGAGGGGTTGGAGGGCACACTGCTGCCTTGGCGGGGCTCTGGCTTTTTTCTAGCACCCTGCCTTGCCTGGGGAGAGGCACCAGGAGGAGAGAGCTGGGAGGAGAGGAGCACACATGGATCAGGCAGCTGCTCCCCCAGCCAGCATCCCCCTAGGCACTGTGGCAACAGTGGCAAGATGTGGGCATCAGGTGCAGATATCTGGCATCAGAGAGGGCTTTTCCTCTGGGAACTGATGTGGAAGTGAGGCCAGGACTCTCAGAGCACTGATCCAAGGAGGCCCAGCTGGGAAGTGACATGGGACTGCAGCCTGTGCAAAGAGCTGGCGGGTCTCAGCCTGTGACAGCCCAGAAGACTGGGGTGGCTGATCCTCGTAGGGATGGCCAAGGAGAAGGAGACCTTAGGGACTGGGTTCACTCAAAGATATGTGGCCCCCAGTATGAAGGTCTGCCCAGAACCGGAGATGGATGCACGTTTTCCCAGTTCTATCATCCATTAAACTGTGGTGGGCATCTGCTCCTTGTTTTTTTGGGTGCCCCAAAGACAGCAATTTCTTTTCCCTCTCTTTAAGAGGCCAAATGAAAGAAACTTTCATTAAATAAGCAGCACAGACAGTGGCCTTGACTGTCTTCCCACTCAGAAAGGGCAAACTGGAGGGAGCGAGGCATGAGTGGGAGCAGCGGGAGGCAGGGGAAGCGCTCGGTCTCGGGTACCCAGCTGCCTGCAGCCAGGCTCATCACCGCTGCTTCCCTAAGCAGAAGGGGCAGCTCAGTGCTTCGGTTACATGCGGCCCCGAGCAGGGCACGCAGCTGCTAACCAGCAGCACTCCTCGGGCACAGCCACGGCCCTGCACCAGCCTCGGCCGCGTGTCCCTCACAGCCCGGGCACTGCGGGCAGCGGGGCAGTGGAGGGAGCTCACGCTGAGCCCTGGAGAGGTTTGCAGAGCTCGACTGGGAAGTGCGAGGGCCTTGCCCCAAGGCAAGGGGTGTCCAGAGCTTGTCAAGGTCTGGGAGCAGCGAATCTGGCTGTGATAGACCCGTGGGAGATGTGGCAGTGATTGCAGAGAGCCAGCAGAGCCTGGCTGAGCCCTGATGCTGCAGCAGGCAGTGGTGGTTTTTGCTGGTCCAAAGGTCTCTCATCTCACCCGTTCTGTCACAGCACCTCCTCTGGAGACCACAATGGATGGGAAGGGACTCACCATCCAAACCCTGCTGGGCTTCACTTTGCCCTGTCCGGACCCACTGGGTACCAAGCCCTTTGCTTGTAGGGCAGAAGTTACCAGCCCCACAGTGAGCAGCTGATGGCTGCTCGGTGCCTGTGATGAAGCAGTCTCCACCACGAAATCCCCACTCTGTCTCACCAGAGGTGGCTGGGGAAGGAGCTGTGGTTGCACTTGTGTCTGCTCTGGGGCTGTCCCAGTGGGATGGGGCTGCGGGGGGGGGGCTCTGGGCAGACCTCAGGGGTGCTCTGGTTCCAGGTCCCAGGTGAAGGGGTCTGTACACCCTGCTGATGAGCACGAGGGGTCCCAGCTTGCTGGGCCATGGCTGTGCACGTGCCTGTGGGGGGAGCAAAGAGGATTTTGCTTCCCAGCTCAGTCAGCCTGGTCTCTTTAGTGAGCTCTAACAAAGGGATGGTGGCTTTTCATGCTGCGCTTGATCTCAGGGCCAGCAGCAAAGCCCTCCCGGCAGGTCCCTGGGCACCGTTTGCTCCTCTCTCATCCTGCAGCAATGCTGGGAGCCCTGCGGGCGGTGCGTTGTGTGGGGATGGGGATGCAGAGCACAGGGCTGGAGGGGGCTGTGCCGGGGGCAGGCACCCCAGCTGCCTCAGCATCTTGGTCCATGGGTTGCATGCAGGGGGACAAGGACCAGAACAACACAGGCAGATGGCTCAGGGGCCTTTTGCTTTGGTATTTGCATTTCAGCTGAATAATTCCCATGGTTAAAGGGGATGTGCAGTGTCAGTAGCACAGCTCTGGAGGGTTTCTAGAGGTGGCAAGGGAAATCAGTGGGCAGGGGGCACTGTCCCTGTCCTGTTACTGAAGCCCCCAACGACCCTGGGGGAGGCTCCTGCTCTCCTCTCCATCAGTCCTGCCCGGCTGAGGCTGGGTTTGTGTCTGGCTGTCCTGGGGAGCAGGATGGGCTCCCAGCCAGTCTCCATCTCCTCATCCCCAGTTGGTTCCAGTTGATGCAGTGAGGAGCCATTTCCTCTCAGTGCCGCAGGAAAAGAAAGGGATTTTACTTTTTTTTTTTTTTCTTCACTCTATTAAGTCTGTGACTAGAACATTGTGGCTTTTAAGTTTATTCCAACTGTTTGATATTTTACATAATCGTATTATTTATGTGACAAGATTAGAAGTACTCTGCATGCTGACAGGCAACCAGCACACACGCAATTTCTTGCCAATCCTTTGCGAATTTGCATTGTATTCCTGACTTCTTAGAGCCTGTGCAGATTGTAGTGTTAGGCAGGGAGAGAGGTGTGTGGAGAAACGGAGGGGGAAGGTGGAGAAGGCAGAAGACAAGCTGCTCATCCTGGCACTGGGGATGAGCCCTCTCCTGTCCTTACAGGTCTTTTGGCCTTTGCAGAGCAGGTACCCAGAGCTCTGTGCCCGTCACTTTGGGGCTGTTGGAAATACCTGGCCAGGCTTCAAACCCTTGGCCTTGAACAGCAAGTGCTAAACACACAGAGGTGTTTGGTTTAATATCCCGCTGCTCACCCGTGGGATACTTGATTTATTCTATGCCTGTAAACATTCATTTCACACCTAAACAGGGGCAGGTTCATCACTTCTGCAATCATCATTTATTCATGTCGTGAGGGTTGCAGGAAGCAGAGATAAATGGATTTCCGTGAAATTGGTGCTCCAGGCTGCTCGGGAGCCTCCATCCTTCTCACTGGGCTCTGGCAAGGGTGGGAACGCTTCCCTCCTCAGATCCTCCACCCCGGTGCTTCGGCACAGCATCCCCTGCAGAGCCAGGGCCTGGGGCAGATCGAGGGCTCTGGCCCCAGCCTGGCCAGGGGACGCTGGGTTCCCTCATTCCCAGCATCATGTGGCCTCAGTCATGCTCGAGGGACAGCAAGAGCAGAGGCATCTTGCTGTGGGTCCTTGCTTTGCTGGCTTTCCGCTCTTTGGGGAATATTTCTGCTCTCTACATTAAGGCAAGTATTTGCTTTACATTAAGGGAAGAATTTGCTGAATATCTTCTGTGGTGGGGTAAAACTCATTCTTTTCCGGAGGAAAAAATCCTTGCAATTTTTTCCCCACTCAGAGGACAATGGGGCTGGTGCTGCACTGGACCTCACAGCTGTCCTGGAGGCCACACACGTGGCACAGGGGCTGGGACCTGTCTGTACCTTGCTGTGTCCCCGGGGGCTGGAATAAAGCCCCAGTGCCTGCAGGACATCACAACCCTGACGGGGGGGCTCCAGCATCCATCTGGCTCCCAGCCAGCCAATGCTCACCCAGCACGTCCCGGGATGGCAGAGCAAAACCCAAACCCCCGGAGATGGATGTGCCCTCCCTAAATAATTCACGGCTCGAGCTCGCGCTTGGCTTCCTTTGTTATCTCGTTACAAATGAAAAAGAATGAACTAAGATTAAAGAGCTCTGGCTCTGTTTCCAAATTTATGGGCATTTAAAATGTGATGCTGGAGCCTGCTACGCCCCTGACTGCTGCCAGGTTGATTCAGAGCAGCCTGGGCACGGCGCTCCCAGCTGGCCCGGGGCATCGCCGTGCTTGGCTTTGCCTGGTGTGTGGGCAGCCTGAACGCCCCTGGGGACAAGAGGATCCCAAGGGCTCGCAGCCACAGGGCTTCATGTAGTCCTGGTGCCCTGCTCCTCCATCACATCTTGTCACCATGCCTGCTCCTGGGCAGTTGTCTCCACACTGCACCCCTCTGTTCCCCTCCTGCACCTCGTTACCTGCCTCTGGCCACCCCACCTCCTGCTCCTGGCACTGAGCTCCTCAACTTGGCAGACCTATTTGGCTCCAGCTGTGCTTTGCTCTGCAGGGACCCACCTTCTGGATGTGCCTGTCTCTCTCTGCTCGGCCCACAGGGAGCTGAGATGGCTAACTTACATCTAGACCTTGAATTTCTGCATTTCTGAAATTAGGTGAGTTGAATCCACCGTTTCTCTGGCACCCTGTCCCTGTGATTAATCACTGTCTGAGAGCAAAGCTGGGTTCCTCCTGCCTCCTAACTCAGCACCGTCTTTTATGGAAATAAATGCTTTTTCTGTGTCCAGTTCTGCTGATGCCTGGGGCACCAGTGGGAGCCTGACCAGCTCTGCAGCATCACACCTGCACCAACATGTCCTGCAGAGCCCACCAGGCAGTCAGGACAGTCGGAGAGAGTGGGGAGCTTTGCCTTGCTCTGTCCTGTGTGTGCCAGGTACCGTGGCCTCAGCCCCAGGCTATATGAGCAGCCTGCATCCTGAGCCAGGCTGTGTACCAAGTAATGCTCTTTTGGGGCTGGGTCGCATGGAAAAGCTTTGGGGGAGCACTGGGCTCCCAGTATCCCACTGCCTCCCCCAGCACTGGGACTGGGTCACCTCGCAGAGCCTCAGCTTTGAGTGGGGGGGAACATGGGGAAAGTCCTATGGGACTGGGAAAACCTAGTACAAAGAATCTGGAGATTTTGTGCTGGGGCAGTTTGTTTCCTGAAGAATCAACATCTAATTACCCTGCACAACTCTCAACTATCTTATTTAGGATATCCGCTTAAGGCCCTTTCTACACCAGGGCAATGCAGCTTTCAAAGTACAAGAAGAGTTGAAGCTTTGGCATCACCTGTGGCTGCTGCAGACACCATGCGCAGGTAGAGATGCACATCCAGGGAGGGGCTAACTGTGACACCCTTTGTAATGACACAATTGTCACCATTTCCAGTCACATTTACCAAAAGGGGCCCAGCACCTTCTGGGGTACCAAAGTGCCCCATGAGGGTGCTGGCAACATGGGGTGACTCGGCCAGCACTGGACTCCCTCTGTTGACCTTGTGGGCATTTCAGGACAACAACAGGTGGGGATATTTTTGTTAAATTCAGTAATCTGTGCCCAGAACGAGGGCTACAGACCCTCATTATTCCTGACTACTCATGAATGCACCGGAGAAGTGCACGGGACAGGGACAGGTTTTCCTTTCCCTTCTACTCACGCAGCCCCTAGTTGTTCTCACTGCTTGCCTCCCAGACACACAGCCAGTTCCAGATGTCTTTTCTTTTTGGGGGACAGGCAGGATAGAGTATTTGTACAAATCTCTTGTGTGACCAGGAGGCAGTGGGATTCTGCCCCATGTCGCTCATTTTCTCTCTGCCTGTTGGAGGGTTGGAGTAGACCAGGAGAAGGCAGGCATTGTCATCCCTCAAGGACAGCTGTGCCATCTATGCTAACGGATGCTGAGCCAAACCTTCCCCCCCACCCCCCCATCAGTTTTTATCCTAAAATTAGCCTTTACCAGGAAGGTTTGTGCTCTCATCCTGCATCGATGTCTGTCTGACAGGGGATGAACTGACTCAGAAATAAAGAGCACGGAGCAGACAGGGTGAGAGGAAAATAGCTCTAATGTAAAAATAAACGGTGTCCAGCCACCTACTGTGTCCAGCTGAGCACCCAGTGGGGTCTCACATGCCTGACACAGAGCAGCAGCTGCCCTTTCATTAGTAGCCTGCTCGTTTTCTCCCCCTACAGCTGAATTCTGCTTAAAAAAAAAAAGACACAAAGTGACAGAAAGGAGAAAGAGTCCTCCATTCCAGCCCTTCGAGCCTAGAGCTGGCTGGCGTGCTCCTGGCTTTTAGGATGTGTCAGCCCGGTCCTGACAAAAATGTTCCCATGTTTCTCCTGGGCTTGGACTGCTGTATTTATTCCCTGCTTGGTTCATAACTTCTGAACCCAGAGGAAACCACAGACTCTAACCCTATAGATCCAGGGTAAATGGAGTCACCGAACCCCACTATGGGCTGGCAGGACTAGCGACTTGGAGGAACAAGTCTCTGGGTCTCACACATGTCTCCGTCCTGGCTTTCTGAAGGATTCAGCTCAGCAGCATGGCATGGGTGAACACGAGCCTGAGCTGGGTGCATGGAGGGTGCTAAGCTCCACCAACACCATTATGCTGTGCTAAATGCTCTTGAAAACCTACTCTCTGGGGTCTGTTCTGGCTGTAGACATGGACATGGACTTGCCTTCTCTTTCTGGGCTCTGAAGCTCCTGCTCAATTGCCCACAGTGTGAATGGGGCCAAGGAAACTTTGCTGGGGTGCCCCCAGCCTCTGGAGCACTTTGAGAGCAGTGAGACATCTCAGTGCCCCGAGTGCCATGAACTTGACATCAACCGTCCCTGAGCAAGATGGGGACGGTGCAGGTCCCTCTGCACCATCCACATCCAGAGCTGCTTCCCTGGAGTAAACCTGTGCATATATGCTTGTAAATGTCACCACATCTCTGGAGTCACCTTGCCTGGAGACCCAGCCACGTTCCCAGTGAAGCCCAGGGCGCTGACCCTCTGGGCTGTGGGACAACCCAGCTGCACAAGGAGCAGGTTGTGCAAACCCTCCTTGCACCGTTGGTGAGTGTTTATTCACACGAGCCACCCAGAGACGTGGACGAGATTGCTTGCGTTAGCAAGTGCTCGCGTATCTGAGCGATGGCTGAAGACTACAGCCTCTGGAAATGGAATGAGCAGATGGAAGAAGACCTTTAAGTCTTTCCAAGATACTTTGTGGAGACGTAAGAGCTCAAATTTCCTGGTTCTCTCTCTCTTCCTAACAAACCCACAGCAAACCCTGCGACGCAGAGGAGCTTGGCACAATAATCTCGCTTCAGCTCCCCGAAACTAGCCAAGCAGAGGAGAAAAATGATTTAGATGATTTACAGCACTTCGGAAGAGTTGAAAAAAGTGAAGTAAATAATAAATCAAAACCAGCAAAAAGAACAAGAATACATCCATCTTTTATGAGCTCTATTCACTGCTGTATGTACAGTTCAGACATAAAACAAACGCGCCGTGCAAAGTTGCTGCTGCTTCAGAAGTGTCTGTGCCCAGCAGTTTCAGAGCACTTCCAAACTACATAAAAGCAGAGGCAGAGGGAGGCGCAGGCGTTGTCTGCTGAACGCAGGAAACCGGTTCCTATTCTCTGCCTCCTTATCAGCCTTCTGCATAGCCCAGCATGGGGATGATTTCAGCTGGGAGACGAGGCCCACAATGAAGCCATGATAAAAATGCCTTTTTCCAGAAACATATTCTATCCGCAGGGTCCTGGCCCCACTGAAAGCATACCTGATGTGTGTCGGCTGTAGAACATCCTCTCCCTCTTATCAGTAGGTCTCACAGCACACTGCTGTCGGTGGGCTGCCCGGAGCCCCCAGAAGGATCCCCTCAGCCATCCCCAGAGCTCCTGCAGCACCTCCCAGGGACCGGGGCTCCTGCAGGGCTGGTTCTGTGCTGCCTCGCTTGGCAGGCACAGCCACTGTTGGGAGGCTGCTAGAGGGGGCAGCCAAACCCAGCTCTGAGCATGGGTCACTCCACAGCAATGAAAAGAGAAATGGGAGGCAGGTTAGCTCAGAAAAAAAGCACACACTGTTTTGAAAGATGGAAACTTTTCTCCAAAATATAGCTCAGCTTCGTAAGCACTGCAGATGGTACCATTATCTATGGCTTCATGTTTGTGGAGCTCCAGAAATCCTCCATAACAAGTCTATACCAAATTTTCTCTAATAGGTCTCCTTGCAGACTGGGTACAATCATGGGAAACATCTGCTTGAATGTCCTTTCCTGCTCAGAGACAAAATCCTCCAAAGACACTTACCCGTACTCTTTAGGGCTGAAGTCTACCAAGAACAGAAGTATGCTTTTGATGCACCTCTTACAGCCAACAGAAACCTCATCTGAATCCCAAAGAATCAGCCTTCCACTTTCTTCATCCCCAAGATAAAACAGCCCAATGTGCTGTGGCCATGTCCAAGTCCCTGCCCAGAGCTATCTCAATGGGGGAACAAGAGCCTGCCTTAGGGTGCAGGATGACTCTGCTTAACCCCACGCAGTCCCGGGCTGCTGGAGGGCTTGAAATCCCGAGTCTGAGCCTCCCCTATAGACACTGAGGCTTGCAGCAGCTTTGGGCCAGAAAACAGTCCCGGCCTCCATTTCTCCCATTGTTCCCTGGCTGTCATGGGAGGTAACAGATGGGTTTGAGGCTCATCAGCTCTGAGGGGCTCTCCCCTGGTCTGTCTTGCCCAGTGATGCAGAGATGCTGTGCTCACAGGGTGTCCGGCTCGGTGCAGGATGCACCCCGACCCACGTGGGAGTGGGGACCACGTGTGTGAACTTTGCTGACATCCTCACCAGCTTTGATAAATCACAGCAGACGTGTCAGGACAGGGCTGGTCATATCTGGGCTTGGTAACTGCTCGCCCACATCAGGGGCTGGATGACAAGACCCATTTTATCTTGCTTCAGGCAGGAAATTTGAAAGACTTAGGAGGGATTCTGAGGTTCTCCATCCAGGATGTCCCAGGCTCCCCCCCAGCTGTTTGCGGTGAGGTCAGGTCCAGATGAGCTGAGTCATGAGGCCAATTTCTTGCTCATCCTAACATGGCCTTCCTACCTCTCACATTTCACAGGCATCTGTGGCCTCTCTTGAGCTGGCAGGCTGCTGGCAGGGTCACATCCCACAGGCTGCTGGCTATAAAGCTGTCTCCTGGCTGGTGGTGCCTTTTTTTTTTTTTTTTTTCAGGATGCAGTGAGCGGCCTGCCCCTTCTCTCCCAGTGGCAGCTGGCTGCCTTTGTTCACTGGGCAGACCCCCTGTCCTCCCCTTGTCACCTAGCACATGCAGCTCTTTGCTCCCAGCCAGCAGGCACAGCTGGCTGCCTTTGGGCCAGGCTCTGATCCAGGACACAGGTGGGTGCCTTGGATAGCAGCTCCCAGCTTCACCTTTCTGCCTCTCTGAGCTCTCAGTGGAAAAGCTCTGGAGAATCAGTTTCACAGAGCTGTCCACCACCCTTCTGGACTCTAAACACAGTTCCATCTCTTCAGTCCCCAGCAGGGGAAGGGCTGATTTCTGGAGAGCTCCAACACACTGCATTTTCATCACCACTAACCCCCAGCAGCCTTTCGGTAGAGGGATTTTCTTCTCTTAAAAGCAGCAGCCCATAGCAAACCTAATTATATTTCCAGCCCTATGAAATCACTTCTCTCTCTGCTCCTGGTAACCTCCCTCAGCTCCACATAGCCTGTGCTGAAGACAGAAGGGCCCAGGAGGATCTTCACTCCACTGGAGGAGGAGCAGAGCTGGGAGCAGGGATGCTCTGAGCACCAGGAGGAGCAGTGAGGGCTGGCTGGGCCATGCTGCAGTGGGAGACAGTGGAAGCTGAGACACTGGGATGGGGATACCGAGGGCAAGACGACAGCAGCACCTCTTTGAGTAGACCTTTCCAAAAGTGTCACAGAAGTGACAACATGTGAGACATCCAGGCTTGTGATATGCCACCACCTCCCTTTGACAGAGCTCCTTCAGTACAGCCTACTACCAGCACACCTCCCTGCCATTCTCCCTTGGAAAGACTGAAGGAAGGATATTTCTCCTAATTCAGATATGGAGAAACTGAGGCACGGGTGAGCCTTCATGGCAGAACTGGAAGGAAGCCTTGGGATCTACTCTCCACCATGTCCAGGTGACCCCACAGAGCATCCTCACAGCAGTCACTGGGCCCCTGCCTGGTTCTCAGGGGGAGTCCCATGTCACAGCATGTGTCCCCAGCTTGCTGGATCACCCTCCTCCAGTGGCACAGCACATGGCTCAAAGACATGAGGTGACCCAGCAGGATGGTGCTGGGAACGTGAGGCTGCTTAGCCAGAGTGGGCAACCTCAGCAGCAGCAGCAGGACAGAAGAAAAAGAGGAGGAAACTGGAGCTTTCTG
The DNA here is from genome assembly GCF_964211825.1 of Aythya ferina. Taxonomy (NCBI): domain Eukaryota; kingdom Metazoa; phylum Chordata; class Aves; order Anseriformes; family Anatidae; genus Aythya; species Aythya ferina. The sequence continues at coordinate 6,351,127 of NC_140322.1, read as the reverse complement.
CCCTTCCCCTTCTCCTCCAAGCAAGTGGTGCTGTGTGCCCTTGGGGTGCCTGGTACCTCCCTTGCAAGCTCAATGCCAGAAGCTCTCAGTGCCCTTGCAGTGCTGGGTAGCTGGAAATGGCCCGTCTGAAGCAATCTGCAATGCGTGCTGCTTTTAATTAGAAAGAGCTGCACGCCCACCTGCAAGCCGTTGTAAATCTGGTCTGCGCTGTAAAGAATGTCCTGGATTTAAGTTGTAATTAGAACTTCTATTGACGGCGCAAAGCCTCATTTTTCATGTGAAGCTGCTCATTGCTCCCAGTCAAGAAATCAATCTGGGCCCGTTGAAGAGATGGGGCCGTCAGATTTGCAGGATGGATTGATGGTGGAGAGTGCAGACTTGCTGTGGCCTTAACCCCTCTGCTGCCCAGCCTCTTGGTGGGGTGGGAAGGGACAGGGGCAGGAGGATGGGGGCTTCCACAGGTCCCTGCACTCGAGCCCTGCTGTGGGCACTCTGTGCAGAAAGGCAGCAAGAGCTCTGCTTTGTGGGGAGGTGAGGGGCAGCCTGGCCAGGGCCAGGGCCCAGCACCCTCCTGACTGGGAGAACAAGAGCACCCAAAAACTGTTTTGGGTGTAACACCATCTGTAGATGCGTGCAGCATCCCACCAGCTGGACTTGTTACCAGTATTTCACCACCCCAGAGAAAGAAGTGCTGCTGAAAGAAGTGGATGCTGCCATCTGGCTCTGCTGAGGATGCTCCTTGTCACACACCCTTGGGCCAGAGCTGGGTGCCCGTGTCCCCTTGCTGGGCTCTGGAGGAGGTGCTAGTCCTCCTGTGCCAAACAACGTGCTCAGGGGCTGCCTGCTCACCCCATGGGACCATCGTGTTCAGCTGGAGCACTGCTCCTTGCAGCAGCAAAAGTCACTGGGTGACAGCCTGTGCCCCGCCGGTGCTTTGCCATAATTTAACACCTTGCTTATTCCTGCTGGGGGGCAATACCAGGGACTAGAAGTGCGTTTGTCCAAGTCTGTATGCCACTGAAGACTGATTAGACTTGTGTCCACTAAATTACAGCATATTGCCAACCCCTGCTAGAGCAGGGATGGCCCAGCACAGTCATCGGAGGACCTCCCAGAAGGACCGGTGTGGTTAGTAATCTCAGGCAGTGGTGTCAGCTTTTCCCACAGCCAGTACCCACAGATCTGCACCTTCTGTTCAAGCAGCTGACACAATCCTCCTGGCTTTATGGCCACTTGTGCTTCAGTGCCACTGAGGGTCTCTGTGACGGGGGGTGTCTGCCCACGTCCCCCTGTGTCTGTGTTCACTCCTGTTGGACAACGAGGGCTGTGTCGTGTTGTACATTTTGGCTGGGCACTGCATCCTCCTCTGTGTCTCCAGCCCTGCCCACCTCCCCCGTGAACCACAAGCAGTTCCAGGTCCTTGGCACGTGCTGCTCAAATCAAGAATGGACCATCAAGGGCTGGTGCAGAGCACAGTCTTGAGCTCCAGAGACTGCAGGAGAAGGAGAGCTCTGCCACCATCTACTGAGAGATGTGAGGCACACGTTTGGGTGGCCGGGTGGCACAGAAGGACTGATTGTACCAGCTGTCTGACAGGTAGCAGCGAAATGTAATTGTAAGAAGTTCACCATCTCCTGTCCCAGTCAGCTTCCTTGGGGCCCGGAGCCAAAAGGTTAACAAGCAAATGGGGAAAGAGGGAGAGATTTTATCTCACAGGAAGGTCCCTGTCTCTTTGCAAGGGCTCTGTTCGCACATGCTCCTGTTTCTGCACCCGAATGTAACACGAGTGCAGAGCTGAATGTATCTGCAGGGACAGCATCTCCTCCTGAACACAGAAATGCTCTGCAGAGACCACAGCTTCTGGGTCTCTGTAGCCAAGGCCATCAGCTGGGTGTCCTCTGGCCCTTTGGAAACTGTAGTGGTTGCCCTGTGGAGTGTCTAAACTCGTTTCTTTATGGAAAGGAGTGGTTTTCCTTCTTTTGCTCTCTAAATTTCAGCTCAGTCTGCTTAGCCCAAGAGCTCCTTGGGCTTTCTGGGTCCAGCTCCACTCAGCAATATGTGGACACAGCACGACGGTCTGGTGGCCCATGTGCCAGTAGAAATGAGACAGGGCAGAGGAGAAGGAGGAGCAGAGAGGCTCTGGAGGGCTGAAACATGGGAATCATAACCCCGAATTCCCCTCTTTGTCAGAAAGGTGCCATGCACCCAGTTGTTGCCCTCATCCTCCTCCTTACAGTGATGGTGGCAGCTTTCCAACTGCTGCCTGCCCTGTGAGCTCCATGCCTCCTACCCAGGACCTGCAGCTCCTCTATGTCCAGGTCAGAGGCAGTGTCCCCAGACGCCTTCCCATCATTGTGCATACCACACCAGGGCAGGCCGGACAACAGCCTGGCTGGTGCCAGCTCCATGTGGCTGGGTGGGATTTAAGCAGGATTTTGGGGTGCAGGGTGCTCTCCTGTCCCGTGCAGTGTGCTGGTTGTCAAAGGACGTTGGATGATGTCTTATAGATGGTGGCACTCAGGGAGGCCAGGTGTATTTTCGGGAGCTGCCCTACCCAGGGCCTCCTGAGGACTGTTGCACTGTTTTGTAAATACAAGATATTGAAAATCTGGAGACAGCCGCCATGGCAGAGGGTCAGGAAGCTGCAAAGAAGGTGGTGTGAGCTAATCAGAGCCGACATAAAGCTGCCAAGACTTGAGTTAAGCCCGCGGTGGATTTGGATTCGCACTGCAGATAAAGAGGCAGCTCTCGGCGGGCTGGCCTTTGAAGCCGGTTTAGATTAACCCGGATTTTCAGCATCGCTTCATGCTATTCCAGTCCACAAATCCAGGCGGCTCTGGCAGTGCACACCGGGACGGACACACAGCCCGACCACCCCTCTGCCAGCCCAGCCTGTCCTCGGCTCCCCGTGCCTGAGTGCTTGTGTCTAGGAGCTGGTGCCTCTCTCCCAAACCACGGCATCTTCCTCCTGCTATCCTCTTTGCAGAGGCAGGGTGTGTGAGGCAGGTGAGGCTAGGGAGACCCCTGGGCTATAAGCACACCATGCCTGTCCCCAGCACAACTCCTGCGGGTGCATGCAATGGGCTGAGGAGGTCCCAGGTGGGTGCGTGTCCCTCGGTGGCACTGCTGGGGCTGTGGGAGGTGTCACACCAGGGCTGAGGTTCGGGTGGGACTGCCCCTACCTGGGAGGCTTGCTGGCACTGGCAGGTTCCCAGCCAAGCTCCCAGTGGAGCAGAAGGAGCAGATGAGTCGTTCTTCCCCCAGTGCCGAGCTGGCTCAGGGCTCCCGCACGCTGCTGTGAATGCACTGGCTCTGCTTCTGCAGGCTGGGAAATCCTGGTTGTGCAGGCTTCGGGGAGCTGAGGGCTGTGTGGGGTGCATGAAATACAACACCTGTACCTCAGAGGTGTCTTCAGGCTGTGCCCTTTCTCCCCAGCCTTGTGCCACAGCCTGAAATGTGATGTGAGCCCAAAGAGCAAGGCGATGTGCATGGAGCTGTGACAGAGGGAACATGAACTGAGGGGTGTCATGGGGAAGCAGAGGGTCGCCACATCCCAAGTATTTCTGCATGCCAGCGAGAGCAGGCACATCACAGCTCCTTTCCCCCTGTATCCCTGGGGGTGTACCACTCCTTGGGGCACCTTGTATCCTCATCTCTCTCTGGAGAGCCTCCCCTTCCCAAACAGCCTCAGCTCCTGCCCAGACACAGAAGAACTCCCTGGCCAGACATATATTACCTCTTGGCCCAGGCTGGATCACAGGGCTGGAGCTGGGCATCCCTGCCAGGGTGACACCTTGCAGCCAAAGGTGCTGGGCAAGCACCGTGCTGCAGCCCTGCTGCGGGGCTGGGAGGTGTCCTCCCCACCTCCACCCTCTTGCCAAGGAGACCCGGAGGAAGGAGACACCCTTAAAGCTTTTGGAGGGGGGAGATGGAGGCTCAGCATGGCTGCGCAGTTGCAGGGGACGGGGCCAGGCACAGCATTTCTGTATTGTACCCTGCTCCAGCCAGCAGGGCCTGGGGCAAAGGCAGGGAGCAGTGGCCGTGCTGCTGCGGAGCGTGTCCGGGAGGACTGCAGCAGGATGGCTCTTGCTGTGACAGACGACATGCTACAAAACCACCTTAAAATAGACTCCAGGAGGGCTTCTCTCAAAGCCTATTATCTGCACTGAATGCCAGATTAGTGAGCAAAGCCCTCCTTGGGCTTTGAAAATGCTCTGTTAAGGAGGGATAATCATGTCATTGAGGCCCTCCAGGAGCCTCTGTGGAGGAGCTGGGGACAGCAGTGACCTCAGCAAATGCTTTACATAAGGGGGATCAGGGGGCACATACCCCTAGTTCAGAGATTGCTTCCCATGGCCACCTTCACCAAGGACCACCCATTTCTCTGCATCCTGAGCAGCTGCTGCGTGCCAGAGCTGCGTGCAGGCTGGCATCACACCCTGGCATCTCCCACCCCACCCTCCCTCCCAGCTCCACAAACGCTGCAGATGGAGGCGCATCCGTGTGGCAGGATACGCCCCAGTAGGCAGAACTGCAGCAAACCTTCACGGTGCATCTCTCCTGCAGGCAGAAGGTGATTTCTTCAGCAATTGCTTCCCATCCCATGTGGACCCCCCCCCCCCCCATTCCCACTGTACCCCCGAGCTCCTTGGGGCTCCTCCTTCAGCCCCACTTGCAGCCCTGCCTCTGCCGTTCCCCTGGGGCTGCCTCCTCCCCAGCACGGCGTGCTGGCAGGAGAGCATCCCGCTGCACACACTGCCTGGCCAGAGCACTTTCCCTCCCACTGCCAGTCGATTATCGAGTCCATTAGGGGAAGGAGAAAGCAGCGTGGCACACAGTGCTCTCTCCTTCCCGGTCTCCCCCTTGGTTTCTCATGACATGTTTAGCTTGGTCGTAACAACAGCGTGTTCCCTTAATGCTGTGGCATAAGCAGAGCAATGAGTTATGGACAGGTGGCTTTATTTCAAGGACAGGAGATTCCCCCAGCCGGATCACATAAGCTGTGAGCAAGTTGGGGAAGAGCTCCCACTGGCCCTTGCTAAAACCATTACTCATAACGTGCACCTAATCACGGGATATTCCTGAGCTTTTTGGATTAGGTCTCTGTGCCGCATTGGGAGTGCGTGCTGGGATTTACTAGATGTTTTACAGGTTGCAAGGAGGAAAAGAAGAAGCCTTTGCTCTTTATGGGGTAGCTTTTATGCTCTGCAGTTTCCGCACCACGTTTTTACTGCTTGCAATCCTAAGCCCCATCAATCCCGAGCTGGCACCAAGGGAAAGGCTTGGGGGACCTGATCATAACAGGCAGCGAGCAGCAGGCAGCAGGGCTGGGACGTGCGGCACTGGCAGTGGGAGGCTGCTGTGCAATGGGGTGAGGGGGGCTGGGAAGGGGGTGTCACCACGATGGGGTCTGCGTGGGGACGGGGGATTCCCAGCTGGACCCCCCAACTCCTCCCCAGCTCCTCTGTGTTGCCGTTCTGCTGCTGCCCTGCAGCTCGGCTTGGCCTGCAGCCAGAGGCAGCTCAGGGCCACTCAGCAGCAGCAGCAGTGCTGCCTTGGAGGGGGACGGGGTGTCCCAGATGGGGAGAGGAGACAGAATGTCTGGGGGGAGAGTGAGGAGACCGGGGCCAGCTCCTCCTGCTGCCCCAACCCCACTGCACATCGCAGGGCATTCCTTCAGCAGCCAGCTCCGATTTTTAGGGCTCTGGCATAACAAAGCTGTCAGGCAGGCAGTGGGAATTTGCCTGTTCTGTTCTGCCCAGCTGCTGCCAGGGGCATGCTTGTGCCTGGAGCCCTCTGCAACAATGTGAGGAACCCAAAGACCAGCAGCTAGCACTCAGGGATGTCCCCAGAGAAGAGCTTTAGGCAGAAAGCAAATCCACATCAGGGCTTTTGGAAGGGACGTATTGCTCTTCATCACCAGCCATTAATAATTAATCACTTGTATTGCGGTGATGACTGGGGAGATGGCCACAGCAGGAACTCCTGGGGGAGGCTGTGTGCAAGCACTGTGCTGTGGGCAATCCCCAGCCCAAGGGGACTGTCCAGCTAAAACCACCATGCATTCCCCGTGTCTTCTGGTAGCCTCCTCTGTGCGCAGCAGACAGGCTCATGCACGTCCTAATGTCTTGCTCCTCCGATCAGATAATTTGCTCCACAACCTCAATGCACATATCTTACAATATTTTGTCACCCTTTATCACTGCAATTTCGTTGCTATCATGGCCTAGTGAATCATTATTGATAGACTCTAATACCAGTGCTATTCCTTCACAGGAATGTATTTTAATGAATTCTCTTCTCACCCAGCAGTACAGCTGCACTCCGGTATGGTTCAAGGGGTAGGGCTGGAGCTGTTAAGCTGAGTACATCCCACATGGTGTAGAGGTGACCATGCTGAGCTGTCCTGTGCTTTGGTCTCCAGCACAGTATGTGATTCCCACGGTCAGTGGCTGTGATATAAGGACACGCTCATGATGCTCAGGGGCTCTCAGGTCCAGGGCTGCCTGCCTGAGTTTACAGTACATCTCCACACCAGCTTGGCTTTGACTGTTTGAAGGTTTTCTTTAAATTGTTTTCATGTCCTGTTTTCCTTTTCAGAGGATGAACAACTCCAGGACATTCAAAGCAGTAGGTTTTGCTCTGCAGTGCTTTCCTTTCATGCCCTTATTTTCTGGTGTTGCCCCTAGAGCATGTCCCCAGAGAGCAGGGCTGCCTAGTGGCTGAGCTGCCTTGACCTGTCACAGGGCAGCTATGCTCACCCAGGGAGGCAAAGAGAGAAGCAGAGCCAGCTACAGACACATCTCTGGATGAAGCTGCAGAAGGGGTGGGCAGGTGGACGGACGGATGGACAGGCAAAGTGAAGGTTTGGCACACACTTTGCCTGGACTGTAGGTCTTTGAACACATCCGCGGAAATGTTGCCTCTGCAGAAGTCAAGGGAGCCTCCCCGAGCTGCAGTCCTGGGTCTGCAGCGTGTGCTGCCAGCGAGCAAAGAGGGCAGCTGGTCTGCGTGTGTAATTCCTGGCCCGGCATCAGCACCAGCGTGAGCTGAGCTCAGCCTCCTGCCAGCTCTGCCCCCAGCCCCGGTTCAGGAGGCAGGGTGCTGAGCCCTGTCTGTCTGGCGGCGTGTGAAGCGGCTGTCACTCTGAGATGGTGACAGCTCGACGGGCTGGATGCGCACGGCCTCTGCTTGCTCGGAAGTGCTGGGCTGCGGTGACAGCTATGGAAATAGAGGGTGAGGAGGCAGCTTGTCCCACGCGGAGCCAGGTGGCACGTTTGCAGCTCTCCTTGTTGTGGGACCCCCCCAAGACCAGCTCGATATCTCTCCTCTTGCAGTGTGAAGCTGTCCTAGGGCAGAGCAGAGTGGCTGCTTCCTTTTGGCATGTTTGCACGTTATGAAGTGCAGCAAGACACCAAAGGGGCTGGCTCCGTCCGTCTGTGCAGTGGAAAGGGCTGAGGGACGGCAGGCATGAAGTAGGGGGTGCATCCTGACAGCCCGAGTGGGGACCTGAGCATCTGCCTGGCGCTGGGCTGAGATGTTGTGTTGCTTAAGGGGTCGTGCAATAGGGCACGGATCCATTTGAGCAGAGCATGACCTCCTCGGAGCTCGGCTGTGCTGCCAGGAGCAGAGCGAGCCAAGAAAGCGCTGAATGGGAGAGCCAAGTCAACAGCCCCTCGGAGCCGGAGCCCTCCGGAAAGGCGGAGGGCAGCTGGACAAGGCTGAACAGTGCTTTGCTCTGTCTGCCAGCCAAATGGAGGCACTCGGGAGGTAACCCTATTTTCTGACAATAGCTGGCTCTGAAGCACTCGATGGTTTTAATAGCGCTCAGCGAACTTGAGCAAAGGAGGCTGTGAAACCGCAGCACTGGCTCCCGCGGAGAGCTGCACTTCACGTGATAATGAACCTCTGAAAGCGATGTTTGTCACAAAGAATACAAAACCGAGGTGAATGCAGAGAGGAATCTGCCACCAACCCAGCCTGGGCTCTGCAATTTTGGGGATAGTAAATGGGTCCTTGATGGGATTCCAAGCTGAGATGGGGAGCTGAGACACGGCGCTGGGACAGACCACTCCAGCCCCAGAACAGGCTCTTGAGAAATCAATTTGAGTTTGCCAAGGAGAGAAAGCCAGGCAGTGCAGGGCTTGGCAGCACCACCACCGCAGCGTGGGGCACGCGGGGGGCCCAAGGCTAACGGGGCTGGGACGGCCACCCGCTGCAGGACAGCTGGAGAGGGACAGAGTGTGCGATGCCACCCGCACCAGCACGCACTGCAGAGCTGTCCCCAAAATCTCCGCTCCCAAAGCAGAGGCTAAGGTGGGCTTATCGCTCCGCTAACCCTGCACATGGCAGAGTGAAGATACTTGCTAAACACCATGGGAAAAAAATAAAAAGACTCAATTATTCTCATGCATACAGACACAAATTAATTAACTGAGTATGTCACAGGGGGACATTTCCCATGACCTGCAGAGAAGAGTTTCGGGGAGAAATGGCTGATGATTAATGCTTTTCTGTTCCTGCTGCAGCAACAGGATCTGGGGAAGGGCTGTTTGAAAAAAAGAGAAGGTTTATATACACCTTCTGCATGCCTTTTGGAAGACACTGTCTTTTAGGCAATTGTTTGCTACTAGTTTTCCCCAGAAAATGCAACAATCTCTGATGGCACCAGGGTTTGCATAACCAATGTTTTCATCTGTGGAGAAACAGCACAAAGTGTGACCAGAGTGTGGACAAGTTTTAGAATGAGTCAGAGCGACTCCAGTTACCGAGCTAAAGCCAAGCAAGTCAAAATGCCATCTCCTGTTCTGCAAATAACCTGTCTGGAAATAAATTAACACCACAGAGGATGCTGGAAGGTGATAGCTGGGTTAAGCCCCTCACCACTGTGCTTATGTGGTGGTTTAAAGAGTTGAAAAATCAACACAGCTAATTGATACTTCACAGACCTGCAGTACTACAATGATAAATGTAAAAAAAAAGGTTTTCTGCTGATGCTTTTAAAGGGAATACCAGGGCAGTTCACTTACCACCAGGCAGCCAGGCAGGAGTCCAGCAGCTTGTGTGCTGCAGAACGAACAAAAGAAGAGATGTGAATACACCACAATAGAAATGAAGTTCATGGCCATGGTAACTGGTATTAAAAGTTTTGTATTTAATCATGATGAGCAGTGTCAGCTGAAAACAAGGATTGCTAGAGGATTGTGTTGGAACCTTCCCACACAAAGAAAGCAAATATTATATTTTCTTCAGCTACAAAATGCAAGATTTATAAATTAAATGTTCACCTGAAGACAACCATTGGCTGTGGAGAGCTTCCAGAGCATTAGACTAAGATCAGAGGAGTAAAGCTCAGGGGTATTTTTTTTTTTACATGCTGCTTCAAAGGTAAAAATCTGCTCTCCCCAAAATGTGGGCTCTGATTGACAGAACTACTGCTTTGGATGAGACCTGCAAATGAGTCTTGGGCTCATCCAGAACATCCCCGGCTCCTGCTCCCAGTACAGGAAAAGTCTTCTGTTAATAGCTCAGATTCTGTTTTATGGTTATATGAAGTCCATTTTTAAATTGAAAAATCTAAGAGACAAGACCAGATTGCATTACACTGGTCTCAAATGAACAGAGTCACTGAAAAGAATGTGTTGGCTTATGCCAAAGATATATCTGGGTTTGGCAAAAAGGAAAAACAAGGCTTTAGATAAAGATGTTTGGAGAAAACCTCCATTCATGCTTTCCTGGGTTCTGATTTAGTAGGTGGCAGTCGTGCTAGAGAGAGAACCGTGCTCCACCAACGCATCTGTGCTAGACTGGGTGTAGCTGAATGAATGCGGACCTACAGCAGCTTATAGGACACGGGTTTAGCCAGTGCAGAACAAACAGTGCAGTGCAACGAGTGCATATGAAATAGTGCCAAAATTGAAAGTAGCTACTAAATGTGGATGTGGAATCAGGCTCAGATCCACTCTTAAATCTGTTAAATTACAGAACAGCACCAACGAAGCATGTGTTGTCACCTGCTGACATTTTATTTAACAGATATATGAAAACAAGGATGCCTTCGGTGTTGGAAGCTGCTGTCAGAGTCACTGGGGACTTGGGGATGTATAAAGAGACAGACAAGGCAAAACAAACAGCTCAATCTGCTCACAGCCTGCCAAGCTGCGGGAGAGCCCCGTGGTGCTTGGAGCCTTGGCGATGCCACCCTGGAGCTGCACCGGCTGCGGGGCGCCCCGAGAGCCCGGCTGGACCTGAGCTCTATTTCCAGCCCGTGGAGGTGGATAAGTGCCTCCAGAGCATGTCTCGGTGCATAGGAAGGTTCTGATATCTTTCCATTGTCTGTAGAATGTGTGGTCGGCTTTGCTTCTAGCTTGGAAATCTGATGTTGGTGTCCATGCTAAGGGTCGAGCACCCTCCCCATGCTCCTGCTCTGCATGGGATGCAAGCCCACAGCTCGTGGCAGCCTCCTGCTCCCACTGAGGTTCCTGAGCCCCAATCCAACAGGGTCCCAAGGACACACAGTTTCCTTCTCTGTGTCCTTTTGGACACCCTTCCCTCCACTCCTCCCACAAATCCTGGTGCCAGAACCCTGTGAGTCCTGGAGCTTCTGAGCACAAGAGCTCAGGGGTGGATGTGGCCAAGGCTGTGCCCCACTGACCCAGCCTGGAGGATTTGCTGTAGGGTCCACTGCTTCTGTTAAACAGCAGTACTTTAGAGCACACAGCAAAACCTCTCAGCTTTACCAACAGCAAGCCCTGTGGGTAGTTGCGTGCCTTCTTTTGAATGAATAGTTTATTCACTAGAAAAAAAAAAAAATGTCATTTTGGAGTCACTGAATCTGTCTGCAAAATTCCGTAAAATAACAGAAAAGTTGCATCATTTTAGCAAAAGAAAATTCTAAAAGGTAATGAGGTTTTGATTTTCCATTTTGAATCCTAATGTTTTCTTTTCAAAATGCTTCACATTTAATACAAAAAAACAGGTAGATAAGCTTACCTGTTCAGAGCAAAATAAGTGTTTGGTCAACCAGTTTCGCATAGCCTCTATAATTCTTAATTCTTTTTTCAGTTTAACTAATGAAGTGAAGAATCAATTACTCTCACAGCTTCTGATCTGTGAAGATATTAAGGTAATCTGGGGCCAGATTCACAGAAGTATGACTGTGCCTGGCACTGCAGCAAGGTGCCTGATGGAAACCACCACATGCTCTCTGCAGATGTAATGTTTTGCACTTTTCCAAAGACACTTGCTAAAAGTCTGAGAGACTCAGGCTCAGACAGGGCTGGATTCTTGTAGAAAAATGGACGTACATTCTTCATCAGGCTGAGGACTTTTGAAAACCTTATGATTGGCCACAATTCCCATCTTCACACACAGAAATTGCACTCTTTTACAGGTGCCATTTGACATAACCAGAAGGTGACTAGCTAAAATCCAGGCTGGGTGAGAAATGGTGCTGCTTGGTGCTGAGATCTCTGGTGCTCTTGTCACACATGGCACTGCTGTGAATTGGGAAACAAAACGGGAGTGGAGACTTCAGGCTGGGTGGAGAGAAAATGTGGCTCGCTAGAGCAAAGCTCTGAGGGAGCTCACTGGGGTTGAGGAGCAATGCATGGGCTTTACTTGTGTGAACATGGAGTATTGCAAGGACTTTACTGGTGGCCTTTAGCTTAAACAAGAAACTGTGTCAGCCTATGGGCTCCTCTGTCTAGTTCCAGCAGTGAAGAAAGGTGCAGTTCTTCTCAAAGTGCAGCCAGCCATGTGCTAACATCAGGGGATGCACTTTGCAGAAAGACAAAATCTAAGAATGCTTCTTTGCATGGTGGGTGCTGCACTTGGGGTTGGACTCAACATAATTTCCGTGCCTACGTATTCTGAGAAACATCATAAATGAGTGCAGGAACATGGACAGGGGGACCTGGCCAGGCACGGGTGCTGCTTGCACTTGACCTCAGACCCTGGTTCTCCAGGCCAGCCTCTGACAACCTCCCCTCGAGGTTCAGGCACTCTGTGGGAGCAGGCATGGACATGGTGTAGAGGCTGCTCTGAGGGAATACGGGCTCCCTGTAGGGCTGGCCTTCCTGAGAGGTAAAGCAGAAACCTGCCTGTGGGGTGTGGAGGTCGGCTGGCCTCAGGACAGGGCTTGGCAAAGCAAATCCGTATTGTGGTGTTGATTCAGATTAAGAGGAGCTCAGCTTTATTCTAGCCCTCACATTTTGGGGGAGAATCTGCAGGTTGTCCTGCAACCTGTCCGTGCAATCCTGGTGCTGCATGAGCTGGAGTCAGAGAGGGAAAAACCCTCCTGTCAATTCCGTCCCCATGTCCCCATCCATCCTGTCCTTGTCCCAGTCCCTGGGGTCCCCGGGCAGGGGGCCTGGCCGGGGCGATGCCTCTCCTGCTGCAGCCTGTCAGGGCTTGTTACCACCGCGGAAAGATTGTCGCTGGCCGTGCCCCCAGTGACATTTGTGCCGGCGTGTCTCTTCAGTCTCCTAAATGAAGCTGTAAAGGGGAATGGATGAGGGATGAGGAGGAGATTGCCTCCAGCCTCTGCTCCCTGCCTCTTCCCCGGCGGCGTGATGGATGGCGGGCGCGGGGAGTGGAGGCTGAGTCAGCTCCCAGGTGACCTTCGCCAAGTCCCTCCCGGCCCTGGTCCCCTCGCTGCTGCACGGGGCTGCTGCACCCGGGCAGATTGATGGCAGCTCACGCTCAATTTCTCTGATGCACTTTTGCTGAGAGACACTCGTACATCTTCCCCATGTCGTCTCTCCATATCTGAGGTCAGGCTTTCAACAGGCAAGAAATGTTCTGAAATAAATCACTGCCGTCCCTCGCCCAGGCTCTGCCAGCTCCGGAGGAGTGGGGCGAGGAGGAGAGGGAGGCAGAGGTCTGGCGTGGGGATGGACAAACCCACGGGGATGGATCAGCACATAGCAGGCAGCAGGTAGACAAGGTGGGTTTTTCCAGGTTGCACAGGCAAATGGTTCTCCCCCTGCATTTCTTGCACTGGTGGCCAGCAGCTCTCAGCTGGGGACCCGCTGGCTCTGCACACCTCTGCATGCACTATATATATCAAAGGGCAGACGGAGTGCACCGAGCAGCACATCCTTACCTGTGGCAGGAGGAAAAGGCATCCCCAAAATACATTCCCCAGGGTGGCCTGGAGCACCCTTCACAAAGGTTACCCCACGCCTCCTCCCTTTCCCATGCCAGGTCTGAATCTGCCCGTGTCCCTCCAGTTCCAGTTTGGGGAACTCCTCGATGCTTTGGGGGTTTTGTCCCCAGCACCTGGTGCTGGATCAGTGCAGGAGGGTTGTGGGAAGCCCTCACCTGCCTGCTGCTGCCTAGGGGTTGTGCTGACGGACCTCAGCACCTCCAGGAGCTGAGGGATAGGATGAGATCCTCCCCGCAGTTGGTCAGGGCCTACCACGGCACTTTGCTGCTGCTCTGAGCCCTGGATGTGCTGGACAGGTTGCACACAGAAGGACAGACAGATCTGGCCCTCCAGCTCCATCCCCTCACCCTGCTGCCTGAGGACCAGCCTCGCTCATGCACAGAGCCAGGCAGGGAGTCAAAGAGCTTTAAGGAATCACAATAAATGTTTCTGTGTTTTCTCTGCACTGCAGTTCTGCTTTCTTCCAGCCTAATTATTACTGGGAAACGTGAAAAAATCAAATGGCCTTTCCTTTGCTCCAGGACTTTTGAGAGAACCTGAAAACTGTGCAGACACAGGCAGCTTAGCACACAGGACCCTTGCACCAGAACTGCTGGGGCATGATGTCCTTATATCTGCCCTGATCCTACTATTTAATTTTTACCTCACCACCCTGTTAAGTGTGGTGGGAAAGAGGGAAAGGTTCAATTACTCTGTTTAAAAGCCCATCTTTAAACCCCAAATGAGCCACCAGCAGTCACGTCCTTCTCTGCATGCTTGGCACCCCACTGTGGCCACCCCTTGCCTTCATTTCTGAAGTGCTTCCTCTGCAGATCACACTTCTGTGCTCCCAAAACACCTCCCAGAGCCCCTCGCTGGACACCTCTGTGCTCGTGGTTGACCTCCACCTTCCTCATCCCTGCTCCCAAAGATCAGGCACTCAGTGGCCCCATCCTGCTCCTCCCAATGACATCTCTCCAGGAACCAGGCAAAGTGGTGGTCATGATGGAAACTGCCGGGAGGAGGTGGGGATGTTCAGTCAGCAGACAGCCAAGTTGGAAATACACGACACTGTGCCAAGGGCTCTGAACTGGAAAACAAAAATCAGCCATGAGCTTTGCATGCTCCATCATTTTTCCAGTTATCTCAAGGCCTGGTGGATTTTCTTGGTCTGTCCCCAGTGTAGCTCCATGTCCCAGGCCATCTGCAGTTTAGCAGTGCTAAGCTTTACTTCTCTGCAACTGGGACATTCCAGTTTGCATTGTAACAGCTCACTCACATGCAGGAACAATCACGGAGGGCACAAGGCTCCCTTGGGCTCTGTGCTGCCCTGGAGATGTGTGCCTGCTGTGCTTCCGCCATCCCCAAGGGACACAAGTGACCCTTGCTGGTCGTGCAGAGCTCTGACGGCTCAGACCAGGGTTATGGTGCTGTCAGCTCGCTTTTCCTCTGCTTGGGTCATCACATAGCACCAAAACTATGCCTGACTTTCTCCAGTGCAGTTGTTATCTGCATTACACCAAGAGCAATCTGAGCCTTGCAGCACTGCAGGAGATGGGTCCTGCATCATACTATGGGCTCCAGTGATGGAGCTGGCCAGGTCACCACCGACCCTGAGGGACAGGGTCACTGAGCACAGACACCCAGCTCGGCTGTGGATGACCCAGTGTTGGCCCCGGCCAGGAAGCTCACGTCCAGGGAGGTGAGCAGAAGTCAGTGGCCAGAGCGCTGTTGGGGGAAATGGTCCCCAGGAGCACAAGTGAGGACACGAGACTTCCCTCGTAATATTTTAGAATTCAGATTCAGTTCTGGAATCCCCAAAAGCCAGAGGCAGGAGGGGAACAATTGGCTGTGGGGGAAGCAAAGGTCCACAGGGCCACACGACACCAGCCTGCGTTTGTTCTGCAGGCAGACCTGAGGAGGGACCTGCACAAGACACATGCTCGTGCCTAGTGCTCCTCGGAGAAGGAAGGAAGGTTGACTGGGAGGAGGGAACTTCCCTCCGTGCTCTTGCAAATCATCTCCAAACCTCTTCAGGCTGATGGCTTTAACCTGAGGCAGAGCTGCAATTTCTCCTGCTTTGCTGGCCACGCAGGGCTCCAGCTCAGAGCCTCCCCAGCCCAGGCTGTGAGTGCTCCCATCCGCAGGGGAGGAGGTGGGCAGTGGAGCTTGTCATCTGTGCCCCAGGAGAGGCCCACGGGTGCCACAGGGTAGGATGAGTTCTCAGGCAAGATGATGCATTGCCCTGAGCTGTTTCGCTGTGAGGAGTCAAAGGCGAGAGACTTGATGAGCTTTTCCCAGGGGAATGAAGGGGTGAAGCAGCGAAGGTCTCCTGCAGGGGTCTGGACAGGAGCAGGAACACCCGGCTGGCTGCGTGACCCCCATATCCACTGAGGCATTATGTCAAGGGGAGAGGTAGGACTGGAAGGAAGCTGCTCCAAGCTCTTATCTTTGCTTTGCCAGTGATTAAACATTGTATTTTCCCATCTGTAAAACAGAAAAAAAAATCATCCTCCCTTCCCTCCCAGAGGCTTTGTGAGGATTCATTCATTCAAGTCAGAGTAAAAACGTGCAAAGTGCTGTGTGGATGGGAAGTCCAGCCTGGGCTCCTGGCTGCAGGCACGCCGACCACAACACTCCCTGTGCTGGCTCTCCTGGACCATGTGGTCCTCTTTGTGGCACCATGGGGACACAGCAGGCCTGGTGCAGCACAGAGGAGGTCCATGGTAGGATGGGCGAGGAGGAGGCATGCTGCAGACCCTTCCCAAATCACAGGGCATTCCTATTTCTTCCAACAGTGAGAACAAATAGGAGTGGGGTGGGACTGTGGAAGCATTTCCCCCACCCTCCAAATGGTTTGGATGTGGGTATTTGGAAGGTTGTGACTGGCACAAAGCTCATCTGCAATATTATTTTTCAAGGGGATAGTTCCAAACCCCTGATGCCCTGATGTTATTTTTCTGCTCCCACCCATCCCTGCGGTGCCAGGACACCCACTGTGCCCTGCCTGGGCACTGCACAAACCTCACCATCAGCTGCAACCTATGCAAGCAGAGCAGGGCTGTCTGCTGGGGCCAGAGCTGGGCTGGGACAGCAGGGCTTGGGAGGAGCTGCTGGCTGCTCCCCTCCTCCCAGGCCTGCATCCCGGGGATCCCCATGCGCACAGCTCCTTGCACAGCCCCAGCACAGCCAGCCCCGGGCTGCATAGCCACGGGCAGCCACCACCCTCTGCTGGGTGGACTTGGACCCGTGCAGGACGTGCCCTGTGCCGTGCTGCTCCCCTGTCCGGAGCTCAGCTCCCGCAGGTCGGCTCCTGGGACAGCAGAGTTGGACTCGGGCACCGGGATCCTGAGCATCCCCCGGGAAAGCTCCCCGGCTCCCTCCTGCCTGCTCCCTTCCTCGACAGCATCTCCGCAGCAGCCGCCGACAGCTGTGACAAACACGCCGGCTGCTCGATCTGTCCCGCATCCCCCAGAGCCCGCACTCTGCCTGCTGAGACCCAGCCACAGCCCATTAAGCAATTCAGGTTCAGGAACACGCTTTGCTCTCCCACTGGCTGCTGCAGACAGCGGCCACCCCTGGACCCCTCCTGTGCCTGCCGAGGGGACCGTGGCTCCGGATCACTTCTATCTGCTTAGCTCTGCGCTGGCTGGTCGATGTCCCTGGAGTCACCTGGAGAAGAAGGGGAGCAGCCATCATGCAGGGGCTGCCTGCACCATGCAGAGGAGACCGGGCTCCCACCGAGCCTGGGAGCAAGGTGGGAATGAAAATTAATTAAATGCATGCAGGACCCCCCCACGCTGCCCCAGTTTCCCGGTCCAAGGCTGGCCGGGCAGGCACGAGGCGCCAGGCACCCCGGAGCCAGATCCCATCCTCCCAAATTTCTACCAGTCGGAGGAGGGTTTTGAAGTTGGTTCAGAGAGACGCTGTGTCTCAGACCTTCTCTCAGGGCCTTATTAAAATGCAGACTGCAAATTCAGATACTGTAAACAAGGTCACTGGAGAATGAAGATCAACAGAGTGCAAGCACAAGGAATGCAGAGCATTAATATTCTGATGTGTGAGCCCGTCCTAAATATTTTATCAGGCTAAGCTTTTTTGTATTGAGGCATCCTTCCCCTGCTCTTCCTCCTCCTCCTCTGCCTGCTTCACGTCCTTTTCTCTTGCGTTCACAAAAAGCACTTTGTATTTCGGCTGAGGCTTGAAATGTATGCAAACCTTCCGCTTCCCCCCCGAACAAAACCCTCGCCCTCTTCCAGGCGGAGGGGGAGAGATTTCCTAACGGGCTTTCTTTTGTTTCTGTCAACGTCTCACTTAGGCAGCGGGCTCTGAGACAGAGCCGACTTATTGAACGCTGCCAGCGTCTTACCACCCGTGCCCCCCTCCCAGCAGAAATGCGGGGATTCCCTCCCCACCGCCAGCAGCTCCACAAAGCGGGGAGCAGCGCGGCACCGCCGCATCCTGGACGGGCGCGGTGTGCGGGGAGGGGACAGCATCCCATCGCTGCTCGGGGGCTGCTGCCTAGGGTGGCTGGTTTTGGCTGGGGGAGATGACGCTGAGATGCTTGGTCTGGTTTCAGAGCAGCCCTTGGAGGGTCATTGGGGTTTGCCCAGTGCTGAGAACGGCTGAAAACATTGTAGTTAGCAAGAAACCCAGGGAAACCCAGCCCAGCCTTTGCTGGTGGTGAGAGGTTGCTTCCTGACCCCAAGAAACACTTTGCACAACCAAAGGATGAGATTTGCTTTCCAAGATGCTCTTTAGCACAACTACAAACGTACCGCACAGTCCTGAAAGGTGCCTTTATAAAACCTAAATCTTTTATGATATTTTTTTCCCCTTTACTTTGGGGTCACAGTATCCTGAAAGTGTCTGTGTGTTTAGAAATCCCCAAATGGTAATTGTCTCCTTTTTAATTGGGTGCTAAACTGGGAAGTTTGGATGTTGCTATCAAGTCTGGAGTTACCTCACAACATGGGAGGTTTTGGAGAGGACTCACCCTGTGGCCATCTCAGGCTGTCCTGGCCCAGGTGCGGTGTTTGCTGGATGAGACCATTTAAGACACCAGAGCCTCAGGGAAATGTTGGCTGATCCTGAAATGCCTCAAATCTGAGTATTTATCCATGTTGCCAGCTTCAGGTAGCATGCTGTCCCCCATGCTGCCCGCTAACCCTAAACGCATCTCTTCTGAAAAACTACACTCCTCCAATTAACAATATAACCCAGCAATGGCATGGCCCACCACACATCTCAAGTAATAAATAGCAGAGGATTGAAGTGAACAGTTTGGGAATAGTCAGTTGAATGGGAATTATTCATGCAAACTGTATCGCAGACTCTTACAAATACCAAATGCACTCCAGAAAATGAGGGCATTTATGTAATGACATCTCATTAAAAAAATAATCATAAGAAATTGATTATTAATAAAATATTGAGAGATAATTAGCATTTTTTTCTCAGCAGAAGATTCCAGAAAAGGGGCCACTTCTCCTTTTCAACTTCAACTTTGGCTTCCAAAGGACTTGAAAGAGAATCATGTGCATTAACCAGAGAAATCTGGCCTAAAATGAACATTTAAATGCATCGTGAATTAATGGGTGAGCTTTTTAGTAGGTGAAATGTTGGAGTCTATACAAATTGACATTTTTGATCATAAATAATAGTCTAGATCTGAAACTGCTGTATAATTGTCAGCTCTTGGATTTGCAACCATTTTGCAGTTGTGCAGAGTGGATTTACCTTTTTTTTTTTTTTAATTTTTACTGTAAAGTTAATAATGGCCTCAATGTTGCCAGCTCTGAGAAGCATAACAGGCAAAAGGAGTGGATGTGTTCATGCACAAACAATGGTGGCTGAAGCCAGCATTTGGTCCCTTCCATGCAGTGCTGAGGGATTTTGCTTTCCCTGCACTGACCCTGAGCCATCCCCTGCGTGGGTCCAGCCAGACAGCCTGGCACAGGGAAGAAATGAGGGAGGAAAGCTGTGCAGGGTAAAAGGATCTGATTGTGTTGGTCAATGCTCATCTGAACATGAGCCAGCAGTGTGCCCAGGTGGCCAAGAAGGCCAATGGCATCCTGGCTTGTGTCAGGAGTAGTGCAGCCAGCAGGACCAGGGAGGTGATCGCCCCCCTGTACTCTGCTCTGGTGAGGCCACACCTTGAGTGCTGGGTTCAGTTTTGGGCCCCTCACTACAAGAAGGACATCGAGGCCCTGAAATGTGTCCAGAGAAGGGCTGCAAAGCTGGTGAAGGGCCTGGAGCACAAGTCCTGTGAGGAGCGGCTGAGGGAGCTGGGGGGGGGTTGATCTGGAGAAGAGGAGGCTCAGGGGGGACCTTATTGCCCTCTACACCTGCCTGAAAGGAGGTTGTAGTGAGATGGGTTTCATCCTCTTCTTGCAGTTAACCAGTGATGGGACAAGAGGGAATGGTCTCAAGTTGTGCCAGGGGAAGTTCAGGTTGGAAATGAGGAGACATTTCTGCTCAGAAAGAGTGGTCAGGCATTGGGACGGGTTGTTCATGGGGGTGTTCAAGGAGAGGTTGGATGCGGTGTTTAGGGACATGGTTTAGTGGGTGATAGTGGTGGTAGGGGATGGTTGGGCCAGATGATCTTGGAGGTCCTTTCCAACCCTAATGATTCTGTGATTCTATGATTATCTCAGCCTGAACAAGCTTCAGCTAAGAAGAGCTGACATCCCTGCTTCTTCCTTGTCTTTGACACTGGTGCCCAGCCCTGTTCCCATGACTAGGGAGATGCTCAGCCGATGATGCTCACCAGGATGAGCCCACAGTTGCAGTGCTCTTGGCTGCTGGGAAGGACAGGGCAGTTTGGGCTACGTCCTGGGCTGCAGGGTTTTGTAGAGCAGGTGCAGCCACGGCCCATGCCCAGGAGGCTTTCCAGGTAAACAGTGGGAACAAAGCATGGAGGGGGATCTGGACTCTGGATCTGAAAATGCAGATGTACCCCTAGGCCTGGAGACTCCTGGAAGAACTCCTGGAAACTCCTGGAGAACTCATGAAAAACACCAACACCCCATCAGCTTAAATAGAAATCAGGTGAGACTGCCGCTCCAGTGCATGCGGCTGCTGTAGCTGAGCAGCACACCCTGGGTCGCATACTGCGTGCATGTACAGAGTCCCAGATCCACCAGACCAGAGCAAGGAAAAAGTTAAAAGAGGGATTCAAGCTGGTGCCAGTGGCCCAGAAAGGGCCCAGAAAGGGGTGCAGACATGGGCACCAAGCAGCTTGCCCCCGTCCTGGCAGACTGGGTCAGTGGCCGTGCAGGTGCCAGCTCCAGGCTGGTTCCTGTGGCTGCAGCTGGGGATCTTGGCAGCATCCGGACACGGGGAAAACCTCGACGTGCTGCTGCCTGCTTCTTGGCACAGCTCACTGGAAAGGCCTGAACACGTCTCCCCTCCCTCGGTGACTGCACTACGGCCCTAAGTCCAGCCAGGGGGACCCTGGGGAATGAAGACATTTATACTGCACATTGACTGGCCCGTGCTCTCTTCTCTTTTGAAATATAGCAGCTTATTGATTTATATTTAAAAGGGATGAATGCAGCATATATCAGTATATTAGACACACTCCACACAAACAGAAAGGGCACCCCTGCCTTCCTGCTCGAGCAATCCATCACAGCCAGAGCTCTCCCAGGGTAACAAGTGGGCAGACCAGGGGGAGAGGGGATTTCTCTCTCGTGCAGCTTCCTGGGCAAATTCCCCAGCAGGGAGGAGAAGTGGTGTGGAAGCACCGTCTCCAAAAGCCACAAACTGCTCTACCATCACCCTCTGCAAACAGCCTCTCCCTGGTCTCTGGAATGTAGTGCAGAGCTGTCATTCCTGCCATGATGTGGGGAAACTGAGGCACACAAAAACAATCTGCTTCAGGTCACATTGTAAACATGAGCAGATGCAAAGATTTGAAGTCAGGCTGCCTTGAAGCAGTGGCCTGGCTGCCAAACACCTCCCCTCCAAAGGGTCCTGAGGTGGGATTCCAGCTCCTGCTGCAAATTGCCCAGCGCAGCAGAACCAGGTGCTGGGCTAGTCCTGCCCCCCTGTGCTCACAAGGTGCACAAAAACCCTCCTGCCTGCCATGGGCTGGCTGCTTTTGAGCACACAGAGCCCCTCGGGCATGTTGCCTGGGCTGCTGGCAGGGACATGGCAGCACGAGTCTGCCCCAAGGGTCACGTTCATGCTCCAGCCCTCGGCATTTCAGGGCTTTGCAAAGCCTCCTTATGCTTGGCATTGCAGGGCCTGTGAAGCGAAAGGGAAGAAAGAGTTTTCTCTCCCCAGCCCACCACACCGGGAGGGACAGGTGCCCAGCCAGAAGGCAACCCTTCATCTCCTAGGGATGGCATTAAAGCAAGCAAAGCCCCAGAGCTGCTCAAGTGCCAGAGGCAAAGGGAGCTTCCTTACCCCCGATAGAACAAGAGCTCATCCTGGTAGCACCACACAGCAATCCTCCTCCCTTCTCTTTGCTGTGGGAGGCTCCGTGCTGCAGGCACCTTTCCTCTCACTGTCAGCTGGCCTGGGGCTCGGGGCAGGGGCTGCAGGAGAAGCCCCATTCCTCATCCAGAGAGAGGCAGGCAGGGATTTCACATAGGCAAGTGAAAATTACAGCATCTCTTCTGACTTAAGGGTGTTTCTGTTGGCTCCTGCTTGTGCTGGGTTTCCATTAGCAGCACGAGTGGTCTAGTTCACCTGTCACATTTGCCAGCCAGAGAAATGACATCAGGGCAATACCAATACATGCCGGTGCTTTTGGGATAGATAAAGGCAGTGGTGGTCCACGGAGAGGGCAGCTAAGTACACCAGCTAGAAAGGACAAGGCCTAGTGAAGCCATGCTCACTGAGCACTTGGTATCTGAATCAAATCCAGGCCGCTGTCTTCATACAGGGGAGTATGCCTTTGATATAACATCCCCCTGAGATATGATATACACCTGTGATTATCCCGACTTGCAATTCCACGTCCCTGTGCTGCCCTGAGCTGGCTCTGCGAGCCTGCAGTGTTATTTATCTGGCAATAAACAGCCTTCTGTCTACAAAATGAGGGCTTCAGCTGGGAAAGTAATGGACAGTTTTGGCTCGGCTGGAGATGTGCCCAGAGGTTAAATCTGACTGGGAAGGAGTGTTATCCTTCTGGCTGAGCCCCATGACCCGCTTCCCAAGGTGAGCAGCCACGGGCAGCCTGGGAAAGGGGAGCTGTGGATGCTGGCAGTGAGCAGGATCACCTGGGGCTGAATGTTAGGGTTTTCCCTTCGTGATTATCCCTTGGGAGGATGCTTCTCCATGTGACCAGCTTGTTCGGAAGAAGAGCAGATCCATGCCCAGGCAGTTACGAGGACTTAGCCCCTCTGCATGTTGCTCCTCCTGATGCCTGCTCTCCTGCTGCGGGTCATGCATCCCAATAACGCCTCCTTGAGCTGGAGGGACAGATCCTGCCCATCCTACTTCATACTGCAGCGAGAACTTTGTACTGAGGATCCAGAGACAACCTCAGTGATGAGTTGCCAGCATCCTGGCCATGGGTAACTCCTCCTCATCATTCAAGGGCATGGAAGTGTTAATAAATTCTGTGTGATGGGGCAAGGGGCAAAGGGAGAGGATAACTTGTCTCCACCAAGGGGATCCATCTGAAAGCGGAACAGCACGTGGAAGGAAAGGGTGCAAAGTCCCTCATCATCAGGGAAAGACTGCGTCAGCCCTGCCAGCAAGCGGCTGGGAGACTTGGTCCCCTCAGGGGACAGCCGAGGCAATTGGCAACTGCCTAGTGCAGAGACAGCTGAAGTCTGGCTCTCAGCTGCATGGTATTTGTGATAGCCCAGCCTGTGCAAGAGGAATGTCAACAGCAACTCCATTTATAACATGCTTTGGGATCCGTCTGTGGCAGGATGCTGCAGGGAAAGTAGGCACAGAAATATTATCGTTAGCATCATTATTATTATCATCAGTACTCCCCTGCAGCTGGCGGTGGCTGCACAGAAAAACCATCCAGAATGGCTCTGGTGGCATTTCCCCCAACCCCCCAACCCACCCCTACTCCCCATTGCTTTGACTAGACAGAAATTGCCCCCAAGAACATGTCTTTTCTGAATGCTGATTTCTCTTTAGTTAATTAAATTATTTTAATTGTAGTTGCCAGTTTTCTGTACTTTCAGTGCAAAAGCAGTCTTTTTTTTTTTTTTTTTTTTGGGGGGGGGGGGCAGGGAGGAGGGACATAAAATTAGATTTCTTCTATGTTTCTCAGGGAAGAAGGCATCTAAGTTTTAAACGGGTCCACAACCATAGAACAACGCCCCTGTTTCCAGTGCCCCCAGTGCCACACTGTGGGAGAAGAGGCAGCACTGGTCCCAAATCCCCACTCACTGCCTCTTCTGGTGCCACTGTCCCCATTCTGGGCATCAACAGTGATAATTGCCTCCCACGGCATGGGGAGGGTTAATTAGCCAGTGTTTGTTCAGTGCTGTGAATAGGTAAAATGCTGTCTAAGTGCAGAGCATTATGATTAATAATATCCAGCCTGCTAAAGCAAAGTGCTTAGAAGGATTCAGAAAGGATTATTCATTTATATGAATACAGAGGATATCTACAGTTACATTAAATGGGATAAAAATCTGCAGGGGACCTAAACCCTCACGCTTCAGGACATAAACCAGCCATTAGCTGCCTGGGTTGGGAAGGAAGATCTCTCCAAACACTTTAGCATAGTGTCACGGTGCTCAGCAGGAGACCCTCGTCTTCCTCGGGAGCATCCGGGCCCAGCTCCCCAGCCCGGTCTTGCGGAGATGAGTCTGAGCCTGAGCTGTCTGGCAGCTCACAGCTTCTAGAGGTGCTTCAGAGTCAGATTTTCTGGCTCCCCTGCTTGTGCGAGCACCCACTGGTGCCTCATGGAACCCATCTCGGGGAGCACCCAGCTGCTCCAGAACCACAGCAGCCAGGGCAGTGGGACCTACACTGCTCAGAGAAGAGAGAAGACCCTGGTTTTGCTACTTCATCCTCCTCTACATGTACATGTATTAAAGGTGATTCATAGAAAAAGGGTGAACCTGGGCCCTGGTGAATGAGGATGTGAGCAGACCCTAGGATGTGGAGGTGAGCTGTCTCCAGAGCAGGGCTGGGTGCTCAAGTATTGGTGGGTCTCTTGGTGGGTTGGATGAGACTTTGAAGGTATCTGCCTGCACCAGGTGTTCTTGCTCTGAGCTGCTGCAAGCAGTTGTGCTGAGGGTTGCACCGAAATAACTACATGCTTTGCAGGCTGGTGCTGGCTTGGTGCTCATCTTGCTGGGGCAGGGGCTGAGCAGAGCTCTGTGTCACAGACCGTGGGAGAGGTCTTCCCCTCCTGGGCACCTCTTCCATCTACATATTGGGGCAGACTTCAGCTCTGGCCAACAGGAGGACTGCAAGAATAATGACCAGAAACTGAGGTGGAAAGAGTTGTAAGTTGAGAGGACCACTTACAACTCAACAGCTCTGAGGGAAGACATCACAGAATTGTCGGAAGGAACCTCAACGATCTCCTAATTCCAACATGAGTGGGATGGAAGTGGTTCCCCCAGCACCTGAGTCCCTTCAGCACAGAAGCAGGGCCTTGCAGTATCTATCTGCTCAAACCCCTCCTCCCACACCAAACTTCTTTATTTGTTGCTTGGACAGGAACATCTTGAGCAGAAACTCCAGTTTTGCATGTACCTTCAGAAGCTCATTTGCCATGCTTGCTTAGGAGCTTTCAATTTTATTCAGTCTTTTTTCTTTTTGTTGCAGGAAAAAAAAAAAAAATCTCTCACACACACACACACAAATCCAAAACTGATGAAGGTGCAAATGGTAGAACATTTCAAGGATTGCTGGTTTTGTGGTGTTTATGGTCCCAGTGTTTTTTGGGATCAGTGATAAGAAAATACTCCATATTACATCTTGGAGTGGGCTGAGAAGTTAAGAAATGCAAGAAATTAAACTCAGGAAATGCAGAAAATCATAATGCAGGAAATTAAAAGGCAGTAAATTCAAAACCAATACAAGTTTTTATACAGTGTGTGGTTAATCTTCGGAGCTTATTGCCACTAGATATTAAAAGAGGTTGGATGTGCCTATGAACCATCATCAGCAGTCACTCTAAGCCCAGTAAACATTAAGCACCCTCTTTCTGCACAGCACAGGCTGACCGCTCTTGCACTTGTGGTTAGCAAAAAGCTTCTTTGGGAGGAATGAGAGGGCAATGCTGACTGACCATGTTAAGAATTAATGAGACCCTCCATCCAGTATCTTCAACCCCAGATATGGTGCCCCCTGTCCCTGGGAGATCCAGGCAGGCGGGTTAGAGGAGAGATGTTCTGCACGTGCCCTCTGCCCACCCGCTGAGGGGAGCAGAGTGGATCTGCAGTATCCTGGACAAAAGGCCAAAGCAGCAGTGGGACGGGGTGATCTGCAGCAGCCTTTGGGCTGAACGATCTGCAAACAGAGCTCTCTGGAGCTCAGCTGGTTCAGATGCTTCTGAAGCCCAGCCTCACTCTCTTTGATTTTCAAAAATGCCATGCAACCTCTTCTGTTTCGTGAAGAACTGGCCTCATGCATAAACCCGTAGCACTAGAACCAGTTATATTCTGGGATACCTTGTTTTCCTCAGACAGCCAGACCCCTTTGAAGGCCCCCATGAAGGCCTCATTACCACAATGAGGTCATGGCATTTGGGAGGGCCCTCCAGACCTGGGTGAACTGCGAGCCCTGCTGCTGCAACCAGTGCCAGGGGTTGCCCTCACCCTGGAGCAGCCCAAGCAGTGCTTCCACCCCATTCTGCAGGTTAAAGGGGTCAACAGCAACACACGACCTGTTCTGAACTGGGGGACGTGGTCCAGGGGGCTCCTGTCAACAAATCACTTGGCCGCCAATGCATTTCCTTCTCTCTGGGCTCATTACGACAACTGAGGCCCCTTCATTTGCTGAGAAAGAGCCAAACCCAATTTGTGTCATCTCATAATGTGTTCTCTAATATGTTACATTGGATCCAATTAGGTAATGGCAGCCCCAGCAACAGAGGAGGGGGGTGTCAGGCTTCATCCTCGTTTGGACCGTGCTGTCAGCATTGATCCTAATGAACGCCAGGCAGAAGGGTGTCCCCCGAGCCATGCTTTGTGATACTGGAGCAGTTCAGGACTGGGTAATGTGCACTTAACACAAAGTGTTACCTGAAAAAGATGCTCAGCTAGAGGGAGCCGACACGGTGCAGTGTAATTTATGCCTTTAGAATAGGATCCTCCATGGGCATTACAACAGCACACTCAGAAAGGACTCAGCTGCATGCTGGAGAAGAAAGGAAGGCTTTAAGTGAAGATTTAAAGACGGGGATGGAGCATCTACAAAGAAGGGGAACACACGCCCTCCAGCTGTGGAAGAAGGCAGAAGGGAGGCTGAAATAAAAGGGGAGCTTTGATCTACCTCGATCCATCGGGCTTCGATCAGCCGTGTCCTGCTGTGCTGGGGCTGGCCGAGGGCTGGCGTGTGACTGCCTCGGTGCTGATCTGGCTGCTGTGAAAGGCATGTTTGCTGCTCCTCATCCCACCCCAGGCTGGGCTCCCTCTGCTCCACGGGGTGCTACCCTGCCCTGAGACCCTCCCAGGACCCTGCTGCTGCTCACCAGCCCTCACACTGCTGTGCTGGGGCTTTGCTGCAGAAGCCCTGTGCAAGGGTAAAAGCAACAGTTTTCCGGTGCCAGAAGTTCAGGTTGGGCTGTTTGGGTTTCCTCGTTGCTGGTTTGCAGCAATTTAAATCTTCTTGATTTTCCATTGATGTGTTGCTGGTGTGTCCATGGGAACTGAAGGACACAGGAAAGGCAAAATTTACCCCGGATCCCAGGGTGTGTGCTGCTGGGGTGTTAGGGAATACAGCAGACTGCACAAGAAGTGATGCGATGGCAGGTGTGGGCATTGTTCAACTAGTACAAAAACCTCACGTACATATTCAGGTGCCCACTGTAATAGAAGCCTGCTTCAAACCCATTGTTATAAATGGCTCAGGATTCAAATTAGAATTAAATGAAAAATAGGATTTATTAAAGGATATAAAGGAATAGAGGTAAGCAAACAGCGCTGGGTGCACCGGGAGTCTCCGCTCCACCAGGATGCACACCAATTACATCAAGCAACTGATTTTTATGCTCCTAGACTAATACATATTCATTACTACTTCTAAAAAAAATAGATTATTAAAATTCGCTTCCGGGGTGCAGTCCCTCCTACTGGAGCATGCGCAGTCTCCTCTGGGGTCTCTTCTGGGGGTCTCTAGGGGTCTTCCATGCTGAAGGCTCGCAGTCTTCCTCTTCCCCTTTGTACTTACTGGGCACCATCCCAAGTTTACGGAACACCTTCTTCAAAACACCTTCTTCAAATCTTGTCTCCCAGCCGCCTTTCAGCTTCTTTCTCGGCCCCCCCCTAACCAGATACCAAAGATCCACATAGTATCCCATAACAGTCACTAGTTGTTATCAGTTGTTCTGAAACTCCCAGACACACGGGTAATTAAAACATTCTTCCCCAGCCATTCACAGACACATCTATAGCAGTGTTAGAAATAGAAGTCCAGAATAACAAAAGCAAACAGGTTCATAAATTTAAGAAGTGATAAATTGGCTAGAATGAGGAATGAGGGGGAGACTGGGACACACTGCAGCTGTGGTTCAAGCATTGAATTGCCAGTGCAGGGCCCAGAGGCAGACAGGATTCAAACATTTCAAACAGAATTGTTCTTTATGGACACGAATTGTTAAAACATTCCTCACACCCATGTTCCTAGTTTGACTGCCTATGATGGGCTTATGGCAAAATCTAATCACTGGCATGCAAGGAGGAGAGCCAGACCCCCCATTATCACAGCCTCCTGACCCATGGAGCTTGTAGCACCAGCACCTCCCTGTTGGTCTGCAAAGTCTCCTTGCAAGTAGCAAAATGAGAGCCCTGATGTGAGCAGGAACACTGCCCTATTGCTCCACAGAAGCCATTGGGAAGTGTCAAAAGCCAATGCAGAACCCACAATTCAGGCATCAGGAGCACAAGCAGGAGAGCAGATGATTTAAGGTGATTTTGCAAATAATTTACAACATCTTAATTGACCTGTGGTGCTACAGTGCCTTCCCAGCCCAGTGGCACAAGGTGCAGATGGCACCAAGCCCACAACAGCTCTCCAGTGCTCATGGGTACCCACAGAGCAGGGAGTGGATGCAGGAAATCCTACTTCAAGAACAGAGGTTCTTGCACCCATGGCCACATCTTGCCTTGATAAAGGCAGGACCAAGATGCTTTTGTGACACCCTCTTATCTGTATCTGACACTTATTTCTCACTGGGAAAAGGGCCAAATTGTGTGCCCATGTGGGGTCACAGCGCTCCCTGAAGCCCACCGCCCCTCCGCCCTCCCTGCCTGGCACAAAGCGGCTGCTCGGTGCTGCTGCCAGAGCAGCTCAGCCACACTTCACAATCCTCTTTGCAATTTCATTCATTTCAGAGCTCCCTGTTACCAGCTCCAGCCCTTAATCTCCCACTCCATAAATCAATCAGCAAGGGAGCTGGCGAGCGGAGGCAATCAGCTCTTTTCACCCCGGCTGGGCAGAGCCGTGCAGCTCATGCCAAAGGCTGGGGAGCTGCTGGAGGGTCTTTGCCCCCTGCCACACGTCCCCATTGTGCAAGCCAAGAGGCAGGGACAGGGGGGACGAAGCAGGAGGACATTGCTGGAGAGCAGGCGCAGGTTGCTCCCAAGCCTGGAGCTAGCCTTGAGTTGATTTGTGGGGGCTAATTAACCACAGGCTCCCAGCATTAATATCTGGAGTGTGCTTGGCTGCTTCTCACATAAAGCCCACCTCGGTGGTGGGTGCTGCAGTCACCAGCCAGCAGAGCTGCGCCTGCTGGAGCCTCCTCAGCCTGGGGAGCTAAGCCCTCCAAGCCTGGTGCTTACCACGGTGATGGATTTGCTCCGAAGGAAAATGCCCCTTCGGTGACCATTAGGCAGACACATTGATTAGATTTGTGCCGAGGATTTTTATACATCTCATCTGAGGCTTCTAGTGGAATGAGGCTGGGGGACTTCACACATATCCCAGCTGGGAAAGGAAAGACATTTATCCGCACTAATAAACGGGGGTGCTGGTACGCAGGGGAGGCTGCCCAGTGCGGACCAGTGGGACCTCAGCAGTCTCCGTGCGGCAGGAAGGGGAGCAGGGCAGAAATCGCACGCTGCCTCTTGACTTGGCGCCTTGCGTGCCTCGTGTGCTGATGCAGCGAGTGGCAATTTATCAACAAAAATTAGGAGTGGAAACGCTGTTTATCCAGAGAGTGAGCTAATTCACTTTTTGCTTTGGAATTCCAGGGTTTGCATTTATGAGGATTTTTTTTTTTTTTTTTTCCCACCAAATGCCACACAGGGAATGGAGATTAATGAATTTTGTTTCGTGTAACTTTTCTGTGGTGGAAATGCAAGTTTGTCAGCTCTGGAGTATTTCGCAAAATTATGGTGATTTTGCCCAATTTTGTTTATTGGAGAAAAAACATGTGAAAACACTCAAAATGGCCAGTTTTGACATGTTCAGAATGAAATGTTTTGATTTTTTGGGTCTGAAACATTCTTCAGTTTCAAAACTCCCTTTCATTTAATTTTGAAAAATCCAGAAGCTTGATTGAAGCAAAGTATTCTGATACTGTCAAATGAAATGTTGACTCCAAACCCTTTAAAAATCAATTTGACAATAATTTGGAAAAACTCTATCTTTGTTCCAAGCCTGAATAACATTAAAAACAAACAAACAAATGCACAGTTTGCAAATGAACTAAAAGGAATCTCTTTTCCATTCAGCTCTTGTTGTTAAAACCATTTCATTTTCTATTATTTATTTTTCAAAAAATAAAAAACCAAAAGGCCAAAATCCTTTTCCAAATCCAAGGAACAATCTGGCCCATAGAAAGCGAGGTGACTGCATGCTACAAAGTAAAATCTTTGAAGCGGATGTCATGGCTAATGAACAAACCAGAAGCCACCACGACGTGGCTGCCAGGCCTGAAACAGCTTTTGGCTCCATAAGCAGGGAAATACCAGTTTGCAGCAGAGACATGGCATTACCTTTGGACATGGCTTCCTGAGGCAGTCACTGAACTCCTGCCTGTGCCAGAGGTCTGTGTATTTATTTAAAAGATTGGTGACAGATTTGGAAATCCTCAGAAAATAGCTCAAGGGATGATCCAAGGTGTTGGAAACCTGTTGTGTGCTGGGAGAGGAAAGAAGTGCAAGGTACGAAGTTCACTGCTCAATCCAAGGCAGCATTAACAACTGACTCGGCTGAGTTTAGAAGTGCCTTTGAGAGGAGGAGACACCAAACAGCCAGCTGGCTCACAGACCAAGCAGGATATCAACTAGCAGCTGGAGGGTACAGCCAGGCAAACGGGGAGCAGGAGCTGAGCACCAGCATCAGCAGCCAGCGAGAGGACCCGCTCCGACATCTCGCTCTGCCCCGTGCTGGGGTCCTCATCACTCCAGTCTGTTCATCCATTCAGATACCTTGCTGCAGGCTCATCAAGCAGAAACTCTGTGCTCGACATGGGTGCGGTTTTCCCTCTTGGCCCGAAAATCAAGCCGTGTCTTCTCTGCAGCTCTTCTTGGACTAAGCTTTGGCACAGGGAGACTGGGAGGGCTATTTTCCCAGAGCCCAGGCACACCACCTGTGGCAAAGACGGTCCCTTCCTTGTCCAGCTTCCCAGAAGCCTCCAGTGGGAACTGCAAAGAAAAGCAAGCACACATGCCATCCCTGGATCATTCCCAGTACCCAGTCTCCCAGCCAAATCTGGCTTCCCAGGGGTGTCCGTCCCCTGGCATGAGACCATCCATCCTTCCATCGTGCAGACATGACCCATGGCTCTGCCCAGCTTTTCTCCAGCACAGCCCCACACATGGGCTGTGATGCTGGGGTATGGAGCTGCCCCAAGCACCCTCCTCTGTGCTCCCCCTCTGCTGTCACCAGCTCGTGGCTGAGCTGATGGTTACAGAACCCAGGAGAGGGGCATGGCTGCTCCTCTGGTCAGGCCTTCTGCACACAGATAGGGCAGGGAAAGAGGGAGAAAAGGTGGGAAAAGGTGAGAGAGGAGGGGGACTGCCCAGGGAGGTGAGGGACTGGGAAGGCCCAGGGGTGTTCCTCTCCCATCCTCAGCGGGAAGCTCAGGGTGACCCCACTCCTGCCCCTGCTCACCTCTTTTATCCAGGGGATGCCACCATTACCCCCAGAAAAACTATGAATGTGTTTGTCTGCTGCTTGGTGTCCTGCCCCATGCCCTTTGCATGCCTGCTGTCAGACAAACTAATTCACCACAGGCAGATGTAGAAGACATCCCCAGCTGGGAGCAAACCTGACCAGCAACCAACAGCCTTACCCAGGGGTAGCAGGGAGCCACGCTGCTCCTGCTGTGGTGGTGCAGGTAAGGAGCATCCCTCTGGCTTGTGCTGGGCACCACAGCACCACCTGCAGCAGCACCATGGCATGTTTCATAGCTCTTGGAGCTTATGCCCCAGGGCAAATCTCTCTGGGACTGCAGTCCTGACACTGCCAGTGCAGAAACAGGGTGTCGCTTTTTGGGCATCGTGTTTCCAAGCTCAAGTGGCTGTGGAGGAAAGCAAAGGCCAAGCGTCTAGCCCCACAGGCTTCTCCTTGTGCAGAGCAGCCTTGGTCCAAACCAGGAGGAAGGGTACGGTGGTCTCTTCTGTTCACCCCATGACAGGCAGCAGGCAGGGCGCTGCTGTGTGATCCAACCCATCAAAGGGTTTCTGGAGACACAAATTCTTCATCCTGCATCATCCATGTGCAAATGCTTTGGCTCCATAAGGTTTTCCTGCTTGTTGCTCTTCATTTTGTGAGATCTAAGAGCTTTCTTGTATACGTGGTTGAAACAGAGCAGCCTGGAGAGAGAGCAGCTTTCTGTATCCCATGGTATAAGTGTCTCCAGTCCATTCATAGAGCAGCCTGCTCACTGTCCTGGCTGAACCCTGCCCTGTCCCTGTCCAGGCTCCCTCCCATCACCCACATGGAACTGATGCTCAGTAGCAGCCACATCAACACCATCAGGACTCCTTCATGCTGGCCATGGCACCAGCATAAAATAAAAATCCAGCCCTCCCCAAGGTGCTGAGCGCAGGGCACAAGTGCCTGTTCCTCACCGCACTGTCTGTGCTGCCAGAAAACCTTTGCAGAAAATCATCCTGTTCTCATGTGCTGCCCCGTGGGTCAGAGTTTTGCACCCTGCAGGTATGAATTGCTGGTGCTGACCCTTCAAGCCTTTCCAATCCCCCATGCTGAGTGCAAGGAATCATAGTTACTATTTCACCTGCCCCTTCCCTCGACCTCCAGCTACACAGAGCTGATGAATAATAGAAGAAATGCATCTGAGCGAGCGCTGGCCCGGGCAGCTGGGAGGGCAACTGCTGCTGCTGCTGCTTTGCCTGCCCCCTGTCATGGCACAGAGCTGTGGTCAATGTCAGGGGCTGCATCACGAGCTCCTCTCACAGCCTTGCATGGTTCCCTCAGCTCAGGTCTGGCCCTCCAGGGTTTTTCAGCTCCTTCACCAGGACCGCCTTTCAGGAGCCCAAATTCAGGTGGGAAGTATGGGGTGGGAGGGAGGTCTGTGGCCAACCAGGGTGGTTGGGACCCTGGGGTTCTGCACAGAGCCAGGCACTGTTCTTGGACACTGCCGGTGCTTGAATGAGTCTAAGGCAGGTCTAAGGTGCTTTGGCCTGGATGCCCCAGGCTGCGTGTCCCACCAAGCCTAACTGACGGAAGCCTCACTCCCATCTCTGTTTTGAGGCTGACATGGTTTATCTGTGCTGAATGCCACCACAGATTGCTTCTTAGCATCAATTTTCTTTCTTGCAATAATACCTACAGCCAGGAACAAGAGATACTGAATTATTTTGGTAGTAAAGACAAGGGCCAATTGTGAGGAGTTGCACAAAGACTTCATGATATCAAGTGACTGGTGACAAAATGACAGATAAAATTCAAGGTAGATAAATGGAAAGTAATGTACATGGAAAAATACAGTCCTAACTTTATGAATTAAATAAAGTACCACGAGCTGCCTGTCATTGCTAAAGAACAAGATCTTGGTGTTATAATACATACATCTTTGAAAATGTCAGCTCTGTGCTCAGCAGTGGTTAGGAAAGCAAATCAAATATTAGGAATTATTAGGAAAGGAATAAAGATCAGAAGCTGCCAATCTGTCCTCATGTACACCCTGTGTGGGCTCTGCCTCCAAGCTTGGGCAGTTCTGGTCCCACCTCCAGAGGGATGTCAGGGGGAATCTGAGGGTGTGCATAAACCCATGGGTGGCCTGGGGGGGGGGCTGCTGGCTCTCTGCTCTTCCCATACCAACGACAAAATGCACCTTTGGGTTAGGAGCCTTCAGGATGGACATCAGGAGAGTGTTGGTGTGCTCTCCCTGTTCTCACACTCCTCCTTGAGCATCTGCTGTTGATCCAGTAACAAACTGGTGGTCCTGGCCTCAGGGCGATGACAGTCTGAGTCAACAGGACAGGCACTGGGACACCACAAAGTTCATTAAAATAGGAAAGGAAAGTCAAATCAGTGTCTTGAGGAGAGAAGTAGAAATGGGATCTTAACAAGAATCCCCCTGCAGAAGCCCAGTTAAGACTGTCCTGGCTTCAGGAAAGGCTTTGATGATGTCTCACTCTCCAAGACATGAAATTGGAGAAAAACAGGTGCCATGGTTCCACTGCTCACAGAAAAGCTCCTCTCACCTTGGCTTATCTAGGAAGTGATCAGCAAAATGGAAAAAATCGGTGAGGCAGGGGAGGAGCCAGGGAGGGCATCAGGAGATCTGGAGGCTACAGAGGAGCAGGAAGGATGGAGCAAGCAGATGGTCGGTGCAGGACAGGAGGAAGACACCCTGGTCCTGCCCCTCCGGGTGGTGAGGCAGTCAGAGACCATGCATGCCCTCTGGGGCAGGGTCTCCAGTGTTCCCAGTGCAGAGTTAGGTCCTACTCTGATCTTTTATCAGTGCCACCTCTCCCTCCATCTCTATTAATTCTAATGGTTTTGTACTGCATAGGATAGAGGAGCTGCTTTAAACAATAAAAATAACAAAATAGGGAGAAGTTTTAGGATTTTCTAGTGTGGCAGCATCCTTGGCCCCAGGCAGTGAGCACAGGATGCCCTCACCCTCAGTGCTGTGGGGACAGATGGAGCCTGGCAGTGCTCTGTCATTCTGTGCTTTTTTCTCCTTTCTCTTCTAGAAGGTCTGTGACAGGTTTTGCTGCGGGGCTGGAGGTACCACGGTGCTTTCCCACGCTCCCCGTGCAGTGGGGGCTGTGGCCAGGCTCAGTGCGGCAGCTCTGCTGCTAAGAGGAGGTTCCCGTGGCTGGAGCAGCCTTTGCTGCCTGAGGGAGATGCAGAGCCAAATTCATCCCTCTGGCCTCTGGCGAGGCTGCGCGTGCTCCCAGGGCTCCGGTGCCTCTGGGGTGCTTGGCAATCTCTTGCTTGCAGTAAGCAGCCGCGTGCCAGCTCCATGCTGTCTCCTTGCCAGCGGTCCCCGCTTGGCCACATGGCTCCAGCCTGCACCCAGGAGGGATTTCAAGAGCACCCCCCTCCTCTTTTCTTTTCTTTTTTTTTTTTTTTTAAAAAAAAAAAGGTTTTTGTACCAGTCACCTTTCTCTATTCCAAAGTACTTAAACACCCCGCTTTCAAAATCCTTATTATCCTGACTCAGAGACTCAGCTTTAAGTAGTGCTTTGAATTAAGGTTCTCAAATATGCATTCAATTTCAGTTTAAAAGGGGTAGTTAATGTATGTTACATAAATAGCTATTATTAAATACGTTCACTGAAGATTAACAACTGCTGTGCGTAATGGATACGTGTCTAACTACTATGATATATACTGAATTTCCCTATTATATAGCTGCTGGATGTGTGTCTGCTAGAACAGAGCAAAAATTCACAGTGAATAATTTAGTAGATGAATTTAGCCTCTCTTTCTGTCTGCGAAACCGCATGGCATCCTCCAACGTATTCATCATTCCGGTCTGATTCTGCCCATTTCTCCAGCACGGGCTCAGCTGAGCTGGCTGGGACGCAGGTGGCTGGCGCGGTAATTCCCGCGGGCAGCTGAGGGTTGCAGCCGCCTACGATGTGTTCCCTGTGCCCCAGCCCTGGGGATGCCGTGCCGGTGCTGCTCGGCCAGCCCAAAGCCCTGCCCTGCCCTCTGCCTCCCTGCAGCCCCGAGCACCCTCACCACTGCAGCCTGAGCTGGTTTTAAGTCCAATCATGCTTCTGGAGCTGGGGAGCCAGAGGAAACTTGTCCTGTCAGGGTCTCTTCTGGTTATTAATTGAAATTTTCTGTTGTTATGTGGACCCTCTTTTCTGTTTCTTTATCTTAGAGGAGCTGGTTGGCAGGATTTTTGCTTGGGTAAAATGAACATTGGTGGGGGAAGACAGAGTCCATGCTTGTAGGACTGGGCTGTGCACAAGGAAATTGCCTTCCAAAGCACGTCTACAAGGTGAAGATGATGGGTGTGATCCTTCTGAAGATTAATGCTGGAGTACATCTCTGGGCAGCTGCTCATGAGCTGAGGTCTGGCAGCAGAATGTGCTGGGGTCCCTCTGATGCACTACTGCTACCCTGAGGTGCTGCTGGGGCCAGCAGAGCTCCTCTCCTGCAGGCAGGGAAGCAACACCTGCCACATGACCTCTTGGCACTTCCAGGTGAGCCAGCTTCTTTCTTCAGCATCCGATACAATGTGCAAATGGGCAATGCTGTCTTCAGGGGGCAGGCCATAAGCACCACTGGAAAACAGACAGGTCACGGGAAGATGTTCTGCAGGGAGACAAGGAACCCACTGCTGCAGCTGCCCCACGTGCATTGCTCATTTTGCAGAGTCCCCAGCACACCCTACAGGATCAATCCACTGAATGCCCTCTACCCTGGGCAGACTCAGATGCACCAGATCTGCAGCGCAAGGTTCAGGGGAATGAGTAGCATTGGTTCAGAGGAAAGGTCCCTTCCTTTCTCCTATGGCAACTGCAGACATCCAGGTCTGCCTGCTAAGCTCCTCTTCAACAGCAGCAGGTGCTGCAGGGCCCTTGTGAGCTGATTTAGCAGAGAAATCAGCTCCTTTTCTTGCTCAGCGCATCTTCGCTTTATTGCTCCCTCTTGATGCTGTGTAATTTCTCCCTTTCCTGCACTTCGCGGCTAGCTTAGTTTCATCTAAAGCTCATCAAAGGGTGGCAGGGGGGTAGGCAGGTTGGGAGGTTGTCTGACACTTTCTGAAAGCATCTTGTAGAGATGCCACAGCTCCTTACTGGTAACATAATGTGCCCACCATGTCTGTGTTATTTCTTCCAAGAAGTGTAGGAGAAACAAAGTACCCTTCCCCAGCCCAGTTCCCAAAATAAAAAGAAATAAGGTTTTAGGATGAAAATAACTGGCTGAGGCATGTCCTCTGTGCTAGGAAGATCAAGTGCTAATGATGGTTCTGGCACGTTGGTGACAGTTTTGTCTGTTGTATGTATATATATTTTAACTGTGAGACCACATGGGAGGCTCTTTATGCAGTCGAAGTGCCTTTGACAGCCGCTGAGAACACATTGGCTCCTTTCTGCTGGCAAAAGACTCATCCCATTAAAGGCTGTCGATAAAGGGAAGGGAAATGACAAGGGTGCTTGGGAGGGAGTGAGGCAGCAGGAGGAGACAGGAGCTGCCACCACCAATGTCATTACCAAGAATGAGAAGGAGTTTTTGCATAAACGCACCATGTGTTTTCATTAGCGGTGGTGGGAATGTGCTGTTCTGAAGAGAGCATTTATACCATTGAAGGGAAAACAGATACCCGGCGGCTGTCACAGGAGCACCCATGATGCTGATGACTTCGGCACGTGAGCACCCTCCAGCCTCTGCCTTGTGCTTGGTGCCAGTGCAACGCTACCCCGAGGCAGACAGCCCTGCAGTCGGGGCTGGGTACCCTTAAGGCACCTGTGTGCTGGTGTGCATGCACATGTAGCACCTCTGGAACAACCCCACCAGGAGCTGTGTGCAGTTTCTGGGTCTTTACCAAAGAGTGAGGGGGTGAGGAGACAGTCAAATGACGTGGTTCTGTGCAGTGCCACCCAGAGAGGTGTTGCTTCTTATCTCAGCTCTGGGACCTCTCCTCTCCCAGGCTGGTTTGCCATTACTACCATGATAAAATCTTATTTAAATGTTAAAAAAATTATTGCACCTCTTGACAAAAGTGTTTAAAAAGATAATATTCCACTGGTGGGGTTCAGGTTAACCTAGCCCACCGCTCCCTGGCATGGCTGGGTCTTCATATTATAGAATCGTAGAGTCATAGAATCACAGAATCATAGAATTATAGAATGGCCTGTATTGGAAAGGACACCAAAGATCACCTAGTTCCAACCCACCTGCCAAAGGCAGGGATGCCATCCACTAGATCAGGTTGCTCAGGGCCTCATCTAACCTGGCCTTGAACCCCTCCAGGGATGGGGCACCCACAGCTTCTCTGGGCAACCAGTTCCAGTGCCTCACCACCTTCATATGATGGTGAGGAGACGTTCCCCTGGGTATTAAGTGCAGTACAAGCTACTGAGACTTCTCTGCTCAGGGACAGGAGATGGTGTGAAAGATGAGGGCTTTTCAGAGCTATAGCAAGGGCTGTTATGCAGCAACCCTGCACCCTAAAGGGATACGTGGTATAGCCCAGGACATGACAAGCTATGCCTTGATAAGCAGATCCATGAGGTGATCCATCTATGCAGGAGAACTTCACCCTCTTGGAGGATCTCCTGGGAGAGATACCTGTGGTTAGGCAGGAGGAGGTGAGAACCTCACTGTGCCTGTGTGTGCTCACAGTGTCCATACACACGCTTGGGTTTTTGGATGATTTTGGTCTTTTCTCAGTGCACATGGTGCCACTTTTCTTGTCATATCTTAAAAGAGTTTTGCTTGTACCCCCTGCTTGCCCATGCTGTGTGCTGGAAAAAGTGCATTTTTCCAGGGTTTAAGGCAGTGTTTTTTGTCAGTCCTACTTGTCTGATTTCAGATTTAAACCCTTTTCATGATTTCCCCACCAAACAGAGGGGTTACATTACTCTTACTAGAAACATCTCATCACCTGATCATCCCAGACTCAACCCCTGTCCTTGAAACAGGATATACCCAGAGCCGCTGGGTCTCACCAATTCACTCTCAGATCTCCTGCTCCAGCTTCTCCTGTTGCACTTTCCAAAAACTTGCCTAAACTGAGGCAAGGTTTTGTGTCAATGGGTCTGCAGATGGGCTGAGAGGATAGGGCAGGATGGGGAACCGATGCTGGGGACTGATGGGGAGTCAGGCAGGAGGCTGGGATAGAACATCTTGCCCTGCCCAGCCAGGGCCTTTTAGATTTATAAGCCACGGGCTCTGCACACTGCCAGGTGGGCAGCCTGGTCTCACTCTACCTGGCTCCTGCAAAGGTAGGGACCTTCTTCATGGGTGTAGAGGTCTCACTGCAGTGAGAGCAATGCTGCCCAAGTGCTCTGCACCTCTGAGTGTGCTTGGTACCCTCAGACCCTCGTGGTGCCTCCACAACCCTGGTAGAGATATACAGGCAAACAAGTGGAAGCAGATCTCTGTGCTCTGCCTCCATCCCAGAGCAGTGCAGACTGGAGAAGGGAAAGGAAAGATTAGCAGTGTTTGGAACATTGAAAACCCCCATATCCTCATGTCCCAAGGCTCAGAGAGGCCCACATTTGCTGAAATCGTCACCAGTTAAACAGATTTTAAATAAAATGTTACCTCTGAGCCTGGAACCTCCTGCAATTCTGCTGGGTAGCATCAGGCTGGAACAAGCAGCTAAGTCCTCGTCCTTCCCACGAAGCCAAAGCCAGCCTCAAAGTCAGGAGCATTTGGAGCACCTATCACCAAACTCTGCTGTCCCCAGGCCTCCTATGAGCAGGGCTTAAATTGCAGTTTCCCCTATGACTGCCCAGCTATCTGCCCCAGAGCTGATCTAACATCACCTGATTTTTTTTTCTCCTGCTGTGTAAGTCTTTGCACATGAGTATGGGCCTCTAACTGCACCTGGGTGCTTGTGGCAGTTCTGAGTCTCCTCCTGCAGGAGACAGCTCCGCTCTGCTGTGCTGTGACTGCACCTACAGAACCCAAAACTTGAGGCATGGTGGTCTGTATGAGACATCCTGGTGCCTTGTACCACACTGGTACATCTTCGCAGGGAATCAGAAGTACAGAGAGTGCCTTGCTTGGCAGCAGAAAGTGGGTCCAGACCAGGGTCATGCAAAGAACTGCATGACCCAGACCTCTGGCCCAGGCTCCTGAGCCAGGCTGTGAGAACTTCTGACAAGAGTTACTGATGGAGTGAGATTTTGAGATTTGTTTAGGGACCTCTGTTCCAGGATGCTGTCCTCTGTCATGGGACTGACAAGGAAAAGTCTGAGAGGCAGGAGACACCCTTGTCCCTCGTAGAGCCACCCTAAAGCCCCATTGCCCTTGACCCAAAGCAGTATGAGAGAGAAACTCACTCCCTAATTTGTAGCTGTGTCAGTCCCCCCACACCAGAACCACCCCAAAACCCAAAAGAGGTCTCACACAGCCCTACACACCAAGCAGAAACACCCCCAGACCCCCCTGCTTCCCAGAGCCTGCATGTTCCAGACCTTCAGGGGCCAGGAGATGTCACCTCTTTGTCTCAGCATCTCCATGTTCCCCCATGAGAGGAGAAGCAAGAACAGACCGATGTGCCATGAAACCACTGTTCATCAGCACTGGGAGTTCCTCTCCAGCCAGGGATGTGGCTCACAATTCCCTCCTGGACGTGTTGATGCTGCACAGGGGCAGGAAGGGTGCCAGGACTCGGGTCCCAAATCCCCCAGCGAGACACAGCCCAGCATTGCCGTGCAGTTCTCAGCAGCACCCCCAGTTTGCACCTCCTCTGGATGTGGTTTCCTAATTTCTGAGATACCTTGGAAACTGTGGGCTGCCTCCTCCAAATCTTTATCGCAGCCCCTCCTCCACCAGATCGGCTGCAATTTCCAAAGCGAGCCAGCTGATTAGAGAAGGCAAATTAATTCTTTCATTAGGAGAAGCATTGTTATAATTAGAGTAGAAATTTGGTACTGATGCCTTTTAGAAAAGGAAAAGAGAGAAAGGAAGAGTGAGAAAAATCCCTTCTGTTTGATACATTTTTATGGCATCTTTATTTAAAAGATAGTAATATATGTATATATATATATTTGTATATTTGCTGGCCATGCTGAGCTACTGCAGTTTGTTAACATAAATAAAAATCATCATTATCATAATTCATTGTAAAAAAATTCAAGAGGTCACAGAGATATTTTGGGAGATGTTGGTGAATCAAAACAAATTGCATTTTCAGCAGCTGGCATTTCCAGCTCCTGCACAGCACCAAGTGAGAGGCTGGAGGAAGAAATAAATAGAGAGGCAGGAAGATAAATCGAGAGCACCAGACAGACGGGTTTATGTAGCATTTTCATGTATCATTGTTGGGTGACATGGTGTGAGCTATCTCTGTACTTACAGCCCTCCTGCTCCCCAGCAGCTTGCTCCCAGGACCATGGTGAGCCCCTGCCAGGAGATGCCGGCTGAAGTGGAAGGCAGAGGGCAGCAGGCTCATGTTGGAGGCTTCCTGCATGATTGCACACAATCATGGAGCTGGCTGACCGGGGTTACCTTTGTCCTCTGGCCCTCAGAGACACCGGACGATTGGAGTAGCTTCCAGCCACCACGTCTGGTTCTCCTCTTGCACTCCAGGAAGAACTGAGGTGGTCAGATTTGCCCTGGCTCAGCACGTGGGACTCTCCAGCAGGAGGTAAGTTGGCATCTCCAGAGGTGTGTGCCCAG
The DNA here is from genome assembly GCF_964211825.1 of Aythya ferina. NCBI lineage: Eukaryota > Metazoa > Chordata > Aves > Anseriformes > Anatidae > Aythya > Aythya ferina. The sequence continues at coordinate 6,310,086 of NC_140322.1, read as the reverse complement.
CTATAGGGGGTGTGAAGCATGGGGAGAAGGTCTCTAGATCTCTGGATGGTGGCTTTCCTTGAAAAAAGTTTTTCTCAATGACCCTGGTGTAGCAGAAGCTGCAGGATTGTATAGAGACCTCTGGGACCTGGGCAGACCCTAAGATTGGATCAGAATAACAAGAACTAGCTTACTAAACAAGTTATACAGACATACCTGTGAATTTATGGCAAGAACTACTCAGAGATGTGGGTTTTAAGTCTGAAAATCTTGCTTTATCAGTACATAGTAATGCAGCCAGCGCATGCAGTGAAGGTGACTCCTCATGGCCAAGGGCAGACCGGGTGACCAAGCAGTGCAGAAGGGGGGCTGCAAGGAAACAAGTGCATCTTGCCTCATCTGTCTAGGTGAGAGGGAACTCATGGCTTTGAAAACCAAAGGGATTGCTGCGATCAATAAGACTTTTGTCCCTCTGCTCTTTCCTTTGGAGAAGTCAAAGTCTGGTACTTCAACTGAAGGCCATTTCTCTCTTCAAAACCTATAAATTTCTCCCCCTCACCCTACCAAAGGCTGCTGTACATGAGTTTCTACCTTTGCTTAGGACAGCTGCAGAGCTGGGCTGTCACTGAAAGCTTCGCTTGATTTTATGGCACCTCATATGTCAGTAGAAATCGGAGTTGCTTCTGCTAAACAGGTCTGTTCTGATGCTTTGGTGGCTGAGATGTAACAAGAATACCTGATAATTTCTGATTATTCTTGGCACTAGGCACCATATTATTGCTTATGGGGACATCAGCACTGGGATCCTGGGGATGTTCTGATGGAGAAGTTTTACTGAATGTGGCTGAATCTGTCTCATGCGTATGTGAAAGGGACAGATATGAACTTTCTGCTCTCCATATCATATTGACTTTTTGGAGCTTCCTCTGTACAGGAAATGTCAGCAGAGTGGCCACAAACTGCATCTTTCATAAAAATGTAACAGTGCTTTCCACATCCTGGCTTTAATTTGGCATGACTGGGAGACAAGAAGAAACATTTTCCTTTCCCTTCCTCTTGGCTCTTGATATCGTGATGTGGTCAGGGCCACCATGGTCACTCTCTGACCCGAGGGTTCTGGGATGGACGCAGATGCCAGCAGTTTGGGCCCTCCATAACTCTGTTATGCTCCTATACATTCAACCTTCATTGCTCCAAACCAAACAGACCAGTGTCCTCAGCCCCAGAATGAGGTCTCCAGCTGTGTGCATCACAGCTGTGCACATCACAGCCTCTAGCACCCTGGGGAACTCCTTCAGAGCTTCCTGGAGACCCAGATCCAAGAAACAAAGAGAAGAGGCAACTTTCTCTCCTGCTCCTGGCTCTGCCAAGTTAACAGGATATTTTTGCTGGAGAGCTGCACTAGTCTGGACTGCTGACACTTTCCTGGGATTTCTGTGGGGCTGGAGAGGGACAATTTCACTCCCTGGGAAGGTGCTGGTCACAGCTATTTTGCCAGGCCCCAAAGCCAAGCAGTGAGGCTGCTTGGCATGAAGCCCTGGAGATATCTCCTGAAGCTCAGCACCCACCCACATCCCCTGCAAGTCCAGAGAAGCCTTCCAGGCTCTGAGAAAGCCTCAAAGCCCCTGAACCTTGGCTGGTCCCACAGCACTAATGTTGCATAAACTTCTAATGAGGTATGGTGTCGCGTTCTCCGTGTCCTGTCTGCTTTTTGTCTCGGATGAGCCAGGCAGCCAGCAGATCACCTGCACCCAGCCATGTGCACTCCTCCTCCTCCTCTCCCTCCTCCTTCTCCTTGCCCTCTGCTGCCCTCCCTCCCTCTACGCTTTGCCCTGGGGGTGAAATGCCTCCTCCTTGCCTTGGAGCCCCGTTCTCTCCCTGCCCATCTGAGTCTTCTGCAAGCCAGGAGCCTTTGCAGCTGCTTCCAAGGACAGGAAAGCAGAGAGCTCCCCGCTGCTGCTGGCTGTCACTCTGCAAAACCCCGAGCCAGCAGCCGCTCAGAGAAGGAGCGCTGCCATTGCAGTCAGCAGCCAGAGGGTCAAATCCTTCCAGGAAAATGTAATCACTTCCAATGAGCAGAAAAGCAATTTAGACGAGAGCTTTGTGGCTAGAGATTACAGAGCCCAGAGGCCATGTGTGTTCAGCAGCTCTCCCCAGCCTGGAAGGGAGCGGGGAAGCTGGCAGCTCCCCCCGTCCTGCTGCTCGCCTGGAGCTGCTCCATGCCAGGAGACGAACGCGGACCTTCCCCTGCTGGCTCCAATGATCCAGGCTGCGTGCAGACCCACTGTCCCTCAGCATCCCTTGGATCCCCATCCCCAGCCTGGCTCCCAGCCAAGATCTGGGCCTGGAGACCAAGGGGGGAGGCCTGGGTCTGTGCAGCTCCTAAAAGAGCAGCGAAAGTTGTCAGACGAAGCGTTCAGCCAGAGACACCTTCACACGACCTCTGTGCTTTGGGCTCACTGCCCGGCTCTGGCAGCCCCATGCCCCTCATACAAGATGTGATGAGCTAGGCCGTTGTCCCACCTGAAAAAAAGAAAAAGAAAAAAGAGCTCACATCACACAGGCTCACACAAACCAAAGGACCAGCAGCACAGAGGAGCACCTCACACCTGGCAATGGGGCCAGTGGGTTCTCAGTACCCAATATTTTGGGACTGGCTGCTTCAAACAACTTTCTTATGACCTTACATGTTGAAGCCAGCAGCTGACTCAGCCCCCCAAGCCCTGGACCAGCCGTAGGGTTACCACTGCCGCCGGCTGCCCCCCATGTGCCATGGGGTCGTTCCCCCTTTAGCACAGCACGCTCTGCTCAGGATGGGGTCAGCAACTAACGGGACCACCTGGATGGTCCCATTTTGGGGAGCTGCGGTCAATGTGTACCATCAGAGCTGTTTGCACATCGCTGTCAGCTGCAGTCACCCTGACTCAGCTGCTCCAGTCCCTCTGCTGTACACCTGGAAAAGGTTTGCAAAGCTTTTGTGCTGTGGGCTGAGAGGTGAGCCCAGTTCGCACGGAAGAGGCTGCATTTGCTCTGTGTCATCCTGGGCTGAGGTGAGAGGAAGTGTTCGAGTCTCAGATTACACAAAGGCTTTCAGCTTGTCCTGAAAAGTCAAAAACTTAGATACTTAGGAGCCAAGTCTCCCTTCCAAGTCTGATTTTGAAGTATTTATCCTTTTGAAATGTTTAAGTATAATTAGCTTAAATTTCAAAACAAAGGGTCATCCGAAATGGAAAATAGATTTTTTTTTTTTATCCCTTAAGAATGTCAAAACACTTCATTTTGATAAATTTAGAACTCCTTCCAGATTTTTTCTGACTCAATAAATTAATCAAACCCGACCTTTTCTTAAAATAAGTGTTGGTTTTGAAAAAAAAAAAAATCAACATTTTCCAGTGGAAAAATATACAATTCATCCAAAAATTCTTACCATGTTTCCATCCTGACTTCTTGTCATGTGTCTCTCCTATGCTGCTTTCCCAGTAACTATAATCCTGGCTGGATTAATTAAAGTGGGCAAGGAGACAAAGTCAGGAACAGCTCCAGCCTGAACAAGAAACTTTCTTTACAGGCTCAGAGATATGTTGAGAACATTTCTTTTTGCTTTATTTCTACAATTCTGAGGTTGAGCAGACTTCAATGTGCAGTGTCCACAGGGAGCATTTTCTTTGCTGTGACCTGTGACCCTTGAAATCCCCACCTTTCCTCCAAGTGCTCATTCTCTCTTTATTTGCATTTCCCCTAAAAACAAACTTCAGCTACTGAGCCTATAAACACAAATTTATTGTTGAGACAATCCAGGAGATGTTTAAAGAAAATCCTGACACCTCCTTGAGATTTAACTTGAGAAATTCAGCTGGGATGAGACACTGATCCAAGATGAACATGTGTGCATCTGGAGCAACTTCAGTGGTGGAGTCCACAGACAAGCTCTGGTTTCTGCAGCATTTATTTACACCAAAGAGACTGACACAGAAATTAGGCCACTGAAACAAGCCAGCAAAACTCTGTGGCAAGCTCTGTGCAAAGCCATTGACAAAGCAAGCTGGAAAGGGGTCAGAGAGATGGTGTGGCACTGGGTGACCTTTGGTCTTGGTGATTTATCTCTTGTGGCATCTTCCTGCGCCACAGAGCAGCACAGTGCAGGCAGATCCAAAGGGAGGTGTTTAAAGCTGCCCTGCGCTAGTGCCAGCGTACTACCTAGGGAATGCTGCCCAGGCCAGCACACCTCCCAGACACACCTTGCGTGCAAGCAGCTCTTTCCTACGGAGCAAGGTGTCCTCAGCCAGTCTTCCCACAGGGCAGGAACCTCCTCCAACCTGCACTGTGGGATGGCCCCAACTGGATCCAGGCAAAGCCCCTTGGGGCTGGACTAACAATTTCACCTGCTGGGCTGGGAGGATCAGTGCTGCAGCCCCTCTTTGTTTTACCTGCACAAACTGTGTGACCACAGAAGTTTGTGGCAGCTGGGCTGAGGTTTTATGGTTGCCAGTGGCACTGAAACATGAGATTTATTTCCTCTGTGAATCCAGTGCCCAGCACTAGCTGGAGTGGGATGACAGTGATTTACTATGAGTGTACGCCTGTTCCCGCTGCCCACAGTGCTAACATAACACTGACACAAGCCCCGTAACTTCTGTGAGTGCCTTAGGACTGCTCTGGATGTATGCAGCACGGCTGGCGTGGCAAGCAGCAAGGTGCAAGGTTCAGCTGCACTGCCCCAGGGAGGACCATGGGCCTGATCCTGTTCTCAGGCAGACAACGCTCCACCACCAGCCTGGACAGACAACTTGTTTTCCCTGGGCATGAAAAGAGAGCAAGGGCCAAGTGCTTCGCTGGGATTCATGACCAATTTGCTGACGCCTGCGAGGTGCTGGCCAGGACAATGGTGGAGAGCTGCAAACTGCCTGGCCCCATGGCAAGGGGCCACTGGGTCCCCTGGGACCACAGGCAGCAGGTCCCCAGGCCAAAGGGGACTTGTGTGCTGTGGACCTCTGCCCCCGAGACCGCCACCTGTCAGTGCTGTAAATGAACCCCCTGGTGCAAACAAGCCCAAATTCCCAGTGGGCTCCCACCTTCGCCCGTCTCCTCCAATCAGCTCCCCGAAACACACATCCTGACACAGCCACCACGCACAGCACCTTTGAATGAAGTTGCCATAGTTACTGGTGCCTCACAGCAGCAGGCTGAGCTCATTAAAATGATTTGAATGGCTACCCTATAATCAAGGCGCTCAGGGAGGGGAGGTCTGGCGGGGAGGAGGGCCCTGGGACGTGACGGGGGCACGGGCTGGGAGCAGCTCCAGAGATCGTGGTGCACCCAGAGTGGCTCGGGGAGAGGCATGGGGACAGTGTGGGGCTGGGGCAGGTGTGTGCTCGCACCTTGTGCTGTCCCCTCTTGGAGAAGAAGGAGGGTGTTGGGGTCTCCTTCCCTGCAGGGACCCCCGGTGCTGCTGAGGCTGCAGGCAAGCATCCCCCCATCATGTCCACACACACTCCGTGTGATGGTTTCCCAATATCTGGGGCAGCCCGGGAGGCAGTGCTGGGGGTCTGGAATCAAGAGTAGCTTGAGACATAAGGCAGATCTTTCAAAATATACCTTTCAATAAATATTTTACAAATTGCTGTTTAAGAAAACAAACAAACAAAAAAAAAAAAAAAACAATAAAAAACACATCATTATTGGGTTCACCCAAAACATTCAGCCCAAATAATATCTCACTTTTTTTTTTAACTATTATTTTTTATTTTTCTGCAAGACAAGGCTGTGAGAAGCAAGTATTTTGGGGTTTAGCTTAAACCAAAGCAGAACTAAAAAATTCAGTATTAAAAATATCATAGAATACTATGAGAAAAAGCGCCAGGGGTGCTAAAAATATCTTGCTATTATATATATATATATATATATATATATATATATATATCTCAAAAGCAGGTCTTTCTGGAGCACTTCTGCTCCAGGAAGGAGGTGGCTGTGGCATCCTCAGGCAGGCACTGCTCAGAGCTGCTCAGCAGCGGGCTGAGCCCAGCTCTGACTGCGTGTGGGTGTGGATCCCTGAGGGAGGAGGTGGCACAGGGTGGCACGGGGTGGCACAGGGTGGTACAGGGTTGCACAGGGTGCTCCAGGTGCTGGGTGCTGCAGGCTGCCCATCTCCCTCCTCCTGCCATCCCAGCACCCAGCCCAGCCTCCCATTACCACAGAGCCTCTTCAAGAGCCCGCTGCCTCCGCTCAGCCTTGCCAGCTGCTTGGATGCAGAGTGCCCTTCTCAGGGCAATCCACCAGGGCTCCCACACGTGGAGGAAGCCCAGGTGAGGATTTTCTTTATTTTCTGCATTCATGCAGGGTGTCCATCTCACTGGGGCCAGTCCAGCCCGACACACAGGACTGGAAGGGTGTGTGCGCATCACCACACCACACTTCTCTGTGAGACATGGGGGAAAGCCTCCTGAGCCTCTCTGTGGCTCCAGGGTGGCTGCTGCAATAACATTTGGGAGCTGCCCATCGTAGATGAGCTGCAGCAGCAGCGACTCCCTTCTTCTGGGAGCAATGAGGTCTGCCCCCCTGGTCCATCTCCTCACATCCTTCCTCACCCAGGGGATGCTTCATTGTGCCAGGCCACGCTTAGATCCCCCGGGTGACACTGGCTTTTGGAAGCAGCAAAGGCAGCTCTGTGTGTCTCCCACTGGTGTTTTCCCACAGCACAGAGCATCCGTGGCAGCTCCCATGTGGCCGTGACGGTTCCTCCGCCCCAGAGCTCTCCACCTTCCCCTCCCCACAACAGGCACAGGCCCGCACCCCTTGCTGTGCAGAGAGCTATCAGGGTACACGGATAATCTTTTACTCTTCAGTACAAATAATTTATTACATTAAAATAACGTTTTTAAAAAATGAGTACTTTGGGAATAATTCAGGCTCGCCTGCGGAGGCATTTTTCAAAGTGCCATAATAGGCACTTAGAAATGGGTGGTTATTTTTATTCTCCGAGCCTGTCAAGAAGCTGATGGATCGAATTGGCTGATGACAAGGCAGCTGAGTGCTCGTAGACGGAGACCACAGCGTGAACGCGGAGCCTGTTACAAATGAGCAGCTGGCTCAGGTCGCAGCTCTGCCGCAGCAGCCCCGGCTCCCCCCGCTGTGTCCGGGTGGGCTGCGGGCAGGGAGCCCCGAGCCAGCGCCCCCTGCTCCCCATCTCTGTCCTGCAGACAGGGACCAGCCTCACCCGCCCCACTCTCCATCCTGGTCTAGGTGAAATTCCCCCTGCATCCTCCCTCCGTTTCCCAGGGGACGAGTGCCCTGCTGGGGGTTCTGGCTGCTCTCCCACCCCCTGCCCTGCTCACTGCCCTTAAGGGCCCCCTGGTGCCTCATCCTGGAGACTGAATGCTGCCGAGGGGATAAACCTTCTCCCTGGAATTTACCATCCCTGCATCCCAAGATTAGCCAGAGGAGAAGGCAGGAGCCCCACCAGCAGGACCGCTGCTGAAAAGCCACCAGCCCATTGCAGCAGGGTGGGAGTGCCACCCAACAGGTGCCCAGACACGTCTCCTCTTTATGGACATCTCCTCGTGTCATGCTTCTCACCCTCCTCACCACAGCCAGAAATAAAACGTCCTCCTCTGCCTTGCCCCACTACAGGCAAGGCTGCTACAGACATTGCAGCCAGAGGCCTGCTGCTGTGCCAAGGCAGCTGGCAGATCCAGGGATGGGGTCTGGGTGTGCAAACCTGGATTCTGGAGGGCATCTCCTGCCTCCCAGAACAAGGCTGGTGTGGCTGGGAGCATCCCAGCTTGCACATGGGTGGTTCTTGGTGGAGAGTTGTGCACCCAGCAGCTAGATTCACTGCCTCTCTGCACCTGCTGGCTCCTCATTATCCCCTTCCAAGCATGGAAACCTGATTTCCAGTGAGCTAGAAGGCAAACACCCAGTGTATCCCTATCACCCCCGCACCCTGGCTTGTTATCCCTGCAACCTCTGCTCCTCTCAGCCCACCCGTGTCCCCATGCCCCTCAGCTGTGCAGAACCACACCATGGCACCAGGAGGCCTTGGGGCACCTCCACTGGTGGTGCAGAGCTCACACCTGAACTAATGGGGATCCTCCCTGTCCCCCGTTCCTAGAGAGGAGATAGAACCTTAGGATCAGGGATATACACAGCTAAGCAAGTAACAGGGCAAGGGGACAGAAGATGTTGGGTGCTTCTACAGCCCCAGCCTGCACCACCTGCAGGCACTGATCCTGCTCTGCTCCAGGGCAGAGCTTTGTATCAGCATTAGTAGCACGGTTTATCCACGTTTCCTCACAGCAGCCAAGGATTTGTGAGATTTGCTCTGCTTCAGGAGGCCCGAACAAGGCTGTGGGTCACATCCGTCCCTGGCCTCAGCGTGCAGTCACTCATGATCTCAAAGCAGGGTTGATTTGTCCTTCCCTGCAGCAAGGAGTGGGGTCTTTGCTTGCCGAGGATGCTGCAACCCAGACAAGCTGAGCTGGGGCTTGCAGGACAGATCACTCCAGCTCCTTCCCAGCCCATGGGCACGCTGCATGTCTCAGGTGTTTCCCTGAGACATCTCCCAGGATCAGCTCTTGGTGTGAAAGAGCCAGCTAATCATATTATGTCAGAGAGCTTGGAGAGGCGAGGGAGGGAGCTGCAGGCGGACCCGCTGTGCCTTTGAGCTGTGTGAATAATTGATAAGGCCACTCAAAAGGGCTCGCGCTGCGGTGCCGAGGCATCAGCCAGCCCTGCCTCGTTCCCTGCTGCTTGCACTTCCCCGTGCTCAGAGGAGACCAGCGGAGCATCCATCAGAGCCTGCCTGCACCAGCCTGGATACCAACAGAGCCACAAAGGCTGAGACTTGCTGGGGAAGCATCGTCCACAATGGGTCTCCTGCAGCTGGGAGTAACCCTGGTCCATCTGCCTGGGTCTGAGTCCTTCCTGCTCTTTGCAGAGACTTGGAAAGGAAGATGTGGACCTGGTACTGAGACAAGAGCAAACCCATCCAGTGTCGTGGCCAATGTCATGAAGAATTTACTTTGTGTGGAGACACATATTCCTGTATATAGGCCTGGCGAACACAGGAGGGAAGGCTGGAGCATGATGGATACACCTGAGCTCCTCCAGTTCTGCTTTCCACCCTGCTGACCAGCATGGGCATGCAGTGCCACCAGCAGCTTGAGTCTGCAGAGATCTCAGAAGAGGAGCAGAAGGTGATGTCTGCCAGGCGTGGGGCTGTACTGACTGCACTGGTCCTGGGGCAGCTGCAGCTCCTGCCCAGCTGGCTCGGCTCCTTCCAGCTCTTCCAGGCCAAACTTATTGGAGAGAGCTCCACAGCATTTCTGTGCAGCTTAGGCTGCCCTCACCCTGGGTGTTTTAGCCTGTCAAAGCCTGGCAGGCTGTGGAAAAAATGAAAAGGCACTTTGCTTTGAATTTCAGAGCCCAGAAGTTGCAACGTCTTCCTCTCTTACAGCCTCCTACCTGCACTTTCAAAGCTCTCCTGATGCTCACAAATTGATCCCATCTTCCTGGGAGGCAGGGAAGGATTACAGGCTCATCCCTGCTGTACTGTGGCACAGAGATGGCAGCATGGCATCATGAGCTGGATAGAGAGCTCTCTGTTATTCTTCCTCCCACTTCAACCTTTGAAAGTGACAATTTCTTTGGGAAACGTGGGTCAGGTTAAGGTGGGAAAAAAGTGGTGGTGGATCTGCTGGGATTTTCCTTTCAAACTCACTTCCCTCAGGATGAAGTTGAGGGCTGTGGAAGATTTGTGCCCCTGCAGTGCAGCCTGGTTGATGCACTTGGCCCTCCCTGGCCCTGCAATCATACGGAGCCAGGAGGGGAGGCAGGGTGCACCCCCTACCTGCCGGTCCTGACCCCAAGCTTTTATCTCACCTCTGTCACCCTGATAGCAGGGCTTGTCCAATCAGAAGCAACAATCACCTTTGACTTTTTTGGGTTGAAAAGCCTCATTATGTTGGATTTTTGCTATTTTAGATTCTCTGCAGCTCCCTTTTATAATAATTTTTTTCAATGTCCACCCAGCAAAGGCTGAAGGGGTCACTGTATGACGTGTTGTGGTGCTCAGTGGAGATGGGGCAGAACTACCACACTGAGTGAGGCTAACCACTTTGCTAAAATGGGGATGAGTAAGTAAATTGCACACCAAAGCATTCCTGCCCATGTTTCTTGCATGAGGGGTGCTTCTGCAGCAAGATGTGTGCTGTCCATCCTGTCTCCCCCAAATGGAAGAGGACCTCTGAGCAGGATCAGAGCCAGGAAAGCAGTTCTGCTGAATGATGGACACAGTGGCTATCACTGAGTGGGAAACCTCAGCTAAAGGCAGGAAGCTGAGTAGCAGTGTTTGTCCATAGTTTACTCCAGAATCCTGTTGTGGTTACTCGGATGATCAGTCCTGATCGATGCTGCTTTGTCCTTTACTCATGAGTCCATAAGAACAGCATATTTTTGGACAAAGGATAGTAAAATCTGTAGAGCAGAGCTGAGTCCCTGAGTTTGGTGACTCACAGGGGCCATGGGCAGAGCTGAGGTGTGCCCCCTCCCACCGCCCCACCTCAGCCTCTCATCACAGCTGGGAAGATGTCAGAGTGGTCATCCCCAAACCTTTGCTGCAGGCTCCTTTCTCCCACATAGTGTGAGAAGTTCCTCTGCTCAGGCTCAGCCAGCACATAAAGGTGTCTCTGTTCATTTGCAGCCAGAGCATGTTGTCATTTTTCCGTGATTTAGTATGATTAAGAAATGCTAGTCTGTGGTCTGCAGTGAGTGTATTAACATGTGATGCCTCAAGGCATTCTCATGAACAGATGCAGACACATAGGCTCAGACCCCCATTTTTTCAGCCAGCAAGTGGAGAGAGAACAGTTCATGGGCTATGGTTCAAACAGGATCTGAAATATTCTCCTAGCAGAGAGTTTTCCAGAAAAATGAGACATCTAAAGACTGGAAGCAAGGGCAGATTTAACACATGGGAGAGCTGCAGACAGGCATACTCTGATCTCTGTGCCCAAAGAACAGAGCACTGCAGGGACTTTGCCATACAGCAGAAGTCACCTCCTTTTCTTTGAGCTCTTGTAGAGCAGGGAGGTGGAGTCACATACCCTTTGCCCCACACTTTTGCAAATCCAACCGCTTTCTCCAGGTACCTTGTTAAGGGTATTCCCAGTAAAGGCATCACTTATGGGCTCCTCACAGCTCCAAGGAGGGCTTACTGCAATGTAGGGATTTGTTCCTGAATGAGTTCCACGTTGCTGCCTCTCCCTGCTCCAGTCTAGACCTGTTTAGTTGTTCAAAGGACAGACTACTGCTCCGCAGGCATCTCCAGACAAGTGTTCAGTGGCTTCAGTTCCTGGCTCTGTTTCCTGCCTGTGCCACTGCCAGGATGTTATTCTGGACTTCCAGGGAGACTGGAGACCCTTCAGGGGATAATCTGGCTCAAAGGATGGCTCGGAGCGGGGACAGAAGCAGAACTAGTCAACAGCATGTGTTCTTGCATTTACATAGAATGCTTGGGGCTGGATCAAATGAGGGTTGTGGAGGTTTAGAGCTTCATAGGCATTCCTTTTGTGAAGGGCTGATTTCTGGATCTTTGATACCTGGCTTTTGTCAGCTCCACACGCTGGGCAAAGTCTTCTTGTTCCCAAGGTGTATGGTGGAAACCAAAGGGAGGGCAGCCATTTATAACACTGACCGTCTCCTGAATGCCAAAATGGCCTTTGTAAGGGTTAGAGGGTCTTGCTCTCATCATCCAGGTGCCTTCCAGCCACAGGGGCTTTCCAATGATGGGCTTTCCTTCAATGGGCTTCCCAAGTCATTCTTCTGCCCCTAAAACCGGCTGTGGCTGGGTGAGATGTCCAACTTTTTGAAAGCACCCAGGATCAGGCAGCAAATGAGAGAGGTATTTGGGGTCTGTGTATCTAAGGGCTGACCACCATGCTGCAGTTTCCCATCTATCAAATGCTTTATCCTCTTGTCATAAGCTGAACCTGAGGGATGGGGAGAAGGTGATGGTATTGGCTCCGGGTCATTTGTGAAACAATATATTCAAAAGTAAATGAGGTGCTAAAGATTAATTGCACAGAACCTTCAGGGACTTGGGAAGGGAATCTTTCTTCACGGAAATGTTGAACCAGATTGGAAAAGAGACCTTCTAGCCCAGCTGTGTGCTGCTGTGTGTTGCTGGGTGCACGGCCAGAGGTGATGGGTGGACCTGTCCACCCTGACAGGTAGTCAGTGTAGCCAAAAGGAGGGCCTGAGTGGGTAGTGAGAACTATAGCAGACTGAAAATGAAATAAGAGGTATAACATTTTTGTTTTAGCTCCTTCATCATGCAGGGCAGTCACATCCTCAGTGTAAGGGAGCAGAGGGCTTGGCCACACACACAGGCAGGCACCAGGATCTGTCTGGGGACCCAGTGTGTGACTGCAGTGGTCAGCTGGGGGTGTCTGGGTCCCCTTCCCTTTCCCTGACCCGCCCCCCCCCCAAGTGCTGACATTTCTTTCCAGAATCCTTGGCTCTAGCTTGGACAAAATTCAGAGATGGGGGATTATTTTATTTTATTTTATTATTTGCTATTCTCCACCCTTGGACACCAAGAGGACCCACAGTTTCAGCTGAGGCTCACAGCACATCCCTCAGCTAGGAACAGCCCCTTTCACCTCACATTTCTTTACATGCTAAAGCAGAGAGGCACACCACTGCTCCCAGGGAACCTCCAGCCCGTGCTGGGGAAGGTGAGATCCCATTGACTCCTTCTGGGCAGCCAGGAAGGGCTTAGACCGCTCGGAGATGGCTCATGGCTTTCATGCTCCTGCCTGCTCAGCTGCACCTGCCAAGGACAAGTGATAGGTGCTCACAGAGCAGCAGCACCCTAGGAGTTAACGATGCCTGTCCCCATCCCCACAGCTTCTTGTTCTTTGTTGCCAGTTCTCAGCCTCCCCATCTCCATCCTCAGAAGCCATTAGCGTGAGCGGCTTCATGCTTCCCTCTAGTGGCCCCAGCTCCCCTCCAGCATCACTGCTGTCTCTGACACTTCATCCCACTGCGTGCCACTTCCGTGCCCCACCATGTCCCGGACCTCAGCTCAGAGCAGTTGTGTGCACAGAGATCCTTTGGAGTAGGCTGGCCCTGAGGATGGGTCATGGTATGGCTGCCTGGGAATGAGCAGCCCAGCGTGATGCTACTTGTCAGCTGTGAACACGGGAGCTGTGAAACACTTGCTGTGATTTTTGAGTGGCTCTTTCATCACCTTGCAGGGGGTTCATGCTCTGAGGTGGTGTTTGAAGGTACTTGTCCATTAGCAGGGTGCAGCAGACTCTGCTTCAGAGCAAAAATCCTGAGGTTTTGGTATCATCTCTCAAACTTTTTTTTTTTTTTTTTCCTTTTTGCAGTCTGCTGTGAAATGCTGACTCAGCTTCATTTCTGTACCGGGTCCCCAGATGCTTTCTTCTGCTTGGGGATTGCCCCAGAAAGGGCCCTGTTTTTGCAGTTGAGCTCATTCTCTCAAGCCAAAGCCTTGACTGAGTGAGTCCAGTGACTTCTGTAAGTGAGGGGTGTCACTGTCATATACTGTCTGGGATGGTGAGCTCAGGGTTTTACTAGCACAGTAGGTTACTGACCTAAATAAAGCTCCTTATGTCCTAGAGAGCTGTTCAGGCTGTAAGCTTCACCACCAGGATGCATTGAACAAATGTGGAGTGGGCCCTACTGGGGAGGAATGTATCCAACCTCAGAGCTAGAAGATATAAAATGAGAACAGGACGGACCAGTGCTCCAAAAATACACCTGGTTGGTCTTGCTGGAATAGCAAGGAGAAAGAAAATGACATCCCTCTGAGAATGAAGACTTTGTTGTCCCATACCAACAGGATGGCCTCACCAGATGTCTCCATGCAGGATTTCAAATCCATTCTCAAATCCATTCCTGCAAGTGTAATGCAAGGAAAACAGCCTGGCAGCTCCTGAGTGCACACAAGCAGGGACCAGGTTGGTCTCAGTGTCACAGTGTGCATTTACAGGTACACTGGGCACACACTAAGGACATTCTAACTTTTCCATCCACAGGCCAGGAGATGTCTCATTGTGTTGCCTCAGTAAAATGGAACCATCCCAGCAAAATGCGAGAAGTCCCAGTTTCTGGCACACACCATTTATTCTTCTTTAGCCCTGTGGGTGCTTCCCAGTCTGTCCCAGCCGCACAGCCAGGTCCAGGCAGCTGGTGGCTGCTCCTGTGCCACTTGGCTCTCGCAGAGCTCGCTTTGTGCAGACATAAAAATCAACAAAAAGGGGCCACACATCACAACCTCCCGTGCATGTCACAAGATAATTTTAGTACAGAAGTTGTCTTGAGCACTTACATCTCCCTAAGGAGCTGGGCCTGGTAGATACCATTCATTTATCCATCACCATCATGACAAAAGGCAAGTGAGAAAATGTGGCTCTAGGCCTGAGAAGTTTTTAGCAAGGCCGATCACGCCTGATAATTAACATTGAGAGCACTGAGCTCATCCACTTCTCTTCATCTCAGCATTGTCCTTGTCTTGCTACATTACTTTTTGGCAGTGGCCCAGCCAGCACACGAGAGATATTGAACTGACCTTACAGCAAGGCAATAAAGCACATGCAAAACAGCAGCACCCATCCCAAAACAACAGACCCACAGAAGTCAGCCAAAACACTTCTGCCAACTTTGTCAACCTCCACATATGTCCCCCCCGTCTCCCCTGTGAGAGAAATTGGCAGGGGAGAAGCAGGGCAGGCTCCTGGGCAGGACTGCTGCCACCACTCGGTGATGGTTCTTTGGACAGACCAAAAAGACTTGGGTGTTAATGGAAGTTTGTGATGTCAAGTTCTGCTTACGACCCTGCAAGATGATGAAGCCCATTGCAATATCTCCAGTCTAGGCTTCCTGCCTCTATAGGGAAAAAGTTCCTTACTGTAGCTGTACCTTTATATTTACAGCTACTACTCAAATAGGCATGGTTAGGTCTTGTGCACTGGGTACAGTTTATTTCCCCAGCATGAGAAGCAACTGTGTTCAAAAGCCTGATGGGTTTTTGTTTTAAAAGAAATGAGCAGAATAAGAAGAAATAACAAACCAAGCCCTAAAGAAAGCATCAGTAATATTTGCACAGGACAGTAGTGCACAAGCGTGGCTCAGCTGTACCTGTAGCAGCTGCAAAAATAGATGTGGGGATGGCCACGACAGGAAAAGTGGCCATCGTAAGACTCCCATGCCACACAGTGGAAAAAAGCAGGACATACAGAGAACCTGTCTGACCCTGTACAAGCCCTACTGCATCATCTCTGTCATGATCTGTGTGGCTGTACGTTGGCAAGCATTCCTGGTCAGACCATTACCAAGTGTTTAGTCTCTCCTCTGATGCTGGATACCTTCTGCAGCAGGAGTATTCCCTTTGATCTCGTTCCAGTCTAGCAGACGTTAATGGGATGGTGTGCCTCGGCCAAGCGCTCTCGCAGATGGATAGCCTCCTCTGATGCCTGTCATATCAATTGCTGCAGCCATGTAATCTGCTCCTCGGAGTGCGTGATTGTGCCTGACCCACCGGACCTGATGCCATTCTGCTTCATGTGCTCTTTGCTGGCCTTCTTCAATTCATGCCTCAGCATACACTTACACTGATCTCTGCTGCCCTACCATCAGATTTGCAGCCCCTTGGCCTTCAAATTGCTTTCCTGACTCTCAGTGGGCTTTGGAAGTGTCCTTTCATTCTTGCCCCTGAAATCACATTTGAGCTCTGCTTTGCCTTTCCTTCACTGCACTGTGGGGGAACTGAACTTTGCCTGCAGCTGGCTCACAGCTGCTTGAAGAAAGAAGAACCAGAAGACCTGAGTTTTCATGTGTTTCCTGTATGATCCTGGCAGGTGAAACCCACCCTACGTATTGGACCAGTAGAAGAGCTTGCTCTTTCTGCCTCGATATATAGCTTTTACGTTAGCTTGCAGGGAAGTCTTCAGTCAACCTAGTAGGTCTGATCCTGGTGGTACCCAGCTCCAGTCATGTAAAGTCAGCCACTAATATATGTTAGAAGCATGTAAATGCATCCTGGACAACTGCACTATGGCTGTGCTGGCAGAGTGAGGCCACACAACCTTGGGGGTCAAAGCAGACTTCACTCAGGTACTCGTCTTCATGCCATGGGAAGGAGAGGAGCAGTACCGAGCTGCCAGCTCATGGGACAGACAAGCTCCAGCTGGTTGGGATATCTGCTTCCAGGTCAGCCTGGGCAGGGGGAGATCTGGCACTTGAAGATTGTGCAGGAATGCAAGACTGGCACCTTGCTGCCCAGATCTTCAGTTCAAACTGGTATGGAGGCTTTGCCCCCTGTGAAGCAGTGCAGTTATTACTTGTCTGGCTTATGAGCCCCCGACTTCTCACTGACACTAGTGAAATCCTTGTCAGGACATGTTCTGCCCTAGAAATACAGAATAGCTGAAAAGCTGAATGCAGAAACCCCACCACCATAAGTGGCCCCAAATCGACACACAGGAGGTGACGTGCCAGCCCAGGACCTCTCCTCCCATGTATCCCCTGTACCTGTGCAGCTCCAGAGATGCCAGAGGCACTGCTCTGACACATCCCGATGTCAGTGTTAAAGAGGGATCAGTGTTGCCTGGTGCTCACAGCAGCCTGAACATCCCTGTGACACCAGCAAAGCTTTTCAAAGCGTCTGGCTCAGCACGCAGTAGGTCTGGTGTCAGATGTGGAAGCATCCGATCTGTGTGTCTGACGAGCTGGTGGGTACTGGTCCAGATGGCATCGGTCAGAGTTGGGTCAGGCCCCTCTCGGGGCTGCTGGTGTGAGCAGCACTTAATGCAATCACTTGACAGGGGCCAAGCAGATCTGCATCTGCTGGACTCGCACCCTGCAGGTTATGCTGTAAATAACTGCTGGCACCTGGGAACATGGGAGCAGCCAAACTCCTGGCTGCAGACAGGACACGTCTCCACCGCTAACCCCCACCAGCATGGTGCTCCCTTTGCAGCTAGAGCAGCCTTCGGCTCCTTGACTGGAGAAATGCTTCCCACTAACAGGGATCACCACGGCCAAGTCCCTCAGGGAGTCTGTTCTTGCCTTGTGTCAGGGACATCAGCTGTAAAATCACTGCCAGTTTAACTCTTCAGTGGCTCCAGTAGCAGCCTGCATCTTCAGTTGAGTCTCCTGAAAACATTTAATAGGCCAGGCTCACAGAGGTTGTGAAGGTAATATCCATGCTATGAGGAAACCAGGGCCTGACCAGATATCTCACTATGGAAATGGAGGTGATGTGTATGTTTGACAAGGACACCTGTTGTTGACTCTATTTCTGAGAAGAACTACTCCCCTCCATCTTCTGGTGTGCCTCCATCACACCTGGGGGCGAGGACGGGACATGGGCAGAGACTGGTGCTGTCAGACTCACCCTGGGCAGTTCCTGGCAGAGACCGTTTTGGCCAGGGAAGAGGAACAGAGGTGATCCAGCCCTTCTCCCTGAAGTTCTCCTCTTGTGTTTCCTGCTTTTGCTGTTTGTCCTATGTCACAAAAAGCACCCGAGTTTTAATTTTTCATCTCAGACAAAGACATTCTTCCGCACCAAGAATAAGTTTTTCTTGAGATGGGATTCCACCTCTAGCCATGACTCAGGTTCAAGTCATTCTGTTGTTATACGATCCGGCTCCTTCTTTGCATATTTTGATCATTTAGAAATGATTCAGTGCCCCAAGAATTATTGTAAGGGCCAATATAGAGATATTTTGGGAGTCTCAGTATTGCCTTTGTATCTGAAAAAGGAAAGAGCCAAGACATTATAGCCTGTTATAAATACAAAAACAAATACAGGCTGTGTGAGCAAGAGCAGTTACACAGCTGCTTCACTCCACATGAACTCCATCCTGTAGGAGCCACTGTCCCAGAAGCAGCCTGCAGCGCTGGGGGACTGGCTCTCGCTTCAGACCCATGTGCTGCGAAGTTGCACTCAGCCTCAGCCTCAGCTCCTCATGGAGGAACCACGAGCCTCCTTGTACCTTCCCAGTCTGTAGCACATCACCCATTTCCTGGGCTCATTCCCAAGACAGAAGACTTAGCCAGGATTCCTAAACCTCACCAGTAACGTGGACACAGATTATCAAACCCATTAAGTACCACATTGATTCAGGGATTTTAAACCCAGGAGGCACCACCAAGGTTACTGGGTAACCAACATGCAGAATGTTCTCAGGGGACTCTTGCTGAACCCAATCATTTGCTTCTGACTTAAGGAAGTCTTCAGAAAAGCAGTCCTGGTTTTATCTTTTTTTTTTTTTTTTTTTTTTTTTTTTTCCCCTTTTTTATGGATCAATTCACTGCAACTTTACTGCGAAAAATAGCTCTGGCTCATGTGTAAGATGTGTACGCTATTGTCCTATTATAAAGCCATTGTCATGTTGTTATTGTTATGTTGTCATTTCATAAAATGACTGAAAACATGAAGGTTTTATGGGAAATGCCTAATCTTGGATACTTGGGATTATTAACTGAAAAGGGCTCACAGCACCATTTTATGTTATTTTTATTTATTCAGCCACCCAGACCTTTATTCTCTAAGCTCACAATAGCAGATATCATTTCACAGCATTATCACAGCTGAGAACACCAGTGGTTACACAGCCACTACTTTTGTACCATTTGTGTCTGTTTTTTTCATATTTATTTGGGCCAGGAACAATAAGTTCTGCGTTCCTGGCCCTTCCAGGTGGAGCAGAGGGTCACAACATCAGGCCACCCTCTCCAGGCTCCTAACCACTGAGAAACCTGAGGGGACACAAGAACAAAGCCTTTTTTTTTTTTTTTTTTTTTTTTTTTTTTTTGTTTCTTCCCTATTGAAGAGGAACAAAAGCAAAATGAGGCAGGAGCTGACAAGAGAGGCTGGGGACAGAAAACAATGGTCTGGTAGAAGCTCTGCAGCACGGGACCTGGCTTGACCAGGGTGCTCAGCTTGCTGGTAAGAAGGTGACCAGCATCATGAGATGTGCAGACATTGCCTGCAGGCATCCCCAAGGAGGTTCAAGACCTCTGCTTCAAGAAACATGTGGAGAGCACCCAGGGACAGCATCAAGAATGGTCAGAAGCCTGGACACACGTCCTTCAAAGAAAGATGGGAAGAGGTGGCACGTTTAGCTTGCAGAAAGGTAGGCATGATAACAGTCTGCAAGGTTATAAAGGATTGGGACAGAAAAGAGATTAATCTGTTCTCTGTGTCTGCAGTGGACAAGGCAAGAAGAAAGGAACTTAAGCTGCACAAGAGAGATTCATGGCAGTATCTGGAAAGCCTGTCTAGCAGGATGGATGATGAAGCTCTGGTATGGATTGCCTGGAGAAGGTGTGGAGTTTCCATCACTGGGAGCCTTAACAGTTAAGGAAACATCTTTAGGGGATATCAGTAGCATTCGTCCTGCACTGGCACTCCATTTGTCACGGCTGCCTGGCCCAGACCCCACGGAGGTGCACCAGGATGGCACCCAGCTGAGTACAGGGACTGCTGCTGGAAGGGAAGGGCACAGTGTCCCTGCTTTGCTTGCTGACCAGCAGGCCAAGAAAATTAAAGTGGAATAAGCACAGGAATGGAAACAGCATGGGGGGAGAAACATGGAAAAGAAAATTGCAGAAGAAAAGTGGCAATAAGATTGCCTGCCTCCAGCCTGGGGACAATGTGAGTGCAAGGAGCACATCACTGAAGACTGGCTTCCTGATATTTGTGCCTTCTCCAAAGCCCCCTTGGGCAGATATAAGATGGACAGATGCCACCTTGCTGTCCTGCTTTTCTCAGAGGCAGTAGACCCAGGCCCATCACCAGTCTGCATACCTCTTCTAGGACCATCAGACCAAAAAAAAAAAAACCAACAAGCTCTTGTGGTATGTAGATTTTTTCACGTAACAAAAGATGGAAGTGAATTGTCCACAGCCCCTGTCAGTCACTAAATGCCCCAAACATTCAGCTGTTTGCAAGAATACACAGTGAAACGGTCCCAAATCACTGCAGCCTGGACCCTACAGAAGAACCAGCTTCCTCCCTTTTTCACCAGCACCTGACTACGTTGGCTGCAGTGGCAGATCTTGAGAGAGTCTCAGAAACCCTTAGATAGAGACGGTCTTTGCCAGCCTGAGTTTGTGGGAATCCCCGAATGCCCTCTAGTGGCCTTGTTCCCAAAATGTCCCTGCAGCTATGGGCACGAAGCCGCCGAGGAATGATTTCCCAGAGCTGCTGAGGACACGCAGCTGGGGCTGAAGTTAATGGGAGCCGCATCTGCTTAGCTCTGCTTAAAATCAGGCCCAGCACATTTCCCCTTCCTTCACAAGGGGACTGAATATCGCTCGTGTTTGCACAGTTCATTGTGTTTGTTACCCAGCTGAGTTTCTTGCTCCTATTCCTACTCCTCCTCCCCTCTCCTGTGACTGTTTGGCCGCGGTGGCTCCAAGGTCCATCAATTGCCTGTGGCCAACAGGGGTCCTGGAGGGGTGGGAGCAGCAAGGGGGTGTTCGCAGCAGCAGGAAAGAGGGAATTATTTCACAGGCAACCTTTCCTCTCCACAACCCCCCACCCCTCGTACCTCCCCAGGATTTATTGAAGTTGGACTCAAGTTAGATGTCTTTCCACTACGGGAGACTGATGCTGTCAGAGCCACCCCCCGTGCCGGTGATGTAACCGTGTAACTCAGAGGCAGCTGCACTCAGACTAAAGGACAATTATCTAATAGTGAGATTACAATTAATTCTGCTGAAGGGAAACAATTACCCTTTCAGATCTAAATGGAGTATAAAAAAGCACAACATTTACAGATGAAGGAAGAGGGCACACACTTCCTGAGGGCTACTCTTACTCCGTGACCTGGCAGCATCCCTGGGCTGAATTTGTCAGGCCCCACAGTCCAGTCCTGCGGGTATGTGGGGTGGGAAATCACTTCCCTTATGGACGGGCTGTCACAGCCCATTGACTCACAGCCTGCTATGGCTCCCTGCACCCCAGCCCCACGTGAATTCATCTGCACTCCCGGTGCCCCAGCCCATTGCAGCCCCTCCACCAGGCATAACCCTTGTGCAGCCAAGTGGAACCCCCTCCCCATGGCATCTGCCACAGAGGTGGACAACCACCACTGGCAGCCAGGCAACAGGCCGCATGGGAGGAAAGGGTTAAATGATACAATTCCCCTTTTCACTGCAAATAGATTTTGCTCTGCTCTGCCTGCAATACTGTTTATCAGCAATTGCAGGCTTTAAAATCCGTACTTTACAAGTGCAGCATAACCTGCCAGTTATAATTGGTTGAATTATACCTCATCCCTGATGCAACTCTTGATGACTCTCTGCCTCAGCCAGAAAACTGATAGGAGACAAGTTTATAGCTCTCTTGGAAAACACAATTATAAATTGCATCCCCACCACAAGCCCTGGAAAGCATTAACTGTTTCACTGCAGTTCCCCAGGCATGGAGGTTTCACAGCCATTTCTTTCCCCATGGAGGAAGGGAGAGGAGGAGAGAAAAATCACTGCCAGAGGAATTCAGATAGATCCAGTGAAAAATAATGGAGAGGAAAAGAGGGATGTACTGGCCCGGTTCCTATTTGCACCAGGATTCCCTGTGTGTTTCCAACTCTCAGGAATATGCCCAAGTGTTTATAGGCAGGAGAACCACATGCCAAGGAAAGGTACCAGGAGGTGCACTGACTTTTGCCATAATTGCCCTGCAGTCTTACATAGGCCAGGTTATGCCACAGTCCCAGCCCTGCTGAAGCTACTGTGGTCCCAAATCCTTCACTAGGATTTTCACTAGCTGCTCCCAGCAGCTGCTCTTTATACCATTCCCTTTCCGTGTTACAGGGCAGGAACTGGGAAACAAATATCATGAGGACTGATAGGGGGTGGGGGCAGAATCCCAGTGCAGACAGAGCCTGCAGCCAGAATGGTTCAGAAGGTGCAGCATCACCCATGGACCAAAAGATCATGGGCCTTTGAGCATCATGATGAAGACCAGACATGATGAACTAACTGCAGCTTACCACCCCAGCACAGATCAACCAATTCTCAGAGCAGCTGTGTCACTGTGCTTACAGGTGGACATCGTTTCTTCACAGCTATAAGAGGTGTCTTGAAGCATTTCACTCTGCTGTCCAGGGCTTGTCACTGGGGTATAGCAGGGCCAGCTAACAGCAGACCTGTTTCTGCAGTGCTTAACATGGACGTGTCCTGATCTGAACTTGAACTGTGCCCAGCCATTGTAATGGGCTAAGTCCTGGACTAAGGTCAGACCAAGCCTATCACTAATCCTTGCATCCCTGAGGTCTGCCTGGATTTTGTGCTGCTTCCCTTGAGCAATAACACAGGGAACAGAGGGCACAAACCCCATGCAACTACAGCCTGGCATGTTTCAAAACTGCCTCTCTTCCCTTCAGAGATGGGATTAGTTCCCTTTCAAAAGAGAGAAGAAAGAAATCTGTACTGAATTTGAATCACTTGAAATAGGACTAAAAGCAGCTGCTTGCTTTGCCTCAGGAAGTACAGCTCTTCTGCAGGAAAGAAAATGTCCACCAAATGCTCTGGATCTCCCCATAAATAAGTGGAATTTTTAGTAAGGTCTTTAGGAATGAGCCTGATTGTCCTGTGGGTTGTGATGGACTCACATTAGCCTTAAATCCTTGCTATGCCACAGTTCAGAGTTTGATCTGTAAATGGCCTATAATTAAGCCTGAGATGGAGTTACCCTTGCATACTGGGAAACGATACATCTTTTTCCCCCTAATCCTTAAATTGGTCTCACTGAGCCTGTGCTGGCACTTGTAAAGCCTGATGTATCCAGGCAGCCTGAGAGCAAAGCCCTGGAAAGCCTTCTGCTGGTCCTGCCTCTGGCAGCCTGTTACACCACCCGTTAGGAAAGGACCAGCTGATGAACGGACCTGTGGGACAGGGGATGCTCACCTGGTGCTCACCTGCGTGCAGATTTCTGAATGGGAGCTGGGTCACTGGCCAGAGCAGTTTGGAATGGTGCTTCTGGAGATGTCCTCAAGAGAGGATATTGCCAAGCATGGCCATACCCTAAACACCACTTCCCAGCACTGCTCATGTCCAATATAGCCTCCTCCTGCCACAAGGCTCCCTCTTTCCTTCTAATCCTGAGGATCTGTACCCTGGGCAGAGGACATATGGTGAACTGTCCTGCTGTTCCTGAGCTCACCAAGGTGTTTGCACTAGGACAGCCAGAAAGCTTCTTGCTCACTCCAGAGTTTTCTTCTTGGAGCTTTCATCAGGAGAGACTGTGTTTAGTTTTCTTAAACTGGTTCATCCCTGGAGGAAAAAAATGTCAGCGATTTTTCTGAACCTCTTTAACCCTGGCTTCCCCAGAACATGGTCCTTCCAGGCTGTGGTGGCATGAGTCAGCAGGAGCCTGCAGGTCACTCTTCTGTGCCACGCAGCCTTGTGGTGCACCATCTTCCCTCTCCTCTCAGCTCCTGCTGACTCAGGGCACAGAAGCAGCTTGGAGCCAATCAACCCCTGTCTCCTCTTTTCAAATCCTCTGAAATATGGGCCCAGAAATATTTACAGTCTCTCTGTCTGTCCCTGACCTTCAGCTTTTATTTGCGTACGTAAATTTTGTTCTATTCCAGAGCTACAAGTTTCATATCAGGGCAGTTCAATCTTTATGAGGATAAAGTGTTTGCAGTGCTCTTAAGCTGCTTAACGTAAGCATGTGTGTGAAAGATTAACAGCTTTATAAGTCGGAGCAGTTAAGTGACAATATAAAGAGAAAGGAAAGGGGAAAACATCATCAATCTAAAGCAGCACAAGGAATATTTGAGATGAATTACTGAAGGGAACTTGCTGCCAAGCCCAGCGGTGTCTTGGTAAGATGCACCAATGACCAGTGCAGGAGCCCTCTCAGGGGAAAGGTAGACGCTGAGCAGCTTTAAAGGATCATCTTCTCTGCAGCTCTCAAACTTGGAAGAGAAAGGAAACTCTCTAATTATCCCCTGATATTTATGACCATCATTTGGTGTTCTGTTCAAAGCAGACATCTGAGTGGAGGAAGGAAGAGACAGACTCTTAGCACGGATAAATATGAGCTTCCTAAAGGCGCTGTCAAGCCCTCAGAGATCAAAGCCAGCCCACAGCTCATGGGTGCACCACAGGGCTCCTACCTGCCTCCCTCCCTTCCCATCGAAAGCATTTGCTGGAGACACTCATCCCTCCTTCTGCAGAGGCTAAGGAAGTTTTCAGGTGGTTGTAGCATGTCTGGTGGATCCAGAGACAGCCTCATCAAAGAACTAATGTGCCCCTTGATATGAGATGGGAGAAGACTAGGAAGAAACATCAGAATATAAAACAAAGGTCACACTACCATTTTTTATTTGATTTACAGCCACTGCACCTGCGTAGCTGTCCAGAAACCTCTCTGAAGATTTCAGTTGTAAAGCACAGGGTCATGCAAGGACAAAGACTTCTTATGACCTCTGGCAAACTAGCTAATGTCTGTGTCCTGGATTTTACTTACATGCAGTAAGGGATAATTCTGCCTGTCTTCCAAGACAGGTGGCTGGTTTATTAATGAACAGTTGCAAAATGTTCTGAGATCCTCTGATGAGGCATCTCTGGAAGAGCAAAATATGATGATGCCAATGGAAATTGGCTGTTTGGCTCCTGATTTTAATTGCATACAGAAAGAGAGCCACACACCAGAGCTTAGCGCGTGAAACAGGAAACATGAGGCATCGGGAGAAACTGAGAACGGTACCGGATGTCAGCGAGCAAATGCTGGAGCTGTTCTTTGCCAAAATCAGGCATGGTGAGCTTGGCAGGAAGAGCAGAAGGCTTCGCTTGGGTCTCACTGGGAGAGCTCCTAAAATACCACCTGAGCTCGGATTCACCAGGTTCTCTCTTTGTCGGACTGTGGTTTACAAGCAGGAGCAACGTACCTGCTGGAGGGCTGCCTCTCACCCCCACTCTGCCATGGAGTTTGTTCCCCTTGTTGGAGCCTGGCTGGAGGCCTGGCCTTGTGGGACCCTGCCCTGGGAGTCTTGGGTTTTCACTGAGAACCTCAAAGTGCACGTTCCTGCCTTTCTGTGACCACCCGTACAAACATCTAGAGGCCCGTGACAGACATCTGCTGCTTGGAAAGTTGGCCTTGATTAATAACATCCTCCAGAGCACCATTACTGGAGTCGGGAACGTTTGCGGATGGAGCATATCTCTCTTGGAAAATGACTATTCATCAGAGCAGAAATTTTCCTCCAGGGAACCGCTGCTTTTGACAAACTTCAGCACTGAATAAAGAGACTGAACAACAATATTTCAGTGAGGTCAGAGGACTCCACTTCAGAGTTACTGGAATTTCCTTTTGTGGTGA
This sequence comes from Aythya ferina, assembly GCF_964211825.1. Taxonomy (NCBI): domain Eukaryota; kingdom Metazoa; phylum Chordata; class Aves; order Anseriformes; family Anatidae; genus Aythya; species Aythya ferina. Next base: position 6,284,738 of record NC_140322.1, on the reverse strand, counting down.
AGCGCAGCACTGCAGTAAGGCCCAAACACCTCCATTAAATGGAGCAAAATTCAGCTTTTTTTTTTTTTTAATCCTGATGTGAGCATTTGAAATAGTTTTAAAATATTTTTTTTTGTTTGTTTCCTGTTCCCTGTGTTTTCGTTTGCTTTTCAATTTGGACCAAATGAAGTCCATGCCAGTGGAATAGGAAATCTGACTTCAAAAGCAATTCCAAGTTGGATGGCAGTGAAAATGCCCCAGGTTTGCAATCACTGCTAACAGCAGTCTGTGGTGGTGACAGGCAGGTGGCCAGGACAGAGCAGAGGAGTTCACAAACATGTTTCAGTGTTTGGTGTGTTCCCTAAACACAACCCAGGCTGTCCTCAGGGGAGAATAACCCCCCACTCTCTGTATTGCAGGAAATCTGTGCTACGCTAATAATAAAGATAACCTGGATAGATAACTTCGCAGGCTCCTGTTTTTACATCTCGGCAGGAATACAAATAAGCCCAAACAGTTCTTAGAGATGGAAGAAGCTTGTGGATGGAACTGGAAATCAATGTGCCATGCAGCAAGCACTGGGCCCAGGTCTGCTCCCCACCACACAGGTAGAAATCCATCCATCTGCTTTAGGTATTTATTTATTTCTAAGGCAACTATCACCATGGTGCCAAGGGATATACCTATCTCAATTTCAGGCTAGTTACTCTAGCTTTGTGGCCACGTGACTGAGTGCAAAATTTGGTGAAATATATTGCATGGGAAAGGAAAGGAAAGGAAAGGAAAGGAAAGGAAAGGAAAGGAAAGGAAAGGAAAGGAAAGGAAAGGAAAGGGAAGGGAAGGGAAGGGAAGGGAAGGGAAGGGAAGGGAAGGGAAGGGAAGGGAAGGGAAGGGAAGGGAAGGGAAGGGAAGGGAAGGGAAGGGAAGGGAAGGGAAGGGAAGGGAAGGGAAGGGAAGGGAAGGGAAGGGAAGGGAAGGGAAGGGAAGGGAAGGGAAGGGAAGGGAAGGGAAGGGAAGGGAAGGGAAGGGAAGGGAAGGGAAGGGAAGGGAAGGGAAGGGAAGGGAAGGGAAGGGAAGGGAAGGGAAGGGAAGGGAAGGGAAGGGAAGGGAAGGGAAGGGAAGGGAAGGGAAGGGAAGGGAAGGGAAGGGAAGGGAAAGAATTATCCAGGTGAATTCTAAAGCTGATGGGAGATTTTCAGTTACAGGGTTGCTCCCCCTCTCACCCTGGAAAAGGCAGCATTTTGAAACTGAAGCTTTCTTTGGGTTTCAGTGACACCTTTAGGGACAAGGGGAAGAGCACATATCTGTTGGTCTTCCATCAAAAGCCCTGCTGATGCAGGGCACTTGGCCCATGCTACTTTTCTGCCTCTTTTTTTTTTTTCCCCAGATCTGAATTTATGACTCTGAGGTGATCGTTCCAGCCTGGAGCTTTCAGCTCCTTCAGGGACTTTATTTCCAGCTGTCTTTTGACTTTTGAAAAATGTTGGCTTCCTGATTTATTCAAGGAAGAAGAGACTTCAAAACGATTTTACAGGAATGAATCCTCCTTTTCAGGCAGCTCTGAAAATCCTGGGAACAAACTATTTCTCTCTACTATTTCTCTCTATTATGTTAATATATCTTGAATGGCCAACTCCATGAGTAAGGCAACTTTAAACCTAAAGCTTCCAACATTTGAGCACTTGTTTTTGCAATATTAATGATCACTCAGTAAAGTCTTCTTTTCCCCTCTACACACACACTGCTTGCTTCTGAGCCTCTTTTTCACTCTCGTTTCAAAAAATGAGAGCACATTACCTGCATGTCAAAGCAAAGATCAAGAGGTGACAACCTTGACTTTAACAAGCTGAATGTGTATTTAATGCTAAGGCCAGAGTTAATGTTTCTGAGTAGAGCACTCTGCAACACATCCAGCACACATATCTCAAGCTACACTGGCTGACATGAAGCTAGACAAACCCTAGATAAAACACAATGAAAATTTTTAACACCTCACGAGGAATTATTTGCTGAAATAACTTCCCAGAGGAATTACTTACTAAAGTCACTTCCCAGGTAACAACACGGATACTCTGAAGGGTCATGGGGTTGCCCAGCTGCTTTTCACATGTAGGCAAATTGGAGTCAGAGTTGAAATGAACCAACGATTTCAAACTTCATCCTAGTATTCAGAAGAGCATTGGCCAACGGTGGGTTTCAGCAAGCACATAAAGAAAGATCGAGATACCTGCTGCTCTGTAGGAGCCTCACCAAACAGTCCCCACTAATCCTGGGCTCGGCAGAGCTGGCCACATGCTTACACAGGGTCTGAGACATTTTCAGGTCAGGTCCATGTGCAGACTCAGTATGTGCAGACTTGTCCATGTGCAGAAGAGGATCCCACCATGGTGGGAATGAATTTTAACCCTAATTTTTCATCACGAGCCTATCTCTAGTGTGTATTTGTTATTGTAGTTAATATTTTAATAGTATAATGCCAAGAACAACTCCTCTACAGTACAATCAACACAATCTCCAGTAAGGAAATCCATTCAGACAATCATATACACTGTAGGTCAGATTATGTTGTGTTCTGCATTGTAAGCATCACTGAATTTTGGAGGAGAGAAATTCTCGGGTTATTTTTGTAGTATGTGCTTCACAGAAGATTACCTAAGGGTCCAGTAATTGCCTTCATCCAGGTCCTAGTCATTCTCCACCAGCAGGGATCCAGGAAAGTTGTCCTGAGACTTGCACAGAATTTGCAGTACCATCAAAAAGAGAGATTTTTTGCCAAAGTAAGATACTTCTGTACCTTGGAAAGGGACACAGGTTCTGACAGGCCCCCTGGATTTTCCCCCAGGATTTTCCCCCAGGATTTTCCCACAGCTCACCCCCACGTGTCCTCCCTGCCCTTGGCCTCTCTCAAGCACCCTGCCTGTGTCCTCTTGGGGACAGCCAGGACAGGGGTACCCAAGAGGGAGTGGAGGGGGCTCCTATGCTCAGGAGTTGATGCCAGCCGTGTGTCCCAGTGCACAGCGTCCTCCTGCCCTTCCTCCTCCCCAGCAGATTAAAAGGGCTGTGGACCGAACAGCAGTGATAGCACCCAGGAACAAAGTGCTGGAGGGGGTTTCCCCAGAGAGCTTCAAGGGAGCCCGCTGTAATATCCTCCCTTCTCGATGCCCTGGGCATGGTGTCCTTGGGCAGCCAGGTGCTGTGCGGGAAGGCTGCTGGGGGAAGAGCCAGCTTCCCTGGGCTGCCCCCTCCACCATTCCCACCCATTTCCAGACACAGACCTGTGCTCAGAGATTCAGCACACTTATTTGTACACACACAGATCTTCATTTACCATTGGGTCCAGCACTTTTCCTGCCCACTTTGACCCACTCCTGCCTCTGTTATCTTGCCAGGATCAGGATTTTATCCCAGCTGGTCTGGGAGCTGTGATTTTCCTCTGGGGGATCATTTTCTAGAGGGATTGGCAGAAAGGATGGCAAGAGCTCCTGGGCTGTGCAGCCATGGGGACTGCACTACCCTTCAGGCAGGGACCAGTTAGGTCAGGATTTATGAGGTTGATTGTTCCCAGAGCTGTGGAAATAACCTGACATTTCTCCTTATCTCTGTTCCTGGGCTTGCAGACAGACTTTTCATGATTTCTGAATTCTGCCTCTAGCAAAGGCACTCTGGGGAGTCACAGGACTCAGCTGCCTGGGGCATGCAGCTGCGCCCAGGGCATCTCAGCAAGTTCACTGCTCCCAGCCCTGGCGTCCTGGTGTGGTGATGGTAATATGTTTGCCACCAGTATACACTCGTGCTTTAGGCTTTAATGGAAGTTTGCCCCTCATGGGTTTTGTCTCTACCTGGTTATTGCTAGGAGCTCCTCCAGGGGCTCATCTTTCCTGGAGGTGAGATGAGTTTTGCTAAGGATATGCTTTCCTGGGAATGTGTGGAAAACAGCCAGGATTTTACCTCTTACAGTGGAATAATAGACAAAGATTTTCTTGTCTGCCTTTCCACTGCTTGCCTCATGACATTGCTCATGTGCCCGGTGCCAGCAGCAGCCCTGTGCTCAAAAGGCCAGCACTTCTTCTTGCTGCAGTCTGCCTTCAGACAGAGATGCTCACAATGAGCAGTTCCCTGCTGGCAGCAGCTGTGCCTCTACGTGTCTTTCCCTTCCAGAGGGGTTTTCTTTTATTTTAAAAGATCTGAGCCTTTCCTTGGGGTTTGCATTTGTTCACAGGTTGCCTCTGGGAGAGGCAGAAATAGGGGAAGCAACAGAGGGGAGAGAATAGAAATGCTGTGTGTCTTCCGCTCGCTCCAGGCGATGCTGGGCAGGCTGTGCACGCTGCGTCTGGTTGTTGGCAGCTTGGTTGTGGCTGGGATGGGACTGGGAGCCTGCTGCTGGCAGAGGAAGGACCGGGGTGCTGGGGACACAAAGCTCTGCAGCTAAGGTCCCTTGCAGGAGGCTGGGGGGAAAGGCACTGGGGGAGGCTTTGCCTGGGGGTGATTGAGAGGAGGTGGCATGGGGGCATATTGGCTGGGAGAGTGGTGGATGCTGTGGAAGGGGCACGGGGGCTGAGCCATCCTGCAGACAGGATGAGGGCAGTGATTTCTGCCTGCATTCAGAGAAGTGGGGCTGGAGATGCTGAGAGGGGAGGAGAGGGAAAAAAGAAGTGTAGAGCCTAGAGAGCAGTAAACTGGGGGCAGAGGGACCCTTTTCTGCTCCAGGTTTTGTTGCTGTGTTTTTCTGCCACCATCCAAGCCCTGACCAGCAAATCACCCTCGTTTCCGCAGCCCCTCTGCCAGGAGCAGGTACCACTGGGGCCCCCCAGGCTCCCATACACCATCCTGGGCACCGGCTCCACTTGGGTAGAAGACTTTCTCCAGCAGCTGGTTTCTGGCTGGAGCCAAACACAGGAGGGAGCTCAGGATGGTCCCAGAGAGCTCAGCATCACCGCAGGCAGCGCTGCTCCAATCCCTGAAGCTGCTGGGGTGCCAGAGCCCCATGCAGAAGGCTGCCTCCAGGGCTCCATTTGGGGTGGGGTTTCTTCTAAACCTGTCATCGGGAGACTTATGAGTCAAGTGCAGTGTGTTATTGGTGCTGTGTGGCTGGCTCCCTGTGAGCCTGCATGCCCTCGAGGTGGCAAGCTGTTGCTCCTGCCCTTGGAGCAGAGCCAGCTCCACAGCATTACGATTTAATTAAATTACTCCAGCAGCTGCAAGGGAAGGAGCTTGAGAGAGAGAAAGAAAAACAAGGGTTTGGCCCTTACCCTTTGGAAGGGGGGAGCTGTGAGGTTCCCCTGACTGCACCCCATACCATACCATCAGGGCAGAATGAGGGGCCAGCATCCCTCCAGCTTCTCCTGGGGCTGTGGGCACCCATGAGGGTACCAGGGCAGGCCTGCCAGATGTTTTCCTCACCCCAAGCCCTTGTCCATGGCCAGCCCCACCACCCACACCTCCCTGAATGAGGGACAGCAGGCATCAGGAACTGCTGCTGCTGCAGGCTCCTAAGATCCAGGTGCCCTGTGGTCTCAGAGAGCCAAAGAAATAATTGTCTATTACAAAATAGATAAAATATTGTCTACACATCCACTGCCTCCTTCCTCATCTCTGATGGGGAGCCTCTGAGGACTTCTCTTCCCTCTCCTCACACAACCCATCTCCATGCTCCTCAGCTGACCTAGCACTAAAACTAGACGCTTTGTCCACACCTCACCACTTATTTCCCTTCCCACTGCTCCTCTCCAGATCCCTATTTTTTCACCCCTGAGACTCCTAATTTTTTTTAATTTTTTTTTCCCCAGTGCTGTCACCTCCTGCCTGGGGACTTTTTGGAGCTTTCCCTGCATGTCTTCACCAAATTATCCAAGGAGAAAAGGCGTGTTACAGCTTAGGACACAAACACTATAACAGAAGAATCCAATATGGTCCTTTACCTCCAGGTCAGGTGGGGCACTGAGTCCTCAAAGTCAGCCTAGTGCTGTAAGACATCAAACCTCTGGAACACCAGAACTATGTGCTGAGCAGAGTTCATCATACAGACTTCAGCATTCTTGAGAAAAACAGTCTTTTCTTGATAAGAAGGGAAAACAAACAAGGACAGCAAGGCTGATGGGCGAATAAAGATGCTCTAAATGGGCTGAGATGGGATTCCATCACTTCAACAAAGAAAGGGATGAGGAAGAAGAGAGCCTGAAAATGGGGCAGCATTGGTGCAAGACAGAATGAAAGAGGTTCAGTGGGGAAATGGAGGGTGGTGTTCATGTTTTTATGGAAATCTGTAGAAGCAGTGAAGAAGACAGTCCCATTTCTTCTGAGGAGGTGCTTGGTTGCTTTCTGTGCAGCGACATCCTGGCACAATGCAAAATGGCCTGACTTCCCCAGCATCTTTGTGACCACTTATGTGCCCTAACCTGAGAAACGCTTCGTGTTTCCCCTGGCAATTTCTCTTCCTTGTCATGGCATCTGTGCAGTGATGATCTGTCAGCACGTCTTGCCTCAGGTGCTGCTTACTGTTTGTGTTGAGAGATTTTCATGGTGGCATGCCTGGACTCCTCTTCCCAGCTTATCATGGTTCTGTGTCCTGCCAAGAACATTTCCCTCTTTCACCTCCAGGTTTACTGTGACTTGGGAGTGAACTGCTCCAGTCTGACCACATGGACACACTCCCCTTGAACACAATACCTTCTCCAACTCATCTTCCCTTGGGCAAATCTATTGAGCAGAGGGACAAATCCAGAGCTTGTGTATTAGCTAGACACAGTTTCCTCAGGCTGAATTCTTCTGGAAATCAACAAGACTTTGAGGTTAGAAACACATCAATTAATTGTTTGTGGTGATGGTATCTCCCCATTCCTGATTTGGGTGAGGGAGTTGTGGAGGTGGTTGAGACACGAGGTTTGAGAGAGAGCAGCCCTCTGCTCGGCTGCCCATCTCTCTGCAGATCACAGATCAACCACTGCCCCACATTCGGGTCTGGGGTCAGGAGCAAACATTTAGTTCATGGACTGAACCAGGGGCCTCCAGTTGTGGATCTGAGTTCTCCAAGTTGTACAGACAGCATGTCTTATGGGGCCCTAAGAAATCAGCATGTGCAATCAGAATGCCATTCACTCACACCGTGAACAAGCATCAGAGGTGAACTTTGAGCCTCTGTGAGACGCAAAGGACAGGCATTCTCTTTTCCCTTTGAAAGTGAGGGTATGGGAATGGCAGGGGATGTTGTCGCTGCTGACCATGATTATGACAGACAAAGGCACTTGAAGGTGGCAGCCACTGGCTTTCAGAGGAGGCCAAAACAGGAAGGGTATTGCAGGGTGAAATAAGGGGCTTCAGGGACTGCCCTTAGGGAGGTCAAGCATGTTATGGACAGAGTGCATTGGAAGGCCTGACCCAGATCTGAGCTACCTACCAGCTTGCAGATAGAGGTCTGGTGCTCCAGACAGCCCTGTCACCCACAGAAACATTCTTGATAAGGACAGGCAATAAAAGCCATGGATGGAAGAAAACATATCCAAGGGCAGAAAGGAAAAAAATAAAGGGAAAAGACCTTGATGTAACATAAACATCATAAAAGGCCATAAAAGAAAAGCAAAGGGAAGTGTTGAGGAGTCTGAAGGTTGGCAGCTAATGTACATAAACAGAAGGAGCCAGTCTGAAACATTCTAGAAAAAAAAAGGAAGGTTATGGATGGACAGAATTGTAGATTAGATGAAGTTTAGATGAAAATGAGAAAGGAAATAGATTGACAGATTTGATAGCAGCACTGAGAGCTGCGACTCAGAGCTATGGAGCAAGTGAAAATGCCCTGGTGAGGGACGTTTCCAGAAGGCTGAATGGGACTGAGGGGGAGAACAGCAGACAGAAAGCCAGAGTTCTGATCACGAGCAGCTACCATGAGGTGGGAAGGATAGGCTGAGGGCAGATATGCCCCAGCTGTCACACACACCTCGTGCAAAAGAGTGGCCCATGCCTCCCAGGAAAGATACAAAAGGAGCAAGGCAATGGGCAATCTGTGTTGGGACATGGTTGTGCAAAGCAGGCAAGGCTCAGCCAGCATGAGCTGGGGCAGGAGATCCCTGGGTGAGGGGGAGCCCAGGTGGACTGAGCCCCCCACACACTGCGGCCCCTTCACTGCCCTCAGCATCCCTCATTGCCAGCAGCAGCAGGGCAGACGTGAAGCAGAGATACAGAGGAGCCTCCAGGCACTGATGGCATCAGCCTGGAGCCACCGAGAGGTGCTGCTCATGGAAAGAGGGTGGAAGCATCCTCCAGCTGCTACAAGTGCCAAACATTTCTCATTCCTCATGTGCTCTTATTAACACCTCCACACGCAACAGAGCTGCAAGCAAGGTCTTCCTAAGCTCTGCTAATTATTAAACATACTTCTGTTAAGCTTAACTAGACGTGCTTGTCAGCTGCTGGCAGGAAGAGAATAGTGGGAGAGACTTGTAAACACACTCTGATGACTAAGTGAGAACACTGCCAAGATTTCAAGGCACTGGAGCCTGCTGCCTTCAGGTGTCGTTGTCTACCTTGTGTTTCAGCCTGGCAGTCATGCTGGTCAGGGTGGACTTCTGCATTTCCAGATAAAGCACAGGAGCCTTGCAGGGACAATTCTGACAAGATTTTGCATTTCAATGTTGTTCTCCTAATATCTGCTCTTGGTCACACTGAGATGCTTCACCAGGACCTTCCCTGCCCTGGGGATGTAATCAGTCTTGGGAGAAAACTACCCATCACAGAGGCTCTTGAAGCTTTCCAAAGTAATGTCTTGAAACCCTTTCTGTCTTTCCAGAGCAAGGAGATCTGGCAGCAAGTTGCACCAGCTGCTACACTAAGGAAGTGGCGTTTAAGCTTGTCTACAACAATCTTCACACTCTTTCAAGGCTGCTTCAGCTGCACTCCCAGCACACCAGCTGCAACATGCTCCTTTATCTCCCTATCTATCATACTTTGTGACAGTGTTCTGCACAGACTGTGCAACTTCTCTGCTTCCTGGTGTTTTTATAGCACCTAAGCACTTGGTCTTACAGGATAGGAAGGGTGGAGCTATTAGAAACTCTTGCATTCCTATTCAGAAAGAAAATAATAATAATAATAATAATAATAATAATAATAATAATAATAATAATAATAATAAGTGTATATGTTGATCAGCTAGCTAATAGCTTGTGAACACCTGAAACACTTCAACTGTTAAATCATAACTTCTCTACTGAGAAATGCTGTAAAAAGCATCCTGAAGATACAATTTTTACCCATTTTTGACCAGTATTTCTGAAAATAACTACAGAAAAATATTTCCTTGGTCTGGCTGTGAGATCTGGAGAAGGCTTTTTATCCTATCAAATCCACATGTGACACACCTTATTCCTTACTAGCAAGCAGCAGCACAATGAAGAAGGATGGATCTGAGGATGAAGATTTGCTTCCTTCAGTGCTTTTGGCTGCAGACTGCTCTTGGCTCTGTTCCTCCCACTGACCGAAAGAGGCAACATTCCAGTTTCTCTCTTCCAGGCAGAAGCGAGGCTGAGGAGACAGGTGACAGTGCAATTGAGATATTTTGCTACCAGGTATTGCGATTAGCTTGTCAGTATGAGGTTAAGAGAGAATTGGAGTAGAAATGCTCCCAGCCAAGTTGCACACTTATTGAATGCAAAGCCGGCTACAGAGCAGCACAAAGGCTGGACAAATAGCAAAACAACTCCAGCAGCACAGACCCAACTGGGTTGCACTTCCTGCATATTTTGGGACACCCAATATATAATATAAATAGCATCTATTAAGCTGCACACTGACCCAGAAAAACAGTAAGACAATTCTGCAAGCTCCTAACATGGCTGAGCAAATGCTGCTGCTGGCACATTCATACTCACAGTTCCTCTATTAAGACATTTAATTTTCCTGCATTTTTTACAAACAAAAAAAAAAAAAAAAGAGATGGAGAAAGAAATTGCTCTTGCTTAATAATGTTAGCATTTAAATAGCCTTAATTAGGCATGGGATAGATGTGCATGAGCTGTTGCCTGTGTTGCCATTTTTTTACTTTGAGACAATTTCCTGCCAGGGTGGATGACAGAACTGCAGCACAGTTACTTTGTGATAGGAAAAGACAGATTTTATTTTATTTTTTTTCTTAATATGAAACTTATAATTTATGTATGGTACCAAAACTCAAAGGGCAAACCTGAAAATCATAAGGCCTGCTCCATCCTTTATGCATTTATATTTTTGCCAAGCTAGATAGAGTTCTCTGCAGAGACAACTGCAAACTTTCCACGTAGAAGCCTGAAAGCTGCCTTGTCCTTGCCAAAGGCCCTGGTCAGGGAAAATGTTAACAAGTGTCAGAAAGGGGACACGGGGATTAGGAGGCACTCTGCATGATGCACTCTCTGAAGTGATATGCAAACTGCTTATCTCTCTCTGAAGCTGGCATGTTATACCCCTTCCCCTGAGCAAGCCTGCAGCTGGAGGAGGCAGCCAAATTGGCTTTAACCTTTGGTTCACTGGAAACCAGGCCCCAAGTCCCACCGTACTTCTTTGCCACCAGGGATACGCTGAAAGGCACATCCTTTTGTGAGTGAATGGCACCGATTTAGGAAAGGAGTGGAAGCAGCAGCTGATAACCCAGGGAGCGGTGTCTCTGCTTGGAGAACGGCGGAGGCAGCTGGCAGTCAAAACAATGCCCAGAATGGCAGAGGAGGGCTTTTATTTTAAGGTTACTCTGTGCAATGTCACACAATAATATACACTCCCGCGATAAGGAATGTTAATAATACTCCACTTTCTGCCAAGAATAGAGTCCCTATCTACAAGGCCCACCGCTCTAATCAAGTGAAACAAAGGCAAATATATGGAAACAACAAAACCAGCAGCTCAGGAAGTATTCAAATTCAGGAAAGACTAAATATTTAACTTGTGAGGCCCAATGCATCCTGGAATGTATGGGGCACTCCAGGAACGGCTAGCCATTGTCCAGGGGCTGTGATGTAGAGCCCTCTTAGGCAGACCGTGCCTTGTGGGGCCACCAACCTGCCCTGGTCACCTGCAGTGTTGGCACCAGGGCTGGCAGGCAAGGAGGTCCTTACAGAAGTGAAGGGAGGTATTATTTAATGAAAGGTGTCATAGCCAGGTACAGTTCAGGGTTGCATACTCTGCAGCATGGCATGGTGCTGCTGTGCTTGTTCTTGATGTGAGAGAATAGACGTAAATTTCTGGGTGCTCTGTTCAGGAGGTTCTGCAGGTTGTCTGGAGAAAGCCCCTGGCTGCTGGCTGCTGCTGCAAATAGCCCATATCCAACTTCTCTTCTAGCCTGCTTTAGCTCACAGCACCCACATTCTTGACCCACAAGGTTTCACCTCTGTGTGACAATATCTCGTGATTACAATGTCATACAGAAATGAAATCTAGAGTATACTGAACACCAACATATTAAAAATAAATGTAAAACCAGTGCTCAGACACCTGCAAAGTTTAATTGTTCAGAATCAGCTGGACAGTAAGCTTAGGTAAGCTTAGTGACTCTGGCAGAAAACCCTGGTGTCTGGACCATAGTTACATGTTTGCATCTATGATGTATGAACCTAATATATTATGCCCCACATTTAATATGTGGGCATTTCAAGGGTAAATTGCCCCTGCATTTTATCTAGTCCTATCTCTAAAAGTCCAGCATGAACAGTGTGAGAAGCAGACTTGAAGTAGGCAGCAATACAATAAGACATCTTTTAATTTTTCACTGTTTTTATAAATCCATGCATTTTTTTCAGCAAAAGAAAAATAAACTCCTAGTAGTGAGTAGAGTGGATTTTGCCTGCTTTGCAAAAGTTCACCCATTGTTCAAAGCAAATTCTCCTGTCCAACGTAAACAGGGACTCTTAAAAACATTCTCATCCAAAACAATTGCCATGACTTTTGATGTTTTCATCGTCCTCGCTCTCCCCTACTGTTTGATCATTATGTTTTATAATATTTTTTCCCCTTCCTCACAGGCCCTGTTCCAGGTGCCCCTTCTCTGGAATTCATGGCTTCATCATCCAAGCTCTTGTATTCAGTGAGATACAATGGAAAGAATTTCACAGCATTTATTTTGACTTAAATGGCTCCCCCCTCTTGCCTGTTTACACAGCCTCCTTTCCCTCAAAGAGTTCACAGATCTCCCAGCAGCCAGGCTGAAAGAGCTCGGCTCCAGCAGATCATCTCCTTCCTTTCTAGGAATCCCCTTCAGAGTTCTCCTGCAGGTCACCTCTCCCTTGGCATTCAACACAAAGCTGCTGAACAGTTCATCATTATTACTATAATGAGCCTTCAGGATCTGGCTGAGACCATAATGTGTTGGACATTGTACTCGGAGGAAGGATCCTTGTGCCTGAACCCGGCACTCACAATGCACAAGGCATGCAAGGAAACAAGGGAACATGCAGAGCAGGAGTGGAAATCCTTGCACTGCTGTAAAACTCTGTTCTCTCTCCAAGACGGCCTCCCAGACTTGGGGCGGCCAGGCTTCCTTCTGACCAGCTCCCAGACAGACTCCAAACTCTGTGAGTGAAAGGAGGAATTCCCTATCTATAATAAAGACAAGCCAACATCAGAATTATTACTCCTTATTAATCTTAAATCCCACTCTTCACTTCTCATGATTATGAGACTAGAATCAGAACCAACCCAAATTTTCAAAGTAAATTCAGGGGCTCTGTAAATCAATATTGTTTGGACTTTTTTTATGCTTTTGTTTATTCACCCCAGACGTTATCATTTTAAAGCCACACAAGAATGGTCTAACCCTGGGTTATAGGGCTTGGAGTCAAATAGTTTTATTCTGTTCTAGCAAAAAAATAATAAAATAAAATAAAAATAAAAATAAAAATAATAAAATAAAATAAAATAAAATAAAATAAAATAAAATAAATAAAATAATCTTATTTAAAATCTTATATTAAATTCAAGGAGGGGTAAGGTGTGAGATCCAGATGGAAGAAGCCCTGGCACTCAGAGCACTTTGACAAACAGTTCTGTTTCTTGCAATCAAAATATTTCAGTATCTGAAGGTCCAATCCAGCAATATTTGGGAACACTCACCCTGGTTCTTTTTTTCTCTCTTAAACAAGAGAGCAAGCAGACTCGAAGACTAAAAGATAATAATCTGGAAATACACAAACTATGAGCTGCACAATAAAAGCAAAATAGCTAGTCAACATATACTACTCCTTTGGGGATTTTCTGTAAATACATCACTCTAAACTAAGTGCTGCTTAGGATTAACTCATCTCAGGAGACCTTGAAGTATCCAGAACATTTCCTCCAAGAGGATTCTGACAACAAAAGATTCTGGGTGGAAAACCACCTGCTGGCTCTGGCTGGTGCTTATCACTGATGTTGGCTAAATGCAACGGACGGTTGCATCACCATCGAAAAATTTGAAACATGACCTGCAACAAACACCAAGGGAGTAGGGTGCCACCCATGGAAGCAGAGGGAGCGGGATCAGGAAAGGCCCAGAGGCTCCAGCTCCTTTTTCCCATTTTAGTGGTGCTCAGAGTGGGGTGCAGACTGCCACATGTGCACCCAAGACACGTGTCCAGATCTCCAGATCTATACTTTTCTGAACAGCTTCTACATTATTTAGACCCAGCTCCTAATTTTCAGTTTCTCTCTTAGCCATGTAGAAATTAAAAAAATAAAAAAAAATAAATAAAAAAAAAATAAAAAAAACACCCTAGTTTTTCTTTTAATTGGGACAAAACCGAGCAGGCCTGTGGGGCCTTTCCTTAATTCACTCCCTGAACAATGTTCACTGATCAGGACTAGAGATTCAATTAAGTACCTTGGGGTGGTAATTCACAAAGACAAAATAAGGAGTTTTCAGATAATTTGTCTTCCCTTCTATCCCAGAACGCTCCTGCTGAGCAACACGGGCTCTGTCTCTAATTGGTAACATTAATACAATTAAGATGGTAATTTTGCCCCGATTTGCTTCTGTATTACAAAGTATCTCTCTTCACATCCCTCAACACATTTTATTCTGTTAAATTCTATCATTATTTCTTTCCTTTGGGCTAACAGGCAAGTCAAAGCCTTGCCTTGAAGACATCGCAGCTTTCCTCAGAGCAGAGGGCTCGTGCTCCTCCTGTCCGTTAAATTTTCACACAGAAAAAGATGTAGGGGTCCAGGGAGGGGCAAATGGAGATGATTGTTTATTTGGATTTGAGCACAGCATTAATGAATGCTTCTCTAATGCACTGGACATGTGGTAGCAATTAGAAGCAAAACAGAAAAATAATTACAATGTCAAAACATCCCTACATATCTTTTTGCACACCAGCCACCTACAGCAAGGCATTCCACATAGATCCTGCCCCTTCTCTTCCCAAAGACCAGTTTCAGCATCTGTACGTAACAGTGGCACACTTTTTATAAAATCACAGTGTGAAGACTTGGTGATATGGTGGGGACAGTGTGGTCTGACAAGGAGGGAGGAAGGACAAGGAATGCTCTCTCCTTGGGCAACTTAGACAAAGAGGAAAGCAGCACTGGCTGCAAGGCTTCGAGGCAAAATGAGCCCATGGTTTAAGGGAGGAACAAGATGCAGTCAAGGCGCAGACATGGACACAGGTGATGCAGGAACAGAAAAGGACACATGCCTAGGAGTGTCCCCAGGCAGCAAGGACATACAGGTACCTCTCCTCTCCCCAGCCTCAGTGGCCATATCCAGGCTGTCCTTGGGAAAGGTGCATGGTCCGGGCTAGCTCCTGGCCATGCCCAGGAATGTTCTGGGGCAGAAAGGACTAAGAGATCTAATAGATTAACTGCTACAATAAATTAATCATGCGCCAGCGCCCAGGAGTGATCCCATACACTCTTGAATTTCCATGATGGAGGTAACGATGCCCTGGTGCAGTGCCTGTTGAGGTGAGTAGAAGGTGAAGACGTTCAGATGAGAAATTTTTGCTGTGACTTCTTAATTCAATCCTGGGCTACTCACACTCAGATCTCAGAAATGACAAAAAATGCATACATTATTTTTACGTTAATAGAGAATGGGTCTGATTTCTTTCCCCCTTTCCGCCCAAGAGAGCAGTCTGTAGGACAGTGCGGGTATGTTTGAACACTACCCATTCATGTGGACTTGAGTATGAGGAAAACATGCTGCATTGCCCTGGGCTTTGCCTTCTCAAAACTCCTCCTTGGTGAGAGGAAACCATTGAATTTGCTTTTCCTCCTGCCCAGTTAGAACAGGGATTTTCTGGAAGCCAAACAAAGGCAATGGAGATTGTCTGGGAAGATAAAAAGGGAACAGTCTGAACAAGCAGGAAGCTAAGGGGGGAATGAGACTGAAATGTGGCAAGTAAACAAAGTTATTTCTATTTCATGCCTTGCTGAGGAGGAGGAAGAACTTGGGGGGGACTGTGAAAGTTTGTCTTCATGGACAGTGGTTGGGAACTGCAGAAGCTCTCTACAAGATTTGGGAGAAGTTTTGATCCACAGCCACTGGATTTTGTTCCCCTACCAGCCAGCCACAGCTAAAATCCAAAGTCAGGAATTACTGTGACTCCTTCCCCTGTGGAGAAGCAGGACATACACAGGGTTTGCCCATGGCCCCAAACTCCCTGTGGAGAAAGGCCCTGAACTGCGGCCAGCTGGGGCCCTCCCCCAGGACCACCTCCCCTGCCCCCAGCCACAGTTACCAGCTGAGCTGCAGGAAGGAGCATGCTTTAATCCCTTCCCACCTTAAAGCTCCCTGACTGATGGACCAACACCAGGACAGCTGAGAGCACCTGTGGGCTGGAACACCTTGGTATCAGAAGAGACAAAGGGTAGCTGTCAGTGCAGGGAGTCCAGCAGCAGGACACTAATGGGAGCTATGAGAAAAACTGAATATTTGAGTCCTCGCCCCATGCCCGGGGTGGCCATAGTGCCAGCAGATGGCTGCCCAGTGCATGGCTTTCCCTCATAGACGAGGTCAGGTTGAAAATTTGGGGAATCATTTTCAACCTTCTGGGTACTCCAACTGCATTGAGGTCCTTCCTGTTTCACAGAATCACAGAATCACAGAATTTCTAGGTTGGAAGAGACCTCAAGGTCATCGAGTCCAACCTCTGACCTAACGCTAGCAGTCCCCACTAAACCATATCCCTAAGCTCTACATCTAAACGTCTTTTGAAGACCTCCAGGGATGGTGACTCCACCACTTCCCTGGGCAGCCTGTTCCAATGCCTCACAACCCTTTCAGTGAAGAAGTTCTTCCTAACATCTAACCTAAAACTCCCCTGGCTCAACTTAAGCCCATTCCCCCTCGTCCTGTCACCAGGCACGTGGGAGAACAGACCAACCCCCACCTCGCTACAGCCTCCCTTGAGGTATCTATAGAGAGCGATAAGGTCGCCCCTGAGCCTCCTCTTCTCCAGGCTGAACAAGCCCAGCTCCCTCAGCCGCTCCTCGTAGGACTTGTTCTCCAGGCCCCTCACCAGCTTCGTCGCCCTTCTCTGCACCCGCTCAAGCACCTCCATGTCCTTCTTGTAGCGAGGGGCCCAAAACTGAACACAGTACTCGAGGTGCGGCCTCACCAGAGCCGAGTACAGGGGGACGATCACCTCCCTAGGCCTGCTGGTCACACTGTTCCTGATACAAGCCAGAATGCCGTTGGCCTTCTTGGCCACCTGAGCACACTGCTGGCTCATATTCAGCCGACTATCCACCATCACTCCCAGGTCCTTCTCTGCCTGGCAGCTCTCCAACCATTCCTCTCCCAGCCTGTAGCTCTGCTTGGGGTTATTGCGCCCCAGGTGCAGGACCCGGCACTTGGCCTTGTTGAACTTCATGCAGTTGACCTCAGCCCATCGGTGCAGCCTATCCAGATCCTCCTGCAGAGCTTTCCTACCCTCAAGCAGATCGACACACGCACCTAACTTGGTGTCATCTGCGAACTTACTGAGGGTGCACTCGATGCCCTCGTCCAGATCATCGATGAAGATATTAAAGAGGACCGGCCCCAGCACCGAGCCCTGGGGGACGCCACTAGTGACGTTGGCCAAGAAGGCCAACGGCATCCTGCCTTGTGTCAGGAGTAGTGCAGCCAGCAGGACCAGGAAGGTGATCGTCCCCCTGTACTCTGCTTTGATGAGGCCACACCTTGAGTACTGTGTTCAGCTTTGGGCACCTCACTACGAAAAGGACACTGAATCCCTGAAATGTGTCCAGAGAAGGGCTATGAAGCTGGTGAAGGGCCTGGAACACAAGTCTTATGGTGAGCGGCTGAGGGAGCTGGGGTGGTTTAGTGTGGAAAAGAGAAGACTTGGGAGAGACCTTATTGTACTTTACAATTGCCTTAAGGGAGGCTGTTCTTCTACCAAACACCAAGTGATAAGATGAGAGAAAATGGCTTCACGGGAGGCTTAGGTTGGATATAATGAGAAATTTCTTTATTGGGAGGGTTGTGTGGTATTAGAACAAGCTGCCAAGGGAAGTGGTTGAGCCTCCATCGCTGGAGGTGTTCAAGAAACGTGTAGGTGTAGAACTCAGTAGCATGGTTTAGAAGTGGACTTTTCAGTACTAGGTTAAAGGTTGGACTAGATGAGCTTAGAGATCTTTTCCAACCTGAACAATTCTATGATTCTATGGTTCTTCATTTTTATATATTCTGTGGGAAAGGTTGTCTTCAGAGAGGAATGGGGAACCTCTTGGAGGTGTATATGCCTGCATGTCTTAGGCTTCTGTTCTTCAGGAGAGGAGCTGTGTCCTTGCAGAGCTCACAGTGAGGTGGCACACTGAGGAGTGCTGTAAAGGTAGGTGCCCAGCTTTGGAGACATACAGACAAAAGCAGCTGCATGTGCTTACACGTATTTTCCTAAGGGACTGTGTCCCTCACAGAATTCAGTAGAGAAAAATTCTTGACCTATTTATTTTCTCCTCTCCAGTGGACAATCTTGCTCAGCCAACCCTGTCCCATCTTACAGCACTGAGAGACAGCAGTGGGTAGACCAGGACAGGGGAGGTGGTGGATGCAGGTACAAGGGCTGGGCCTGGAAGCAGGGGGAAAGAGGCATCAGTGATTCTCATAACGGTGATTCACAGGTCAGGGCTTTGCCCACAAGGCAGAAGGGGTTTTCCATTACCAGCTGCAAACAAGCTGTTACATTTAATAGTCTGACAGTAAAACACATTCAGCAACCGAGACTTTTTAAGGATGTTGTTGAGCAGGCTTATATTTTACTTTACTTGGTAGTAAGGCAAAGATGCATGCACAAGCAAAACCACATGTACAGGCTCTCCCAGGATATCCATCTGTATTGCTAGGAGATGTGATCATGGAACAGCTGACAGCACCAGCTCTATTAACCCCTCATTAATAACAGTAATTGTACACCCACCCCCTACCCTGTAGTTAACTGCTTCCAATCATGTGACTGGGCCAGAAAATGAGATCTGATAGATAACACAACCTGGATGATGAGACATTTCAGCAATGCCTATCAGTCATGTGAAGCAGGTGGTGATTACTGCCTTTCTCCACAGACAAGGAATCAGAGCCTCAAAGAGGCTGTGCCATTTTCCAGCGACTTTGTCCAACGAAGACAGCAGGTGGAGTCCAAATCTGAGTTTGTGCTCTAGCCATGTGTTACTGCCTCCCCTTGGGGCATTTCCAATTCAGTGAGTCTCTCCTTGTATTCAAGAGGACAGGTTTTGCAGATCATTGAAGTGCCACTACCAGGGCCCAGGTGACATACACCCATTCTGCTCCAGTGCCTGGGTGAAGGCCATGAGCAACACCAGGGGAGACCAGCATTGTCCCATGGCAGGTCTGTAAAGGCTAGAGCAATCTAGGGAGGTCAGGTGCGACTTTGGAGAAAGATGAGGTCAGTTGCAGTGGTGTACTTGGCCCTTTCCTATCACTGTAATGGTTCATAAGCAGCGGTGGGATTCAGGATGATTTGTTGTACCAGTGAGCAGTGCAGGAAGTCCTCACCAGATCTCATGCTTGTGGGCACCGGGTGGTGGGCATGTGGCATTGCCATTCCCTTTCCAATGCTTGTGCAGTCCTAATGTGCTCCAGAGAGGGAGTGCAGACAAGGGCACATGCCAGCTTGAGAGTGCCGCAGCCTTGCTAGCATGGCTTTGTGTTGCTGGAGAAAAATAAGGTGTTTCAAGTAATCTTGCCCCAGACCTTTTCTAGCACTGAAAATCCTAGATAAAGGTCAGAAAAAAAAGTGATATTCTTTCATCTAAAAGTGTCAGTTCCCCTCACTTTATGTTAGCAAAGATGATAACCCAGAGCAGGGGATAACCTGCCCAGGGGAAAGCTGTCATAAACTGACATATGACTGGTGCATAAATGAAGCAACGCTGGTTTACCCATTCTTTCATTCTCTCCATGACATCTTGTGCCTTCCTATATCTTTGGTCAAAAATGGTGACTAGAAATGGTGGCATATACACAACAATATTATTTTTATTTTCTTAAAAATGAATGCACCACTATTGCTCTTTTATTCATGCTGGTCTCCCTTTCAACGAGAGGAGACCTCATTCCAGGTCTGGTCTTTTTCACAGACAAAGAAACCATGTGCTGTTTGAATTCACTGGGGACAAAGCATTTAGCTAAGTCAGCGATTTCTGCAGTGCAGTTCTGAACTCACAGAGGCCACTGGACACGTTCCTTGTGGACCCGGATTTCTCCTTTTCAAATAGTTTCTTCCTAATCAGCACTGTTATATTTTTTGGCCTTTCCCCTCTGTTTCCTGTTGGCTTCCTTCTCTCTAGCACAGGAGCACCATAATCTGATGAGCTTCAGTAGCTGCTGTGCTGGACCCCTGCTCTGCCAACTCCTCTCGCCCTCCTTCCCACCCTGCTAATGTTTGTAATGTGCTTTGCCTTGCTTCCTGCTGCAGGGCCTTTGGCCTCTGTCTGACAAGGGCCTTGAAACCTCTCCAGAAGGTGATGCTGGAGAACAAGGACAGCTATGATCCTTCGCAGCCCATAGCTGAAGTGCAGACAGTATTTCTTGCATGTGCATGTGCATCAGCTCCAAGGGCTGTGTGATTTCTGGCACAACAGCCTTGATTCTCAATTGTTTCCTTAAGAGAGATTTCATTTGGAAACGTGATTTATGATTTTAAAAAGGAAAGCTAAGAACACACCACTAGCCTGCCAACTGGGGCAGAGGCAGAGATACGCCTAACCATCAATTAGCCAGCTGGTTGCTGAGTGTAAACAATTTCTGTGATTGTGCACAGACACAAATTCATAGGGCTTAGCCTACCTTGACACCATGGAACAAATATGTGGATGACTATTTACATCTCACCAAGGAAGGTATTGAGTAGGCATTTAAAATGCACTAACACTTTTCACACTTACCCTACAAGCCCTGCTCCACGTACATGTTCATGCCTTTTGAAATAAGCATTTGATTTTAGACATTTAGCTACACTGGTGCAGAAGCCACATGGGCTACCTTAGATCTGTTTATCTGATTTACATCAGCTTAGTCCCCAGTTCTGAATCAGCAGGGTAAACTCTACAAATCTGAGCAGTTTTACACTAACATGTGGCTCACAGAGGAGTTTTTACCATCTGAACTGAACTTTTTATAATGCCTGATTTAAACCACTACGAGAGGAGTAAGAATGAGCCATATTATTTCATTTAACTTTCAAGAATGGGTATACTAAAGGATGAGGATGGCAGTTCAGAGGAAAGGAAAAGGTGCAGTTAAAAGAGTAAAATATTTGCAGACAAACAATACAGATTAAACACGTCATAAATCTGCCCAAGGTAAATATAAATCGCTATTAAAAATTGTTAGAGGACCATACAAAGAAAACATCTGCTTAGTTAAACAACACAATAAAGAAGTCTATTCTTAGAAAAAAATCCTTCAAGAGTGGATATCATGCCTCTGTATGGAAAATATGAAAGATCACAAGCTCTGATAAGATAAATGTAAAACCAGTAAGAGAAGGTAAAAGAGATCTTAAAAAACAACTTGCTAAAGTCATGGAAAACACTTTTTATTCACTTTTTATTTTTTTCCTTTTTTTTTTTTTTTTTTTTTCAGTACATCAGAAACTGGGAGTCTGTAATTGAGTTGGTTTATTTAAGGATGACTGAAGCAGGAAAGGTCATTCATGGAAGATACTACCTTATAAAAATATATATTAATTATTTACGTCATGTTTTATTTACTTTGTTGAAGCCCAAGCATATAATACAATCTGATACTTCTTTATTAAATATGAACATAAAGAAATGATTTAATCTGAATTGTCAATGGAACAGATTAAATGATCAAAAACAATTTACCGGGAGTATGTGTTATTAACTTAAAAGTTTTCAAGGACTTCAGATATGAAATTGTTGAACAACTACTGAAATGCACAACCCAACACTTAAACTAACTTCACTAATGAAAGAATGATAAGATGCAACATTAGCTTTAAAAAGGTTACAGATCTTCTTTAGGAAACTACAGATCAGCATCCCTGATATTTTAATCAAGAAACTGATGGAAACCAAAAATATACAGGAATACTTAGCACTGATCAATATTATACAGCAGGGATGAAAACTACACAGGTTTCACAATGTGAAGTTGTGCCTCCCAGATCCCCTAGAGCTCTCTGAAGTACTCACTGAGTCTTTGGACAGGTGATTTAGTCAAGATTATACTTTTGAATACACAAAAAAACTTCTTGGCAAGGTTTCTCATAAAAGGTTCTTTAAAAAATAACTTATGAGACAAGAATGAAGGTCTGCTCCAGGAGTAATAACTGTTTAAAGGGCAAAAATTAAACCTACGAGTAGATAGCACAGATTAAATGTGGGACATTATTGGTGGGACTCTGCAAGAATCTGTTCTGGGGTAACATGAAAACAGATGTTTGAGAAGTGCAAAGGAATTTCATGATTGACAGGTGAAATGCAATGTTAGTAAATGCAAAGTAATGGCCATGGAAGAAAACCAACAATAGCAAAGCAATAAAACACAAGCTAGCAATATGTACTAATTGAGAAACTCTAAACTGTTACTTCCCTGCTTCCCCAAATAGAAATAAAGGGGTCATTGTCACTTTGGGAAATTGTCCCAAAATTGAGGATGCCTCAGCTTGGATGGTCTATGAAAATGATAGAAAAAGTGAGAACCCTTCATGGCTTCTTAAAAATCTTAAAGAAGGGCACCGAGGGGCTTTTTCCAGAACCTATTCCAAATTCAGACACCTCCTTGCAGCTGCCTCTATACACATGAACCAGAGACATGACCCAATTGTCTAACCAAAGGATTGGTTAGATGGCCAGGCACAGCCCAGGAACATGTATGGGCACGGTGAATATCACACAGGGCTACAGAGGAGCTGCACTTTCATCTAGAAGCAGGAGACCAGGGGATACCCTAAAGGCATCTGAAGTGGCACTAGATACTGTGTGGGCAACTGAACTCAGGGTTAAGATCCCATTATTGTCAATTCATTTGCCTCAGCTGAAATATTTGGCATCATTTAAGAAGCCCTGAAGTGTCTGAGATATCTTCATGGGGATTATCCCAGGCTGGAGCGTTCACTGCATGTTTTGGTTTTATAGATTTGTTTACCATAAGCACCTGCCAGGCTTACTGCAGGGTATACCTTGGTGATGCCTAGCATGAGATAGGATGGGAATATTCTACCGTGCCTGAGGATCCCATCATCCTGCACACCCCATTATCATAGGATGATAGAATCATAGAATCACAGAATGGTTTGGGTTGAAAGGGACCTTAAATAACATCTAATTCCAGCCCCCTGCCACGGGCAGGGACCCCTCCCACCAGCCCAGGCTGCCCCCAGCCCCATCCAGCCTGGCCTTGGGCACTGCCAGTGATGGGGCACCCCCAGCTTCTCTGGGCAGCCTAAGCCAGGGCCTCACCACTCTCAGAGTAAAGATTTTCCTCCCTATATTGAATCTAAACTTACCATCTTTCAGTTTAAAGCCACTACCCTTTTTCCCATCCCCACACCCCCTGACACAAAGTCCCTTCCCAGCTGTCCTGCAGCCCCCTTTAGGCCCGGTCAGGCCACTGTGAGGTCTCCCCGGGGCCTTCTCTTCCCCATGCTGAGGAACCCCAACTCCCTCAGCCTGGCTCCATGGCAGAGGTGCTCCAGCCTCTGAGCATCTTGGTGGCCTCTGCATGTTCTAACAGCTCCATGTCCTCCTTGTGCTGGGGTCCCAGAGCTGAGCGCAGGCTCCAGGTGGGGTCTCACAGAGCAGAGCAGAGGGGCACAATCCCTTCCCTGCCCTGCTGCCCACGCTGCTGTTGGTGCAGCCCAGCACACGGCTGTCTTTCTTGGCTGCAGGCTCACATTGCCAGCTCGTGCTGAGCTTCTCATCCACCAACACACCCAGGTCCTTCTCCTCAGGGCTGCTCCCAATCCATTCTCCACCCAGCCTGGATTTGTGCTTTGGCCCAGGTGCAGGACCTTGCACTTGGCCTTGTTGAAACTCATGGGGTTCACACAGGCCCGTGTCTCCAGCCTGCCCAGGCCCCTCTGGATGACTTTCATTACCTCCAGCATGTTGACCGCAAAACAGCTTGGTGTCATCAGTAAACTTGCTGAGGGTGCACTCAATTTCACTGTCTGTGTCACCAATGAAGATGTTAAATAGTGCTAGTCCCAGAACTGACCCCTGAGGAATTAGCTCCTTGGTGGCTGCATTTCCCCTGCCCAGAGCATCCTCTTCCCCTTGCAGCACTGGCTGGGTCCTAGTGTCTGCAGAGGCAGGAGGCTCAGTCACTGCTCCATGCAGCTGGCATGGCTGGTGCTGTGCCTTGTGGCAAAGGTGTGCTCAGCTTCATTCCTCTGGCTGCCTTGACGTGAAGGATCTGGGCTGTGTTTCACACCGAGCAGCGGGAGCTACAGACATTGCTGCTCTGAGAAATTTTCCATTCCCCACTTCCATCTAGTCATTATTTGAAGCTTACTACAGTGATTTGCCTCAATAATATATCACAGAAATGAGTTCCACTGGTTAATTATACATTGTACAAAAGCAGGGATGTAATTCTCACCCCAGGGCAGGATTTCATATCCATTCCCTTACTTTCCTTTCGATTGGTGAAGCATGCCTTTAGCAATCTCAAAACTCATTTAACCACACGGATTAAAACACCATACTGTGACAGAGGAGAAAGATGACAGAACCCCCCCGGGTCATACACAAGTACATACACATAGCCTCACATGCACATGTATAAATGTGCTTGAAACCATTGACCAGATTTTAACACTCACTTGTCCTTGCAAAAGGTTCATCACCGTCAGGGCCTGTTCATGGCTCCTGCTCTTTGCACTGAGTTCTGCTGAACCTTCTCGCAAAGCTCTTTCCTCACCAGGCATTTTAGGGCAGGGAAAGGCCACTCAAAGCAGCTAGTTTGGGCTTTCTGTGGTCAAATAAAAAGGCCACCAGGAGAACTGTTTCTTCTGCTGAGGGTAGCAGCACAGATAAGCATAGCACCAACACATGCACCAGAACTTTGCTGACTTGCAAACAGGCAGGGATGGGAGGCAAATGGGTCCTGTTCAGAGTGACCAGAGAAGGAGCAGGAATCAGGCAGAACACTTTCCTCCCTCTGAGGATCCACATACCAGGCTGTGTAAGGTGGGGAACAGGACGTTTCTCCTCTTCTCATACGTAAGCAGTCTGCTCTGCTATCCATGTCCATGTCTATGCATGCCAATCTTGCAGGCTGATGGAAGGGATGGCATGGTTATATGGACCCCAGCTGTTTGTCACAGAGTAAATATTCCTTGCAATCTTGCCTGCCAAGTTCTTAGACAATGCTGTCCTGTGTCCTTGGATGTGCAGTCCAGAGAACAAGCACCTTGTGCACACCTCTCAGTTTTTACCACCTGCCCCAGAATAAGACTAATTTGAGGTTCTCCTGAATTTGGACAACATCAAGAATTTTCCACCTAAAACTTAGTAGCCGTTAATTTAAAAAGTAACCATTTAATTAATTAATTAAATCACAACACGTTTTTATCTTTCTTGCATTCTTGGACATGAGAAGGGGAGCTAAGATTAAGAATCCAGACCATTCCTACAGGACTGCAGCAAGAATTGGGCTTTGTTCATACCCGAGGAGCCCCTGCTTGCACTCAGCCCACATGACTTCAGTTTTCAGTGATGGAGAGGGATGAAAAAAAGCAAAGCCTGAGAGAAGAACTCAGAGATCGCTTCTGCAAAACAAACAACCTAAAGCTGCAGGGCTCATGCCTGTTCCTAGCTGGAGAAACTGAGGCATGGAGAAGGAAAAGAATTCCCCAGCAAAGCCCAGCAAGGCAGACTGCCAGCATAAAGCCTTTCTGCTGAGTGGGGCTCACCACAGGCTGATTTGAGGCTCATGGTGGGAGCCAGCTGCTGAAGGCAGGAGGGATGCAAGACTGGTTGAACTCCTTGGTGAAATCAAGTCCTTGCAATGTCTGGACTGAGGCCAGTTTTGGGGATGCCCTGTAACTCTGACAGAGCATTTCTCAAGGCATTCATCCCAAGCCAACGTGTCACGCCAGAGCTATGCAGGGAAACAAACAGAAACCTTATCTAATGGGTTTTGGATGTCTCTTCTTGGCCCAGATAACATCTCCCAGGGAGGAGCAGAAGGCATTCCCCCCAGCATGACTGAGTCTCACCCTGGCTGCCTCTTTGCTCTTGATGTTATTGCCACCGTTATGTGCAGAAACCAACTGTCACAGAGATATTTGCTTTCTCTTCCTTTCTCCCAGTGATGGCTTTTGTTTGCTGAGCTGCTTATGACCTTTCCAAATGCCACCTGCATTTATGGCCTCCTACCAGTCCCCGCCTTGCACTTCAGAGACAAAGCCTTGACTACTGAGCTGGCTCCTCTGGAGGGCGGTTGCCAGCAAGCAGAAGCAGGGTCACTTACAAGAATTAGATCAACAACTCTTGGACCGTGCCTGTGGAGACGTGAGGTTTCCAGCATATGCCTTGGGTGCCATTTGATGTGGGTCAATGAGTCTGTTTGCTGTATCAATGACTGCACGTCAGGATTGGAACTGTATTTTAACCTCTGCTGTATTTTATTGCTCTGGGTTTGCCACCTGAAAGAATCCGAACCAGCACCATGAAGAAGGAAGTTGTGTGACCCTGGGCTGTTGGCCTGTTCTTTGCAACCCAAGCTAGAGACACCATAATCACTGGATTTTGGACGCAACATATCAAAGATTTGGGCTGTTGGCATCTGAGCTGGAGATGTGTTATCACTGGCTCTTCCTGTTGCAGTGAAAGTCCTGGCTAGCACAAGGGGAAGCATGAGGCCAAGAGAACAGAGTTCTGCTCCTGGCTATGCTCCCTCCTGCCCGAGGCCAAGCCAATGACTTCACCCAGAAATCCTCAAGTGCCCCTTTGTGAAGGGATCAGCAAAGATTACTTAGAGCATTTGCCTTTCCTCCTGCACTAGGTTTTATTTTGGCCTTTAACCAATAGCCTCATGAGCACATTCAATACCTCCATAGCATGGTCCTGCTCACCCCACAAAGGGCTGAAATGCACAGAGCCTACTTCTGCCCACTGACTCAGGGGCAGCCCTGCTCCATGGCCAGGTGCCCCCAATGCCTTCTGCTATCCAGCCCTGGTGCTCATGCTTGAGCTCCACTTGAACTTAGAGGACATCATACAGACACTCCTTGCGGAAGGAACAACTTGAGGAATTTCACCCCAACGTCATTTTTCAGTGCTTCATCTTGCTGTCCTCTCCTTCTTACAGCTTGCTCCACTCACTGTGTTTGACTGATGCACTAGCTCCCAGCAGGGATTTTGCAGCTTCTCTGTAAAGCATCATACAAAGTCATGGTGTTGTGTACAGATTAGCTGAAACGAGACCAGTTGGAGTCCTCATTTAAGTTTTAATTAAGGCAAAAATCCCATTAACTTTACTACAAGCCACTTGATCAAATACTGAATATAAATGAAGAGGATCTGAATGAAGATTTGGTCAGCAATTAAGAAAACCTACTCTAAGCATCATGCCAGGATGCTTTGGAAGACAGCTTTTTTATTGTTTTTATTTTATTTTATTTTATTTTATTTTATTTTATTTTATTTTATTTTATTTTATTTTATTTTATTTTATTTTATTTTATTTTATTTTATTTTTTGTGTAGGGGTGGGCAGGGAAGTGGGGTGGGAGGGTAGGAAAAATTATCCTAAAAGTTGTCTCCCACAGCTGTTCATATGCTGGGACAGCTCTGCAAAGGCCCTAGTGGCTATGATGGGCTTTTTGCCATTTTCTTGCTCCACACCTTGAAAACATGTCTTCCACTTAAGACAAAGAAATGTACATCAGGGATGTGATTGCTTTTTAGTGTCTGTGCATGCCTGATAAGATAGCAGGGATCCCCAGATCTTAGTGCAGAAAAATGTCTCCCAGTATCTGAAAACACAGACAATAGAAATACCTGCCTTGGGCTCTGGAAGGAGCTAACAAAACACTACAGAGCTTGGTGAATGTGAACATTCCCAGCTTGAGGATATGCACAGTGGTTCTGGTGCCCTTAAGGAAGTAACTTGTTCCCAGAAGAGGGCAAAAGTGTGAAGAAGTACACAACATGCAGGTGACTGGACCAGCAGTTCCTCCTGTGCAGAAGCAAACACTGGAGCAGTCCAAATCCACAGCCCAGAGAAGCCCAGGGCTCAGCTGTCAGGATGGGCAGCATCTCACTGAACATCTTGTTTCCAGAAGTCAATCCTGACCAGCAGTGTCTTCCTACTTGTTTCAAGAAAACCAAACAAATGCCCAAGAGGCATGGTTTCCCCTGTTCAGGTATTTTGGCAGGTTTTGGTCTGTGCTCCTATGTACACATCAAGGCATTGCAAGCATCACTTTTGGATGCTTCTCAGTGTCCAACTAACTCTGCCCAGGCAAAGCTGCCTCTGCTCTGTCTTTCCAGAGCATGCTTGGGGTGCAGCAACAAACCAGCATTGTTTCCATGCCCCCCCCACTTTTCTGCCCCTGCAGAAAGTTTGGGACCCAAGTGGAAGTTGTGTGCCCAGTGTGTCTGCAGGTCATGGATTCTGGAGGGCACGACTCCTCCGCTGCTGGTCACTGCCCTAATCTGCTCAGGGTAGGGCTAAGGATCAGCTGGGGCGGAGCTCAGGTGGAGGTGAGCATCTGCAATGTCCTTGTGCTGCACTGCTACTGTGATGGCACTTCAGGTTGGTACAGCACAAGCACTCATGGGAGTGCTTGACTGAGGCTGGATTGGCAAAATGCTATATTAGGGAAATTGCTGATGAGGTAGAGGGAAGACTTGAGCAAACCCCCACTGTGCAGAAAGTGTGTTCCTGGGTTAGGAACGCCTGGCACCCATCAGGACTGGGATGATGCCCAAAAGCTGGCAGTGTGGGGAGGCCACGTGTTCCCCCTGGATCTGGGGTGTGAAGGTGAAGGACTGTGTGCTGAAGTGGGCAGGAACCAACAGTGTTAGCAGCATGCAGGGCAAGTCATTGGTACAGAAGAGCTGCAAGAATGTTCTACCAAAGGCTTTGAAGTCACAGCTTAAATCCATCACCTATTATTGTTATTGACAGCAAATGATGTTGTGCCCAGAGCACTTGCATCCTTCCTGCAAAATAACACTATGCTTCTTGTTTGCTCCCTGTGTCTCTTACAGAGAGATCTGAAAGAACCAGTGTGGGGACCGTGTC
The DNA here is from genome assembly GCF_964211825.1 of Aythya ferina. NCBI lineage: Eukaryota > Metazoa > Chordata > Aves > Anseriformes > Anatidae > Aythya > Aythya ferina. The sequence continues at coordinate 6,256,082 of NC_140322.1, read as the reverse complement.
TGGGAGCAGCCCTTGTCTCTGAGACAACGGTACCCAGTGCAGCTCCCACATACCCATCATCTAGTACCACAAGGTACTTGGCCCCACTCTGGAGGGTTATGGTAATTTATACCAGGCTATTATGATAATTCATGCCAGTGTAACTTTTCTGTGGTGGGATGGACATAGAACTAGTTAGACATAGCCTGAAAAGACTCTACAAAGCATACGCAGAAATAGAGGCAGCAGAGCTCTCTCACCTTCTAGTGCTGTCTATAGATAAATAAGTCCCTGTGTCCCTGTAGGCTGCTCTCATTTTGCTGCTTCAAATCAAGTTGCTACTGTGCTTGTTGACACTTTGAGAAATCAAAAGCAAATCCTCTCCAGAACAAGCCTCCTAAGTATTTACTAAATGTGTACTTCAGTGCACTGGGAGAACAGAGAAAAGGTGAAGGGGCAGAAGAGAGGGAAGAGAGAGAATGAGGAAGAGTTGGGATTCCACATGCATTGCCCTGAGCAAATGTACTTGCTTTTGCCCATATATAGTGAACTCTATGTTAACATTTTTGGAGCCTAACAGGGCGTCTTTGGCAAATGAGCAAGGGGTATTGTCAGGAAAGCCTCATGGTCTTGTAACAGACCCAGCTGAAATGCCTAGCTGAAACATTTTCAAGGTAAAGAATCAAAAACCCCTCTGTTTCAGATATTTTTATTTCTTTTCATACTTCTGGGACTGAGATAAGAGACAATAACCGGAAAAAGTCTGATTCAGGGCACTGAATGAAGAAATTCCATGACCAGTTTCCAACAAAACAAAAATCATTCATTCAAAGTAAGTGGTGGAAAATTCCCTGTCCTGGCCAGTCTTGGTTTGGGTATCATTTCTCCTCTACATTGAGCCGACACTATCTGAGAAACCCCAGGGCTTGCTCAGCTCTGCTTTTCCCTCCATGAAAATGTGCCTGGGTGGCAGGTGAAACCACAGGGAGCACAGAGAACAGGAGGAAAATGTGCCGCAGCTGCATATTACCAGGGACTGTCCCTTACTGCAGCTCCGTTTTCTGAAGAAGCCTTTTACAATTTTGTCAAAGGCACCTAATTTCTAGCCAGTGAACTGAAGAACAGAAGCAGACACCAGATCGTACTAGATTGTTCCACATTATTAGTTTTTGATGTCCCGTCCCTGGAGGTGCTTAAGGCCAGGCTGGATGGGGTTTTGAGCAACGTGGTCTTGTGCTAGGGGTCCCTGCCCATGGCAGGGGGGTTGGAAACAGACAGTCCCAACCCAAATCATTCTCCAAGTCTATGATTCTATGATCTCACATCTGCAGCCACATTTTAGTGATAACTACTTATAACTTCTTTAAACATTTTTAAATGAAATTTGGACACATTTTTTTTTTCAAAATAAGATATTTCACATCCAAATTTCATACCCTTGATTATTTTTTCTCTCAATTAGGTCAAAATTTAGGATTTAATCAAAGAATTAGAATTGTTTTTTTCATTTTTCTTTCATAGCAATTGCTCAATACTTTCTTAGTTTTATTACTATTTACAATAATAATAATTATATTATTCTATTTTTTATTAAAACAGAGAAAAAAAAAAAAACTTTCAAGAGGAAGAGATAGAAGCAAGCAAATAATGCACAGAGTAAGGGAAGGACTGAAAACCTGGACACCTTGCTTCTGCCAATGGCCTCACAAACACCTTTCTGCCTCCCACAGTGTTATTTCTGCAATGGCCAAGTTTGGCATTCCCAGCTCAGACCACAGCTTGGTTGTGCTGGACACCTCGTTCTGTCCTGGTGGGAGGCAACATCTCCCTTCTCCCTCCACTAGATAAGGAAGCTAAACAGAGATGGTGGCTGTCCCAATGTCACCCAGCTGTCTCTGATGGTGCTCATGTGTTCCAGGTGTGCAGCTGACACTCGGCTCTTTGCCTACCCTGTGCTCAGTTGATCATGAACTCTTTGAATAAACTCTTTGAACTACAGACATTCTCACAAATGTCTGGGAAGCATCTTGCCAGATGGTGTATTAATTTAGTAAAGAGCTTCATGCCTGACATATTGCCCCTTTGAGAAAGATCCCACTGACTCTGCTGCAGCTCCAGCTTCCCATTTATAACCATCACGTTCTGTCACAATGCATGTCCCCTTCTATGGAAGAGGTGTTGCCATGTCAGCTGTCCTACTTAGAGCTGAACAAACACAATTTTCTTCTGAAGTTGACCCCTATAAAGACTGTGAGTAATGTTATGCTGCTTTGTGTGGTTCCAGATCAGAGTCTGAGTCAGGAAAATGTTCCCATCCGAGGCATTTATCAAAATCATCATAACTAAAGCAAATATTTATATGCTTTCCTGAATCAGCATCTAGATAAGGGGGTTGCTGGTATTTACTTCTAGTAAATCATTTTTATACTTTCGCTTTTATATAACAATAGCTTTAAGTCTTCCTACTTCAAGCTGTAAAATTTAGATAATGTGTTTCTGTGTGTTGATTTGTGTTTAGTATTTCCAGAGCACACACAATACTGTGCCCGCGCAAGGACCTCCATGTAATAGGTGCTATACAGATACAGACCACCAGGTTGCTCCTCACCTCAAATTGCCTACAATTGACATATGAAAGAGAAAAAAAAAAAAAAAAAAGGACTTGAAAAAGCACAGGGAGTCAAGGAGACAGTTCAGTTCATTCCAGTGTTCCCAGTTGTCTTAGCATGCCAGCAACAAACAACAAACCTGTGCAGGACTACTTATCAGAGCTGTCAATCAGTGCTGTCAGAAAGGAGAGAAAGGAGGTTTTGAAAGGGCAATGGTCTGGGTGCCCTTAAAAGGCTCCCTATTGGAGACTCCAAAAAGCATGCAGGGAGGACAATACTGACCAAAAGTGCCAGTCAGGTTGAAGTGAAGTCATGACTGGGTTTCAGAACATATAAAATATGGAGCAGAGATTTTATCTGAAGGTCTTGCAGATATGACTCTGCAGGAGCTGTGATATTTTCCAGAACTTCAGCTTGTGTGCATAGAGGTGGAGGCAGGTAACTCCTGGTTAAAAAGAAGTAGGTAATGCTGAGGTAATTCCCTCGATGGTTCCATTCTTTACTTGAAGGTAAAGATGGTAGAAATGTGGTTTTCAGTTAGGCTGCTACAGAGAACATAATGCAAATGGCTTGGATTTGGTCTGAAGTCAAAGAAGATGACGCCTATAATATATTTATTATATACACTAAGCACTAAGTCTTCATTCCTCTTAGTCACTCTCCAGGTATCCTTTCATTTCCCAGAATACATCCAGCTAGCGACCTGCTCTTTAATTACATAGCAAGTGTCATATAAATACTGTCCACGCAGTAGCTAGGGCAGGTTATTGCAGGTTACCTGGTAATTATCTTTCAAGTTACTGAGTAATTCGAAGAAGAATTACTGTGTAATTTGCTGCCTGTAGATAACATGACCAGTGCTCAGGGTGGGAGACACAGTCTATTCTTGTCTCACAGATGCGGCCAGGCACCTCTCCATGAATGCAGACATCAAAAGAAAAGCACGGCTCTGCGCCATGAACTAGAGGCACACTCCTGACTGGGAGATTCCAGCTCATGACTTGCTTGTGGATTCCTAACAGTGATAATAAAAATATAATTATAATAATGTTGATGTGGTAGCAGTGACTCATGGACTGTGAGAGCCTTAGTAAGGGCCCACTTATGGTAAAGAAATACACTGACTCCTTTCAAACCTCTTGGCAGTCATTTGGTGATGTAGCTGTCTTGATGGGAGTGGGATTTAGCAAGATCCCAGCCATACAAAGTATAAATATCATTTTTCTGTAGAAAAGTGAACTCATCTTTTCATTAGGACTTTCAGTCTAGGTGAGAAACAACCATTGTTCCCTGGCTGCTCCCTGATCCATCCCCCAAACAGCTGACGGGGAATCACAGCTGATTGTCCCATAGACACACATCAGCTCTTGACTGCTCTCACCTAATTGCATGGTAAGACACATCCTGTAATCTGTACCTTCTGGTCTCTCCCTTCAGTAGTCACTTTAACTTTGGAACACCCCTTATATAAATACGTAAAAAAAAAATCATTTTATTGCACATAAGGGATGAAATATTAACAACAGCGTTGACATACCTTGAACTAATGGGGAGAGGTTGGCTTGGTCCAGAGTGTCATAGAATCACAGAATCCTAGAATGGCTTGGGTTGTAAGAGAGCTTAAAGAACATCCAGTTCCAACCCCCCTGCCATGAGCAGGGATGCCATCCACTAGACCAGGCTGCACAGGGTCCCCTTCAACCTGGCCTTGGACACCTCCAGGGATGGGACATCCACATGCCACTTCTCTGGGCAACCTGTGCCAGCGTTTCACCACCATTACAGAGAATAATTTCTTCCTAATGTCTAATCTAAAGATTGTCTAAGAGTGTTAGCAAAGCATGTCCTGTACTGCTCCTGGCTGCTTGTGATGTTCGTGGAGAGCACAGGCGAGGCTGACTGTTCATGCATAGGTGTCAGAGCTCTGATGGGCTGTGATCCTCAGGTGATGTTCGCCTTAGCACTGACTGGGTTGGAAGGTGGGATCGTGCTGTATTTAGAGAGACCAGCTTAGAACCCAGCAGACATCTTCCTATGATGGCCCACAGGTGTGGGAACCTGTCTCCTGCTGCATCAGGACAGACCATGACTTCACTGGTGTTTCTGTTACCTGAACAGACAACACATAATCCAACAGGCTGCACCCAGGGCTGGAAAAGGCAACACCACAGACAGCTGTCACTGGTTAGCAATCATCTCTCAGCATCACTGCTCAGGATTTGTAAAACCTCCTCCATCCTCAGAGACTGCTCATGACTAGGTAGAGGTAGAATATCTTCAGCAAAATGTTAGCTGTCTGTTGCACGCCAACCTTGAAATGTTCCGATGCTCTTTCTAACAGAACCGATGTCCTGCTGCCCTTGCTCTGTCAGGTTGGTAAGGAGCAGATAGCTGGTTTTCTCTGTAGCTTTTGCTATTCCATGGATAACTTTTAATATACCTGGGGTATTTTGTTCCCTTTCTTTGATCCCAGGCTTTGAAGGCTCTCCTTGCACAGCCAGATGTTCTCCCTCTAGCTGTGCTGCTTCTGCCAATCTCACACATCATTGGACATTTTCTACATCTGTGTCATTGGTTTTGAGCTGAGATGATTAATGCTGAAGGCAAGAATGAGGACACACCAGATAACAGCAGCACGGTATTTTCTGCCTCATGGTCCAGCAGTTTTTAATAGACTGTCACCTTTGACATCTTTTCCTCACTGCTATATGCTAAGCTAACTACCTTCACCAACATGTCTTGCACCATGTGCACTATTAAAACATCACCAGAGCTTTTCTCCGTGATTTCAACTCAAGCTGAGTGAAGTTAACTTTTCATCTTTGTCTCAAAGAAGAGACAACCCAGATAATTATATGAAATTATTATTTAATTTAAAAAAAGGGGCGGGGGGAATAGGGGAAGGCATGGGGGAGGAGTAGCTCTGATCTTCCAAAGCCACTCTGGTCCAAGTAGTCAAGTAGACCAAACAGATGATGCAAATGATAAATAAAATTTGCAAACATAAAAGTTGTTTCTAATGTGCCTATTCTTCCCTTTGGGAGACTGCATTCTGGAAGAAAAGTAATTCTGGGATAAAAACATCTGAGAAAACCATGATCTTCTAGAAATATTGCAACAAGTAGGGAAAGAAAATTTAGAGCTACTTACTCAAGAAGTATTTCATGGGAGATCTCTCTCCCATATTTCTTACTGCCAGCAAGAGTGGAGGCACTCACTATGCAATATTAGTACTGATAAAGCAAACCAGATTCAAATTTTAGTTGTACATTATATGTCACAGTCATGGTGAAGGGCTTATAATAGCATATAAAGCTCAAAGACTGCATTTCCTTCTCAGGTAATGCACAGGAAAATACCAACTGTTCTCCCCAAAAATTCACAAGAGAAATATATCACATCACCACATATTCTGCAGAAGCCAGAGCATCCTGTTTTGTGTTATTGTAAAACCACAAGTGAAGAGGAGTCACCTTATTTTAAGGGGTTTCCAGTCCAGCGCTTAGCTTTATGAAGATAAAAAGCAATGCTTGACTTGGGTTATTGACCAATTGCTAGGAACAAGAAGCAGGAGGCCTCCATAGGAACTGGCAAAGGAGCGGTGTAAGACAAGTGAAAGCACTTCGTGACCTGGTGGGGATCGAGCTGCTGGAGCCTGCTGTCCCTTGAGGCTGTGCAGGCGGATAATGTGAGCAAGTTCAGAAAAGTATTAGACAAATTCATGGCTGGCAAGTCTATAAACACATATTTAAAGGGACAAGGCAGGGAAGTCCTGTCAGGTATTTCTAATCCAATAGTTATGGATGCTGGGTGAATGCAAAGGGAATGGACTGCAGAAAGCAGCCGTGCTTAAATATCAGCTCTGGTGCTGCTGCCAGAGACAGTGCCCTAGGCGAGGTGGACCATCAATCTGACCCACTTCTTATCTTCCTATGATTTTATACACATAAATAATTCTTCTGAAGTAGAATACAGAAGTATTTGCAAAATCAAGACTCAGAAGAAGTCCATTAAATCACTTAATCTTTATGACCTCCTTTGGCCCTGCTGCTATGAACTGTGGGAAGGACGGGAGCAGACACAACCAGACGTACAGGGACCAGAACCTGACCTTGAGTCAGAAACAGGCGCCAGCACAGCAATGACTCCTTTCTGTGGCAGTCTGAGTGTCTGGCAGAGCCAGGTACCATACCCTGAGGTCTCTCAGGAGTGTTGGGGCACTAAACTACCACGATTCTTTTTCTTCTCTTTGCCTCAGAAGAATTATACATCCATGATGGGGCTTCCTCCTTCAATCTGTTCATCACTTTTCACCACCTGGTCAAGCACCTCTCAAAGGCATTTAGGAAGTCTAAATAAATTCAACTTCCTCCACCTAAGAAACACTGCAGTTTGCTAGTGCTTGAAGGATTCAGACAAAATAACTAACATTTGCCTAGAAAGGCATTCAATTGTCTCCATCATAGGACTCTCTTTAGGTCAATCATTGCCTTACTTGTTTTTAGTGATCCTAAATTAAGTTTAACATATCTCTAATGTAGTTCTCAACACCTTTCAAAGGAGCTGTTCAGCACTGGCCCATGGTTCAGCCCTGGGGGAACACTGTTGTTTTAAATGCTTCTGTCTATACAGCAGAAGTTAATCAACAGTCACTTGAGAGGAAGTATTTCCTTATCAGTCTGAGGTAAAGACACACACAAAAATGTTTAGCATCTTTGAAATGCATTTTTTAAGACCAGACTCTCTAGTCTGACAGCAGGGTCCTGATAAGATCTTCAGGCTGTATCAAGCAAATGTCACCTCCCCTTTTCTGGCTATGCCCAATGATCCTTGTGCCTTGGCTGAGGACAATAAACTTCACTCCATGAGTGGAAGCCCTCAAAAAGGGTGATTTAAAGCTCTGAAAGAAGGTTGCCATGATTTGGCAGTGACTCCATCCTCATCCCCTTGGTTCTTCCCATTTCTCACCTCACTCCTTACAGCTTTTCCTCTTTGGCTTTATGGCTTTCCCTTCTGCTGCAGGGAGATCCTTTTGCTTTCTTTCCTCCCTTCTAGACCACTTACTCCAAACTGTCTCCATATTTCGCTGAAGAGTAAGAGGAGGAAATCCATGCCTATTTAAAAAATGACGCTTAGTCAAAGGGGCCAAAATTACCCCCTTCAGCCTGTCAAACTGATAGATGCGCAATGTTGCCATCCTTGATATTTATGAGGTGCCTGCTCCGTGCTCTGTGGGTACTCCAGGAAGGGTAGCCAGACCCCATTCAGCTCCCATGCAGTATACAAAAAGTTACATGAGTCCCAACCAGCTATTTTTATCAAGGACATCAGGGCAGACATGGACCAACAGGTCCTCCTTAAACCATGCAGAGGCTAAGATGAGAACTGGAAATGTAATTGTAGGTGACAGAATAGCAGCTTACTAGTGTGCAGAAAGTGAGAGAAAGGAAACTGCCAGGAAACCAGATGAGATAAAATGTAAAAAACTGAAGGGAGGAAATCAAAATAATTCACCTTCCCTTCCCTTCCCTTCCCTTCCCTTCCCTTCCCTTCCCTTCCCTTCCCTTCCCTTCCCTTCCCTTCCCTTCCCTTCCCTTCCCTTCCCTTCCCTTCCCTTCCCTTCCCTTCCCTTCCCTTCCCTTCCCTTCCCTTCCCTTCCCTTCCCTTCCCTTCCCTTTTCTTTTTCATGGGAAAATAATTGCCCTCCCCCAAATGAAATGTGTATCCATTTCTCAAGGAACAGAAATAGCTATTATTGCATCCACACATATTTCACCTGGTTTGACTTCTATACTCTGTGCTTTCTGGGAGTTTCTCCACACTAACCTCTCCATTACTCCTGTCATGTTGAAATTCTTCTCTGTAGCATGTAGAAAGTGAGCTCTGGTGTAGGTGTGTCATCACCTGTTATATATAAAGTTGCCAAATAGGGGCCTCCTTTTTTGCCCTGTGTGTTTCTTTGCCTCAGATAAGTTTTAACTTTAATATGGAACAGCAATACTTTCGAGGACATTTAGGAAGGCATTACTGTGCAGAAATATATATACAGTGAGATATAGAGTCTTAGTTGGTTTGTCTCACCCACACAAAGAGGAAAATTTTATTAAAAGAATTAATTACTTTCTGCTGGAATGCATCTATACCTTAGATAGCTTCAATCAGACAAGAACAGCCAAAAGCCAAGCAGAGAGTCACTTTCTGTTGGAGAGCTATGCATCACAGAATGTCCTTTTTTGCATCTGTGAAACAAAACCTTCGAAGGGTTTCAGAATTCCCTGGGCTCTGGAGCAGAGCTCAAGGCAGAGCCCTTTGCTCTGGACTTGCTCTCCATCTTGCTGTAGTGGAGAATAGAGATGTCAGCAGCAGTCACAAGCTGAAATGGAACATTTTGCTGTCTCAGATGAGGGACAGCTCCTGACGGTTGTGTCACTGCGTGGCAGTGACAATGAAGAAAAATCAGCAGTTACCAGTGGTATATGCTGCTGCCTGCTGCCCCACCATGTTTTCCAGGCACAACCTCACCTCTTTGCATGAAGTGCTCTACTGTCAGTGGACCTAAGAAAACATTTTTTTGTTTGGTGAAGTTAAAAGACTAATGTTGAAATGCCAACCCAAAAGTCTCTTTACAGAAAAGAGAAAAGAATACTGTTCACTTTCCTTTAAATATTTTTTTTTTCAGGTTCGTGGGTTTTTTATTTGCTTTTCTGAAAGAAATACTGTAGCAGAACAAACCCCTTGGTGTTACATGACCAGGTTCCACATTACATACTGTACCTTTGGCAGCATGAGTAATGGGTTACTCCCTAGTGCAATACTGCTCTTGCATAGCAAGCTCCTGTTAGTTCTCTCTATTTATTCTGTCTTATCTTTCTCACCTTTTCATCGCTTTCTTGTTATGTTTGCTCAGCTAAGTCATTAAAACCACTTTGTTTTTTCTCTTTCCATGTTTAGCCCTAGGAAATCTGCTAAGCCTATGTAATCAATTTAGCATTTAATTTCCCTAAAACACCCTACCATGTGTCTGTGACCCTGAGATGTTTCCATTTCTGGGCTGATTGGCTGGTGTGAGAAGGAAATCTCTGAGCCAGCCTGCAGCTTTGAGAAACAATAGGGAAGGCTTCTCCACCTACAGTGAAGATATTCGCTGCTACTTGTAGTTGCATTGATGATGTTAAGTGTGTTTTAGTGCTGTATGGGGCAAAATGGCCAGAAAAAGCCATTGTAAGCAACTCCTGCTCTTCCACAGTGCACTCCTCAGCTACTTCAGTGTGAAGAGGTTTATGTTGTGTTGTTTCCATGCTGTAAAGCTACATAAGGGGGGATTAAAAATATAAAAAGCAGAAGAGGAAAGCAGGTATATCCAAGACATTTGTCTTTGCTTAGTTTCTCACAACCCTGATTTCCACAGAGACATTAGCACAGCTTCAATGTAAAGGTACAGCTCAACACTCCAAGTGCTGATACACTGCTTGGGTACCAGTGCCTCTCATATGAGATCTCTAGGGTCCAGAAAGTTTACCAGGTCCTGTGGGTCCATTCCCTGTGGGCTGTTGTGTTGCGTGATCCCTTTCAGGAGCCAGACAAGCTCTGGCTTAAAATGAAGAGAGTCCCATAACTGTCCAAGGACTAGAAACTTCTTTGCAATTGCACAATCAGTTTGTAACTCATCTTCTTGCGTCACTACGGTCCTTATGTTTAAACGCCTTGCAAACCTTCTTGATCTTTTACGACCTGGTATATTTACAGAAGACTTTAGTCTTTGTTCTGCTGGATGACAGAAACAAAGCTTTAGGACTCTTCTTCTGAAGACATCTATGAGGATGAAGCTTTGAAGAACTGTTTTGACAACTTTAAGGACCTTTCTCAAAGATTTTCAACATGACAGGTTCCCTCAAAACCTGCCCAACTGCCTAGTTGTCCTGTGGGTTCTTTAAGGACATCCAGGAGAACCAAATGCTCTCAGGGGATCCTAAGAAGGGTCAAAGTGGAAGACTGGATTAGATGTCCTCCACCTTGAATATATAATCACTATGATTTTTAATGTCTTAGCAGCAGGAGAAGGAAAATCATTTCTCACACCTAGTATGTGACTGAAGATGTTCCCAGTGCACAGCAGCTGCCTGCACATCTGTCTGCAGCGCAGAGAAATTGCGAGGCACAGTTCATTCATGGCAAAGCCCAAGAGAGGCTATCAGGTTTCTACTGGGACTGGGTATGGCCCACAGAAATGAGACTGTGCCCATCCCCTGCTCCAGGGAGGTGGCACAGGTAAGCCCAGTGGTGCTGGGGACAAACAGCAGCAGTGGTGTGGGCAGGGGCCATTTACACAATCAGATCCAACTCTGCAGAGGTCTGACTTTCCTTCATTTTACCCAGACAAGCTAGACTAAACCATAAGCAGGTTACCCTTTCCCTCAACACATCCCTGATGTGGAGCACCTCCTTACTCCTCTTAGACAAACTGGTGTATGGTCTCAAACCAAACCTGTCCCTGCCTGGGGCAGCAGGTTCTTGCCACCTTTTGTGTCACATTTGCAAGCTCTGAGACCTCCCAAGGATTCAGTGCATGAACAGAGCCCTTCCCTGTCCCCCAGCATCTTCTGTCTCTCTTCAGACAGGGGGCCTTTATTGAAAATGGCTTTAAATGGATTTTAAAGATAACGATATAAAAAACAAAAACAAAAACAAAAAAAACCCACACTGCTATACAAAAGAAATCCCAGCTGAGCCCATTACACGTTATTGAGTTAAATAAGAGGGATTTTACACAGCCTGTAATTGAGTTTTAAATCATGGTTCTAAACAGCTGCTGATCTCTGGAAAGACTCAGAAAGAGTGTGCTTAGACACAGTCCTGTTAGCACACCACAAGAAGAGCTCCCACATGCCACGAATAGGCACATTTGCAATCCAGATTTTATATCTGAAGAAAGAATTTGCTGATTACTAATCTCTGCTGATTAATAATGTTTTAACAAAGGTACTGCAGAAGGTTTGCTAGTCTTGTCTAGAGAGTTACAGACTTTGGCCAAGCAAAGTCCTTTATCCAAAAATATATTTGTCTACGAAGTACAATTATCATTCTTAGGAATGCCAGGTATGGATGCCCGTGTTTCTTGTTCTTGTTAAGCGCAATTTGTGCTACAGATAAGGAGGTTAAAGGCTACAAGCTAAGCAAGGTTTGTCAGGACAGATAATTTCTTCAATTAGACCAAAACCAGCATTAGAAAATTCAGACAAACTTTCAGATATGGAAGCCAACCTGTCCAATAGCTGACTAATTCTTTTCTGCCCATTTATCACTGAAAAGACATTGCACCTCCCTAAAAACTTTGCTTTGTTTAGCTTAATTCTCATTAAAAGTGTATTAAGCTAAAGAGAAACAAGGCACACTTGTTTCACGATGAATACGTCCACAGTGTGAATTATATGGTGTTTTCTGAGTGAGATAGCACTGCTTAACAGCAGCATTTTGCTTTTATCAAAACCAAAGCCAAATTGCTTGTGCTACAATTAATTTAACTTTCATCTTTGCATTTGACTGTACCAGAATGTACTCAGTTACTGGGATAAGGGTCCCTATGAACATGAGGGTAAGGAGATCTGCCTTTAAGATACTGGAGTGAAAAAGGATTTCTGAGAGTTTGAAGCCTAATTCCTAGCAAGAAAGGTAACATTTCTAGGAGTGATGAAATCTGGCACCTTTCTCTGGAGAATATAAATGTACTCCTAATATCATCAAGTAGTTATGAGTATCAAATGGTTTCCTAGAAATCAGGACCAAGTAACGAATGTCAGTCAATATTCCAACAGGCTAAATTACTTGGCTACAAAGTTTATAAGAAATAATCAGGCCAGATCCAGTTTATAATAATTGCAAAGGATGATCAAACCTCTTTATTATGACACATACAGATGGAACAGATTGTTCCTTCAAACTTCTGCTGTGCCAGCAGAAGAAGCATTTCACTGAGCTCTGCATGGCTTTTGCTCTCGTGCAATTGTACTTCATTTCTAAAGTATAGCAGACAGGTGAGTTTCACAAAAGGGTTATATCTGCTAGGTATAATTACAGGTATATATATATTGTAATATATATATATATTGTATATATATTGTAATATTGTGGTAAGCAAAATAAAAGAGTACAACATCAGCATGATGGGTGATGTCTTTTACTGCATTTATAATTAAATAGCAATTCATCAAAATAAATCCAGCTACCAGGTCCAGAATCAGACATGAATTTGCATGGTGAAATTGTCCTCCATTTCTCACACCATTCTCCATTTGTTACAACCAAATGCATGGTGGGGATTTTCAAACCTTAGAGGCCTACTAGTACAACTATGTATCAGAAGTTGCTAAGCTGCTGAAAATTTCAGAAGACTGAGTGTGTTAGATTCCCTGTGAGAGCTTAACATGTGCTATATTCAACTTTTCAGCATCCCACCAACCCACAGAGGCTCTGTCCTGAGTTGCGCATCCTGTGGGTGGGTGACAGACATGGACATGCGTCTTATTGTGGGGTTCACAAACACTGTCATGCTTCATGTGAGCTTACCTAAGCTTGATGGTAGGAATTTGTGAGAACTATTATTAGTCCCAGTTCCAAAGGAATTTAGGGACTTGCCTCCACACAAAGTCTCCCCCATCCTGCCTGAACAACCTAGTGTTCAGGGAGCATCTTGACGAAGGGTGTGTATAGACCTTTCTTGTGTGGAATGGGAGAGGGACCACATATCTCACCTCCCATCTGGGGCCTGAACTACAGAGCTAGGGTGTGCATGAAAGCATATTTCAGTCTCCTATTCAGGCAACTCATCAGCAAGAAACTAGGACATCTACTCATGACATCTACTCATTAATCTCACTCCAGCCACACAAGTATTCTAACACTGGGCTGTGAAGTCACATCTCCAAATCCATCAAGCATCACTATTACCATGCCAGTGGACTGCAGATATCCTGAATTTCTCTGACATTGTGTCTTGGGCATACAAGTGAACAATATTCACTTGGCAATTGACCATCATCTCTTCCACATCTCCATTGTACGCACAGCACTGGTGAGAGTGGGGGAGAAGACTAAAGACACACTACAAGCACAGCCCTCAGCAGTGCCCAGTTCAAGCCACAGCAGAACGTATTTCATTGCCTGTGGGACAGGCAGTGGTGGAACAGGGAGAGAAGTACCGCCAAGTTGGACACCATACAAAAACAAAATCAAGGACGTGGTGAGGCGTTTCCCACTTGAAAAGCAAACAAGGAAGATCTCATGCCTTTGCATCTGTGTCAGCATGACAGGACTGCCGCCGGCTGAACAAGTTGCCAGCCCCTGACAATTATAGCCCTGGTAATCCACATCATCCCAGGTAGATGAAGCGCTCAGGTAAAAATAGCAAACAGGTCAGAAGGAGGTTATAGAAATACCAGAGGATTATTCATATTCCTTCAGGTAGCTATAAGGAACAGTTTAAACACAAGAATGATAGATTAGAGTTGTCGCTGACAGAGAGAAATGACTTATCTAAGGACCAAGCTACATTCAACCTTCTTTCTTCTGGTGTACAAGCCAAAGTCCTTTTCAAAGGGAGCCAGCCATCAAGAGGTAACCAAAAAATGGCATGCGTGGTCCTTCTGCACCACTGGTCATCTGAAAGCAAGGTGAGGATACAAACAAGAGTCTCAGGCTGCCTTGCCCTAGACATGCTCCTCTGAAGTGCTGCACACATGAGTCTAAGCAGGGACAATGCTGGGGCTATGGAGAGGAGCAGAGTAGTAGTAGATTTTGCAGCACTACTCAAGACCTGAAAGATAAGAGAGCCCGAGAGGAAGACTGTGATTTGTTCTATTTTATCCATTTGTAAGTAATCCTGGTCTCAGAAGTTATAAATTTACAGTAACAGTGAAGTGATCTCAGGTGCATTGCTCAGATTTGGCAGGAGGGGGACAGCTCTCCAGTCTTCAGAGTACAGCAGAGTTACTTGGGGGATAGTGTCAAAGTGCACTTAAGAAATGATATTTCATGCATTCATTGTGCTAAGTGAAGACAATAGGCAGACACAGAGAAGATAGACCATGTATTTAGAAAGGCCTGACAAAGTTTTCTACTCTTGTGCTTTGGCCTTGTGTTTTTAGTCTCTTTAATTTCATCTGTCATAGGATGATCCATCTGTAAACCTTATTAGATTAAAACTAACTTAAGACAGATGAGACCAGAAAATTGTTTTTCTGCCTCCTCAGAAAATATATATAAAAGAGTGATGTGTTTTTTGTTTGTTTGTTTAAGCAAATTTGTTTAATTAGCAACAAAAAAGCACAGAGCAGAAACTGCCAGAACAGCTCATTGACTGGGGGAGGAAACAGCCACCTCCTGTCCTGGCTGAGCTGCACTGAGGACCTCCCTGAGAGCTGGGACTAAGCTCCTGGCACTACCAGCATCTCATGGACAGGGTGAGCTTGGAGGACACAGTGACAGGCCTGCTGGGTACTCGAGCTTTGGGCTACAGTGCTACAGCTCTGGCTGGAAAGTTCAAGGTGTCAAACAAACATCTCCTTGTGGCTGTGTGTCACACATATCACACACCGGGATATGTGTGACACCAGCTGTGTCAGAGCATAACATAGGCTGGTTGCCCTTGAAGAGATGTCACCAGCTAGGGTCCACATGTCCAGTAGGACCATGGCTATGGGTGAGCATTCCTACAGTGTAGCTCACACCTGGTCTAAGAGTTGATAGCTGAGCTGAAATGGGCTCCTGGACTTAAGGGCAGGGGTGTGGGTTGGGACTATGGGTGAGGTTGATCAAAGCCATTATGGCTTAGTGGTACCCTCAGGGCTCTGACAAGCTGGCTACACCTGCAAGACCCTGCCTGCTTTGCAGTTGCTGGAAGCCACTATGCACTTTTCATAGAGGATGTTTTACACTTGCAAAGAAACATTCAATTCTCTCTGCCTCCACCTTGTGCAGACAGTCTACCTCTCTTCCTTGTCATCAGCTGGTGTGTGACACGTCCAGCTGTGACTCGCTGTAGCACTGGGGAGGGCAGCTCTTGGCAAACTTGCTGGTTTGCTGGGGGTGGTCACCACTGACAGCTCTTGTTGGACAGCAATGAACTGATGAGCTCCCTGGGGACATCAGAGGCCTTCTGGGGTCAGAACTATCTGCCAAAAAGTGTTGAAAAGCAAGGGATGCTGACAGGCTAGACCAGGTCTCATTTGAATGTCAGCTAGGAGAGCATCTGAGGCATCTTTGGTATTAAGAACTTTTAATGCTTTTGTGTATGTGCAGCAGAAGGAAATATATTATCTCTGTAAGTGCTGGGTAATACAGGCATGAGCAAGTAATGCAGAGCACAGCGCCTGCCCCTCTGCTCCCATTGTGAGGAAGCTGCAGGCTGCCATGAGGCCTCCCCTGATCTCTTCCCTGGGCTGAACAAACCAAGCGACCTCGGATGCTCCTCATACATCATGCCATCTAGACCATTCACCATTTTTGTTGTCTTCCTCTGGACACTCTCTAATAGTTTTATGTCCCTATATTGTGGCATCCCAAACTGCACACAGTAGTCAGTAAGGCCACACCAGAGCAGAGCAGGACAATCCCTTCCCTCGACCGGCTAGCAGTACTATGCCTGATGCACCCCAAGGTATGGTTGGCTCTTTTGGCTGCCAGGGCATGCTGATGACTCAGATTCAACTTGCCATCAAACAGAAACCCCAGATCCCTCTCTGTGTGGCTGCTCTCTCCAGCCTCTCATCCCCCAGTCTGTATGTATAGCCAGGTTTGCCCCTTCCCAGGTGTAGAATCCAGCACTTGCTCTTGTTAAACTTCATATTGTTGGTGATTGCCCAACCCTCTACTTTGCAGAGTACTACATACAAGGCCTTTCTGTGCACTAGGGAGTTGACAGCTCCTCCTAATTATGTATTATCCACAAAATTACTCAGTGTGTGTTTTACTCCTGTGTCCAGATAATTTATAAAACATGGTAGAGGCCTCAGAAACTGTGTGTTCTTAAGAAAGATCTACTTCCATACATTTCTTAGTGGGGCAATTGTGCTGGTTGAACACAGAGCAACTGATTCTGAGACAGAGAAAGGTAATGAAAATGATCAAGGGGGATGTAAAGACTGTCTTGCGAGGAGAGGACATGGAAAAGAAAGGAAATGACTTCAGTCTGGAGAGAAGAAAAAGGAACATGGGCAAGGTTGCAAAAGTCATAAAGGAGGTGGATGATCTGAATGACAAAACCACTACCTAAATTGAATCTAAATCTATCTAAACTGCACCTCACATTGCTAGAATTGGATGGGCTAATAGGAGAAGGGGCAGTCAATGAAACTTGCCAGATATCAGTTTGAAAGGCAGAAAAGAAATCACTTCCTGACCTAGTGGGAACCAAACAGTTGGAGCTTGCTGTCATGAAGGGCCATGGATGCAGACAGTATCAGCAGGTTCAGAAATAGATTATAAAAAATCATGGGCAGCAGGTCCATAAATACATATTAATGGCCTAGGCAGGGATGTCCCATCTTCTGTCTAATCCAACAGTTGCAGATGCAGGAGGAAGTAAGACTATGAAATGCAAAAAGAAAACCACTTACATGTGCACTCAATCCATTCTCACTGCTTCTGGAGGCATAACCCTGGGCTGAACGGGCCACCCAGAAGGATATTTGTTATGCTGGGTAAAACAAATGGGGTTCCCTTTTCATCTCAGTAGAGGAAGGTGAAAAATCAAATCTCCAAACATGATTCTACAAAAATCAGGTTTCCTGGCACCTCTCATGTCCTGAATGGGAAAATGGCCTACCAAGTCCACACAAGAAACCTGGAATCTGGACTGCATCAAAACTATACTTGAACTTAGATTTAAGATTGCAAATATTTCTGGTAGAGACAGAGACCTCAGAAGAAATAATTCCTGGAAAGTTAGAAAAAAATTCCTATCTATTGTCATTGATACACTTTGACGTTTCATATTAGAATGGCACTCTTTTGCCCCAGAACTGACCTCCTTTCTTCTCTGAAGGGATTATAAAAGGATTGAGCAACCTGAAGATAAAGTCTAGCACTCAGAGCTATACCCAAGCGATTCTCAGACCTGCCTGTTATTTGCACACCTCTGACCCTGAGCAGCACAAGGGGCTAGCATAGAGTGTAGTCCCCAAAGAACTTGCTCCAGCACTACCTGACAAGGGCTAACACAGTCCCAACAGCATGTAGTTACTTCTTTGTGTAGACCAGCACTTTGAATAAAATCTTGGGTTTAGATCTAAAAACTATGTCATCTCTGTGTCTTCCCTTTCACAAAGAGTTCATTAATGTGACAGACTCCAGTGTGGGGCAGAGATGGGTTAGCCTGAAGTGAGCTAACTACAGCACTGGAAATATTTTAACTATAGACTCCCTGTACTCAGTGTGAGACAATTCATCTAACCGCAGTGCAGAACAATGTGACCTTGAGCTCCAAATGCTTGCAATGTGTTGCTTTCACTACCTTAATTTGTTCATTTGAAGTTAGTTCAGTGTCTCCAACAGCTCTACAGCCTGAATAGTAGACGGAGTCAGAAGGTAACTAGATGATAAACCTGGGATCGTCTTGGGGGTTCCTGTTCTTGGTTCATGCCAACATAAAGGAAATTGAGCAGTACTTTCTATTCATCATGCAAAAACCCTTTGAACTTCATAGACATAGAAAAGATATTAAATTACTTCCTTCTTTTTTTTTTTTTTTTCTTTTTTTTTTTTCCTTCCGTATTTATCAGGTCTTAAGAAAGATTATTTATCCAAGAACCTAGTTTAAACAAATTAGACATGCTATAGCTCACCACCCAGTAAATGATACTTAGTAGGGAATAGGTCTACACTTATCACCTCTTGCCATGTCCTGGGGCAGCCATAGAGAGATCTCAATGCAGAAGACATGGAATGATGACACTAAGTAGTGTCATGTCCCCTACAGGTAATGGGTTGCTATGAACTTACTGACATTTGCTGCACTGTCACAGCACTTGTAGGAGTAACCTCAAACAATGGGGATGAGCCACGGGCTCCTGTACCACATCCAGAACTGACAGAGATTCCATTTGCACCAAAGACAGTGACCAACAATGCATTTTCAAATATCCCTTGCACAAAACACCAAAGGACTTTTTACCTTGGTCATGTATCTAAATGCTGTTGAGATTTAAAACTTTTACATTACCCCTCAATGCCTAAAAAAATTGTCTTCAAGAAGGTTGTGACAGCATCACTTTGGACCTACAGAGCATTAACACATGGGGACTAAGTGTTCTTAGACTTTGAAACCCAACTTAAAAGAATGACCTCTAAAACATTAAAATATTTTGCAAAGTATTTGTCAGTAAAATATTGTAATATTTCATTTTAGAACAGCATTTTTTCACCACAGAACTGGTCTCCATTGCTCTCTCTGAAGGGATGAGGAAATTGTTGAGTGACCCAAAACACCTGGGACCGAGATCCCAACAGGGACACACAGAGAGAGATCAGCTATCCAAATCTGAGCCTCGATATGGCAGCACCGAACATCAGCAGTGCTTAAAGAAAGGTGCAGCGAGGCTGAGGACAGCAGAAGCTCTCAGCCCCCTTGCTGGGCAAAGAAGGAAGAACAGTGTCATAATTTTTCCAGTGAAGATGAATGACAGGGGAGAGACAAAGGTCATAAGCTCTTTATCAGGGAGTGTGAAAAGGAGTGTGAACAGAGGGCACACCAGCCACTCTGGCAGCTGCTAATGAGCACATTCTTATCTGGTGCTAAATGTGAGCTCAGCCCCTCCTGCTGAAGAGAAAGCTGCCATGGTGGGGTGTTCCCTATATTCCCTCTCCTCTTACACAGTATGGGTGTGTGCACATGGCACAGAGTTACCTCAGGGCAGGCTCTCTTTGCTGACAAATCCATTCCCAGCAGCTCATAGGAAGTCCCCAGATGAGTTTGGAGCAAGCTAAGGACATCTTGGTTTCAGGAACCAAGCCATTTAGAGCCCTCAGCACTTCCATCTAAATGCTCTGTGCAATCCATGTGAAGAGAACAACTTTGCATTACTGCTGCAAGGCCACATTTCCCACTGCTGGTAGTCATTTGAGAAGTTCCTACCCAATGCAGTGCCAGTCGCCCTGCAGATCTCCCTGTGGCAGTGCATGCATTTGGCCAGGCCCTGGTGACAATGCCAGCAGGCACATGGAGTGCCATGAACAAAACTGCACCCACCATCACTAACAATGCTGAGTATTTGAAAGCAAGACAACCTGGCGGCCCAGAATCAAGAAAGCTCCTGCCCCAGCAAATTATGCAGGTAAGGATGTGTCTATGTACAAGTGTGTGCATAGGGAGTGCAACTACTCTTTGCTACATCTGTTTGTCACATGTATCTGCTCAGGAGAGCGGTGAGTCCACATGAATATCTGTACAGCAATGCCTATGTTGGTCATCTATGTGGGGTAGAATGTGTGTCTGTTGTATGGAAAGTACGTGTCCATATGTGTTCAACTGTGCATTCAGGTGGTGGATGGTTATTTGGTGTTCTCTTTAAACAACATTTTGCATCTGCTTCCTTCATCTCTCTCTCTATATTATATATATATATAAAAATTGGAAGCTATGTGTAATTCACGTGTTGAAAACAATGTTCAGTATGTCTGGGTGTCAGGATGAGCCTTGGAAAATAAGGAGTTTCATCTGCAGAGGGGAAGGCAGGACATTATTTAGAAAGACATCTTGCTTTCCCTGTGCTCTGTGGGAGTTAAGGCAGCAGACTCCACACCCTTCTCTCCTGATGGCAAATGTGCATCTTTGAGAAATGTTGGCTTCAGATGTTAAAATACCAGTTGGATATGACATCTGAAGCTATCTCACATTTGAGTATATTGCTATTTTTGGTTATTCATTCACATGTTTGGTATCCATATGCTGGGGTCTGCTCAAGGCATTATCTAAGGAGTGCAGAGTTCAGTCCTGGTGGGGTGTTGCATCACCCAAGCTCTAAGGCAGACACCTCATCCTGTGGCTACTGCTACAGTCAGTAGAGAAACAAGCACACACTGAGGCAGAGCAGAATGGAAGACTTGCTCAGGTCCTTGGGCAACCCTGCAGGAGAATCCCTATTACTTGTAGAGTGCACAGAGAGCAAGCACTGAGCTGGCCAGCCAGGATGGGAGAAAGTAGTTAAGGGCAAAGACCTTAGTGGGATGCAAGAGGAGGAAAACACAGGGGACAGTTTAGACTGGACATCAGTGTGTTGGACCTAAATTTTCAGTCACAGCCTTCCTCTGAGTTGACAAAAGGGGTCTTTTGAGGATGCAGAGAACACTGCAGACAGCATATTAATTTATTCTCTTTTTAATATTGCTCATCATGATTCTTCACTGTCTTCACTACCCATCAGCTGGGACAAGGTACATTTAGAGCTCACCCTTTACTGGGCTTTGATTTTCCATCTCTTTTCTTTGCATGCCCTCTCCAGAGAAAAGTTTATAACACCATGTGAAACCTGTTACTGTCCAGACATTGTCCTGAGAGACGGGACTCCTGGGTCCTGATCTTGGCTTGGCCAAAGGTTTCATTTATAACCTTACCTTTGAACTCACCTGTAAAATTGCCTAATTCAAAGCATTCAGCTGTTACTGATCAAAAGGTTAGATCCTTTTTAACACTGCTGAAATTTCTTTCTGTAGACACCCACCCTGTTAATCTGGAGCTCCTGAAAGGTTAGGCAGGGCTTGCAGGTTTTCTGTTACAGTGAGCTGCAGGGGCTGGTTCAAGGTTAGTTATGTCAATGCTGGCACAAATATATTGGATAGGAAGGGTACTGGTATGGTGCATATGCTGGGACCAGGCAGAGGTATTTTTAAACTACTTAAAGAACCAATAGTAACTACCCAAACACACTGCCTTCCAACCGCATGCTGTAACCAAACACTGCTTACAGCTCAGGCTCCTCGTAGCTTGGTCTACCACCTCCATGGTTTCTACCTACTCCCCTGCAACATCACGTCTCAAGAGATACAGAAGGTGGCCAAGCATCCCATGGAGGGTATACACTTCCTGTGCACCATCTTCTCCCATGCAAAACTGAAAATGGATTTTTTTCAGACCTTGAGAGAATCTCAGATGAAAGAAATACAGAAACTAGCCCAGAGGCCTGGGACAGCGTGCACTGAAATCATTTGGTTTTGAACTGGGTTTCACTTGTGTTTGTAGTTTTTAGCAGTGCTCCAAGACCTGGGTGTGGAGGCAGAGTTCCAAGCAACAGACACTGTTTGAAACAAGTCTTTGAGGGCTGCCTTTAAAGATGAGCCCTCCAGATCTTTATTCCCCTTAAAGTGGGAGAGGTGACTTGGATTACGTCTCCTGGCACTAGTCATGTACGTACCTGCATGTTTATAATCATAGATTTAGACCAAAACACAGAATTATATCATTCTTCATGTGCTTACATTACAGGTCTGTAGTTATTACCCTGTCTTGACTCTATGCACTGGGCAAATGGCAAAGAAAATTCAGGAATAGTGTTATTTGAGGTTTTTAAGCTTCTTTATATTTCTTTCTCCCTGAATGCTGAAAGAAGTGTTCATGACCTCACCAGCATCTGATTTATAGACACTTACTTCCCAGCTGACAAACCCTTATACAGTGAAATCTCTTTATTATCTGGGATACAAGATCCTCCTGCAGTTCAAAAACAGATGGTTATACCACCCAGGACTCCAAGACCAGAACTGATGAATGGCACCAGCATGATATTATGCATTAACAAAGCAGAGTCAGCATGGCCTGGAGCTGTGTCCCCTCATTGGGTCATGCTGCTAGACTGGTGTGCTGTCACCACGCATCCCATCGAGGTGTTCCTCTGTGAAATAGGGGTAGAAATGTTTCCAGAAGGTCCGCATGCATTCAGGAAGTGTTTTCAGCCAGCTGAGAATAATCACATCTACTTTGCTTGCATCTGTTGTGCTTTGGTGCTGTCGTCTTCACATTGTCCACGCTCCTGACACTGCTGTGCTTTCACTGATTTCAGTGCACTTACTCCTGGTGTGTATTGGAGCATGACTCAGTACCAAGAGTTTCACCATTGTATGGGTAGAAAAACTTGTAGAGGGTAATGAGGGAGCCATCTGTTATTCTGTTGTGCCACAAGGGGAGGCAGAAAAAAGTTTTAGAAAGCTTTTTCAGTGGCTTTGAAGCTAGAGCATGCTCTGATATAGCATTTGCAACGGTCTCCCTGATACTGGTCCCTGGCTATTCAATATGCTCCAGCCACCTCTCCTGGAAATCTCAAGTGCCAGATAGACGTAACTTTAATGAGATTTCAAGCCAGCCAGCCTTTCCTGTTCTCAACTTGTAGGAGTGCAAACCTCATCATGCATCTTTAGAGCTCCTTTATATTTTATTAAAATGTTGCTGGAGAAGAGGGCACAAGAGGGGATTTCTCTAAGGGAGAGATATTTGTGGGCCAGGAGAGCTGATGTCAAGGGACGTGTCCATGAGTGGTAGAAGGTTTGGGAAGGATGTGTCCTTGGGTGGACTCCTTCAGCACCATCTGTGCTTACAGCTGAGCAAATGTGTGAGTACATGTGACAGTGACGTACATGGGAACCAAAGCAGGGACAGCATCTGACAGTCCAGAAGAGGTTCAGCTGCATTGTTACATGATGCTCTGAAATAATTAAGGGGAACCACCTCATGCAAGGATTTTTAATAATTCTAAGGAAACAAAGACTAACATGAAAGGGGAAGATATTTTAATTTGCGCTTTAAATTAACTATTTTATTTGACTTCAAGCAAAGGACTTGTGGCTGCTGCATGAAATGCGACAGGAATGTAATGGATCTGCCTGTCTTGATTCAGTACTGGTGAGGACAGGCAGGGGCCTCATGACCTCATAGGTGTTTTCCATCTCTCATTTCTCTGACTCTGTGATAGAATGAGACAGGAGGCATTAAAAAGACATCTGAGAGGAAAAAGCTTTCCCATTACATCAATAAAAAATACTGGCCCCAGTGGGAGGAGGCTGTCAAAGATGCCCAACCTGAAGGCCTTAATAAAACTTGTCTTTTGAGCAGCGGATACTTCTTTCCCTACAACATGTAAAGCTGCAAAAACTGACAGCCAAGGTAACAGTAGGAGCCTTCAGCTCTGAAAGCAGAGTTTGCTTTGCTGTGGGTTGCAGGAGTTTCTAGGGGACCTGAGTTTCTTGAACACTTCCCTTTCAAACAAAAAATGATGAAGTGCCATGGATGGAAGTAATTTTTTTTTCTTTTCCTCCTTTTTCCTCTGATAGCTCTTCTCCATCCTGCCTTACTGAAAGAAAATGGCCTACCCAAAACCAAAAAAGTTAATCAGCTGGAACCAACAAATCGAACTACTTCCACTTATTGTCCCTCTCACAGAACCTGCTCAAGCATCCCATATATCACCTGTCCCCAGTCATTATTTCCATATTATGTACAGCACAGCTCCCCACTTTCTCAAACATTAGGCAGAAAAACTGCAGAAAATAGTTTCAATGCCAGCAATACACAGCCAGCACAGCTGCAATCTGTGTTCCAGACTTGCACTTCAGGAGCAGTTAATACAGTTCATAGGTTAATTCAGGTGTGGAAGAACCTAAGAAGGTTTCTAGGCCAACCTCCTGCTCAGCTGGAGCATGTCACCATCCACACAATTTTTTCTGTCCATCTGTTTCATAGTCAGAGATACCAGATGCCTGGAACAAAAGTATTCTTGTCTAGGACAGGGGAGCTATCATGTCCACCAGCAACTCCCAGCCTTGCATTTTGGAAACAACCCCACTAACCTTCACCTCTATTTTACAGGATATGGCCTTTCTCCTCAAGAACTTCCATCTTCCAAAAGATTCTTCACTTCTGTCAACCCTAGGCAAGTATCAATTGTACTTGCTCTCCTTGCAATTCTGATCATCATGTCTCCCTTGTTCTCAGAACAAATAATAGGAGATGGAAGTGCAGTAGAGACATTGGCCTCCAGCTGCAGAAATCACATCTCTTGAGCGGACCTGTGCAAGAATCCCTTCTATTTCCAAAACAACCTCCTCACATCTCAGCATAGGGCATCCCCCACCCCAACCCTACTCCCATTTCACAGGGATGAAGGGAAATTCAGAAGTGACACATCTCTGCTGTTCCATGAGAGGGCAGTATCGTATGGAAGCAAAGCCTCCACTGAAAAATGTAGGGATGTCTGGGCAGGAGGAGGCAGGGGGAGATAGGAGAAAGGTCCCAGAGAATTGAATAAAAACAAAGTCCATTATGTTCTCAGGGACTTACCAAGACTCTGCAGACACCCAGAATTTACTAGAGCTCCTCTTTATGCGGTTTCAAGTCTGGAACAGGGCTAGAAATCTCTTTGAAACACGGATGAAGAAAATAAAATAAAGGAGGTTATTATCTATTAATTTCTGTGTGATACCTTTGTACAGAGCAGGTTCCGAAGGATTCTGCTTGGGGCTCTTTAGAAATCTTGCCCCTTGCTGAACTGCCCTAACTTTGTACTACTGGAGTTTAATCAGAGGGGACGCTCAAGTCATTATGTTTTTTCTCAAAATCTCACTGAGGTTCCTGGCAAATCATCACATCTTCAGAAGAGACCTTGATACATTGCCTGCTGGGAACTGAATGTGCAGAGGAAAATCTAGGCCAAGCACCCTGGGAATAATTAATTCCTGAGTACCACTGGGACATAAAATAGCATCCTTATTGATAATTTCTCTTTATGTAGATATCCAGGGAGGATCATCTAGCTTTCCAGCACGTCACCTACAAAGGTCCCATCCCGTATTCTTTCCCCTACAAATATCTTACACTATATAAATAGGTCACAAGTCAAGAAGTTGCTTCTGAAAGAGGTTACACCTCAGGTAGCAGCTGCCCTCCAGCATGACTTGGGTTCACCCTGACTTAGTTTGTCTGCTTTCTGTTCTCCATCAAGAAGGAGTGAGACAAGTACACCACGGCTGAAGAGGCCAGACACTGTGACACCTGGATACCTTCCTACAGAAATGATCCTAAATATAGAAGAGGAAGGGAGACTGTCTCCACTGAGTTCATCTTCACACTGCAACATGCAAGAGAAGAGGATTTGCCTCTATCTTGCAAGCAGACTTTCTAGAAATGGGAGATATCCTCTTCTGCGGGAGGAAGAAAACTTCCTCCTCCCTCCCCTGCCATGCCAGAGCAAAGGGCAAACCATGAACACTCTCTCCTTAACCACACACAACCACAACAAAGACATAAAGAGGTCTCTGCTCCTTCGAGCGTCCCCATGGTATAACCCCTGACAGCTGCAGCATGTGTTATGAGGCTTGGTACTGGATCCTGCTGAAGAGCTGATCCTTCCTGATCAGATGACTTCACACAAGTTGCTGCCTCAGGTTCAGTGTCTTAAAGAAGGATTATTGCTACTACCTCACACCTTAAAAAAAAACATTGAGACCTAGAGGGAAGTGGAGCAGAGGGGTAGATACTATCACTGCCCACAAACTGAGTGTGCCCCATGTAATCATCTGGCAGATGCTCCACGGGTATAACTTTGGAGATGCCTCTGAAGGATTCTGCTGACCATGTCCCATCCAGTGTGCAGAATGTGTGGTTACATAACTTATTTGCCTCTCTTTTAAAGAGGCCCTGAGGCACCAATGCTAATGGAAAAACAGAACAAGCAGGAGGGCAGGGAGGGGCAGACAGATGGCCATCTCTCCAGCAGCGAGGCTTTTATTTGTCAAAAAGTTATGAGATCACTCTAGGAAAAATATCAACAAAACAGGGAACAACCTCAGGTTTCCTTAACACTACTGAGGTTGTTTCTATCCTTTTTATTTTTATCCCCTTTTTCTTCCATAAAGCTTTCTTTCAGCAACTGTGCACATTCTGCTTTACAAATTCACTTGACCTTCAGGTCTTTGGAACATGTTTCACGTAGGACCATACCTCTGCACTGTGACTGCTGCCCCTGTGGCCCCTGCACTCCTGTAGGGATTGCATCTGCCAACGCAGCAGCGTAGCCAGGGATTTGATTCTCGTGCCAAGGTACTCACACATAAGCATACCCTAGTTTTTATGAGGTTATGCTGAATCAGTTGCCTAACAATGCTGGAGGGATCCCAAGGCTATTAAGGTCCTGTATCATGGGTCTTTGAAACTGCAAACACCATCACTTGTTTTAAATCAATGCTGCTGGGATAGATTTTCAAAAGACTTTGCAAAGATTTATTTTTTAACTAACTATGAGGCACTTCCCAGAGACATCTTCCATGTGAGGAGCTTCAGCTGCCAGCAAACCCCAGAACTAAGACTTTTTAAGATGTTGGTTGGTGTGGGTGGTGACTCATTAGAGCAGATGACTACAGAGTTCAAATTTCCAGTGGCTAGAATCAAAAATCAAAGCTAGGAAACAGTGGAAATGAGTAAACAGTAACAGTTTAATTGTCAGAAATTCCTAGATTTTATGCAAAAAAAAAGTGATGAATCTTCCAATACAAAGAAACACAGACTGTCAGAGGTGGTCGTATCTCTTCTGGCTGAGTTAGACCATCTTGGAGAAACACCTAATCTTGGTTCAATGTTAACTAAAAGGTTCCCAGCATGTTGCCCACAAGATCTTCTGCCATTACTCATAACCACAGGATTATGAACAAACTGAATTTGCCACCACTAAAAACCCAGATTGACAGGGAAAGCCAAATACCTCCAGGCCTGCAGCATGCTACTTGCCCAGTACTTTAACCCACGGGCCAGAGAAGGCTGCGACTCGTGTTAAATGATGGGAACTGGCCACACCTCTGTTGGAGGCTTCTTGCTAGTTAATCATTATAGCCATAACCACAAAAACAATGATGGCAGTGTGGCAGAATCATACAGCTTAGAGTAGAGTACAATGTCTCTTCAGAGTATGAAGAAGGACAAGTTGGAACTTTAAGCCATTGTTAAGCCACCTTTGCCAGTTATTGAATGGACTATGAAACCCTTTTCATTTTTCAAAGCGGTTTCTAAGAAGAGAGACAGTGGTGTCTGGAGTTATAGTTACCACAGGAACATGTTTTCTCAAAGCTATTGATCCCTTAGCTGTACTTTCTCCTGGTATCTGAGCTTCAGTTCACCATTCTCTCAAATAATACTCTGCAAGAGATTTGGGCTCCAGAGACTAACTTGCTGTCTCTCACTGACTTGGTTCAGATGCATTTCATTTGCAGTTGTGACTCACTCCTCATGGCTGTATTCATTTCTCATAAAGCTGGGTGACTTAATCATACCTTCTCACTGAACTAATGCTACTGCGCCTTACCTCCTGGCTACACCAGGCAGCATACCTGGGTAATAATGCTGCTTCCAGCAGCCTCTTGGCTCATGGGCACAATTAGCAGACTGCAGCAAGATGCTGAGCTGGGCTGCTCGGTTAGCACCAAGCTACTGTAGTAACACGTGTACCCAGAGCTCCACATGCCTCTGCTCCTGGGAGGTGTCTCTGCTTGCTCTCTGGGGGAGTTGTCCCTATCTAACAGATGGGCAGCAGGCCTGGAGCTCCCAAACCCAGCTCCCTTAGCTGTTATTCTTGCAGACTAGGCTCACTCCTGAACTCGAATCCCTATGGCTCATGAAGATTTTACTTGGCAACTCAGAGGAAGGTGCCTTGAGAAGTTGGCTTCAGTCTGGAGGCCGTCCAACCTGCCCCAGACAGCAGCCCCCAAGTGCCTCTTCACCTCGTAGGAAGTGCCAGAGTTCACCCTGCTCCAGCCTCTCTTTCTCTGCTTCTCCACCCTCCATGGCTGCAGCAGGAAGGGGGGCTGGGACTGGGCTCTGCTGGTTCTGTTCTTGCTCAGAAGATAATAGGAATTCCCCATCATGGCATATGGTCTCCAAATGGGATCAGAAACACTGGGCTACAATATCTGAAACTCTTAAGAGGTAAAAAAAAAAACTACTCTCAGGAAAACAAGAATAAGAACAGTAGCTTGTTCACGAAGTAAGACAGCCTCCTTTGAACACTCTGAGATGCTGTAGAGGGGAGGTATTTAGTGGATAGGAGCCATTGCCATGCCTGCCTCCACTGGCTCTACCAGTTTCAAACCCATTCTTCATCACTCATTGCTGTACTCATACCTATCTCTCTTTTATTCCACAGACTATTTATATTTTTGATGTACATAATGTTACAACAAAAACCACAGAGCAAATATACACATTCTTAAGCTATAAATATTGCTGGAAACTAATGACATCGTGCAGACAAAAGGAATTGTTCTGATAATAAATTATTGTCTTTCTCTTATTATGCACTGAAATTCTGTGGTGACTCACTGAAAAGTGCATTGTTTGCCTAGAGAGCAATTATAGGACTATGGGAGGTTTTTACTTAAGTGTCCCTCCAGCTCTCCTACTGAGCTACTGGGCAATACAGAATGTGAGAGTCAGGGAGTCAGAAAGCCATTAATAAACATCTTGACAGAGTAGGATAACAGAGATCGAGGAGTAATATATCCTGGTCCTCAGCTTCTCCCTAACGTTTCATTGGACAGTGCAGAGAGTAGGGATAAAGTGATGTACCTGATTAAAAATGTTCCCATGACTCAACTATAGACATCTATACCTCTGCTGTTTTTCTTTTTTCTTTTCTTTTCTTTTCTTTTCTTTTCTTTTCTTTTCTTTTCTTTTCTTTTCTTTTCTTTTCTTTTCTTTTCTTTTCTTTTCTTTTCTTTTCTTTTCTTTTCTTTTCTTTTCTTTTCTTTTCTTTTCTTTTCTTTTCTTTTCTTTTCTTTTCTTTTCTTTTTTCTTTTCTTTTCTTTTCTTTTCTTTTCTTTTCTTTTCTTTTCTTTTCTTTTCTTTTCTTTTCTTTTCTTTTCTTTTCTTTTCTTTTCTTTTCTTTTCTTTTCTTTTCTTTTCTTTTCCTTCCCAGAATCTAGAATTACATGTCTGATTCCAAAAGAACACTGAATTCTTTTCAGGTTACTGCAGAATGACAAAGCAAGCATGAACACTGTGCAAGATGTCTAAATGCCACCTCTTACATACGTTTTCCCTATAGATGTTCCCATAATGCCCAAAAGAAACATTGTTCTGCATTGAAAACCACTCTGTTTATTTACCCACCCACCTCCCAGTTGGATACTTTTAGGATTGTCAACTTTTCTTCCCCACTTCAGTCACAAACACCCACACCCACACCTATGGCTCTTTATTCTCAGCTCTCCAAGACAAAAATATTTAAACTCAACGGTAGATAAAGGGTATAACTTCCCCTAAATCAGCAGTGAAATTTGTTGATAAATGGGAAATCAAATGGGATGCAATTAGAGGAGACTAAATACAGCAAAACTGATT
The DNA here is from genome assembly GCF_964211825.1 of Aythya ferina. Classification (NCBI taxonomy): domain Eukaryota; kingdom Metazoa; phylum Chordata; class Aves; order Anseriformes; family Anatidae; genus Aythya; species Aythya ferina. The sequence goes on along the minus strand of NC_140322.1, from coordinate 6,226,133 downwards.
CAGCACTACATGACACACCTTCTCTTGCCCTGTCGTGTGGAGGAGGAAGGACACTCACCTCCCTGTACTTTTGATGATGCTATGCATGATCATATGGCATGCATATTTTGTTGTGTGTCTCCAATAATGTTTCTGCCCAGTTGCTCTAAAGAATTTTTTTTTTATTATTCCCCCCACACACATTCTTTCTCTTTGGGCACTATGCCACATTACATTTATTTGCACTTATTGTGGCTTTACATTGCCTGTACTACATGCTGTCAAGATTTCTAAATCACATGCACACAGCACCTCATTAAAATTTCTGTCTCATTCTCCTTTGAATTTCTCTTATTTCAACTTTCAGACATGATTCCTTTGTTGAAAAGTGGTTTCCCCACAGTACTTCTTGATAGTGAGTGTATCCATTCTTTGTGATCAAATCAATCTTCATTTACAAGAAACTAAATAAATGAACTCTTTCTCAGCACTCCCTACAGACGGTGAGGACTCCAGTCCTAAAGTCTTGTTTTTATTTACTTTTTTTTTTTTTTTTTTTCTGGCACTCATCTGTGTGCAGTCCATTTTTCAACATCCTTTAAAGCCATGGACACCGGTGCTAGAGACTAAATGGCATCAGTAGAGGCAACATTTCTCCTAAATTCCCATCCAAATGCATCTCTAGGTGATAGGATCTTTGTTCTCGCACCACAGACAGTTTGCTCATCCTCCACAGAGGGTGGATTTATCCAGGCTGTGTAGCCCATAGGGCAATTCACCTGGCAAATGTAAGAGTCTGCTTCAGAGAGGGATGAATTCAGAATTCGCCAACAGTATTGTCCAGATCTCCATTGACTCTAAGAGGACATGAGCACACAGAGATACATACTCTGTGGACACCTCTCACAACTATAAGGATGCCAACCTCATTTTTCCATACTGGTCCCACCTGTGGTCTGAATGGAGTTAAAATCTCTCCACTACTTTTTTGTGCTCCATCACTGTAGGAACAACTTTTCACCTATGTTGTCCCAACCATACCTAGTAGTCCCTTCCTCCTGGAGTACATTTGCATTAAAATGGGTTGAATATATTCCATGTATAGAGTAGGAGGAATTTAAGATTAACATCTTTTCTACAATACACAAAGAGATGGCCCAATGCCCAAGCAGTTTAGGAATACCTTGTCTTTTCCTGGGACTTTCTCTTGGTCTTCTGTGTCCTATGTAAATTGCTTTCCTGGAGGACCTCTTGCATTATTAGATCAAAAATTACACCTGAACACATAGACATTTTTTTCTAAAATAAAATAATATAAAAAAAAATACAAACAAAAGAAGTGTGTTTTAAGTTGGTTTGTTTTCCAGTAATTGTTTTAATGATGTAAAGTCTTCTCAGTTATTTGGCTCTGAAGATGCTTTCAAAACTTGAACACATTTCTGTCTTTAGCTTTTCTTAGTACATTTTTAAACTATAGATCATGGCACAGAAATTTATTGCAGTTTCTCCTTCCTCCTTCAGTGATATAGTACTTTATCTCTAATTGCAGGCTTCTCCATGCCACTGAGAATAGAAGTGTTTCTGAAAAAGGCATCCTCTTTCTTGATCATAAATTTGTAGCTTTTAGTGATTTTAATGAACACCTCTTAGAGAACTTCTTAATTTCATTCTCAGCTTTCTGTATCTGAATTCACCAACAGTATTGTTTATCTATATCTAGTATTGTATATTGTATATGTATCTATATCTCAGCTTTCTGTATCTTTCCAACCAATTGCTCCTAGTCTGGGGGAAACATTTGCCAGGTGACTGACCCATTCTTCAGGATGCCCACAAATTCCTGTAAAGAGCCCATGAAGCATATGGCATAAAATAAATAAATAAATAAATAAAAATGCCAGTTCTCCCACTGTGAAGTTATAGACTGTTACTGGATCCCAGTCAACAGCCAACTGTTGATTAATTCTGTTTTATCCATTTGATGTCCATCCAAGATTCTATTACACATTCTTGACAAAAATTTATTTTGTATTAATATATTATCACATATAATTAAAAAAATAATAATGATATTTTATGACCAGTTACATGAGACCTCCAGCATAAGTCATACTTTTGGAGTGTAATCCGCTTCATGTAATAAGTGCCTGTGATTTTTAGCAAGTGCCATACTATATTTGTGTGGTAAATTATGCATCAACTAAAGAGACTGCTACTAGTAGTACTTAAATATATTAATTTCTAAATTGATTTATTTGGTACTGTTAAGAAGTGCCATCAGAACTGATGTGCTGGATATAACTGTTCAGCTCTGGGATGGGGAAAAACATTCCCATACCCATAATGTGAGATGCTGTGTGATGAATTGCCCACAGTTCTTCAATGTTAATCATGAAATCATCAGGACTTGTGTTAATGGCTTTATCTTTCAAGTGCAGATTGCAAAACACACACAAATATGACAGCAAAGAGGCCTGAGCCTTTAGTTCAGGAAATAACATATAAAGATCATGTTGACTGTTCAAATAAAATGAGGCCAGATAATGCCTGAAGCTAATGTTACATTATGCAATATATCAATAAATTGAATGCTGGTGAATCTGAAGGACAATAGAGTGGAGAAGGAAATAAACTATGCATATATAAACACTCTTCCTCCCAGCTGAATGACTAGGAGTGAGAAGCATGACTGGGATCAGAATGAAAGCTTGTTTCCACACAGAGACCTGGCCCGTTCAATTTGAAGTAGGCGAAGTTTGGGGCTTTTAATGGATCTGATGAGAAGATCCTTGAGTGTGCATTAGTGAGTGCATCTTCGCACCCCTAAGATTGCCAGGACTCAACTCTTGTGCACAGAGCTGGGTGTTCATTTGCTAGCAAGCTCAAACTTAGTGGTGTGCAAGAGTGGCAGGAAGGCTGGACATCAGGCAGTGTGCACTAACACTACAGGGGCTTTGACCCTAGGTATTTCACAGAGTTTCCTTTTCATTACTTGAAATAGGCTAAAGCTGCAGACAAGCTAAAATTGGAACTCACCCTGCTTCCCTACAGTTGTGAGGCTTTCTGTGATTTAACAAACAAGCTCTGCCCTGATTCATGCATATGCTGATCTTCACTGCATTTCTGGTTGCTGTGATATTTCCAGGCATGATGGAAAACAGAAGCAGCAGTAATCGCATTAAAAAACTAGTCTGCATAATGAATGCAGTCTACTTCTCTGACATGAAAAAAATAATCTCTGAAGTGTGTTGTGAACATGCAGCTTGCTCTGTCAGGTTAGCACAGTGCTCTATGCTGGCTAACTAGCCTGGTGAAATGAGGATAACCCAGTAACAAGGCTGTGCTGATGCAGCCACGTAGTGTAGGAAGCTCATTTCCTGCAGGATTGCACAGTGCCATGTGGGTACCCCATTAAGGGTTTGGGGAGCACAGGGCTTGCTTTAGCCAGATTCAAAGAAATTCTAATGTTCCCTTCTGACATGATTTTCTCTAATGGACCAGGGTTAGCATATTTCTCTCTTCAGCAAGTCATTCTTTCAGCAGATCCACCTCCACTCCAAGGCTTTGGCCCCAGGAGTTACTGGACTTTGTCAACTGTTAAGCTCTTGAATAAAATGACCTCTACATTGATCCCAATGGCCAGGACCCAGACTTTCACACATACCATCAATCTGGATCCAGAACTAAAATTTCCTAAAGTACAGGAATGTTTGGACCTTGGGCCAACCCACTTCCTTTTGTCTGCAGGATGCAAGCCAAGAGGTGGAGAGCAAACAGAGGTTGCCAGGTCCCTCAGGGGGAACTTGTGACATATCCCATGTGATACTTAGGGGGGTGGTGAAATCCCTAATCATAACCAGGGCCAACCTTTGGTGTTTGTCGTGGGTCTTAGTTTGAACAGGTCACCATTTCTCACAGCCCTGAAAAGGCAGATTCACGTCATTCTCGCATGCATCGAATCAAGCATTACCTGCAGATACAGAGCAGGGGTATTTACAGATAGCAATTCTACTTTGTCTTACAGCTATTTGATGCAAACAAGAACTAAGGGTTAAAAGCTATTTCTTTCTAGTAAATTTTATTAACCAAACAGTCACCTTCTGAGGATTTACCAAGAAAATTCTTTGTCTTGGATCCACCATGTACCTGTTGGCAGAGTATATGCAGAATATTGTTATTAGAACCTCTTGATATAAATGCAAAGGCCTCACACTGAATATAATAATTCATGCCTGTTTCCTTTTAGTACAGACCTTCCTTGATGGGAATAAATAAAAAATAAAAATAAAAAATATATAAAAAAATCCTTACTCATTGGCTTTGTAATATAAAGATAAAATGAAATTCCTCAACAGAGAGGAGAAAATCACTCCTCACAAATGAGAGGAGAAAAATGAATATTTCTTTCCTTCCTTTTCCTTTTTTTTTTTTTTTTTTCTTCCACATTTATTACTCAATGCCAAAATGCTCTCTTTGAATTGGCCAATGTGTTTCAAGGAGTTCTTGCTCCCATCTGGGGAAATGACTTATTCATCATGTTGGGCCTCAGAATAAATTAGATTCTTCCTTCCAGTTAACTGACTAGATTGACAAAATGTGCAGAGCTATTTCAGCCTTGTGAACATTTTCAGCAGCAGTGCTTCAGCCTCTTATTTTCTTCAATTTCTAATCTGTCAGTTTATTAACATCAGTCGAATGATTCCTTTTACAGTCCCAAAGAATACTGTTCTCACTAAAGAACCTTCTCTGTGAGTGAATACCAACTATGCCTGCTGTAATGCATTTGTCGGTAGTTAAAGGGCATGTGCGGCTTTATATTCTGTAGAAGACTGGAAGGCATTTTGCTTTGGAAGTACATTTTCTCAAAGGGATTTGCACAAAACTTCTTCTATGATATGAGCCTAGCTATTTCAGAGACCCCGCTCATGAACCACTCCATAAGATGATATCATCAGGAGAATTCTGGTTAGCAACACCAAAACATTGAGATAATATTTACATTCATGACTAGAAGGCCCTTTTTTGATTGACAAGCTATTTTATTTTTTTTCAAGAAAAAAATATTCCTATGGCATATGAACTGTACTTCTCAGAAAGAAGGCATCTCAAGCTCCTCAGGTCTGAAGAGCTTAGCCATAAATGTGGCTGGCTGGAGCAGAGTGTTTTCAGCAGGGGCATCTAAGGAATTTACTTCCTCCATTAAACAGTGATGCAGATGCAAAATTCAGACAGGAATGTCCTGGCTTTAAGGAGACAATTGCAAGCCTGTCTGTTCACTCAGGTTTTTGCTGTAGGTGCGGTTTGCGGACAGTAGCTGAGTGGATGATGTATTGTTGTTCAGTGGGCCTGAGACCTTTAATTTAAAAACTTCGGGAAACTGATGGTAAAATTTCAGAGCTGTTTGTAAAGACTAGCAGTGCAATTCCAGACACACCACAACTTTAAATGGTTGAAACTATCAGGAGTTCACTCCTGTCCAAAGTGGCTGGTTCAAAGGGGGCATCCAGGTTACCGATGAACAACAGAAAATTGCCAGCAGATAAATGACCCCTGAAAAAGAAGATGGGAGCAAAAAGTAGAGACACATCTGGCTCTTGCTGACCTCTCTCAGTAGTCTCAGCTTATCCTCAGGTGGTACAACTTGTCCTGGACATTTGCAGACCATGCATTATTCAACACAGATAAAGGTTCAGTCACTCCATCTGTAGTGTCTTTTTACTGTGAGCAAAGCTCTACCAGGGCCACTTTATGGTTCTTTGGCTGTGGGCTGCAGTCACCCAGCTCCCATATTTGATGTCTCACTTTAGACAGGCAATGGTGGACTTCCCGAAGCCCTTTGTTTTACCCCTGCTCACCTACAGAAGTGTCTGTCTGCACTAAGACAATGTTTTTTTGATAAATGAGGGGCAGTATAAACATCACAGCTGCCCCAATGTCTGGGGAGCAAAAGCTGACCAGGAGGGTTGATAAATGATGAATGGCAGAGAGGGAAACTTTGGTGTGTAACATAGGCAAGAAATGGAGGGTAATTATGATAAAAAGTTCCGTCAAAGATGAGAAAACACGGCAAGTGAAGGGGACACCAGAAAACCTCTCGAATGTTCTCCTCTAGAAGAACTTGACAGATTTCTGGTACTTAAATTAGAGAGCATCCATGCCAGCCTTGCAGCTGGAGAGAGCTCTTTGTCTGTCCTGCACATCACATACCTTCTTTATCTTTGGCGTATGGTCAGTGCTCAGCTGAAGGGATTCCATTTCTGTATGTACAGAAAAGCAACTGTACATACAGCAAAGAAGAATCCATACAGGAAAGGGACAGAAAACAAGAGTTTTATTTAGGGAAAAGAAGAAACCATAAAACAATTGAGGGATATATATATATATATAGGCATATATATATATATATATATATATTTAGTAAAACTGAAACTGAGATCTCTGGAAATGTTTTCTGGATAAACACAAGTTATTTCCAGAATAATCCTGTGGTGAGGATGTTCACCAGGCATGTGGGAGATCAAATTCCAGTTCCTGTTCTAAATGAGGCTCAGCTGTTTCTGAACCTGATGTGCTTCAGACTTTGCAGATGCCCTAACCACTGGGTTATTCTGGAGTGACTAATTCCTTCCACACCCTACCAGAACACCATCCTGGATCTAAGAAACTCTTTTTGACAAGAAAACACTTTTCAACAATGACGGTTTCTTCTTTGAAGAATCCCAGTTGCTTCCAGTCCACACCCAAACTAGACAGGCCAAGGGAATACCATCACCTTTGACAGAGAAGATACACAGACATGAACAGAGCAGAAGTGGAAGTTCTGGGCTCCAGATGCTTGACCAGTTGCTCAAACACAGCTCAACTGTTCCTGCAGAGTAGGCTTCAAAGAACAACTGCTGATTCTGAGCATTCATGAGATTCTTAAACCCCCTTCTTTCCGATGACATTAAATGAGTCTTCTGGCTTTGGAAGAATCCTCAGATTTTCCTGCCTCTGTTGGCTCCTCAACTCACAGAACACCACTGCCTGTAACTCAGATGGTCTGGTGTGGCTGCAGGCTGTTGGGTACAGTTATCTGTGAGCCCCACGGCTGATAAGATAATAGTAATAAAAACATGCAGGTAGGGAGTGTGTGTTGCTCTAGCCTGCCCCTTTCTTGCTTCAAAGGTGCTTTACTTGCAGAGCTTCTGTGCAAGGTGGGGAGGACATCGTGTTTCCTCCCTTTGGAACAGGGAACACCCCACGGGGCAGGATACGTCAGCTGTTGGGGCCCCTGCTGCCAGGCAGCAAGGGGCAAAAAAACCTTGGTTGCACTGGGATTTGAACACAATGGTCCTCAGCACAGTCTTGGCCTTCGACATGGTGTGTTGCCTCTTTTCATTGTACAGAAATTCCCCCGAGCTTTCCCTGCCCTGTCAGGCTGTCAGACACTGCCAGAAAGCACCATCCCTATGGCTGCCGACCAATTCTTCCAGACGCTTATCTGATACTGAGAGACGGATAATGAACAGATTTGGCATCGACAAATTACCCAAACACTGTCCTCTTTGTCTGAAGTCCCACTGATCCTGGCAGGGTGCATGGAGGTGACTCCTCCAAGGCAGCTGCCGAGTGGCTCTGACTAATTCTTTTGGGCAGGTGCCATGGGCAAGTGCGAGCTCCAGTGCTCCTGGTCACGGTGTCACCCTCCCCAGCCAGCCTGTCTAGCAGGAGGGAGGAACCAGGGGTGTGCAGGCTGGAAGAAGTGATCTTCAGCAGGCAATCAGCTGCTAGCTGTCCTTCTGCCACTGACTCCTGTGCTGCCAGCAGATGGGATGCTGTGCTGAGTTCATGGTGTTGGTTGAAGTTGCTGCAAGTGGGAAAGCCTCTGTCATTTCATTTGTGCATATCCAGAGGCACATAGGTTTGAAACACAGGTGAAAAGCACTGCCAAGGTGGAAATTGTAGATCAGGAGGCTGGGCCATTGCAGTGAGTGCAGACACTTCTCAGCCTTTTCCAAAGGTTCATTTGGTCCCCAGCAGCACTAGGGACAGATGAAGAGGAATAAAGTCAGCTTTGTTTCCTTCTTTCACTGTACTCAGGACTACTAGATATCCAGTCTCTAATCTCACTTCATCTCACAGCATGGTCACCTGTCACTCAACAAACACCTCCTAGCACACTCCAGGCTGGTGTCTGGCACATGTTCTCCAGCATGTGGAGCATGCTGGAGCAGTGGAGAAGGAGGCAATGTAAGCCCTTTCTGTTACAAAGCATTTCCTTGTTCACTTAACCCACAAGTCCCAAACTGCAGCCTCCCCACTCCACCTCCCTGCAGGAGCTGATCATTTATCTCATCTCAGACATTTCCCTCTGATGGCTCATGCTTGCTCTCTTGCTCAAGAGGTGGAGTTGGAACTGAATCGCATGGTTTATTTTATCCCAGTAAAGAGCCTGACCCCAGAGTTGCTCTTCACGCCTGAGGAGTTCAGGGAGTGTCCAAATGAAGACCTCACCTTTGTCACAGGAGCAGCAGTTAAGGGTCAGGTCCTGCAGTGGTGTGTGTAGCACCGTGAGCCATGGGAATGCATGCTGGTGCTAGTGAGAAATGTTTTTTCTTGCACCTATGATGCATCTATCAGTCCAGGACTGCTTCAGGGTATGGCAGAATGCCCTGCGCTGGGAGGGAAGAGGTGCTCAAGCTACCAGCTCTCCTTACAGCTGAAGGTTTGTATTTGCATGTAAGACAGTCTTTCAAGCAGACAAGGGCTGCCCAGGTAATGGAGGGAAGCTGGACCAAATCACATGAATATGCTAAGTCACTTTTTCCCTCTTGCAGTTAAAACCCAGAGAGTCCATGCACCGAAGTACCAGTCTGGACTACCTGTATTCCATAGTATAACAAGAACTAAGGAGCTATAGGAAGTAGGGAACAAACTCTGCAAACATCTGCTAATTCATTTTAGGTAATCATGGAGAATTAGCGTGGGGGGAGAGGGGTGGATCAATATTGTCAAGTATTGCAGGAACAGCGGGAGATGAAGCGTTCCAACATAACAGAAGTTAGGTCACTGTGAAGTCCCATGTCTACAGCCTTCAAAAACAGGAAATAAAATACGCCATTAAAAATAAGGAGCCAGTGTACTCCCAAGGGTTGCATGGCTAGAGATGAAGGAATAGACAGCACATCAACACCAGTTTGAAATCCAATCTGTTGAAATAGATGAGTCAAGAGGTATTAAAGATGCAGTCAAGGATTCCCAAAATACAAGGGAATTTCTGTTATCCTGCCATTAGAAGAAGCCCATAAGCTCACTTCACTTTTTCCTTCAAAACACAGTTTAAATGAAAAATCTTTCAACTAGAGAAAAACATTTATTGTACAATCTCAGGTTTGACTCATTTACCTCAATATGGAAAGCTTATTAAAATATTTTTCCCAAAATGTGTATTTTTATTGAATAAAAAGACCATGGACTTCAGTATTAACAGAATTTTTCAACTAAAAAAGACTTTCAGAACAAAGATTTTGTCAGATTCCACATGTTTTGCAGATTTCATTTTCAATAATATACAAAGGCTGAAAAAATTTCAGATTCCCCCAGTTATTTCACAGCACTCACCTAAAATTTGTTTCTGTACTTTGAACCATTTTATCAAAGAACACTGGGCTGTGTCCCAGAGCCAAAAGACCAACATACCCATCAAAGGGAGCTGAAAAGGCCAAAATCGGTATGTATAAAAGATTATGAAGTCTAAGTGACCTTCAGAGGAAGAAACTCTTAAAAACTAATTCTAGTTCCCATGGGAAGGAAGGATAAGAAATTGGTGTGGGATAGAGAAAAGACCACTCCAGACATCCTGTTGGAATGAGATCTCCCTCTCCTGGGAACGGAGATCATCTGTGGTTTCTTAGGGTTTAGTTCATTCTTCTGTGTCTGTGTGAGAAATTCTTCTACTGTTTCCTCTGAACCCAGAAGAATCCCCAGGACCTGATCTTGACTGCAGGAGCAGGCAGCTGAAGTTATTTAGGACACCAGCCCATCTTCATTGCTCCAGAGGAAATCTACCCTCAGAGAAGTCTACATTCATATTAACCATAACCAAGACAGCTTTCAGGGTGTCATGTGTGACCCAGTCAGCTTGCCTGACCCACTGTGGATGCAAAGCTAGGGGACATGTCAATCCTCATTAGCTCTTAATATATGTAGGTCAGAGGAGACAAATCATCCTATCCACACAGCGAAGAGCAGGCTAGAAACAATCCATCAGGGTGGTACTGTTGGTGTGATGGACCCCACTGGCATTTATAGTGTACCCCAAGCTACATTCACACAGAGCAAGACACCTGGGACCAGAGCCCAGAGCTTACTGCTACGACCAATTCATATCCAGGCTGGTTTCTGCAACCAAACTATTTGGTTCCAGGTTGTTTCCAGTCAGGAGTCTACAAGCTGAGATCATAGGCTATGCTGTCCTCATATAGAAACAAAAGGTTCTGTGAGATTGTTTCTTTAATGCTGTGGCATTTTGACCTGCATGAGACTCCCTCACACATTCTTCCATGTACTGGCCATCCATAAGGTATTGTTATTGATGCTCTCTGAGCCTCCAGCTTCAGTGACAAGACATTGTTTTTTCCTAATCTTTGAACACCCCGAGGTCAGGATTTGTTGTGTGTGTGCTAACAAGTGTGGTGATAGCTTGAGCAGGGACAGAAAACCTTAGAGAAGAAACAAAGAGAGCTGAGGAAGACCAAAGGCCTTTCATTGCACCAGGCTGCCAGAGCAAACAATGCCTGGCTCATAAGTTGTGCTGGTTCTAGTCTGAGGCCCCCCAACAGAAGAGTTTTCTGTGTGAGCTACTGGGGGCCAAGCCCACACGCCGATAATGAAGCCACACGTGTAGACAAGTCAGGTCTGACACACACAAGTAATCAATGGGAAAGACACTAGCCAAGAGTCACTGGACCAGCTGTAGCAAAGAATATCCACTTCACCACTGGAGAAGAATGAAGTGGCCCTTCATCCCTCATGGGAATTGGATGCAGGAAGGAGAACTGCCCTTTGCGATAAAAGGATTGATGCATGCAGCACCCACTCACGATGACAGAAACAATGAGCAGGATATTTGAGGGATTAGGTCTTGTCTAAAACTCTTTGAAATCTTTCAACAAATATATATACTTTTTTTCCTCTCTCCAATCAGGAGTATTTTGCAAAAAAATGATAAGTATCTAATTCCTGTACATTCTGCCAAAATTGGTAAAGGTCTAAAGGTCTCACTTTTTTTCTTGGATATCTATGAGGAGGAAAAAAAAAAAAAAAAAAAAAAAAAAAAAAGTAGCATTCTCTGGAAATGAGGATTCATATTTCGCCACTGCATAGTCTCAACCCCTGTTCTCATCATGCCAGTCCACCACCTAACTTTATGATCTTCTCAGACTGTGTCCTGCCCTGCTTCTCCTCCTTGCTTTTTTCCTAGCCTCCAAAATTCTTTTATGGAGCTGGGTCCCCATTGGGATCACTTTTTCAGTTTTAGACCTTTTACTGTACTGTGGGGCTCTTCTCCATAATATCTTTCAGGAGTACACAGTTCTTTGGGAAGAGAAGACATGGAATGCACCGGTGCCTTGGCAATGGACCTGCCCTCAGGACAGGGTTAACCCATGGGGACTTGAAGCTGTTCAGCTTCTTTGGTTACTGTTTTCTGAGTGACAGGTCTCTCCACTTGCAGTTTGAAATGTGTTATCTTGGTTGTGGTCTTATCCAATTACACTTTGTTTTTCTTACCTTCTCTAAATCTCTTTAATCTGTTGGCTTATTTTTATTCCATGCACGTGATGCTTACAGTAATGACAGTTGCCAACCTTGCAGTTAGTTCCTGTGTTCAGTAACCTGCAATTAATAAGCCTGTCACGTGCTATATAGTTAATACTAGCAACTAAGATAACTAAGATAACTTGCAACTTAGATAACTAAGATAACTGCTATTTAAAAACTGAAGCCCAGAAACTGGTGAATCAATACTGTTTTTTAGGGTGAGAGTTTGTGGCTGGTCCATCTTACCGCAGATGTACAACTGCAAGGATATCTAGAAATCTCTTGAAATAATCCCCTCTCTGCCAGGCTTTACATCAATGCTAGGCACCCTATGTCTGTGCATAGGATGAAATCCATACTTTAATTGCACAGTCCTTCTTTAACTGTTTTTAATAAATCATATAATATCTAATTGCCCAACATAGACTGCTACTGACATAGATTGATGATAATAGACATGAATGGGGAGTGCTCTACATATTATTGTGGGCTTTTCAGAACTCAGAAAAACATATCTAAAATTATCACTGTGCCAAAGTTCCCACTTTTACATTATTAATATGAATAATAATTAATAGTAATAGTAATAGTAATAGTAACAACAACAACAACAACAACATGCTAGTAGATGAAGCCAGGAGTTTAAGGGCTTTATGGTGCAGTCTGGAAGCTGCTCTTTTAAGCTCTGTCCTCACAAAGGGGTATGCTGTCTGTCTCTCCTGCTATAAGACATATTAGGCAGAGAGATGCAGAAGAAATTAAGTATTTTTGTAGGCCTCCATGCAGTGTCAGCCAGATTGCTGCCCAGGTGCAGGTCTACTGTCCTAGGCCTGACTAACAACAAGGCAAGACCAGTAGTAGTTAGTTACCAAATGACTCCTGCGGACCTCAAATAGGGCCTCAGATTTTTTTTAATTTTTATTTGTTTTGATTAAGAAAAATCCCAACTATTAAATGCATAGAAGCAAATATGAAAATCCCACTGTTAGCAACATGGAGCTGGTCCAGGGAAGTTTGTCACCAGGCTGGTTGCAAAATCCTTCTATGAGAAGATAAAGGAACTAGTCTCTATGTTCAGTATCCAGACATCATCACGATGCCTTAAGCTATAAACCTCAGTCACTGCAAATATTAAACAAGTTGTTCTCCCTCCCTGTTAACAGTTAATCCTTTGTACATTCGGCTTATAAACTAATTAGGGTAGAGATTCACATTCCTCATGTGCATGTATAGTGTCATTGAAGCCTGATCCCAGCTAGTACCCTAAAGTACTTATCAGACTATCACTCACTGTCTCCATTGCTCAACAGAAAAGATAACAGAGGAATCAAACCACCATAAACATCCCAGAATGAAGAGACATTCTCCTAGATCCAAAAGAAATCAATCGTCCTCTGTAATTGTCTATGTCTATAGCCAAAGGAGTCTTTACACACGGAAAAACTTCTCAAGGAGTCAAGCAAGTCCTCCAGAGAGAGCTGCTGTCCCTGGGACAACAACAGCATTTCTTCTCATTCACTACAGCTCAGAGATGCTAAGCTACTAAAATAATAAATAGCAGTGTCTGGACACTGGTAGATAGAACTTTCCTGTAACTACACCAAACTGCTACCTGATCCAAAAATAACGTGTCCACCAGTGAAATTATGCTTCTTCTGGGGTGATAGCATTCCAGAAGACATGTAATAACTATGTGGACTACTTCCAGTTTGGAGTTAAAAGGGGTATTTAAACTCACAGTATGTACTCACAAAGGGGACTAACTAGCTAAAAAGTGACTTGATTACAGTCTATAATCAGCCAGAGGAAAAGTAGATCTGTGATGATAGCAGACAGACAAAACCAACAGCTGCTGGAAGCTGAGGCAAAGTCAATGAATCATTGAAACAATTTCAGAATGTGGTGGATTCTCCACCACTTGGAGATTTTGAGTACAAGACTAGGCAGCTTTCTGCATTGTCATGAGGGTTATGAACTCAAATCAATTGGTGACATTCCAGGTGTTATATATCTCAGGAGGAGAGATAAGATCATTTAATCTCTTCTGACCTCAAAGCCCATGAATCATTGAAGTCAAGTTATGGCTAGAATTTTTTCTTCCACCCCAAACCTCACCAAAACATTCTATCATGATTTTAGCCTGTGCTGGAGGTTGCAGGCAAGGGGAGATCCTGGAAGTCCATGGGGATGCTGCATCACTTGTTGCTGGCACCACAGCTCTGCCAAACGGGTACTTTACAGAGAAGTAGACTGCTTTGCAAGACCAGGATCCTTCTGTGTTATCGCCACTGTACATGAATAGGAAACATGAGGGTGGCTATTCCTCCACGCAGACTCGGCATCTCAGAGTTGGGTGCTGCTCTGCACTCATCCCTTCTGGTTTATTTGGAGAGAAATAACCTGCTCCAGAAGGTGTGCCCATCCAAATGTGATCTCTAAACCTCACTGACTGTCCCCAACACACGTCTCTCTCCATTGACAGCAAAGGCAGCTGAATTTGATTCATTCTCGTTAAATCATATCAATTCAAGATGTCTCAAAGATACGAGACACTCTCTCTGAGTGTCCACAGTTAATTTCCCATGCCCATATTTAGACAATTACAATTAATTTTGTTTTTCTTGTTGTCCAAATGCCAAATCCCACCAATATCAAGGGATAATACCAAGACCTCTGAGAGCAGATCCATTTGGATTCCAGTGCTTAATGTGAAATAATCCAGCCCTAAAACTTGTGGCCTGTTAATCCGTGTGTATTTTTCAAATGTAGGAGCCCAGCCTTGCAGTCTGCAATGTGAGTTAGGTCATGCAGCTGAACTCTCACCACTAAGCATAGTTCTCCAATTCCCTTGCAGAACAGCAGTCCTCCTGCAAAGGAAGGTGTATGTAAAAAGCAGCAGTGAGGATCAAAAGAAAATCTCCTATATAGTTACCAGCAGTGTTGTAATGCCAATGTTTCAAATCCTGGAAATGAGGTATTACAAAAGACTGAGGAAGGAATGAACAGAGCCATGTGCTTTATCTGACTTCTGCCCTCGAATCCATTCTTTCTGGTCCCTCCTTCTATCACCCAGCAAAAGAGACCTTAGACTTAGCAGGACCACCTTCTCCAACAGCATGGTGGGGTAGGAATTCAGATTTCATGAAGTCACAGAGTCCTGACCTCATGCTGTAGCCCAGTTGGTGATGGTTCAACTTTTCCTTTAGTGTCCAGAGGGGAAGAGCAAGGTTGGCTCTAAGCAGCCAGCCCTCAGCTGCAGCTCTTGGAAGGTGTAAAACCAGGATAGAACAGTTCTGCCAAGCACCAATTTCCTGACAGATTATTTGTCTGCCTCTATTCCTCTCCTTCCCTCTTTGTTGGTTTTGGAGTTATCACATCTGACACTGGTATGGGGAGGCTGGAGGCTTAAGTGGAGACCAGTACAGTAGCTCCAATCCATCCAACCAGCTGCATCTTTGCAGTGCAAACCCCAGTGAGCTTTCTAACACCAGAAGAAGTCTCTCTCTTTAAGAAACTCTTTTTTTCCTTCAAGATCTGCAAAACACTGTCCTTGTGGGAACATGACCAGAGCCTTGTTTTCCTTTCACTCTGGTGTGAACATGCAGCAGTGGCACTGATGCCTGCAGGACCAGACCAGCATGAGTGAACATCCCAGGTCTGCAATTCAAGATACAGTTGGAGGTGAGTATGCTTAGGCCTTAAAGTATAGGACAGTCAGTCATACATGTATGTGCATTATACATGCCAGTAGCATATGCTTCATCTTGACTTAAATTAGGCTAAGTAACTCAAACAGGAAACAGAATAGCCGGAAAAATGTCAGATATGTCAGAAGAGAAAAATAACTTGGGACTTTCCAAAAGCATAGACAGAAAATTAACTTTAACGGCAGATAACAAATTAGGTATATCTGCTTGTCTTGTGTGAGATAGTGTTGCACCAGTGATAACACATTTGTTCCATGTGGGCACAGATGATACTGCCAGGGGAAACTTGGACTATATCAAAAGTGATTACAGTGCTCTGGGGGTGGAGGTTAAGGGCATGGGGGCCCAGGTGTTTTACTCGATCCTGCTGGTGAGGGGATGAGGCCCTCTACAGACCGATAGGAGCAGCCTCATGTTTGCAGGTCCTGCTGCTCATAGAGCATCTCAACTCTGTATCTGTTGCAGGGAAAGTATAGCAGGATATAAGCAATCCAGGAGGTTCCTGAGCCTCAGAACCCCAGACTTCAGAAGAACAGACTTTGGGCTCTTCAAGGATCTGCTCTGTAAGGTGACTTGAAAATTGTCTGAATGGCCAGGCCCAGAGAGTGGTGATCAGTGCTATGAGGGGTATCCCAGGGGTCAATAATTCCAAGGGTCCTTTCCAATCTCAGCCATTCTGTGATTCCACTTGTGACTCTGTGACAAGCAAAGAGCAGCCCCCTTTAGTGGCGGAGCACCTGTCCTTAACTTCAAGTGCTCTCATCTGCTCCTAGTCCTCATTAAAAACTTGGTGTTGCATGACAGATGAGACAGCCAGCATCTTCTTGGTAAGAGCAGTAGCATTTTTTATTTTTTATTTTTTTAATAGCAGACTCCTATAGTCTTTTCTGTTCACTTGTGGTACTGTGTACCCTGGGTCTTAACTTAAACATTCAGTGTGTTACTGTAGGGGTCTCGCTCCAAGTCATGACAAGGATACACCCAACAATAAAAGGGACAATTGAAAAGTGTATTTTGAATACTTTAAACTAAAAAAATGCCTGGCCTGGTACAGATCCTGAAGTCCAAGATAAAATGTCTTTCCTGTGTATCTAGTGCAAACTGACAGAGTGGCATGTCAGTGTTGTGTTTGGGTTCCTGCAACTCCCCCAGGAGAGGGGCTACCTGGATGACAGGTTCCCCTCAGCCTTAGGGCATTTAGACCCTCACCCAAGCAGCAATGCTACCACAAGGCTACTAGATGGGTCATTCGCAGAGACCAGGCAGCTTAGCAGCCAGCAGCACATCAAACACTAGCAGGTTTAGTGGTCATGGCCTCAGCAGAAAGCTCATGCCAGCAGCAGCTATTTCCATACCCCTGTGCTGAGGAGCCAGCCCTTTCCTGGCAAGACTCAGCCACTCCAAACATACAAAACATGGGCCTGATTTCCTCATGCTAGTGGATGAGTGACTGTAATTAGCTGGGACGTCTCCAAAGAAGTATTGACACTGGGGATTTGTTCTTATATGCTGCCCTGAACAGATCAGATTCCTGATCTCCACTGAGAGTGAAACACGTTCCTGTGGTCTGTCTTTCATTTTTTCTCCTTGGATGAACTACCTACCACACCTCCATGGGAAAGTGAGCTCCAAATCCCACTGAAATGGTGGAGCATCTAATCTGCAGAACTGTTTTCTCACTTTCTTATGTATTTTAACTTCTGCTTTTAATTGCAGTTAGTCCACACCTGGGGAAGAGATCCTACAGCCTCCATGAGCATGGTCTCATACAATTATTTACAGATCCACGTAGTACCTCTCAAATGCACTCAATGCACTCACATACAGTTTTATTGAAATTAAGGAAAAATGTTGAAGAAATACAGCCAATAACATACGGGAGGATAGAGAGAGGCAGCCATCTCAAGTGTACTTTTCACTCTCCGATGAAGCTGTGACCTTGCAAAGTCTGTTTTTGACTCCACACAGGCCACGAGCAGTGAGATAAAGACCAGAAGTTGCTGCAGGTACCCCAGCGTCCAAATATGTTCTCCTGGACTTTG
This sequence comes from Aythya ferina, assembly GCF_964211825.1. Classification (NCBI taxonomy): domain Eukaryota; kingdom Metazoa; phylum Chordata; class Aves; order Anseriformes; family Anatidae; genus Aythya; species Aythya ferina. Next base: position 6,208,603 of record NC_140322.1, on the reverse strand, counting down.
TTCAGGAGCTTTCCAATCTCTCAGTGGTACCAGCTGCTCCCTCCATCAGACCAGCTCCTAGGTAGTCCAAGAAACACAAGTGGGACTCTCTGTAGCTCTTCAGCTTTCTATGAGAAAATTACTGAGATTTTGCTGACTATACGAGTCCTCTGGTACCAAGGTTTAAGAACTACCACACCCTCATATAGGCAGTGTTTCCTTACACGAAAGTGAATCTATTTCAGTTTTATCACTAGGAGAGGTTTAGAGAGTAGAGAATGTGTTTACCTAAAAACATAAATTTGTAATAATAGAACAAAGTTACAGAAATATAAAACAATAAAACACATTATTATGATTGCATATAAAATTAAAGAATTTCCTTAACAACTCTGGTATCTCAACTAATCTGTAAGAGTGGCCGAAGTCTCTGCCACATATTCCTAGGTTGGCAAGCCCTGGAGAGCTCTTACAGATAGAAGTTTCCTGCTCTTATTGAAAAGGTGGTGATTGTTACCATTTAGAGCAGTCACACTGCGTGTCCTGTATCTTAGGGAGAAAAACTTGCTTCTTACCATCTTCTTTCTTCATTGCCCCTCACTCCTTGTACTGGGTACTGTGGGAGCAGTACAGTGCTGTACTGTGGGAGCAGGCAAACCTTCCTGAGTTGTATTTTGATTAACATATCTTCAACTTCAGACTTCCGTTTTTCTATGCCTCATTAGAGCAAATTTAGAAATGCTGCACTTGGTAATATGCCTTTACAGTGTCACACAAATGCCTAGAGAAATTAGCACCTGAACCTACAGACAGGCTCCAAAACCGGCTTGGCTCCACAGTACCTTAAAGACAGGGAGACAGTCAGACACTTCAGCACCTGTCAGGAAAGAAATCTCACTGGTGCTTGGCACTTTTGCAGAAGGAGATGTCAGGTGTTCAGCACTCAGAAACCTGTCTCTCTCTGTGTAGCAGTGTCTCCATCAGGCGTATTTGGTATAATGTGTCTCATGTGGACTTTGCACTGAGCACCATGAAGTGGTGATCACTCACCTGGCAGCCTCAAGAAGAAACTTTCTGAACTCCCACCTGAAATTTCTCCTGCAGCTGTCCGGTCTCTCCCTGCACCAAGTCCAAATCAAATTGTTAATGACACAAGCAAGGCAGGGTTGGTGCTGGGCTCTGCTTGGCACATTCAGTTTCATTAGGGCAAAGTTTGCCCACACAGCACCATGTCTCCCAGAACCAATACCCTGCAAATGTTCACCTTGCACAGTATTTGCTTCCCATCCCTGCTCAGACTTTTAATGCCTTGTTATCTCAAGGTGAGGCAATCCGGCAGCACCCTATTTAATGCCTATGCAAAACTACAGTGATCTGATAGACAGATAAATATGAAGTAAAACACATTCTCATTCCAGCAGGGAACTGTGTGCCAAGCTTGCACACACTGTAGGTCAGGCTAAGCAAAGTAGGCCACAAGAACAAGCACAGCCACAAGTTATCTGTAGATACTAAGGTATTTATTCAGTGATAGTTAAAGCAATGGAACTGATTGTCTAGAAGTACATGCTGGAACCCTACAAACACTCACTTTTTGGCTTTGCCAGTGCATCTCAATCCCCACAAACCTGAGTCCTCCATCTTCAGACAAGCATATCGGACCGGGAACTTCTCTTACTCTTCCAGTCTTAGTCTCATTCCAGCAGAGACTGGTCAGGTTGATTTTGGTGAAGGCGATGCTTCAGCCCTCACATTCCCCGTGACTCTGTACAATGGGCAAAAACACTCACATTAAAACTTTGAGGCTCTCTGATCTTCCTTCTCTGCAGTCTTGGTAACAAACATAGAGGTACAACTTTGGGTTTCAAAAGGAGACTAACAAATCATTTACCTATTGCTGGGAGGAAGGCATAGAGCAGAGTTCTTTTTTTTAATTTTTACCAAACGTTTTGCAAAATTTCATAATTATGTATAGATTTGTAGCAGGAGTTTCAATTGTTCTGAATGGAGCATGAATGAAAACGTCTGTGTGAAAACACCAGAAGAAACATTGGAGCAAGGGTTAGAAGAATGGCATTTATTGATAAACAAGGGCACGATCAACGCAATCAAACTGGTAAACACTCAGGAATGTGTCATTTGCATAAAGACCACAGCACTTCTGAGTCACCCGGTGAAGGCTTTCATAATGATAACTGGAGGATGGCAACAAGGTACAGCATATCGCGCATGCCATTACCCTGCTTGTTATCCCAACAGAAGACACTGTAACCATGAACAGAACCGAAACAAGGAAATGCAATCAGTGGGCCAAACCTGCCTAATATTCAAGAAGGGTGAAGTACGTAAGCCTTGGAGTCAAAGATTATATAGTTATTACTGTTAGTTGTTAAAAGACCAGACCAAAAACCAGTTTGTTTTTATTAAAGAAGAAGAAAAGAGATACCGAAGAGCTGACGGCCAATAGCCCTTGTCCTTTATACCACATACAGGTGACCCTGGCCAGATCCTTGGACCCATGTCTCGGTGCTGGTGAGTGGGGTAAGAGCAGGAGTGAGTGAAATCGATGTCTGATGAAAATATATATCACCTTCCTTTTCTCTAAGGTCTCTCACTGGGCTTTGTGACATCAATTTCCTGCAGAGAGAAAGAAGAGTCTCACTGGGGCAAAAGGGACATTATCCAATAGGTAAACTTGCCTGGAATGTTCTGGGATGGGAAACCCCACAAAATTGCTTGCTGAGACTTCAGTGTGCCCTGTCATCTGGGGCCAGTGACACTTCCTGTGCCCCACGGCTCAGTTCTGATCATTTCCTTTCACTTGCCTCACAGCTGGTGCCTACAGAATGGGATTGCAATAGGCATCCTGAATGTGAAAAGGTTTGGGTGTATAGATATGACACTAATTCCCGGAAACAGTTGTAGGACAGTATCTGGATGAAAGATGAAAACCTTCTAACATCAGGCACTTCTAATGGTTGCTGACAGCCCAAAGCTCAATCTACTCCATAAAGTTTATTCTTTAGAGCAGAACAATGACATCGTGAGCTTCCCCTCAGAGACCTATGAAAACTAGATGTCCACTGGGTGCACTTGGCAGGAGACACTGTCCCCCACCAAGTCCATTGTTCAAAAAGGACACTTGGGGGCGGGGAGAAAGGCAGAGGAGAAGAGGCACTGGGTAGGCTCATGGGAAACTGACCGTGTTAACCAGCAATGTTTGCATGCATCCATTCTCTCCACCATCCTTCCCTCATCCCCATCAAAGTGACAAGCCCCCTTGGAGAACAAGGGCTAGCAGCATGTTGAGCCGAAAGCAAACCAGGAGTTTGTTTTCATAAAAACAAAAGCATCCTTTTGTTGTGAGCCCTGCCAAGGCTCCACTCCCCTAATATGTTTCTCCAGCTACACAGGGTGTCTCTGTGTTCGTGCACATTTTCTTTACATTTGTGTGCCTTTTCTACTCAAGAATAGCTGTGTCTCATTTCCCCTGAAATTAATTCATGACTGAGTTAGATCATCACAGACATGCCAGTGAGACCTGATTTGTTCTTTTTCATAAAAAGAACACCAATCAAAAATGTCTTCTCCTGAAGCCACAATCCATTATCAGTCCTGGTCTGCCTCTATCTCTGTATACATCAGAAGGTCACCACAGCAAGTTGTGTGTTTCAGACATATTAGGATATGGCAATATCTGTGTGAAGGTAAAACTCAGGACTAGGATTTCTAAAAACAGAAGATAAATGCCATTAGGACAAGACATTTAATGAAGTCATTCTGATTGAGGACAATCAGAAAAGCTGGCAACACTCTCTCATGGTTGAAGCCACCCCAGTGACCCCTCAGGGCAGCCACAGTTACCTCACTGTTGTATTGGTTGCAGAGATATCGTGATTTTAACAGCTGCAGAACTTGGTTTGAAGAGCAGCTCATAGACTGATTCATCTGAGAGCATCCACAAAGAGAGTCAGAGTGCATCAGTTCAATTCAGGTTTGATCTGATGAGCGTTTTAACCAACACTACCTCTGGCAGAAGAGACATGGTGAAACTTTCTGAAAGAGCAGCCTTATGTTGGCTGTGCTTTTCTCTCTGCTATGACTGTCCAGTAACAGCCACCAACCTGCCAGCCAGGCCCCTGAGAGTGCATTAAGCCACACTGCATCCCCATGCACAGGAAGCCTTTCCAGACACACCTGGAACTGTAACAGCCAGCCCACTGGCTACTTGAATATATATATAATACTGGGTACTTGAATATGTATTTGGCTCCAGGAACAGCCTGCCTAGGGGGCAGAGGGGACATATCTCAGAAGGCTCCTCATGTTGACCTTTCCTTCTCTTGTTCCACAGGTAAAAAGGCCCAAGGGTTTGGGAGACGCAGTCTTTCCAAACCCCCATTGGATCTCTTGTAATTGGAAATCATTAACATTTCAGCAGTACAGAGAAGACCTGAAGTATCACACAAAGGTTCAAAAGAAGCATGTAGTTTCTAATTTTTAACCCTTTAAGATTGATTATCAGGGCAGACCCTGACTTGTGGGTCCCTCAGGTTGGCTGTGCTGGGATAGGGATGCAACATTGGTGGTTTTCCCTTCTTTGTGTGGAAGTAACAAGGTCTAGCTTGGACAAGCTAGTAAGGATGAGCAAAGCATGAATAGGAGGCTGAGGATTTAGCCTTGGGTTGGGACCGTTTTATTCCAATGATGGGAGAGCAGCTGTTTTCTTGGTACCTTCAGGGATGCAATAAGAGAGGGCTGTCTGCCTGACTCCTGCATTACATGAGACATCCAAACAGCAGTGAGAAGTTTCCTGCTCTGTAGAAGCATTTGAAACAGAAGCTGCCACCCTCCTATGGTGCTCTTGTGGGCACATGGTGGAAAATTCAGTTACTGGAAGAGTGCATCTCTTGGACTAAAAGTGCCGCCATTCTCACCCACCATCCTCCTCCAGAGACAGCATCTCTCATCTTCACAAGGAATTCTAGCTGTAATCAGTTTCTGCAGAGATGAAGGAATGACTTTACCCTTCCACACTCATTCTTCCCCAGGACTCCATTTATTACTTTCCACAGTCTGGGTTCCCTGTACAAAACGCATATCATTCCTTTTCCTTCCCTATTGAGCATGAGACGAAGTGATTTATCTGTGGCTAATGCGCAGGAGCATACAGCCCACAGCAGGCAGACGGCATCTGCACTGCATGAACAGAGTGATTTTATGGTGCCTGGGGATTGCACGAGTGTGATCAAGTTACCATGGCTTAACAAGATGCAGTGCATGCACTGAGCTGTGAAAAGTGTTCATGTATGCTCTTAGCCCACAGCAAATCTGAGGCAATGTGACTTAGCTTAACCCTCCATGAAAGCAGTGGCATTCCTTGCATTAGCCATGGACTAGGACCATATCCACAGACAGCTACTATCATCCGTTGGCATGCTCTAATTTGTTTAGAGACTTGAAAGTGCTACTGGCTCTGGACAGTCATGGGTTCCTAAGAATACTGTCATTGCTGTCACCACTGAAGGAAAATTTTAGGTATGCCAATGACTAGGGGAAGGAGAATTTTAACTCCAAAGTCACTGGGAAATACACAATGTTCTAAAAAGGGTAGAGTTAGCTGAGACAAGGCCTTGCAGTCATGGTGATGAAGAGAAGCTACATCTAGGTTTGGTACCCTCCTGTGGGCTCCTCCTGCCACATCTGCAGCCAAATCTATCTTTCCACAGAGGTAGCTGCTGCCTTTGGAGGTGGTGGGTGGTGGGAACTGAACCAGCTGTTTCCTTCCAGTGTCAGATTTGGCTGTTGCTGTTCCTGTGACTGAGCACACAAAGAGAAGGGCAAGCTGTAGTTAGCAGAAAAGCTTCCAACCTCCCATAATGGAAAAAACAGCTGTTCTGAAGGGATCTGCTCTCAGAGTCAGGCATACATCTACTCATCTGAGGGAAGGATCAGGCCTTGGAATTGCATCAAGTCCTCCCTGTTTCCTCCATCTGAAGTGGTTGGCCAAAGCTTCAAGCCACATGTGTTCACAGTAAACAACGATTTGGGATGGTGATCTGTGGTGGTACCTCTAGTGGCCTGTGTGGTAGCTGTAGTCCCTGTTGTGGCTCACAGTAGATATGGGCAAAAGCAGGGCACCCTGAATTTACATCCCTGTGGGTAAGCAGCTTTCAGAGGAACCACTGCACTGTATCGATATGCAGATATTCAGGCAGAACTAAAGTAGAGAAGTTTGGGTCAGTTTCATACAAACAGTGTATTTCAGAAGAGAGTAAGTGGCCAGCAGGTACAGTTGTTGAAAAATTAGCTGATGGACTGAAAGCCTTGTTCAGGGACAGAGATCAAGAGCTATAGAGCAGCTTTCCCTGTAGAAGTAGGGGGTAACTTGACAGAAGTATCTACAGAACAAAAAGAAATGAAACAATGAGAACAGCTGCCTCTGCAGCATGCAGCCATGCTCCCCAAGGATAATGAGCTTAAGAGATACAATCAGACACATCAGACCGTGCTTACCTAGGGGATGTTCTTGTCAGGCAGCCTCTACTCTGCATTCCTATGGTGTATCAGGAAACAGTGAAACGAGACCTAAACAGTCTCTAATGCTCAAGGGTGGCTGGGACAAGTCACCTATATCATCTGGATGTCTCTGGATGTAATTGCATAATAACATCATGGAGACTTGAGAAATATAGGTATAGCATGAAAGTTAGTTGAGTTATATCTAAAGTCCCCATAATGGCAATGGAGAGAAACAGGAGCACTGAAGATTTGACACATCCTGCAGGAGAGACCTAAAAAAGTGCCAGTTTGGAGGCTGATGCAGACATAGATATCTGCAGTGTAGATGTCTAACGGCAGGGGAGACAAATTCCAGCTTTGCAAGACTACTTCTCTTTCATGCAGTATCCACCAGAACAATTTCTCAGGAAATAAATAATATGTTAATCTCTGATTTGTGTCTGACTCCCATTAAAAAGGCACATGAGAATCAAGAACTTTCTTAATACAAATGGCTGACAGAACAAGATACAGCAGCAAAAAAATAGAAAATAAACCTAAAAAACTTTGAAACTCATCATCACAAGCATCAGCCTCTCTACCATGTTTGTTCATCCCAAGAACAGGATACTGTTCAGCATGTACAGCATGAGATTCACTCCTCAGATACAAAGCATGCAGACTTTTTAGAAAATACATGCAACAATTTGCAGTGAATTTGCTACTGTTGTACCAAGAGCCACTCTACCAGAACAGATCAATGTATTAAAAAAATAACATTCGGACCATTGTAGGAAGAGCTCTAGACATAGCTATGCTGAAATTCCCAGATCCATCAAACCTCTCCAGTCAACTGCGACATTACAGTGGTTTCTCCTGGATTTGCACCAAAGAACATTGCTAAGCTATGAAGGCATAGCAGTCCAATGGCACATAAGACAGGAACAAAGTATTCTGCTCCAGTTCTGGCACAGAATATATAAATTTTAACAATTTTTATAAGTGCAAGCAGGGTTCAAGCAGAGTTTCTCCCTCCTTGGGAATAGCAGGTCATTCAGTTATCCATGCGCCCTATGGCTTTACTGATTTGGCCACACAGTAACACCAGATTCATTTGAAGCATCAATGAAGGCAGAAAATGCTTGTTCCTTGGGCCTTTGCTGCATATCTTTTTATTCCTTGCATTACATCTTGAAAAACTGTTCCCAAGATGTGGGAGTACTGCCCCACTATCTTCAAAGAGCTCCTGTACCTGTTGCAGGAGTATTCGTGTCTCCCACTGCACCATCACATTAACAACACAACTGGAAAAATCACACTGAGAACTTAAGGCAGGTCCAGGATTTTCTCCAAATGCTATAAAGTGGAGGTGAGTTATTCCCAGTACCTGCCCTGAAGGTTGCCCTCCTTGAGTGCTGGGAGGGTGCAGTGGGGATTGCGCA